>NW_026695224.1:35007730-35607730 GCF_021218885.2 Marmota monax
ACAGATAGGAAAGCTGGTTTCATGGACCTTCAAAGGAAAAGAGTCATGGCGGGCTGAGCTTCTCAGGTGTCTAGGAAGGAGGACAGTGGGGAGGTGGACATGTGACTTCACAGGGAGCCAGTGGTGCTCCTGCAATCACAGTTCCTTGGCCCATTCCCAAGTTCTACTCCAGAGCCAAGAGGAAAGCAGGGCATGGCCAGGAGTAGTCCCCCTGTGTCACTACTCAGGGTCTATGGGACACTTGCTTTGGGGGGGTCCTGATCCAGCCACCTCCTGCACTCCTGAGACAAACTGGCTGTCATGTCTGCCTTCCCCACAGCCTCCCGGGGGTCACCTGGGTCCTCCAGGGGGATTTGTCCAGTAGCAGGAAGACTCCATGTTGAGGGCAAGGCTTTGTCATTTTTATTAAGAAATGATTGGTGAGATGGGCACAGGGGCGCACGCCTGTCATCCCAGTGGCTCAGGAGGCTGAGGCAGGAGTATCTCAAGTTCAAAGCCAGCTCAGCAACTCAGTGAGACCTTTTCCCTAAATAAAATACAAAAAAAGGTCTGGGAATGTGGCTCAGTGGTTGAGCACTCATGGGTTCAATCCCCAGTACCAAAAAAACAAAAAAACAAAGAAAACGACTGTGAGTCTTTAGATCAAAGCACAGTGTCAGGAGTTATCAGTGATTTTTGTTTGAGGGCAGCACTGCTGTGACAGCCGTGGCTCTGCAGTGGCAGCTGTATTTCCAGCCCACAATGCATACAGGGCACATGGGCACTACCTTTGGCCAAGTATTGAAAAAATGGCACAAGGAACAAAGGACAGTGTGGAAGTCAGGAGGAGGGAGCAGCTCCCCAGGCTTGTTCTGTCAGGCGGGAGTCGCTGATCCATTGGAATGAGTCCTGGCTGCTCTTGGGTCCCTCCGGCTGTTTTATTCCTGGGAGTTCACAGAGGATTCTGAGGGTTTTAACAAGCAAGGCCAGAACTGGGGAACAGGACGTGTCATGAGCTGGCAAAGTCCTGGTGTCGGTGCCAGAGTGGAGGGAACTGTTCCATGTGCAGGAGGTGCCAGCCGACCTGCAGGGTCATGGGGTCGGGGGCGCGCAGGAGGCAGTAGAGAGCAAGCTAACCGGGACACAGGTGCCTTGCCCAAAACATCTTCGTCTCTGCTGGGAGTGGGGGGCGGGGGCTCCTGACTATGCCTCCTCCCCAAGTCTTCTGAGTTCCCTGCTGGCCCCACAGCACCCCTCAGATGCTCTCCCTAAGCCAGCCAGACCCATGCTGCCTCTGCAGGCCACTCTTCTGGGTCTCCACGGTCCCTGGGGAGACGCTCCTGACAGGAGCAAATGAAAATAGACTCCCACAGTCTGTTCATCCTACTAAACGGGAGCCTCGCGCTTCCCTGGCTCTCCATCTACCTGGTTGTGACACACCTTCTAGCCCTGGGTAAAATAATGCCCCATCACATTCCCCAGAGGTAATTAACCGTGTTTTGCTGTAATTAGCAGCCACGCCAGAGCCCTCTGAACTTCCTGCCCACCAGATCAGAGACGACAAGCGTGCTGGGGCCTGGCTGGCCTCGGCACTCCCCGTGTCTCTGCTGTCCGTACATCACAGGCTCCCCGAGGTCCTGCTCCCCAAAAGGAGCAGCCTGTGTCCTGCTGCCAAGGCTCAGGTGTCATTCATCCAGTGTGCTCACAAGGCCAGCCCCACTCTGTCGCTGGGCCAGGAATGCTGTTCTCTGCTGCCAATGGCCGAGGCCAAACTGGGACTGGGAAAGGGTTAGGGTTAGATAAGTGAGACTCCAAACCCCGGGTGGAGAAGGCCCCGCCAGCGCCCCGTGAGGGCCCTGTCTCCCGGTCAGGTCAGGAAGGCTCCGTCTGCGGAAGCCCATAATGAGCACTCTGAGGACTCTCACCCGAGGACTCGGCCTGGACCAGCACACAACCCCTTTGTTCTCCCCGACTGTGCCAAACGCTTTGTGTTTCTGAATAGCTGACTGGTCGGCCACCGGACAGTGAGTCTCGCCAAGAAGCGGCAGGGCTGACTTTAACTCTCTAGGGCCTGCCACCAGTGGCCGTCTCCAAGGTCTGCTGCTGCCACCGCGCTGCGGGCACCTCTGCTTGCATGGACCCGCAGGCTGCTGGGGAAGAGGGCAGGAGGGGCAGGCTGATGACCAGGGCCTGAGGAGCTAACTGGACAGAAGACGATCTCCTCTAGGTGACAGGCCCCCACCAGGGGCGGCCGTGAGCAGCCATGGGTGTTGGAGATGTTGTGACATGAGGGGGGCCCGTCACTCAGGGGGTGGGCATGGGGAACGTTCTGGGTCATTCTGAGTGCCACGGGGCTGCTGCAGGGTGGTGAGCAGGCAGTGATGCCAGGGACCCTGTCAGAAAGAGTCAGGCCACTGGAGAGTGATGGGGAGCAGGAGGTAGGGCAGAACGACACCCGAAGTCCCCACGTGCTGGTCCCCAGGAGGAACCTGGGCCTGTGACCTTACAGGGCCACAGGGACTCGACTGGTGCAAATGTCAAGGCTCTTGAAAGGGGAGATGGCCCTGGATTGCCCTGTGTGCCATTGGAGAGGCAGAGGTGGAGAGGGCAAGGGCCACTGCTGCTGGCTTCCAAGGTGGAGAGTGGGCCCCTCTCCCCGGAGACCTGGAGAGCCAGCCCTGCTCACACGGTGACACGGCCATGAGTCGGGGTTTGGGAACCTGCCCCCTGAGCTGTAAGAGGATCTCTGTGTTTAAGGCACAAGGCCACAAGAGAAGACGGATCTTCCTGGTCCAGGGGAGCTGACATTTCCCTCCCCAGCACACTCCCACAGAAAGGGTGCCCCCGAGGGTCAAGCACATGAGGACACTGGGGCTGCTCAGAGCTAGCCGCAGAGCTGGGCCAGCGTGGATTCTGAGTGGCCAGAGGTGGTAGTGGGGTAGTGGGAGGCACTGGCCATCCTGGCCATGCTGCTGACTACGGGCTGTGGACAGTCCCTGACTCTGGTACTCCTCAGCCACCCCCTGTGGCCACCTGTTCCATCTAAGACCCCTGTAGCAGGATTTGAGGAAAAGGATACAGTTTGACAACTGGCAACGATGACCCGCATCCTCACTCTGACCCCCAGAAAAGCCAGGAGTCTTCTGGACAGTGCCCTGGAGGGAGTGCCAGCAACCTTATTCCACGTCTTGGGTCCCATGGGAAAGCCTGTGCCACCCCAGCTGTGGGCCCTGGGTGAGCGGCCACACTCCCCCGTGTTCTCGTGTGTGGCAGTGGTGGCAGGCTAAGGTGTGCCCACATGGTGTGGCCCCTCAGGTGCCGGATCCTCCCGCCCAGGCCATGTCTCTTGACTCCCCATGGCCCACGGTGCTAGGAACAGAGTCCAGGGCACCCTGACCCTCCCCACCTCCCTGCCTCCCTCCCTCAGCCTCCCAGCCGTCCTGCTCTGCCCCTGGCTGAACCAGCCTCGCCAGGGTGTGAACTGGACGAGGTGACTGCGGTGAACTGGGCTGAGGGATCCGCCCAGGACTTCAGGTCAGGTCCAGGGACAGCCAAGAGGTCCGGCAGTTCTGTCCCCAGGCTCATGACCCACAGAATAGAAAAGAGGTGTGGACAGAACCTGGGCATGGTTGCTGACCGCTGCCCACGCACAGGAAGGGTGGGAGCTGGGCAGATGTGCAGCAGGTGTGAACAGGCGGAGGACACGTGCGTCTTCACATGCTGGGGGAGGCCAGCCGCTGAAGGTGGTCCACCCAGCCCAGGTGAACCCAAGGCATGGCTCTGAGACCCAACCAGTCACCGACGCCCACCCTGAGCCTCCACGTGGGGAGCCGTGCAGAAGGGGCCGATTCAGCGGAACGCAGATTGCCATCACCAGGGCTGGGGGCACGGGGGTGCTGCCTGAGGGGGTGTGTCTCCTTTTGGGGTGACGAGAATGTTCCAGAACTGGACAGAGGCGATGGTCGCACAACCCTGTGAATGTAGTAGACACCACTGAGTTGTTTAGATTAAAATGGCTAATTCTGTGTTCTGCGAACCTCTCAGTTTCTAAAAACTCCTTTAGAAATTACCTAAGAACAACAAGGACAGGGAGGGGCTGAGGTGGCTTGCTGCCTGGGCTGAGCCTTGCCACAGCACCCTGGCCACGGAGGGCCACGGAGGACCAGGGAGTGGACGCCAGGAGGAAGGAAGCCCCAGCACAGGGCGCTGGAGACCTCGGCTCCCCACTCGCTCAGCCCTGTCGGCAGGCCCGGGGCCTGGACCAGCTCCTGGCCGGCATAGCAGCTGCTTCTCACCTGTCCTCAGCCCAGGGAGGCTCATTGGCCAGACTCCATAGGCACAGGTGAGAAACCACGGGCCGAGTCAGAGACCCTCCAGTCCAAACAGGGACACGTGTGAAGTCGTCCATTCCCTGGGGACCCGTGAGATCACGCGACCCCGCGCTCACTCCTCCTGGGGCAGAGTCCTGGCCCTGCTGGAATCGTCCGCAGGAGAGGAGGCAGAGTGGAGGCCCAGTGAGAGCGAGGCCAACCACGCTGTGGGTGGACTCCCACAGAGCATTGCCAAGTCGGAGACTAACCCGTGTTTCCTGGAGCATTTGGGACTAAGGCCTGGGGACACCTGCTCAGGCTCTGCTGGCCATAGATGCTGGGCTGTGCCCAGGCCAAGGCTCAGCCCCATGCTCCCCAGTGCACGTGCCCCGGGACCTCCGGTGCGACCATGTTTGGAAAGCGGGTTGCTGCAGGGGTAAGAAGTCAGGAGCGGTCATGCCGGAGTAGGGTGAGCCCTGCATTCGATGACTGATGTCCTGAGGAGAAGGGCACAGAGACACAGGGAAGCAAGCAGGCTGTGTGGCAACAAGGGTAGGTACTGCAGGGGACACCAAGAATGGCCAGCAGCCGCCAGGGCCTGGGCAGTCAGGAGGAGCCTCTGAGGCTGCGGCCCTGCTAGGCCCTGCGTCTTCTGGCCTCCAGACGGTCAGAGGCACAGGGCGTGGGGAGGGGCAGCGTGTGGTCGCCACACACAATGAGCCTCCCTGGGCTGAGGACAGGTGAGAAGCAGTGACTCCAGGAACCACGCAGCCCCACCAGGGACTCCTGGCTGCGCAAGCCCAGGGCACGGGCTTGGCTGGCTCCAAGGTGCCTGCTGCTGGTCACTCCCTGGTGGCATGGCCCGCAGCCCCTCCTGCCGTCTCTCCCACTCCCGCTGCCCACATGGCCTCAGCAAGCCGTGGCTCTCTAGCGTGGGCTCCATAGATAAATGGCCGTCTTCCTTTCATATACCACAGGGCACAAGAGCCATGACACCAGGACCCCAAGCCAGCGGGTCCCACTTGGGCCAGTGTCCACACTCTCGGTTTCTGCCAGCCCAGTAGGTTTGGTCCCAGTGCTACTGGGCTCCTCAACTGTGCCCAGCGATGCCAGGCGCATAGCACTCTGTCAGGCAGGTGCTCTGGGCAGCACCTGCCACCCACTGTGACCTTGTGGTCAGCAACCGGCAGCAGCACATCCCGGACGTGTGTCCCCGCAGGGTGTCGTCACAGGGGGGACAGGGATCAGGAATGGGAAGGCACAGGGCACTAGCCTCACTCCAGAGCTGCTGTGGCCAGGGTGGTGGCTTCTCAGGACTGAGGGGACCGTTGTGTTGGTGCCGGAGCCAGAGGACAGAGGGCAGGCCACACCTCTAGGCCGGGGCTCTGCCCTGCCCCCAGCTCCTCGTGGCTGCCCGGCTCTGCCTCCATCTGCTCGAGGCCGGCTCTGGGGTCTGTGGCCAAGCCTCCCTCCTACAGGACACCACGGACCGGAGCTCCTGGCACACCAGCGTGACCTGTTATCACTAATTACACCAGCACAGACCCTGTTTCCAAACACGGTCCCCTCCAAGGCGCCAGATCAGGACTGGAGCTCACCTCTGGGAGGCAGGGGCGGCAGGACGCAGACTGAGCCCCTCTCCCCTTTCTAGACTTCCTCCCTGATGCCCTCTGGAATCCCACACATGGGGCACTGGAGCCAGCTGCAGGGCCTGGACAAGGCACAGCCACGGGCAGTTACCCTGGTCCTGGTCACCCACGCTGTCCTCCAACACCAGGGCCTCGAGGCTGCTGGATTATGCCCTCAACCTTCACCGTGCACTCGGCCCACTAGAGCGCTCAGTGTGAGGAGATGAGGGGGAAGCCCCTCCTGGAGGAGCTTGCTCCAGGGACACGGGGTGCCTGGCCAGGTGACACTGCCCTGTGGCCAGGTGCCACGGTGGGGTCCGGGTACAGTGGGACATGGTCCTGGAAAGCTCTTCCTGAGCGTGGGACGTGTGCCGGGGAGGGGAGAGGCCAGGCGGGGCAGGGGTGGGGGCCGAGCAGAGCCCAGGCTGGGCCTGACTTACAGGCCCCTGCTGGACAGGTGCGCAGGGCGAGGGTGGGGCAGGGGTGGTGGGTGGCCGGGAGCAGCCGTGCTCCGTGGGGTGTGAGTGGGCAGGAAGCAGGGCCTGGGGAGCTCAGAGGAATGCTCGTGGGGGCGGAGTGGGGCCCGGCCTTCCCACCCACCCTGTGAGGTGTCTGGGGTGGCAAGTCCCGGCTCGAGGCGGCCCAGACCACAGTTCCCTCCTGGGTCTGCTCTGGCACTTAGTGGACGCTAACCCAGAAGCAGAAGTACTGGAACATCATTTGGGTTGCAGGAGGAGCCCGAGGGCACTTGTAGAGTGTAGCCGTCAGCTGGGGGTGCGTGCCCGCTGTCTGCCACTTCACCTCACAGCCGCCCTCAAGGTCACCTTCACTGGAGGACTGGGAGGCTCTAGAGGTTGGGTGTGCCAAGAAGTCAGGGTCACCCCATTTCAGCACCCCCTCCGTGGCCTGCGCTCCCTCTCCAGGGGGCCAGCTGCTCCAGAGACGGACCGAGAAACCAGGACTGCTGAGCCCCGGGCACAGACCCCCGGGCACTGTCCTTGCTGGGGCGTACAGAGAGGGCCGTGTGGCTGCAAAGTCTACAGCCCTCTGGTCTAGATAGGGCCAGTGGCCCCCTGCTGCCCCCACACAGGTACCACTGTGGAGGAGGCTGTCCACCCCACTGCAGGATATTTCCCCAGATGGTAGAGATCGCTCCATGGACCAAGACCGGGAATGTCCCCTGGGAGGAGGGAACATGTCGAGACTGCAGGGGGCCAGGCATGGATGCCCCCAGAGTACCATGTCCACTCGGACATCAGAAGGTGACTGTGCTTGGAGATGGGGACCTTGCAGAAGTGACAAAGGAGAGGATCAAGATGAGGTCATCTCAGAGTCCAGTCAGACCATCCTAGTAAGAGAGGAGGAGACAGATAGGGTCCCACGAGAGGGCCCTAGGAGGACAGAGGCAGAGTGACGCAGGCACTGACACCTGGAGCCACTGGTAGCTAGGAGAGGCAGGACAGGGCCTTGGCGTGGACTCCTGGCCTCCAGGCTGCAAGCTGGTGAGTGAAGGTTGCTAAGTCAACCTGGGTGGGGCCAGTGGTTCAGCAGCCACAGGACATTGGCACAGGACACTGGAACCATGTTTTCTTCAGTGGCAGCAAAGAAGCATCTTAAGATGGTCTGAGGTGACAGGAGCAGACCCTGAAAGCTTGTCTGACCTCACTGCCTGGTGGCCATGTGCCACCCACCCCAGGCTCCCGCCAAGGAGTCAGGGGCTTGGTGATGGATTCGTTTGTCGGCATTTTCCACCAGGCCAACCTCATCCACCCGTGAGAGGGGAGGCCCCGGGTCTGGACGCATCCAAGGCCCTGTCCAGGGGCGTGGTTTTGCACCTGGAGCACCCCATCTTCTCAGTGCGTCCAGGCTCCCAGCTGTCATCTGTCCTGATCTGGCCCAGAACAGAACACCGAGGAGGCAGCGTGAGGGGCCCCCTTGCCTCAGGGAGGCCGAGAGCCGCGTGTGCACGGGGTGTCTGCAGAGCTGCTGCCGCGCCTTTCCACCTCCCCCAGACCTGCTCCCCACCGGGTCCTGGCCCCTGGGATTCCACACCACGAGCCCAAGGCCATGCAAACTCCCCACAGATGGGACCCAGGAGGCTGCTCGCAGAAGCCAGGCTGGCTGCAGGGTCCTGAGCCTCTCTAGCCGCGGCCCACTGCTTGGGTCCCCTTCAGCAAAGTCTGGGGAGGTCCATCAGGGAGCAGTGGTTCCCTCCAAGGCGCTGGCCTAGCCGGGCAGAGCCATCACAGAGGTCGCATGGGATCATGCTGACCTGGGGCCAGGCACTGTCTGGAGAGCAGGAAGCACCCTTAGCCAGGCCCCTCTGTCTCCCGCTGGGGAGCACCCCCAGGGTCACGGCCGGGCGACTGCTCTGCCACCATTTTGAGACACTAGAGAGGCAGCTGCCTGGCTCCTGCCGCGGACCCTGGCTCCTGCCGCGGACCCTGGCTTCCTGCTCCCTGCCTGCACTCCAAGTCTGTTCTCTCCCCAGACTCTTGGTGCAGTGGAGGTCTCCAGCACCAAGGAACCCCGCCGTCCACCCCGAGCGGGGCAGGAGCATGGTTCAGTGGGACAGCCCCAGCACAAGACACACCCATGTGCGCAGAGAAGCCCTGATAAAAAGGAGTGGGGAGTCCATGACGGGAGCCTGCACTCACACACGTCTGTGGCAGGCCTCGTCACAGGACCTGGAGGGCACTTGTGTTCAGATAAGCCACTTGCACAAGGACGGTGGCGAGGGCTGTGTCCACTGGTGACAGTATCCATGCAGGGAGCTCCTGGAACAAAGGACTTGGCTCAGAACAACTGGCATGGGCCCCTTCTCTCTGCGTCCCCTTGCTGGCCCACAGCCAGGTGATGAGGCCACAGGATGCTGACTCTGCAGCAGGAGGGCAGGGGCCGGCCGGCCTGCAGACTCTTGCTGGCGGCATTGCCAGACAGCTGGCCGAGGTGTAGGCAAGGGTGCAGGGTGCCCCAGGATGCAAAACCTAATGGGCTGAGGAGGCCAGACTGAAGGTGATGTGGTGTCCTGTGTGGGGTTCTGGGACGGGGACTGGGTGCGAGGAGCCAGAGAGGCCTGTACAAAGTGAGTTTAACTCCTATCATGAATCCATGGGGCTCACAATGTGACCACTGTCCCTTACAAACAAGGGTGGGTCACATGGGAGCATCCTATTCACTCTCCAGTTTCCCGTAAATCTAAAGTGGTTCCAAAAAGTCAGGGAGGTGTCACTCTCGGGTGTCCATCCTGCGCCACTGACCGGAGAGGAGCACCTCCTTAGATTTCCTTTCTCTTCTTGTGGTGCTGGAGAGGGGACCCAGGGCTTTGTCACTGAGCACGCCCAGCTGCCCCCTTGTCCCTGCACCACCCCCTCCTCCCCATCTGGAGGCCCTGTTCTTCTCATCAGTGCCACAGAGGAAGGGAAGCAGGTGCAGGGGTCAGAGGCGGGGAGGGGCCTGCTGGTGGCAAGGATGAAACCCAAGAGGCCGTGGGGAACTGGAACTGTGGTGGGCACAGCTTCTGGTCTGGAGCTCTTTTCCATCTGTTCCTACTGTTTGGGCCTTCTAGAATATTCTGTGGAAATCCCACAGATGCCCACAGGTGTGCATGAGCTGGGCCTGGCCAGCACTGGCCACCACTGGCTATCGCTCTGTGAAGTGGGAGCTTGGCCATGGCCCTGTGGGTGTGGCTCCCTGGGGGTCATCTCCCTGAGCCTCAAGAGCAAGGCAGGGGTAGCCGTCTCTACTCCCTGCAGCTGACATGGATGGCCCGTTGCTGGGTCAGCAGGAGCCCCCAGGTCAGGGCCACCACTGAGATGGAGAATCAGCGCATGCCCACTCTGCAGGAGCCCTGCAGGAACTCGCCTGGCCATCATGTGCCAGGTGAAAGAGCCTCCCCCAGGGCAGGTCTGCCGGGACCTCGACGTGACCTTATTTGGAAATAGGGTCTTGGCAGATGGGTTAGGATGAGGTCGCCCTGGACTGGCAGAAACGGGAGGGGCCACTAGCCAGGGGGGCCTGGGGCTGCAGGAACTCGGGGCCGAAGAGCATCCGTGCTCTGGCTGCTAGGGGCAGAGTGGCCCTGTGGACGCCTTGATCCTAGGCTGACCCCATCCTGACCAGGGTCTGGATGAACCCCAGTGTCCACTCCAGGCCTCCAGGAGGGAATTGATCCAGCCCATCCCAGGACAGCCCAGGACTGCCCTTTGTGAGGCCTCTCTGCAAGGGGAGGTCAGCAAGGCCTCTTCACACTGAGCACTTTCACACTGCCCACGGCAGCTGAGCACGTTCTCGGCACGGAGTGCTCTGTCCCCATGGGACTACTCAGCTCATTCATCTGCCACTGTGACTTGTGGGCAGTTCCCAGTGAGGGTTTCTGTAGCCCCGTGCCCAGGAACGTCCCCACCTTGGCTTGGGCACCTGTGCCGTGCCTTTCACACACTGGGAGGCCACAGGGGGCACTGGCTCCAGAAACCCACTGTGCCCTTTCTAGGGGGTGTGGAGTTAGTGGCTCGGCTCACCTGAGACCCCAGGCCTCCGCCTCAGCACTGAGCATCCCTTGAAGCAAAGGGGACGAGGTGGAACTGAGACCCCAGGTGACTTCCAGGGGACTCGACTGGCCAGGATTTTTGCCACCAGCAAGGTTCTGAAAAATATGTAAAGACCTGAGCTAAATCAGCCAGATGGTGGGATCAACAGGCCCCTCCTGTTAGAGGATTAGACACCACGGGTCCACCCAGAACAGGTGTCAGGGTCAGCAGAGCTCGGGATTGAGCACAGGGCTGGGTGGGATTCTAGTCATGACCCCGAGCTGCCCCACGTTGGACCAGGCATGGATTTTCCTCTAGAGGAACCCAAAGAAAGGAGACAGAAGTGGACAGGGACTGAGGAGCCAGGAGGACAATGTGACCCCATGAGGACTGGACTTGACACTGCATTTCCCCCTGCTGCTGAGCTGGAGGTTAGGGGCCTTGCCCAGGGAAGCAGGCGGGGCCGAGTCTGCGAGGGCACGTGGTCACCAGCAGCCTCTGCTGATCCCCAGAAGCTCTGTGGCTGGCACCTCCCCAGATTGCTGTGGCTTGGGCACAGGGGTTCATGGCTGCGTGTCCACCTGCCACTGGATGCTGGCAGCCCAAAAGGCTTCGTGTGAATGGCCTCCCAGGTGGAAGACAAGTCGGGGGAGCTCAGTCTGAGCCTGTGGAGACCCTGTGAAGTGCGGCCCATCCTGACCAGGGTCTGGGCTGAACCCAGTGTCCACTCCAGGCCTATCTCCCTGAGAGGTTCTTGGAGGGGATGGGAGCTGTCACCGTCACAGCAGGAACACAGCTCAGCTCACAGCTGTGGGGCACCCTGGACACCAGCCTCAGGTCCAAAGCAGTGTGGTCTCTGGGTCCCCAGGGACTCGCCCCGGAGCGGGGGCCTAAGTCAAACGGGAACAGCAAGGACAGTCTGCCACCACAGGCCGGGGCAGGCGGCCTCCCAGAAGTCCCTGGGCTCCAGAGGCTGGTGGATCCCAGACAGAGCAGGCGTCCCGGGAGAGGGCCACGGGAGGGGATGAGGAGGCCACTTCCCTAACCCCACCCGCCCTGTGTGTGGGGGTCCTCTGGCCACCCCACTTCACAGGAGAGGGGGGACTTGGGAGGTGGAGCTGCCCGCTCAGCCCTCCCCGCTGGGACTCCACACAGAAAACCACCTCCGGACCCCAGGGTCCAACCGGACAGCGCTCTGCCTGTTCTTCAGCTTCGGTTGAAAGAAGTTTGAGAATCTCCAGCCTCTAAAATATTTTTTGTTTTTGTGCTGGGGGTTGAGCTCAAGGGAGCCTTACCACTGAGCCACACCCCAGCCCTTTTCAGTTATTTTTTAAATGTTGAGACAGTCTCACCAAGTCCCTCAGTCTGGCCTTGGACTTGTGATCCTCCGGCTCCTCCTGCCTCAGCCTCTCATCACTGTCAGTGTTGGTGTGTGTCCCCAGCCCAGCTCCCAGCTGTTCTTACAGAAGGCGCAGATGAGCAAGGCCAGCAGATGACGGAGGCCCTCCCACGGAGCTCAGCGGATATCTGCGTGGGGCCAGGGCCTGCAGGGAGCAGGGCATGTCCCCCGCGAGCCTTCTCGTGACGCTCTCCTCCAAGTTGGCTCTCCCCTGACAGCTCATCCTCCAGAGACCAGCTCCCGGGACTGAGCCAAGTTTAGGAATGACATGGGAGCAGCTTTTATGGAAGAGGCTGGCTCCGTGGCTCCGCTCTGGCCGGGCTCCTTTGAGAGCCAGCTCAGGCCGTCCCGTGAGGGCTACAGTCTTGGATAAAGTGTCACAACTGTGGGACAGTAAGCCCAGGGCTTTCTTGGACCCTTGTCCAGAAGGGCAAGCCCCTGAAATGTTAGGAAATGTCACCAGCAAGCAAAGACACCTGCCCATGTGCACTGTGCCGAGGACCTGCCTGGCGAAGCCTCCTTGGAGACCCGGGGGACGGCAGCCTGTGTGCCAGCCACCCAGCCAAAGTGATCTCGCCTTGAGCTTCCCCAGCCCCTCCCCAACCTGTCAGGAGCTGCTGGGATTAGGGGATTCTGACAAGCTGGTGGGACTAACTGGAGCCTCCTACTGAGGACAGATGGCCTCGGGCTGCTGGGCTTCTTGTAGAGAGCTTCGAGGGCGGCTCTGGGCTGGACACCTCGGGAAAGTCTGTGGGCTTTCACTGGAAGGGTAAAAGCCTTCCTGGGGTGAGACCTGGGCCACGTGCCTGCTCACCTCCCACCCTTGTGAACGTCAGCAAGGGAGAGGGGACTTCTGGAACCTTCCATTACCCTATTTGACCCAGAGGATTTGCTCCCTAATGAACAGGTAGAGACGAGTTTGTGAAGGCCCTGTTCACTGGGGGCACGTGTTTGAAGCAGCTGACTGTAATCATGCAGTTGAGCCCCTACTTGCAGAATTTAGTCACTCTTGGCTTCAAGGGAAAGAACTGGGTCTTGTTGGAACTGGACCTCAGGAAGTGAGCAGGGCGGGCCTCGGGCGCACGAGAGTCGGGGATTTGGGCTTGGCAGGAGGATGAAGCCTTGGACGGAGCCCAAGATACTTCTGGGGGGAGGATTTGCCTGTTCCCTGGAGACAGGACCAGATGCACGTGGGCTGCAAGATGGGCGCTGAGGCCATGCCCAGGAAGAGGGTGGGCTGGAGGTGGGGCAGGCCCGCAGGGTGCAGGGCCAGGCGCCTCTCCTGGGGCCGAGGTCTTCCGGTGCCAGGGTGTGGGGCTCCACACTGCGTTCTGTGTCCAACACACATGGGTCCAATCCCACCTCAGTCCCTGTTTTCTCGGGTAGGCTAAGGGATGTCTAGGGGCCCCAGTTTCTCCGTAGAGTGGGGCAGTATCACCCTCTCCCCTTCTACGACCGCAGGGTCAGTTCACTTTCTCAGGAGCGACCAGTGGGCCCCACAGGTTCTGGCCGAGGTGCTAGAGGGTGGCCTCTCCTGCCCACCCAGCCAGCCGTAGACCTGAGGGAGCCCCTTGGAGCGCTCTGCTGCGGCGCCTCAGCCTGGAAGGGGCAGGGCTTGCGGGACTCTTCCCTGCAGCCGCCTACAGGAGCTGGAGGGTGCTCTCCACTGTCACCACCCCTGCAGATGTTTTGGAAGCAGGTGGAGGGCTGACAGACTCTTCAGGGGACTGGGAGGCCCTGGTGCAGCAGGCCGGCTCTCTCCACCCACCTCCATCAGCAGCCCTGCCTGGGGGGACAGGCCCAGCTTCTCCAGGTGGCTTTGTGGACAGCGTCCAGACCCTTCACATCGGTGCCAGTCGGGGAGCTGGCAGGGTGGTGCCCTTCCCGTGCTGTTCCCACCTAGTCAGGCCTCTCACGCTTCTTGGTGCCTCTCCTGTCACGCTGGTCCTAGCAGCGGCTGGGCTTCCTGTCCACCTGGATCCCGTGGGCTGAGTCCTCAGAGAACAGGGCTTGCTGACACTTGCCGAGGGATGGGCAGGGTGGTGGGGGCCGAGGACACCCTGCTCTCATTTCAGGGGATGCCTGGTAGAAGCCTCATGGGGTACACCGCAAGTCCAGCCCCAAGCCCTGACCCCACTCTTTGGGGAGGAGAGCTGCCCCTGCCTGGCACCAAGGACTCACATCCTCCATCTTCCAAATTCTCCTGGTATCAGGGAGCCAGCTGGAGCTGGGGGTGGGGGGTGGGGGAAGGACGGTGGAGTGCATGGGCAGGGGTCTACTCAGACCCCCAGCTTCCACTCCTTTGTCTCATCAGTGACCAATGACACAATGCTCACAATGCTTTGTGTGTGTGTGTGGTACTGGAAATTGGGCTCAGGGACACTGGACCACTGAGCCACACCCCAGCCCTATTTTGTATTTTACTTAGAGACCGGGCCTCACTGAGTGTCTCAGCACCTGGTAGTTGCGCTCCTCCTGCCTCAGCCTCCTGCTGGGTTTACAGCAAACTGGTTCAGTTCTTCTCCTTCCCCAGAGCCTGGAACTCGCAGAGCCTGAAGCTGCGGGACCCACTGGCCACAGGAGACGCCTCCCGAGGGCCCTTCACCACACCCGCATTCCTGGCCCCACTCCCTCCCCTCACCTGCAACTGGAGACCTCCCAGGCCTTACAGTTTAGGGTGTGGACATGAGGTGTGCCCTAAAGCTCCTGTGTCCCTGCAGGCACATCCAGAGGCATCTGGTCCCTGGGGCTCCTGAGCTCACCCAGGGTGACTGGAGGGGCGGGTGGTCACTGTTGGCAGGTGGGCATGGCTGGAGCTGGTCGCTGGGGGCAGGCCCTGCAAGGGCACACGTGCCCTGCCGCCCCTTCCCGGGGGCTTCCTGCAGAGAGCTGCTCTCCTCTCCTCCACCAGGCCCTTCCGCCACGAGGGCCCTGGCCGCTGTACCTTGGGCAATGGAGTCGGCCATCTATGGACTGATTCTGTGAGCCAAAGTAAACTTTCCCTCCTTTAATTGTTCTTGCCGGGCATTTTGGTCACAGAGAGCTAACACTTGGCTGGAGCAGCGGGCCCCAGTGAGACATCTCCATTCCTTGCGGTAGTTCTGCAGGAAGTCTCTCCTTCGTAAAACCTGCTGTTTCCCTTCTCAAAACCCCTGCCTCGCACCTACCCAAGCAGCCTGCCCTGCCCCAGGAGGGGGCGACAAGTCCACCAGGCCAGCTCCCACCCAGCTCCTCCAGCCAGGCTGGCCTTCAGGTTCCCCTCCAAGGTCAGCCTACTCCCTCCTGCAGGGTCCTGAGAGGGCGGGGGTCTCCCAGGGCCGGTCATCAAGTCTTGGTGAAGCTCTTGAAGAGGAAGCCAGCACTGCCGCCCAGCTCTGGGCCCCAGCAGTTGGCACTGGGCCGCAGGGGCACCTGAGGGGTAGGGGGGGCCAGTTACCGGTGCCAGGGAGCAGCCAGGCTGCTGGCCGGAGCCCATGTCCTGTCCTGCGAGTGGACAACACAGGCAGGGTGAGTGGCTACCTGCTGACCAGGCTGATGCCAGGCTGAGGAGCGGGACGAGGGGAGGGGCAGGGCTGTGGGGCAGCAGGGGCTCTCCACTCTGCCACATGGTGCCTGGGGGGATAGCTGGTCCCGGCAGAGAAGGCGCTTGAGGGTCTAGGACTGGTCTTGTCCCAGGGAGGCCCTGCCCCTCCCCTAGGTCACCTGGGAAAGGGGCTTTCTCCTAGCCAGCTGCTCCTGAGGACATGGGTGGGGATTGCTCAACCTGGGCCACTGTCCAGGTGCACGGGGTGTTAGGCTCACAGTGGACGTCATCAGGAAGTGCCGCAGAGCAGGGGGTTTGGCAGCCCCTCAGGAGTGCCCAAGGCGCCAGCCCAGCAGGACGGGGGGTGGCCGCTGCTCGAGGATGGCCACAGGCAGCTGGGGTAGCCAGTCGCCCACTGGGCTGTTACCCAGAGAAGTGGGGCTCGTGGCCAGTCTCCTGCCCCAGGTGGCGCCAGGGCTGGTGTCAGGGTGCTGAGCTGCTGTGTCACCAGCTGCCTGTTTCACTGTGTCAGGGCTGGGGGCCACACACAAGGTGGACCAGGAACTGCCTGGAGGTGGGCGGCGGGACCCGCGTGGACAGGCCCACTTCTTCATTTCACAAAGTGGAGGGAGGGCACCTGCCCAAGGCCTCTCTGTGCCCGTCCTCCCTGCGTGGGAGGCACTTTCAAGTCCCGCTGCATGAGGAGGCACCCAGCTCTGTTACCCTAATGGCAGACTGGGCCCGTGACCCAAGCCCTACACCCTCCCCACACCATTCTGGGACAAGGTCCCCAGGTCCCCAGAGCAGGTCCTGGCCCCATGGGTCGACACTGTGGTGTGCCCCCTCTCTCCCCCTTCTGGGTGCACCACACCAGCACTGTGGCCCCCAGGGCGGGTCCCCCCACCTCAGGGCTCCCTCAGCTGGAGTCCCTGCCCTTCTCCTGCCCTGTCCCTGGCTGCCTTCCAGCCTGGCCACCCCAGGGTTCCACTCTTGTAAGGGTCGTGACACCCCCGCACTGTGCGGGGCCACACACACCTGTCCAGACCCTGATGACTGTGAGAGCGAGATTGGGGGGGACCTGAAGCATCCCAATACCCAACGTGGCCCCGAAGAAGAACACAGAAGCACCAGCGAATTTTAGAATCTGTCGCATTTCTTTAAAAACAAAAAGACCCCACAAATAGAACTCCCCACCCCACCAGCCCAGTGTAACAGGTTAGCCATTAACACAGAATAGAAGATGTACCAGCCACGAGTCACTAGCTCTGTGGACGCCACAGTGGATGGCCAAGGTGGCCGATACAGACGCGGTGACAATACACCACGGCTCCAGCCGGCCACCTGAAATAAATAAACACGGTGCCAACCGTACCTCCACGTTAGTAAGTGTTAGGAGGGGTGGAAAGACAGGGGACAAACAGAGGCTGTCAGGCCAGGGTCTGCTATCCTAGGCCCTGGGGACTGTCGGCCATGCCTGGCTGGACAGCAGAGACTTCCTAGATGGGCCATGGTCCTACTATGCTCCTAGACACTAGGCGGCAAGTCAGAGTCAGCACCGTGGACACAGGCCCCAGAACCAGACGGACCCCTCTGACCTGCCTCGCAGGTGGGGGTCCCACGACCTAGCCACACCGCACCCCAGGAACACGCTGCACCCTGCCAAGTGGCTGGCACTGCCCTCCTCCTGGGGGGGTCAGCGGTCTGAAGCTGAGGTTGAGCCCCTAGTGCAAGACAGGAGCCTGCTGAGCTCTTCACAGGCCTCAGAGAACCTTCAGTCTGACCTGAAGAGAGGAACCGCTCTCTGCAGGTGACTTGCAGGGACTTCCTGACAGCTCAGCAACAACAGTGTGGCCAGATGTGCTGGCCAGGCCTCAAGAGCCCCAGGGCACAACAAAGACAAAGCCCACCGGAGGCAGAGAGAGGAGAGCCCAGGAAGGCTTTGCTCCTCTTCTGAGAGTGGGATGGGGCACGTGAGGGGAAGGCGACACCCTGGCCACGGGGGAAGCCAGCCCAAGGCTGCTGAAGGGCTGCTGTGTGGTCAGTGGGAGGCGTGGGAGGCAGAGGCTGGGGTCCCCAGCCGTGCCCTGCCTGCCTTCCTGGCTGTCCCTAGATGCACACAGCCCCATGGTCAACCCCAGGGACAGGCAGAGCTGGCTCTTGGTGCTGAACGTTCGTTCTCTAGGGTTCGCAGGGCAGGAGCCATGGAGACTTTAAGGCGAAGACACAGCCAGGGCTCTTCTCTCTCAGCCCTACACCCGCGCTGGAGGGAGGAGGGCTGGAGCGGCCGGAGCAGCTGGAGGTGCGCCCGCCAGACAGGCACTGTCACGCCCGTGCAGGTCCTCAGTGCTCCTGTGCAGCCCCAGCGTCGGGTCCCTTGGAGGCACAAGGTAGCTAGCACTGTCGAGATGTCTCCCACCTCCTCCTGACCTCTCTAAACAGCAGTCAGTTGGTGGCACTGACCTGACCCCAAATTTAAGTTGAATGCACATGAATAGGGAAGGGAGAAGGCGGTGGGCCCCACGGGGGAGCCACCAGGCCTGCCTCAGCTCACTGCTGGCACCGTGCCCGGGAGCCACCAGGGACATCCATCTTCCAGGACACCATTCGTACCAGAGTGTTCACAGCTGCTGTGGGTGCCGCCCCGGGCAGGGACGGTGAGGGGACGAGGAAGACCGGGAGCTGCTTTTCTGAGGGCGAGTTGTCTGCGGGTGGCCTTCGCGTGCTCCCTGCCGCAGCGTCTGCCACCAGCTAGGTCTCCTGCGGGACCACCTGCATGAGCTTCTGGCAAAGGACGGTCACGGAGACTGCGGGGAGAGGACACAGAGTGAGCGCAGCCAGGCCACGGGCTGAGGCGAGGACCCACAAGCCCAGCTCCCACCCGACCTGTCCCCACACCGTGCCACGCTGCAGGAGGACAGGAACTCCAAGTTTTGTGTGGTAAGCACTGGCGCCTCCCCCGGGGCCTCCTGGCCAGCAGCACATTCTGCAACTCTCCGTCATGCCAGAGTGCCCGGGCCAGCGGGCGGGGAGTCTGGGAGCAGGTGCAGCTGCCCACCCCAGAGCCCTGTGACTACAGAGCAACCTGGTGGCCTCGCCACTGTGCGTGTGCCTGGCCCACACTGCCCATGTCACCACTGTGCCCTGAGACCGGGCTGCCTGCGAGGGGCCCCTGGTGCTGGGGACTGAACCCAGGGCCTCACACAAGCCCGGCCAGCGCCCCCCCAGAGCCACCTCCAGGGCCGCCCTGGCACTTTCTACGCAGAGCCTGCCTGGGGAGGGAGACTGGTGGTTTCAGAACAAGGTTTCTGTCCTAAGTCTGCTCTGGGTGTGACCCTGCATGAGATTCCACAGGGACCCAGGCTGGAGGGAGTGTCCTGCTCAAATGATGGGTGGCTCAGCCCTTGGTGTGGGGTCTCCTCGCCTGCACAGGGGCCACCCTAGAATCTTACATCACCCAGCGCTAAGGTGCTGGCAAGGCCCGCCTGTGCGGACTCTCTCAAGCCTGGCCTTCCACACGGTGAGGACAGGGCCCACTCTGATGTGGACCACCCGGGCCTGGCGCCTTCTCCTGCTCTGCCCAGGAAGGTCAGGCAGTGTGTCAAGGCCGGTGAGTGACAGTGGGCGCTTCTCTGGCAACAGCAGCCTGGTTCTCGGGAACCCCGCTTTCTGAGATGAGCTGCTGCCCAGCTCTTGAGCTGGGAGTAGGTGGGTGTCCTCACCACTGACACCCTGCAGTGGCCAAAGGCCTGGACACTCACAGATGCCCTGGAGGAGCCACTTGGGCTTGTTCTGCCACCAGACCCCGAGGAAGTAGACAGGCAGCCCACTGAGGATGATGGCGAAGCCAATGCCACATTCCACAGGTGTCTTCCAGAAGGACACGGCGATGAGGAACAGGCAGGCCAGGATGAAGAAGACCGGCATGGCCAGGTTCACCTGGGGACAGCACGCAGCAGGGCGTCAGCAGCTGGGCCTGGGCTCCTCCCGACCACCACACCCCGCAGTGACCTCCACCAGCCCACGGAGAGCTCCAGCCCATGTCCTGTGGCCAGCGGCGGGCCACCCTGGAGCCTCGCCGGGATCCGCGCCCGCCCCACCCACAGCCCTGGCCAGTGCCTGTGCTGACAGGGCAGATGCTGACTTGCACCTTCCGCAGGGTCGGCCCCGGGGCACCAACTGAGCCCACGTCCGTAGCACTTCACCCCGGCCCTGGCACAGGCACCAGGCATGGAATCGCCCCAAGTCAGCAGAGGAATGAAAACAAGCAGCCAGGCTCCGGGGGCGGAGGGGGGCCTGCTGGTTCCCACATCACAGACGCGGAGCCTCTGGCAAGGCCTGGCCACCCACCAGCAAGCACGGAGTCCTGCCTGCCTAGAGGACCCTTTGTGGATAGACCAGGCACTCCTGCCCCAAACCCGCGGCCTGCAGACAGGCTGGGGCAGAAGCCGGGGCACGGAGAAGGCGCGGGCCGTAGAGGCCTGGGCAGCAGAGCCAGGCTTCTCCCCGTCTGTCTGTGGGCGGTGCCGACAGGCCTGTTCTGAGAGCTCTGCTGTCCTGCACCCACAGGCGGCCAGGCTCAAGGGAACCCACTCCACGACAGTGCCCAGTCCCCTGGGAAAGCGTGCCCGCAGGACCTGGTGCCTGCTCTCCAGGGCCAATGTGGCTAGTGCTGGGGCCTGCAGAAAGCCCTCCTGTGGACACCTGCCCCAGCTGTTGGGCTGGTCCCTGTGAAGGGTGGGGTGTCTAGCTGGCCACTCCTCCGACAGCCTTCCTGTGGGCCAGCCTTCCTGTGGTGGAACCTTAACCACAAGTTAAAAGGTGCTACACTGGCTACCTGAGCTCCCAGGCCCAGGGCAAGGGGAGACCAGGGCTCCCTCCAGAGAGCCAGGCTCTTCCCGTCTCTAAAGACAGCTGGGGTGGGGTGGGGACAGGGCAAGGCCTGTGGCAGGGGCCAGTTATAATGACCTAGTACCAAAGGGAGCTGGCCAAGTGACAGGAGCTGCTGCCAGTGGCCACCTGTTGCTCCCAGGACTCCCAGTTGCGTGCCCCTCCATCGCTCACGATCGCGAAGCTGACTGCAGTTCTCAGAACCCTCCAGAGGGTAGCAATGCCCTTGTGCTGGGGGGAGGTGGAGACTGGGAGGTCCTGCGGGTCCTGCTCCTGCCTCAGGCTCCTCGGGACACTCCAGCCCTGCCTGCTCTCTGCCCGGGGTGCTGGCTGGACCCACCGCCAGGCGCTCACCTTGATGGGCCGCTCCAGCTGAGGCTTCTTGAAGCGGAGCCAGACCATACCGATGATGGCCAGGGCCACGCAGAGCCAGTTGAAGAAGCTGAAGAAGTTGATGACGGAGAAGATGTCTTTGGAGAAGGCGTACAGCAGGGTCATGACGCACTGCCAGGAGAAAGGGGCTGGCTGAGCCCTGGGCAGGGCCGTGCCCGATACAGGGAGGATGTGACCAGCCTCAGCCTCCAGCACATTGGGGTCGTGTGAGGTGCAGAGAGGCCAGGAGAGCGATGGGCTTCCAGGACAGTGGAGGTGCTGCCCACAGAGCAGGCACAGATGCCTGGACCCAACACTTCTCGCACACCCTGCGTCAAAGCAGCAACCTGGAACTAAACTATGCACCCACCAACGGGGGATCATAATAAGTACAGAGCACCCACACTACACAGATGGCCGTTTCAAAACCAAGGTCAAGCTGGCCCTTTTAAGCATGTCCAGAACTTCTGTGATACTTCTCTCTTTAAGAGGTGGAGCCTAACCCTGCTCCCCGAGGAATGGCACTTATGGACTCACTTTAACAAACAGGCCCAGGCAGCAAGGACAGCAGACCCGGCCAGGGCTAGGCCACAAAGCACACGGCCGTCTTGCTCTCTGGATCATCTGTGCAGCGGGAGCCAGCGTCCCATCGCGAGGGTGCCCCCAAGCTCCCTGTGGAGAAGCCCGTGTGCCCACAACCTTTGGCCTCCTGTCCACAGCCCCTGCCATGCCCTTGGAGGGCAGCATGCCAATTGCAGACATCAAGCTCTGAGAGACCAAGGTGGGCAGCCCGCGCTGCCGCTGCAGGAATGTGGGAAGGTAAAGGCTTTGTGCTCTGGGCCCCGGACTGGGTGGCTGTCACACAGAAGCAGAGAACTAACAAACAGGTTCAGAGAAGGGGAGATAAAAGTGCACGGTGGACCCACTGACGAGTCCTGGGTGCATGCCCCAAGCCCCAGAGGTGCCCGGACAGCCACGGCAGTGGGGCTGTCTACACCAGCACGTGAGCAGACTTAAAGTGCCTTCTCGGTGCCCGGGGCCTGGCTGACTAGAGCTCCCAGCCCCTGCAGCATCCCAGTCACAGTCCGCGGCTCAGGGACAGTGGCCCTTTCCTGGCTGTCCCAGTCCTGCTCACAAGGTGGCGCTCTGGCTGCTCCAGAGCCCAGAGCGCCACTGTGTACACCTGGACAACACGGGTGGCAGGGCGGAGGGTGTAGGGCTGTGTGGCAGGCTTACCGTGAACACAAGGGACGGCATGGGTGTCAGGAGCTGTGGGTGGATCATGGACAGGATCGAGGGCAGGTGGCCTTCCCTGGACCCCACAAAGAACAGCCTGTGCAGAAAGCAGTGAGCAGTCAGGCCCACGACCCCACCCGCGGATGGAGGTGCCTACAGACGGCAGAAGGGTGGACCGCACCCAGCAAGTTGGGTCCCAGGGGCAGGGGCAGGAGCCCTGGTGGCCTCCCTCCAGCCCTCCTGGTGTTACTCCTGCAGTCCAGGAAGGGGCCTGCAGGACCCAGCAGTCACACCAGCTCCAGGGAGGGAGAAGGCAAAGGTCACACTTCCCGTCTCCCTGCCATCCCAACCTCTACACACCACAAACAGGACTTCAAAGCACAGGCTGTAAAGATGAGGGGCTGGCAGCCGGGGCGACTCCCTCGACCCCAGGCGGGCACTCACCTGGAGGACGTGAACAGGGACCCGTTGACAGAGCCGAAGCAGGACAGGCCCACAAAGACGGGGATGATCCAGGACATGACTCCCAGGTGGTAGTTCCCAAAGTCCTGCAGGGACACAAGGACGTGAGCCCTGGGACCTCACCAGGGCCGACCCAGGACCCACCTGGCCTAATCCTGGCTTGTGCACACACAGCCATCCTGGAGATCAGTTCTGGACTGTGGGGACAGCTCAGGACAGTGGCCCTTCCCTGGCTGTCCCAGTCCTGCTCACAAGGTGGCACTCTGGCTGCTCCTGAGGGCAGGCCCTCTGGTGGGCCTCCCTGGGTTGCCTGGCCACGCCCAGCTGGCCTGTCGCCTGACCAAGAGCAGGTGCCGGCCTGGGGACGAGGATCTGCCTGCCTCACTTGGGGACTCTCACAGGGCCTGGCACGGGGTCTCTGCAAGTGCGGGATCTAAATCAAGTGAGACTCAGCCACAGCAAGGACGCCCTGCTCCCCCGCATGGGAGGGCAAGGGGCAGGAGCCACAGAGGCCAAGGACACAGCCCAGGGGCAGTCTGTCCACCTGACCAGGAGCACCCAGACACGCTGATCATGGTGGAGGCCGCCTGGCGTCTGTTTTAAAGCCCCCTGTGGTTTCAACGCAGCCAAGGTTGAGGAGGACTCCACACCTCTGGCCAGAGTGGGGAGCCCTCCTGTGACACCTTCCATGGAGACTGAGGACAGCCGTATGGCCCTTCCAGGTAGGTGAGAGGCTTACATGCGGGGACAGCCTGGTCTCGGGCTCTTTGACCCTGGGGAGGCGGGCGGCTGTCTTACCACGGCCACAGCCTCGGATGTCAGCATCTGCTCAGTGGTCAGCGTGGTGAAGTAGGCCAGGTTCGTCAGCACGTACACCAGGGTGACGATGGGGAGGGAGATGATGATGGCCAGGGGCAGGTTCCTACAACAGGGAGGGACTGGTTGCTGGAGCACAGCCCTGCTGGCTTCTCAGGCAGGGAGGGGCCAGATGCCTGGGCCTGGGGAGCTGGGCCGCCTGGCTAGGGGCTCCATCTGCCTGCCTCGTTGCCCCTGAGGATGGGGTCCTGTCTGAAGGCCCACAGCCCTGACCAGTCCCCACCCAGGAGACCCTGGAGGCCAGGGCTGAGAGCCACCTCCGGGGGCAGGGGGACCTTCACACACAAGCTGGAGTTGTCCAGAGGACAGAGGACCACCCTTTGTGTTCCTGGGGCTGCCGAGGGCATCAAATGCAGGACAGGTGTCCCAGGGGCACATGTGGTCCACTCCCAGGGCAAGGCTTATTCCAGTTCACACAGGTGGACGGGGGCCCAGAAGCCAGCCCCGCCCCGTCACCCTAATTGTGAGCACCTGGCACAGCTCCCCAGAGGCCGAGCCGAGCCCAAAGGGTTTAGATGGAACCAGCTTGTCCCTGTGACTTGTCCCTCACCCCTCCACGTACCTGTAGGGGTTGATCATCTCCTCTGTGACAAAGTTCAGGTAATTCCTAGAAATCAGGTTTCATTATGTCACCCCACAACCATTAGGAAAAAGACACAAACCCAGCAGGGAGCCCCATAACCCCTACATGCCCCCTCGCTCACCCATCAGAGCCAGCCCCGTGAGCAGGGAAGGCCAGTGCCTGGGTTCCAGGTGGATGGCTCTGCGTCTGCCCAGTTGGGCCTGGGCGCACCTGGCGGTCACTCCCACCTGCTCCTGCTCTCCCGCATCCCTGCCCACCACTCACCTCCCTCTAGCACCTTCCCACCTGCTGGCCCCAGAGCTGCAGGCAGGTCCCAGTTGGGGAGGCTTCCAGCCTCTCTCTACCTTGTGCCTGTTCCGAGGACACAGAGAGGGACACGTGCTACGGTGGCCTCAGGAGTCCTCTCACGCCCTTTAGGGCGGCCTGGAGTGCCCTTGAGAGGGCTTCCAGTGTCTGTCCTTCCTGTCCCCAGCTGCACACTTGAGTGCTGTGAGACCCTGAAGTGGCCAGACGTCCTGGAACCTACCATCCTCCGTAGGCAAAGAGGCCACTGTACAAGGCCAGCACGATGTTGCCCACGTCCAGGTTGGTGCCTTGGAAGGAGAACTCTGGGTTCAGATTAGACACGCCACCTGGCAAAGACCACAAAGGAACACTGGTCAAAGGATGCCAGGCAGGGTCCTGCCGGGAGGAGCGGGGCACGGGAACAAGCCGACGGCCGGGCGGGGCCTCTCCCTGCCACCACCTGAACAGCCTGCTGAGCCCCTCCCTGACATGGAGGGGCATGGCCTGGCCAGAGCCTGGGCCACTCCAAGAGAGGACAGGCAGCTCTGCAGACTTGGCCACTGCTGCCCATTCTGGTCAAGGTCACCACTTGGCTCAATGATGGTGACCACCCCATTTGCCAAGGGACCCCAGTAGGTTGACAGGAGAGAACACTGGGTGGACCCACGAAGGGTCCACTTGTCATTCACCCACCTGAAGCCTGTGCTTCAAAGGCAGCACAGGACCTCCTGCAGCTGACACTGCTGGGGCCCCTTGGAGGGTGGACAGCACTCCTGTTCTGGGTCCATGTTCTTACAGGGCTCTGGGCCTGGGAGTCTCCCGTAACTGGGCCGGGAGGCTGAGGACCCACCTGCCACCAGGACTGGCATCCTGAGAAAACCTCACCCAGGGCGCCCCCCCCCCCAACAGCCTCCTGCTATCCTGGTTACACTGTGGTCAGGGGCCAGGCATTCAGGACAGGCACTTTCAACAGCGCCTCAGCTGAGCTGCCCACAGCCCCTCTAGGTCCTAACCCACCTGCTCTCCAGTGGAATATTCTGGAGTACCTTAGATCTAAGGACCCAGCCACGTTCCCAGCGCCTGGACCCACACACTCTGCTGGGAGGGAGGGCATCTGTCCTACAAGTGGGGAAACTAAGGCATGGGCCACGTGCCAGGGGTGAGGATCTGCCAGCCTGAGTAAGCCCCAGGGACTAGGGACACATGCCTGCCGGCTGGTGAGCAGCACTGGACCAAGCCAGCACACAGGACACTTCAGATCCCTGTTTTACCAACGGGTCACCACCACTGCCCTCCAGACTGGACAACAGCAGCCTCTTACCCACTAAGGACAAGACATGGGGCTGGGGACATGCTGAGGTCTCCTAGTCAGAGCCAGATACCTGCAGCCCAAGACCTTGGTGACTCCAGTGCCCATGTGGCACACCACTCTGGCCACCAGCTCAGGGTGCAATCATCACTCAAGATGGTCCCCAGGGACAGAGTTCCTACTACGGGACAGGACTTCCTGGGACTCGGCTCGACTTGGTGGCCTGAGACGGCCAAGCGCACGCTGGCTCCAGATCTCACTGGCTCCTGCGGGAAGCTGGACCAGCTCCTCCCAAGCAGCCATGTGGCTCTGTTCCTGGGACAGTGTGGCTGTCCAGGTGCAATGGGACAGTACCCCAGACCACATACCCTTGAGCCCAGCTGCTCAGCCCCAGCTTCCCACCTGCCATCGGGTGGGAGACGGTGGGAGGGCAGGGTCAAGCCCCCGAGGGGTGAAGCGCTGCCCAAGACTGTTGGTGTGGGCCCCCAATGACACTGAGGCCCTGGATGCTGGCTGCCCTGCCTGACCAGGGACAGAAGGGAGCGTGGGGTGCAACAGGTGTTCAAGGACCTCAGCAAGCAGCAGAGCCCAGGAGTGTGGCCAGCCTCCGTCTACACTGGGTACTGGCCCAGGAGGGAGGCCACAGCTCCGCTGGCCACTTGACCAATCACAGGCTACCTTCTCCCCACAGGTGCCACGGGGTGGTGCTAGGTCTGCTGGTCTGGACCCCGGGCTGTCCCTGGGCTGGGGCTGGCACGGCCTGATGTGGTTTGGGGGTGACCGTACAGAGCCAGGGCTCTACCTGCCCCAACTGTGCCGCTCAGCCACAGCTCTGCTCAGGGAGGCTGGTTCCTGCCCTCTCCAGGGCAGCCAGAGGCGGCAAGGCCCCCCACGCAGGGTGGCAGCGGTTCTGTGGGAGGCTGGTGCTGGCCCCAAGGAGAAATGGGAGACATGCACCCTCCTGAGAAGATGACCCCAGAATGGCAGTCCCACCCGAGATGCCTGGACACTTTCCAGGTTGCCACAACTGGGTGACACAGAAGGGTTCAAGTAAGAGTGGCTGCTCAATGTCTGGAAACGCATGGCGCAGCCCCAGGCTGGGTCACACTGGCCTGTCCCCCACTGCCCAGGCCAGGCAGAGGTGACTCCCACAGCCTGCCGGCGGTCAAGTTCCCATGGATGGAAAGGGCTGCGCTGCCAGGTCAGAGAACGGACAGAAAGGAGAAAGTGGGCCCAGCACCAAGCAGCTCCCACCACGCTGAGGTGCCGGGGCCTCACTGCCTCCTCTCCTGCTCTGGCCACCCAGGGGCAGCGACTCCACGCCAGGCAGCCCCTTAAGTCCCTCCCCTGGGCGTCCCCATCCCCATCCCCACCCATAAAACGCGCCTTCCTGAGGGGCTGGAGGAAGCCGAGCCCAGCAAACCCTGGGAGCTGGTGGGGCCTGAGAACTGGGGCGAGGGTGGGCGTGTGCAGAGACCCAGGAGAGAGGTTTCAGGGAAGGAGTCCAAGTCCCTGTCACACATTGCAGCCATGGGAACCACCCACCCGGGGGGACAGGGAGCTGCCCCTGACAGATGCCAGGAAGGGAGGGTCCTCTGATGGCCAAGTGCATAAGGGAATGGGACTGAGAGTCAGACTCTTCCCACCCGGGACGTGGCCAGCCCTGTGGCCCTGACTCAGGACAGAGCTTCCCCATGGCCACTGTGTCCCCCGAGATCTGCTTGGCCCTTAGTGTCGAGGAAAGCCCTGGCTACAGCTTGCCAGGGCCCAGGCCCGGGAAACCCGTGATCTGGAGATGGCCAGCTCTGAGCTCACCCCTGTGCTCGGAGGCGGGGGGAGCCTCAGAACCCCAGCCCAGCCCAGCCCAGCCCAGCCCAGGAACACTTGATGCAGGGAGGGGACCTCGATCCCTGGCAGCAGGAAGGCCATGCTTCCACTGGGGACAGCTGCCATCCTGTCCCTCACTCTGCCTCTGGGCTCCAGCACGGCGGTCAGACAGAGGAAGGCGCTGAAGCGCAAGGCTTGCCACCTGAGGGCAGGGGGAGCCCTATCTGAAGAGATGGTCTGAGCGGGTGTCCCCACCACGTCTGGCACGGAGAGACGGAGGCAGATCTGGGCCGAAGCAGCCACGGCTCAGGGACGCCTGGAGCCCCCCCCCCCCCCCCCCCCCCCCGCCGGAACCCTAAACCTAACCCTCCCCAAGGACTCTGGTTTCAATTTTTTTTTCTTTGGACTTGAGACCTCCAGGACGAGGCAGACGGGCATCTGCAGTCCATGGAAGCAGCCCTTTTGCCTTAAGATAAACATTGGCTTTCGCAGCCACCCAGGCTGGGGGATCCTACACACCAACAGGCCAAGGTGCCCCCACTGTGTCTCGGACATGCCACCCTAGTTCTGGGCACTTCCCTATCTGGAAGATGGGCTGACCCTTGGCTGGTGCTAGGTGGACACTGGTGGGGCCTCAGACTCAGGGCCTCCATTGCTCTGTGTGGCTGCTGGCTCAGCGGGCTCAGGAGAAGGCGCAGCGCCGGCCACCCCAGGGCTCCCTCTGCCTGTCCCCTGGCCTGAGTGCAGGCCCATATCACTCTGCCTTCGCCTTAAGTCTGGGAACGTGGACACGGCAGAAACCTGGTTCTGGGGATTACGGCTGGGACCAGATGGCATGTGTCTACCACAGTGAGTGGCACTGGCTTCTGGAAGTCTAGGAGCGGGGACTGTGGCTCAAGGCCACACCCCTTGCCTGGCATCCGCGGCCCTGGCTTTGACTCACAGCACCACACGTAGGAACCAGCCCCTTCGCCTGGAGAGCAGCTCTGCACAGCAACCCTGAGTAGGAAGGCCCTTCCCAATCCACAGCCAAGGGCAGTAGAGGGCCCCTGCCAGGGCCATGGCAGTGACCGCCCCTCGTCCTGCTCGGGCTCCCCAGCCTCCATCCTGTGCTGACTGGCCCAGGGCACTGGAAGCCCATCTTCCTCTGATCCCACCCTGCTGGCACAAGTGGTAACTTCCACGTCCGTCATTCCTGCGATGCAAGGACGCACTTCAGAGCTCTCGAGGAGCACCAGCAGGAGAGCGGCCTCCCTGGGCAGTAGCTTCCTCGACCACAGAGGCCCCATGAGGATGCCACATGGCCTGGCACTCCTGTCTCCAGGGCCTGGGTCACCCGCTGTGGAGGTCTGACCCTGAGTCTGGCATGAATCCAGAGGGTGCCCGGAGGCCATGGGGCAGGCCAACCCCGTTCTGGAGTGACCCAAGTCCACCTGAGCCCCCACGTCAGACCGGCTCCCTGGACCCCTATAAGGGGGGGCTGGCCTGGGGGGTCCCTCTAAGTTTTGCTTTGGCAGCCTAAGGCTGAGCAGTGGCTGGCTTCTTCTCGGTGAAGCCCCTGGACTATTTAGGATTCACTTTGAGGATCCCACCCCTGCTGGCAGGGGTGGCCCCGAGCGCAGGTCTTAGGAGGACCGAGTGGTGTCCCCAGCTCAGACGATAGAGCCCTAAGACTCCTTCAGCTGCGGTTGGAAGTGGGCTTGGGAGAAGTGACTGAAGGCAGAGAGGACAAAGGGCCCGGCCCTGACCCACAGGAAGTGTCCTTATCTGGAGACCCCAGGGGGCTCGCTCTCTCCACCAGGTGAAGTGACTGTGGGCAGGTACCTTCTACAAGCACAGGTGGCCCCTGGCTGGAACCAGCCCTGCCAGAAGCTGCTCTCAGCATCCAGGGCGTAAGGTCCCCACCCTGGCCACCCCAGCTGGACTCCAGGTGCCCTGGCCCCGGTGGGAAGCCAGCAGGAGCCTCGGTGTCAGGTAGAAGGGTGGTGCTGGCTGCTGGCAATCTCTCGGGTCCTTCAGGAACAGACCTGGAGCTGGACTCTCCCGTAAGGCCTCGAGGCCCCAGCACCGTCCCCAGCGGTACTCAAGGACCGGGGACAGGGCTCAGGGCTCGTGACCCTGCATGCCACAGCGGCTGCTCGGGAGCCACAGGACTGCCACTGCACTTCTCTGAGCCTGAGGGACCTTGCCAGCCTAAGAGCTCTGTGAGAACACTCGCTTCACAGACCAGGAGTGCCACATAGACCCTTGTTCCAGCCCTTGGCAGGTGACCCGGGTGGGAGTCTGGGCCCTGGGTGGGCAGCACTCAACCTCCAGGACACCTGGCAGCGAGGGGGTCTGACCAAGACTGCTCCCGGGAGGCGCGTGGAGGAGGAGAAAGGCTCCAGGAATGCCTCTCCCACCCCGTCCACCCAGCCGAACTGCTGAAGGATAAGCGAAAGATAAGCAGGTCCCGCCCCGGCTGTCGCGGCCGGTGCAGCCACAATGGCCGCCTTGTGCCTCCCCAGCAGCAGTGCGGGGAGAGGCCCTCCTTCCCACTCCCACTCTGGCCTCAAAAGCCACGTTCCAGCCGCCCACTCGTGTCTGGGAACAGCCTGACCCTGGGCCAAGGCCATCGGGCTGTGTCACGAGTGAGGGCCATCTGACAAGATGGCCGAAGGCAAGTGGCGCCCATGCCCCACACACTCGTCGGCCACCCCCTCCCCGACCTGGTGCCCTGGGCTAACCTGCCCCATGCGCGGACCCCATGCTGACTGCCTGCATCCGAAACGCGTGCATCCCGTGCATCCCGAAAGCAGTGGACTAGACCCAGAGGCTATGTGGAACTGGGGCCTGGCAGCACCCGGCCCCCGCCCCCGCCCAGGGGCACCCCTGGTCCTAACACCCACAGAACAGCACTGGTCAGGACGATTCTGCCGTGCAGCCAGTCGCCTGGGGAGAACGGACATTCCAAAGGGTGTTTCTGGGCGCCCCACCTGGCCGTCCAGAGCTTTCCTGCTCACAGGTCATGGGAACACCAGCCCAGGGGGGCAGGGCCGTGTCCTCGTGGGCTGGCACATGAGTTGCAGAAGTCCTGTGAGGCCAGTGGGGAGGAGGGGTGGCCAGGCACTCCTGGGTTCGTGACCTTCCCCCAGAGCCAGGAACAGCGACAGGAAAAGGCCAGCGGGACCCCTCTGCCTCCAAGAGCCCGAGGCCAACCTCAGCACTCAGTGTGTGTCTAGGGCCTGTGACCAACCGAAGGAGGACTGTTTGATAAGACCATGCAGGTTCCACAGCCTGAAAAGGAAGGGGGCCGGCCCGCAGCAAAGGTGCAGGAGGTGGCAGGCGCGTCTGTGTCAGAGCACCCAGGAAGAGGCCCAGCAAGGTGGCCTGTCCATCAACACCTCCAGAGCACACCTGCACAGGACTCCCATTCACTCCTCCCAGGCTGCCGAGAAGGTGGCCAGGGAAAGACTCTGACACCCAGTGACTTGCCTAGAGCCATAAGGTCACCACCAAACCTGGGTCTGTACCTTAACACAGACGCTCCCAGCGCTGCTGACTTGGCCCCAAATGTTAGAGGCCTCTGTCTGTACATCTGATCTTTTATTTCCATTAAACACAGGAGGACTGTGTTCATCACCTGCAGGCCCGGTCTCCACACCACTCAGAATATGCCCCCAGCTGGGTCCCCACTAAGGTTTGTGCTATCCCCCTGGGTGACACTCCCTCTCAAGGGGCTCTCAATAATCCTCCAGGGGTTTTTGGTGGGGGAGGGAAGGGGGAGTACTGAGGACTGAACTCATGGGCCCTGACCACTGTGCCACATCCCAGCCCTGTTTTGGATTCTATTCAGAGACAGGACCTCACTGAGTTGCTGAGGCTGGCTGGGAACTCAAGATCCTCCTGAGCAGCTGGGATCGAGGTGTGCGGGCCCAGGGACAAGGCTGCTGCATCTACCAAGGAACACCAACAAGAGCTCCCTGGAGGCCCTTTCCAGGGCTGCCAATGACAGCCTGCGTTGTGACGAGGAACCCAGCTCAGTCACAGGGCAGCAGGCCACACACAGGACACAGTGTCCTGGCCCTCCCTAGACGTGGCCTGAAGGTGCCCTGATGGTGAGCACCCACAGCAGAGAACTGAACTCCCGCCCTGCTCCCAGGGTGCCGGGTGCCAGTCTGCGCACACACTTCCTGGGGACCTGGAGGGGCTCCCTGACCACCTGGAAGGGCATCAACCTTCCCAGAGGACTCGCCCCATGTGGGAGCATGGTGCCAGGGCAGGGCCCACCTGGCTGGGGCCAAGCAGCAGGTGCCGGCACCGCCTCAGGCCAGCGCCACTCACCCTTCCCGATCTGGATGAAGCCGAGCAGGATGATCAGGGCCAGGGCCAGGAGCTTGGCTGCCGCGAAGGCGTCCTGCACGCGGGTGGCAGCTTTCACGCTGTAGCAGTTCACGGCCGTGAGCAGCACTGCGGAGACAGGGCAGGCAAGGTCAGGGTGCCTTGGGCTTGGGGCATTTCCAACAGAAACAGTAGTGTCCCCACCAGCCCCCTCCCCCCAGTTTCAGGTTTTCTGGGACTTGTTTGGATCAACTTCCTGGTTGAAGGTCAAAGGTTGAAAACACCAAACTCTCAAAAGAGCTGGATCCCAGGTGCCCTAGGCTGGGGCAAAGGACTTCCTTTTACTGAGCTGACCTGCCCTGAGGGGCAGAAGTGCCCTCCACCGGCGTCCTACCCAGCCCACCCCTGCGGGGAAGTGCCAGCTTCAGACTCAAATCAAAGAAACTCTGCCCCTGGAAGAGGGATGCATCACCTCTGCCCCCAAGTGAGCTCCTTGGGGTCCCATGAAACAGGGGGCCACCTGACAGGCCAAGAGGGAAACAGGACAAAGTGGTCGCAGCCACCATGGGTGGCAGGAGAGGAGCAGGAGCCTGAGGCAGGAGGCCTCCCCACACGGGGCACTCAGGTGGGCTCAGGGGACAGACGCATGCTCCAGTTCCACTGCTCCCCGGCTAGCGGACACCAAGACAGAAGTCCACACGGAACCTCCTGCAGACGTGCGCAACTGCACCTGGAAAGCCTGAAACCCAGTGCCCTAGAGGGCCAGGCGGGCATACAGCATCTGCAGGAGTCACGGGCTGAAGCCTGCACCTGGTCCTGGCAGCCCCACTGGACATGCAGCCCTGAGCCTGGGTGGGTGGTGGGCATCTCAGTGTGCAGGAGCCACCCGTGAGAGCCGGTGGCACAGCCATCCTACGCGTAGCTGCTGAAATGAGGTCAGCTAAAGGGCCACGGCTCCTCCCTCCTCCCTGGCTGTGGACCTCCTGCGCTCCCAAGGGTCCCCACGCCCGAGACGCCAGCTCTCCTGGCCACGAGGAGCCAGCCCAGTGTCTACCAGGGAACCCAGGCAGGCCCTTCCTGGGGACTGCTGTAAGGTGGGCAGTACAAGGCCTTGGAAGGCCTGCTGGACTCCACAGGCTGCAGGAAGGTCTGAGAGGCGCTGAGCTGGCCTTTCCTGATCCCCTACGCAGCAGAGCTGCCAGAAGGCCAGGTTAAGACGGGCCTGACAGACAACTGGGGGCTTCTCTGCTAAAGACATTTGCAAAGTTTGAGAAACAGGCTTCAAACCAACAACTCCATGAGGAAGGAGAGCGCAAGCCCCCTGGCAGGCGGGCCCTGGGGCCTCCTGGCCCCGTCTCCTTCGGAAGCACCTCATTAGCTGGCTCCCTGACTTCTCTGCACTGGGGCTGTTGCAACGCCCGACAGGTCACTCTGCCTTGAGAAGGCATGGCTGACGCGTGCTGAAGGTGGTCATTTTGGCTACTACAAGGACACGTTTGTCCCTGAGCCCCCTCCCTGACACAGCGAAGAGGGTACACGTTGGGGGAGGGGGTGAGCGGGGCAGGCCTTTTTCCAGGGCTCCCAGCAACACAGCAACGCTTCTAGCCTGGCACCTCTCTGCTAGGCGGGGGGCGGGTCCTGTGTCTGCAGGAGTCTCACATTTCCTGACTCAGCCCCTCCTCCCGGCTCCCCGCCTTCCGGATGAGGCAAGAGGCCAGCGGATTGCATCACTTACCCATCCGCGTGGGCAGGAGAGTGGCAACCAGCCCCAGCTCTCACCTCCCAAGGAGAGCAGGCTGCAGTCTCCGAGCCACCTCCAGAGGCCAGGAGCCCAGCAGTGGCTGATTGTGCCGAGTCGCAGCCGGGGACCTCCCCCACCCTCGGAGCCCAGGAAAGAGGGCAACCTGCAGAGGCCACGCTGGACCCCACACCAACACAGCAATCCCTGAGAGGCCCTTGTGGCCACCCCAAAACCCTGCCCTGGAGATCCAAGCCAGCTGTTCCCTGGCTCCAGCTGTTCTGAGCCAGGGCCAAGTGGACAGAGCCAGCAGGTGCCAGACCACGACCACTCTGGGCAGAGCCCCTCCTCCCAGTGATGCAGACCCCTCTCCTGACATTAAAAAAACCGGTCACTGGCAGCCAGGGTGCCCGGGGCAGATCACTTCATGATGCAGGTGAGGCTGTGCTCCCCATGCCCTTTCTCAAGATCCAAGACGAAAGGCAACCTTAAGTAAATAAATGGCATCTTCTGGACCTTCCCAAGTCCTACAGTCACAGGACACTACCCCGAGGCTGCCGTGAACCTCAGCTCCCCCAAGGTCAGCTGCTCTGATGCCAGTTCGTATGAACTCACCACCTTACAGCAGGTGACACAGAAAGCAGCTGTGCCACATCAAAGAGGGGGGCACGGGCAGGAGGCTGGCGCCCTCGGGGTACCCTGTGTGGCCCCCGATAAGCGCAGCTGCGTGGGCTCACAGCAACAGCTGGGGCCAGGGAGATAAGGCAGTGCCCTCCACCACGGGCGACCCAGCCAGGCTCACCCCAAGGCCAAGCCCTTCTGGGGCTCACCCCAAGGCCAAGCCCTTCTGGGGCTCACCCCAAGGCCAAGCCCTTCTGGCCCGTCCTCCTCTCCCAACCCCCATGTGATGAGATGGCTGCAGGGACTCCCGGGTTCAAAAGTGACAGAGGGTCTCTAGGCAGCAGCAGGCTGGAGGGATCCCTCCCTGGCCAGGCCCCTGCAGTCACCCTCCGATGAGCTCCTGCCCACCTCCTCTCTCCCCGGCTCCAGGTCCCAGCTGCACCCTCCAAACAGCCCCCATCTCCAGGCCCACCTGGGCATAGGCGTCAGGGTGTTCTTAAAGAGCAGGACACACTGCCCCACGCAGGCAGGAACACTTCTGGGGTGTCTGACTGCACCAGGCCGTGTGGCAGGCCCCACTGGGACATCTGGGACGCAGACTTCTGTCCCTTCCAGACACCACAAAGAAAGACAGCGGCGCTGCTGTGACGTCTTCCAGGGCCCAGGAGTTAAAGGCACGGGGACTCTGTGGGTGTCAGGGTCCACCCATCAAAAGGGTCAGTACTCGGGGCTGTGGGGACGGTGCAGTCTCAGGCAGGTGGTCTGTGTTCTGAACTTGCCAGAAGAATGAGACTGTTCTGCCCAGGACTCTGCCCACAGCACCACGCCTCCGGAGGCCCCTGAGACAGCACAGGCGAAGTAGCCAGCAGGATTCACTGGTTCCAGGAAGCAGGGCCAGCCTGGTCCAAGGGCACCAGGCCAAGAACAGAACCAGCTGACCACTGCAACCAGAGCTGGCCAAGACCTGGGCCCAGGCTGCGCAGGGGCTCCCTGCCAGCCCAGCCCAGCCCAGCCCAGCCCCTGCCAAACAGGACGCTGGGCATGGGCCCAGATCTATCTGGCATACACAGGGACCCCATAGGCTGAGCATCCTCACCCCTGACACATTCCCCAGGGCCCCAGCAGGGACTCACTTCCTGCCTGGCACTCGCATCCCAGAGGGTAGGCACCTCATGACCAGTTACCACCCGGCTCACGGGACCAGCGTCCCGAGGGCGGTGGAGAGAACTGGGAGCACAGCTTCGACGAGGCTGGGCCTGGCCAGGGCAGGGGCTCTACCTGGCAGGAGCCCACCTGCACACTTGGAGGGCCTGCCTGTGGTTTCTCCTGGACTCCAGAGAATACACCTGTGTCCCCATGACACCCGTCCTATCCCACGTGGACGAACCAGCTCTGTTCCTGCTGTTTTCCCACCGCTGGCCACTGGGAAAGACAGAACCTCAGGGTGGTGGAAAGCCGTTCCAGCAGGGAGCCACTCAGAGGGGACCCCATGAAGCCTCCCTGCTGCCAGCCAACAGGCTCCCGGGATCCCGCCTGGGCTGCCCACCTCCTGCACTGGCCACCCAACCTTCTGTGGAACAAGGACTGGGGCACACTGTCAAGCTCCCTGTGACTAGCTCGTGAACACAGGGCTTTGTGTTGCTCCCTGCCTTGGAGCCGGCCTTCTGCGTGCCAAGCAGGCTCCTCGCCACCCCACGCACCTGGCCCTTCCCATTTCTGACCAGCTGTGTCCTGCACTACCTTGCAGTCCCACCAGCATGGGATTGGGATGTTAGCGGCTGTCCAGAATGGGGTAGGAACTTTCTTTTTAAAACAGGCCAGAAAGAAGCAGACTTACTACAGTAACGCAGCCACATCAATGTCTATAGCAGCTCAATTCACAATAGCTAAACTGGGGAACCAACCTAGATGCCCTTGGATAAAGAAACTATGGTACATATGCACAATGGAATATTACTCAGCACAAAAAAAGAATGAAATCCTGGCATTTGCAAGTAAATGGATGGAGCTGGGGAATATCATGCTAAGTGAAGTAAGCCAATCCCCAAAAACCAAAGGCCAAAAGTTCTCTCTGAAAAGTGGGTGCTGAGCCATATTGGGGAGCTGGGTGGGGACGGAAGAACTGTGACTGGGAAGAGGGGAGAGGAGACGGGGCATGGGGGCAGGAAAGATGGTGGGATGCGATGGACATCATTACCCTAGGCACGTGTGTGACTGCACATGTGGTACAACCGCAGAAAAGAAGAGTCGGGCTGCAATTGTGTGCAATGAATCAAGCGCATTCTGCTGCTGTACGTACCTAATTAGAATAAACCAATTTATTAAAAAATAAAAATAAACTCTTCAACATCTGCAGGCATCCTACGTGTCCCGAGACAAGGAGGGGACCCTTGAAAGGAGACTTCTTTCACCATGTTCTTCAGAAGCAAGCGTCCTGGGGGACAAGGGTTCCTGAGGGTCCCTGGTTCTGACTGGCCGGGTGGCTATGGCCTGTTACCTGACAGGTCTCAGCCTGGCCTCTACCCATAACAGGAAGACTCCCTGCTCTCTTTATGGTGAAGCAACATTTGAGCCTCATTTGTGAGGCCCTGTTAAGATCTGACTGGTCACCGCAGTGCCCCTTCAGAGGGCTCAGCACCACCGGCTGAGACAGGGGCTCAGCACCACCAGCCAAGCGCCTGGCCCACAGCCCACCTGCCCTCCCAACCGTGCTCCTCCAGCAGTTAAGCTAACCACGAAGAAAAAGGAGGGCAGACCTGCTCCAGCTGCAGGGTTGCGTGGAAGACATCTGCAGTACCCCATTTAACACCCTCACTTGAAGGTTGAAGTAATGGAACTCAGAGAGGCTATCCATTTGCCAAAAGTCACACAGTAGTTTCTCCTCAGGAATGACTACACTCAAGTCTCCTAAATCCTATGCCCAGGCCACTGGATAGGGGTCACCCTGGCTGTGTCAGAGAAGCACAGAGCTGTGCAGGATACGCCCTGCTCAGGCTTTCTTGGTGGCCGTGGGTCCCCCCAGCCAACTCAGGCTGACAGGCTCCTAAGAGGGAACCCAGTGAGCACGTCCAGGAGCCTTCCAGCTCTGCAGCCTGGCCAGGTGGTGCGTCCAGGTGGCGCGTCCAGGAGCGCATGAGCAAGGGCGCGTGAGCAAGGGCGCATGAGCAAGGGCGGATCCACACTGGCCTTGGGCGGCTGGCGATACAGCCCAAGGGCCACACTTGGGCAGCTCACACCAGATGGTCTTAGCAGTGACAGAGGTCAGCCAGCCCAAGGTCAGGGTGACCCAAGGCGGATAGGGTTGCTCACATCCTGCCCCAGGAGCTAATTCTTCACATAGCCCAAGTCCCAGCCCAGAGGGGGGTGGGTCCCACACCGGGCAACGCCCTGCCTGGGGCAGGCCTCATGGAAAGGGGCTGGGGAAGGGGGCACCTCACAGGCCTGAGGACAGCGGATGGTCAGTGTGGAGGCGGGGGCCACAGCTCTGGGCACCCAGCCTACCCTGGCCTCAGCTTCTCCAGGTTTAAGTGGGGCGATTTCAGAGAGCAGAGACCAGGGTGGCGAGGGCGGAGAGCTCTGTGTGGGCAACACTGTGGGCCGAGGAGCCCCGTGCTCACAGGCTGGCGGGAAGGTGCCTGGAAGGCCTTACTGGGCAGAGAGCCTGCACCTTCTACAGAACTACCCAAGGGGTCTGTGAACCAGAAAGAAAGGGTCAGGAAGGCTCGCCACATCTCTCGCCTGCCGTGGGGTCACGCGCTCTGTGAGCCACCCCAGCAGGCCTTGGCCCCAGGTCCTGTGATGAGGCGTGACCCGCTCAGGCGGCAGCCACACTTTCATGTCTGCTGGGAAAGCCGGATTTCAGTGCTAATCACAGAGCTGTTGGCTGTGATGCTGGCGCCCACTGGCACCTCGGGAACACCAGAGCCTCTGCCTGGCTCAGGCGGGGTCCCAGCTACGATGGCTGGCGAGGGTTCCGCGGGCCTCAAGGGACAGGCCTTTATTGAGAAGCCCGGTCTACAGGGGTGGACACCCTCAGAGTGGAGGAGGCCAGCAGGCAACTCTAAGACTGACTCCTTCCATCCTTTCTGGTCCTCACCCGCGTGCCTTGGTGGCATCAAGTCAGCTGGCCGTGGCTAGTTCCACAGCCTCCAAATACCCATCTTATGTACCCGGACTTTCTAGGAGGGGCTGAGCAGCCAGGTCTGGCGTTTCTCTAGCCAGATGGCCCAATGCCAGATCATCTAGCACTTGTACTGAGCACGGAGCCCAGAGCTCCAGGAGAAGAGGCTCCAGTCCTCTCCTCTCCTCCTTTCTCTTTGCTAAAAGGCATGAGTGAGCCCAGCGGCTACTCCAGGTCAGGAGAGAACAGGAGACACTAAGAACCTAACGGCCCACATCCTCACTGATGGCAGGATGGGCCATGAACCCTCACAGACAGGAGGCTTGGGGGAAAGTTCTCAAAACTGACCCATGTTGCTCCTGACCTGACACCTGGTGGAGAACGTTGCAGGTCACAAGTCCTAGACACCCACCGGTTAAGAGTCCCATGCTCATGAGGTGAGGGGTAGCAGTTAGGTAGACTCTGGGCTCCTGGCTCTGGGATCCCAGGTGAGCCTGCCCCTTTCAGCTGCCTGAGACCAGAGATTCATGGGGCTGTTGGTTGGCAATGCATAAGTGGGGGTGGCTGTCATAGCAGGTAGTGTCCCATCCCCACCAACCAGGAAAGAGTGGGAGACTGTCTTCAGCATTAGAGAGCCAGTCCCAGACCAGGTCCCCCACACCCACTGGCTAGGTAGGTGACCGTGGTGGCAGAGGGAACAGTGAGCCCCTTTGGATGCCTCCTTAAGAGCTTCCTGGGGGGAAGGCGGCAGCTGCCCTGGCCCGGAGCCTGCCTGGAACTACAGCTGACTCCCCACTGGGAGGCCTGGTAACTGCCGGATCTAATCCCCGCCCAGTGAGAATCTCAGCTTGTCTCTGTGACTGTAGCCGATAAGATAAAATCCAGCATCACCTGAGTTCCAAGTGGCGCTGCCTGTCGTCACTGCACAGTAAGGAACCCACAGAACCAACCCTTGTTCCAATTCCACATGCCACCAAGACAGCAGCAGAGGGGACGTCTCTCCCCCTTCAGGACTGACAAATTCAATGTTCTATGACCTGGGGCCCAGGCCAGGCCACAAGAGGAGCTTCTACACTTCACCATCTGCAGGACCCCTCAGCGCATGCGGGCCACACTGTTCCTTTTAACAAGTGGAAAGAAACTTTTGAGGGACAGGATGGAGAGCCAGAGATCAAACAGCAAAAATGAAAGCTTCTCCCCAGCATCTGCGCCTCCTGTGTTGTCAGCAGAAGCCTTGCCAAGGCAGAGTGAGGTGCAAGCACAGGAGAAGACCCAGATGCCAAGGTAAGTGACCACAGTGGAGAGACCCCAGGAAGGAGGGGCACAGAGTGCCCTTGCTCTTCCTAGGGGGAACCTGCAACCCTGCTTTACGGAGCACCAGGACGCACTTCCACAGGGGTGTCAGGCAGGTGCTAGACAAGGCTGTCCTGAAGACCCCTCCCTTTGTCACTAAAAATCGTCCTTCCGTCAAACACCAGAGCAACTCACACATACCCGGCATGCAAGTCAAGTGTCGACGGCTGATGGCACATGAGACTGGGCCTACGAGTGGAGGCGTTGCTAACTGACATCAGCCCCCTCTGCACCCCAGAGGGTGCAGGACAAAGGCATTTCCACCAGCTCACCCTAAGGCTTCACCTACTGGGGCCACAGGGACCTGTGAAAGCTATTTAGGATCTATTTCAAAGCCCTGTATCACAAAAGACCTCCAGGAACACCTGGCGTGGCAGCTTCCTGGGAAGGCACTGTGGCTATCCATGCCATCTGCTCAGAGCCAGGAAACCCCAAATGCTGAGCACACTTGGTGCAGTCCTATGGTTGCTCTGCAGCTGAAAAGCAGGTGCTGACCCCTGCCTACTGACCTGGAAACCCTGCACTGTCACTCCAAACTGAGTTGTGCACAATGATCCAACTGAGATTGAAAGAGTAAGTGACTATGTTTATGGCAGCGAAAGCTCCAGAAATATGCACTGTTAGCCATGGTGTGGTGGGCGGCTGGAGAAGGAATTTGGACCAGCAAGCAGTTTGACTCGCTGCACATTGGTATGGTCAAATTTTTACATGGTTACCTATTCATATATTCACCTTTTATTAGAAAGAAGACTTTAGCAAACCTCCACTCTAACTGCCCACTAGGCCAAAGCAGCCTTTCCCACAACTTGCCAGCACCGTCAACACTTCGACTTTGTCCCAGGGTCCATCTTCCCAGACAAGAGAGGAGGCCCTTTAACAACATTACCAACCAGGCCTAACCAAGACACACTACCTAGAAATGACATAACCGGGCAATTAAAATCCTCCTACAGACAAAACAGGCAAACAAAGTATTCTACGCTAGAGACTTGCTCTGTGCGTGCACAGCACACAGTCCAGTGAGTCACCCCAGTGTCTCCTGGCCCACCCAGAAGTCACAAGCTCCCTCAGCTCCCATCCAGTGCACCCTACTGTGGCCTTCCCACCAGGCTCTGGGTGCTGAGCCCCACATTCTGGAGACAACCCTACACCGCTGCCTGGTCCTCTCTTACCTCAGGAAGGCTTCAGAGCCTAGAAGCCCGCACAGCCCACTGGGTTTTTGCCTTCTGCATCTTGAGTTTGTGACTAGAGAGGAAATGGTCTCCAACTGTCTCTCAGCCCCGAGCTCCCATAGCACTGCCCTTCAAGGGCAACTTCCAGGACGCACACAGACCCCAGAACTTCACGGATACAACCCAGAACTCTCAGCATCACCCTGCCAGCCATGTATGCACCATCGAGGTGCAGGAAAGCCCAAGTGCTTGGGTGTTCAGGGCAGTGCGTCAACTGCAAATGCAGGCTGCTCAAGGCTGGCCATGGGATGAGCAAGAGTGGCCCAAAGCCAAAATACACAAGTTGCATATATATGTGTGTGTGTGTGTATACGGCATTTACTACACAAGATTTTTTCATCCTGAAAATCCCACAAGAATACTGTCTTGAAAAGCAGCAGTCCTCTCTGGCCCACTAGTATAGTGCCCACCAACATGATAAAAATGCCCCGGGGTGGGGATGTGGCTCAAGCAGTAGCGCTCTCGCCTGGCATGCATGCGGCCCGGGTTCGATCCTCAGCACCACATACAAATAAAAAGATGTTGTGTCCGCCGAAAACTAAAATAATAAATATTAAAAAATTCTCTCTCTTAAAATAAATAAATAAAATGCTCAGTGGCTGTTTCTTGGCAAACTTGGGACCCTCTAAGCCCACCCAACCCCAACACACAGATTTAGTGTCAGGCAACGTTCAGAGGAACTCAACGCTGCTGCTCAGCCTAATGAGAACTCGAGTTCATTACTACGCTTTTCTATGAGTCAGCCTGTGCACTGATTCCTGACAGGCTGGTTTGGAGGACAAAAATGAATGATTTCTTTTAACTGCAATTTCCCTCTCGACAACCAGTCAGCAACTGACGCTGAAAAGGAAACCCGTGGTTCACTCACTCCACGTGGTGCCCTGAAAGAGGCAGGGCGCACCGCTCTGCGGGGCCCGGGAAGGCTGGCGCTGCTTGAACTGCTCAAGTCCTAACGGATTAGGTGGGGAGACCGAATGCCCGCTGGGGGTCAGCGCGCAGGCCTCGCTGTCAGAGGTCTTCCCGGGCCGCCCCAGAGTGTAAACCAATGAATGAAACGCACGCGGGTTCACGGACCAGCGACTTCGGGGATGGGGGGTGGTCCAGGTTAGGGATACCAGGAGGTGGGACTGGGGAGCAGAGATGCAGCGTTGTAGGAAGCGATCCAGGGGCCCCGGGACGCAGGGGCCCGGCTCGTGCCCGCCCGCCGGGGTCCCGTACTCACGCACGCAGAGGCAGGCCACGAGCTTGGCGGCCTCCTCCGGCACGGGGCAGGTGGGGAAGAGCGGCTTGAGCAAGTAGGTGGCGAAGACGAGCGCCACGATGTACTGCGAGGACGGCCGGATGATGAGCAGCTCGATCCAGAGCTTCAGGAAGGCGGGCAGGGAGCCGTACACCTCCAGCATGTAGGCGTAGTCGCCGCCAGACTTGGAGATGGTGGTGCCCAGCTCGGCGTAGCAGAGCGCGCCCACGATGGAGAAGATGCCGCACACGGCCCACACCACCAGCGCCAGCCCCGGCGAGCCCGCCTCCTTGAGCACGCCCGTGGGCGTCACGAAGATGCCCGAACCGATGATTGTGCCCACGATTATGGCCACGCCGTTGAGCAGCGTGATGTTGCGCTGTAGGGTCACGCCCTCCTCCGCCGGGTCGCCGCCGTCCGCGCGCCGCGCCGCCAGCATCCTCTCCCGCGCCTGCCGCTCCTCCTCCTCGACAGCCGGGCCCGCCACCGCGCGCCGCTTCGCGCCCGCGCCCGCCATGCTCGCTGCGCCGGCCGGCTGGGCCTGGACACGAGGTGCGCGCCGCGGACGAACGAGAAGCCCGCGCGCCCCCGACCTGCTGCGTCTGCGTCCGCACTACCGGCCGCAGCTTTTTATCCCTGCGCCGGAAGGCCCCGCCCACCGCCGCCCCTACCCTCCCTCCAAGCCCCGCCCACCGCCCTCCGCGGTTGGTCCGCCCCAGTAGGCCCCGCCCCCCGCCCTGCCGAGAACCGTCCCAGCAAGCAGCTTGGAGCACGTGGAGCGTCGCAGACCGGACCGAGCTGGCGGAGTCCGGGCGACCAAGTTCGGGGCTTGCGCGCCGCCCCATCCCTACTCCCCGGGCGTGCGGGCCGCCTAGGGGCCCTTTGTTTGGCGTTCCCCTCCCCCTTGCAGCCCTCCCCACCTAGCCCAGGCGGGAGCAGGTGGCCTGGGGCCAAGTGCGGGAAGGGTGGGGTTGGGGTGTGGTGTGCTCGCCCACCCCCTGACGGGAACCCGGGCCCAGTTCTGCATGGCCCGAGGTGATGGAACACTCCCCAGCCCCGCCAAGTCTGTGGTCCCAGGCTTCTGGGAGCTGGGGCAGCACGTGGCTCAGCTCAGTCCTGGGGAACTGAGTCACAAGGCTGTGGGTGTGCTTGCCGGAGAGCAGGGGAAAAACCGGCCATTTAGGAGCCCATTTCTGCACTGAGAGAATCCCATTTTATCCCAAGTCGAATCTTGTCAGAAACCTGTGATGTGGGGCACACGCTCTCAGAAACAGGGGCACAGGCTTTGGGAAACCAGGGTCTGCTTATGCTCGATCAGTATTATGAGGTCTTCTCTGAAAGAGCAAGAGTGAGGACCCCCACCCCCAAACCTAAATGGGCTTCCCAGGCAGGCTGCTGTCATTCCTGGGATAGGCCAGAGGCATCTGAGGTAGGAAGGCTGCAAGGTGACGTGGTCAGAAGTCAGAGGAGGGGCTGCTGGGATCCAGGGTCCTAAGCACCTGCTGAGTGCACAGGGAAAACGCAGTCAAGGGTCAGGCCCAGGCAGAGAAGCTCTTGGCACACTCCGTCATTCCCCTTTACTTGTCATAAGGTGTCCTGGAAAGGCCAGCAGGAGAAGTGGGCATGGGGGGAGGCCTTTGTTCCAGAGGACAGTGCAGCCACCAGGGTGAACACCAGCGTACAAGCCTGGTGTCATAGCAGGACAGTCTGCTGAGCCACAGTGTGCTCCCCAGAACCCTGAGGAGTGGCCATGGTGGAAGGAGGTCAGACCTCTGCCATCTTTGGTCTGCTAACTGCTGCTGGGAAGCTGGCTGTCCTTAGAGCCCCAGCAAGGGGTTATTCGTGGGGAGGCCAACACATATCTTTCTAGACCCCCCAAGTGAGCTGGTCATCCTTCCAGAGTGATAAAACTGCCTGAATTTTCTGCAGCACAAGAAGCCAGAGCAGAGCAGCCAAAAGGTCACACACACATGAACTTGCGACACTGTATGTTGCCTGAGTTGGTGCCTAGGGAAAGATTAAAAAAAAAAAAAAAAAACACTCCCTACTCTGGCTTCTCACACTGTCCTTTCAGAAGGCAGAAAACCATGTGACCAACTTACTGAGCCCTTGCTAAGACTTCAGTGTACAACTTCTAATTTAATAAGGCAGGTGCCAATTCTTGGTGGTATTTTATCAATGAGGAGACTGAAGCTTTGCAGCTATGTAATCTCTCTGGCCAGCGAGTGGGCTAGAACCCCATCCTTTGGCCCCCAAACCATTGGATTCTTTTAAGCAATTTGCCTCCACCCTTTACCTGTGGTTTCTTTATCTTTAGATGGTCAGGTTTCTGTTTCTATGATTCATAGATTGTAAGACATCACCATCTCAGTGTGCATTTTGATTTCACAAGTTGGCAGTTGTTTGGCAAAGCCACGGGAGAGGTCCCGAGCACTGTCACACCAGATCCATGCTGCAGTCACCTTCAGGGTAGAGTCTTAGTACAGGCGCATAACTGCAGGTGCTTCCAGAGCTCTGGGCCACAGAGAGGTGGCCAGCAGTGGTACGGGGAGTGCAAAATCACACCCAGAATAAGCCAAGGACACTACAAGAGACCCAGAGAGCGGTCACAAGGAGCCACGCATGCCCAAATGGGCTTTCTGGGGAGAGTCCTAGAAATGAGTCCAGCGTGAGAATTACCAAGGGAGGTGAAGGGAGCCCCAGGTGCGTGGAAGGGCCCTGGGGCGGTTGATGGAACAGTTGTTGCCTGGGAGTGGGGCTGTGGAAAGCTGTGGCAGACCTTGTTTGGGAAGAGGGCTACCATGTGTGAGTGTCCTCAAGGCCCCACAAGGACTGCCCACGCCCACACCGTTACTTTTCATAGGGGTTTTCACCTGGGCTCCTTCCTGTGAGTTTTGCTTTGGTATGTGGACAACTCACACTTTGCCCCTGCTAGCTGAATTAATCCTGACTCCTTACCAGACACTGAAAACTTAAATCTTTGTAAAGAGTGCCATCTAACGGTCGGAGCAGTGGCAGCGTTTTGTTTTTTTTTTTTAAGATTTACTTTTTAGTTGTAGTTGGACACAATACCTTTATTTTATTTCTTTATTTTTTAGTGGTGCTGAGGATGGAACCCAGGGCCTTGCACATGCCAGGCGAGCGCTCTACTGCTGAGCCACAACCCCAGCCCCGGCAGCGTATTTTCTAAACAGACTCAATTCAGCCCCTGGTCCAAGTGCAGCTCTTGAACTGACTTATTAAGTGTTGTGTCATTTGTCCTAGTGCAGGCTGGAGAGAGAACGGCTGGACATGTCTGTAGATAGATATTTGAGGGTTTCTATCAAAATCCTTGAAATTGCCCTTTCCCTTGACCAGTCACTCCACTCTGGGAGGGTCTCTGAGGAGTACAGAGGGATGCTGTGTCCTGTCTGCGGCTACTTATTACAGCTCTAAAAAATAACAGCCAGTGCTGAAACAGCATGTCCAGAGATCTGCTCTGGTCACGCCACACGACACAGAGTGCCTGATCATGAAAACTCCCGCTGTGACAGTGTATGCTGAAGTGACAGTGTCCATGATCCTGTCATTCTGCTGGGGACCATTGAGATGCTTTGGCTGAGATGGGACCTCACATGATTTTTTTTTTAAATTTTTTAGTTAATCGTGGGCACAATATCTTTATTTTGTTTATTTATTTTTATGTGGTGCTGAGGATCGAACCCAGGGTCTCACAGGAGAGAGGCGAGTGCTCTGCCGCTGAGCCACAACCCAGCTCCTCACATGCATTTTTTGAGGTCTGGAAAAGCTGTTCTTTCATAGCAATTTTTCTGTCCTTCAGATGGCAGGTATGGCTTGTCCCAGGGCATCACCTCTTTTCGGGGAAACATTCCCCTGGGCCTCTGGGGTCAGGGAGGAATGGCCTTTCAGGAGCTTAACAGCCCTGGAGGACAGTGTATGTATCTGCTTCATTGGGTCAGACAGAGGTGTTTTGAGGTGACAGCCCAGTTTTAGGAAGCCCCTCTCACCTGGACGGGGCTCAGGCTGGGGGCCCTGCAGCCACAGAAAGTGGGCTGGACCTGGACCCACAGACAGAGGTGAGCGTTCCTCCCCCTCCCCTGAGCTCTACATGGTGATTGTCAATGATCTCCGGGTGGCAAAGGGTGGGGGGCGGAGGATTTCATGCCACAGTACAAGCCACAGGTTTGACAGGTGGTTGTCCATCTTGAGCCTCTGGGGCCTCTGGGCAGAGCTGCTGAAGGAACCCAGGTACATCCTAGCTCCTCACTTCAAGCAAGGCTTTTCTGTTTCTGTGGTCTCACCTTCTATAGCACAGGAGTCCGAACTTACTGCATGTGAGCTAAAGCACACAGAGTGCTTAGAGGAACCCGCTAACCGTGGTGTCCATGGTAGCAACAGCTATCTAGGAAACAACTTGGGGAACTGTGCACCAGGAGGGGATGCAGACACCCAGGCTGGGGCTTGTTGCACACAACTCTTCTCTGCGTTTCTCGGTTGTTTCCAAACTTTCTTCAATGAGCATATTTTCCCCTTACCTTGCTGAGCTGTTGCAAAGTCCCATTTTACAGGTCCATGCCATGGACGAGGATGTAGCCAGTGAGGGCGGGGCGGTCTGTCCCCTTTCCAATCTGCAGTCCCCTCCACACTCCCGCCCTGGGGAAGGCAGGGCTCTGAACTGTGGTGCTTGGCTGCTGTGCCCCTAGCTCTGCAGGGACAAATTTGGATAGTTTTTCAGGGAGTACTCCGTGGCCTCGAACACCTTGGATTTGCTGAAGTGACCTCGACATCTTTTTCGACTGCCGAGGGGTCTCCACCAGGTGTGTGTCCTGTGACGCGAGCCTGTTTCTGCAGTGGGGCGAGGGCTCTACCTGCCCTTGCTGGGTGAGACTTTCAGTACGGGGACGGAGTTTCGTTTTTGAAAGCCATGCTCTCATTACACACAGCAGATAGGTCTTCCTGTGTGCTCTAGGTTGGCCCCTGCCACTTCTGAATCCTGAACACTGACCGTCCAGCTGGGGCCAGGCCTTGAAGGAGCCTTTTTCCATTTAATTTCTGGGACAATCACGATTAGTCTCCAGTAATGCGCCCTGCTCACAGCTGCAGAAGTAGGTGACCAAGCCTGGCCTCAGACCCAGGCGGCCGTCCCCAACCTGCGATGCTGCAGCCTTGCGCTGTGTCCTTCCCACAGGCCAAAAACCAGCGGCGGATTCTCCTGTGCAGCTGCTCCTGGGAACTACTGTGACTGTCCTTCAGGCCACCCACTCCCCTTCAGATGCTGGCAAGTTCCCCCAAACCTCTGAGGTGCCTGAGGGTGGAGCAGTATGCACAGTTGCAGGGGATCCCGCAGCCTGGACCTGCCGAGGGAGCATTCTAGGGCCACCTCCCCTGCTTGAGTTCAGGTTGGTAAGAGAGCACTTGCCTTGTCCCTGGTGACTCCATGGTGTGTGGAACAGCAGTCCTCAGGCTGCGCCTGCCCTGGTGACTCCATGGTGTGTAGGACAGCAGTCCTCAGGCTGCGCCTGCCCTGGTGACTCCATGGTGTGTTGGACAGCAGTCCTCAGGCTGCGCCTGCCCTGAGTGACTCCATGGTGTGTAGGACAGCAGTCCTCAGGCTGCGCCTGCCCTGGTGACTCCATGGTGTGCGGATCAGCAGTCCTCAGGTTGTGCCTGCCCTGGTGACTCCATGGTGTAGAACAGCAGTCCTCAGGCTGTGCCTGCCCTGGTGACTCCATGGTGTAGAACAGCAGTCCTCAGGCTGTGCCTGCCCTGGTGACTCCATGGTGTGCAGGACAGCAGTCCTCAGGCTGCGCCTGCCCTGGTGACTCCATGGTGTGCGGATCAGCAGTCCTCAGGCTGCGCCTGCCCTGGTGTCTCCATGGTGTGTGGATCAGCAGTCCTCAGGCTGCGCCTGCCCTGGTGACTCCATGGTGTGTAGAACAGCAGTCCTCAGGCTGCGCCTGCCCTGGTGACTCCATGGTGTGCGGATCAGCAGTCCTCAGGCTGCGCCTGCCCTGGTGACTCCATGGTGTGTAGGACAGCAGTCCTCAGGCTGTGCCTGCCCTGGTGACTCCATGGTGTGCGGGACAGCAGTCCTCAGGCTGCGCCTGCCCTGGTGACTCCATGGTGTGTAGGACAGCAGTCCTCAGGCTGTGCCTGCCCTGGTGACTCCATGGTGTGTGGATCAGCAGTCCTCAGGCTGTGCCTGCCCTGGTGACTCCATGGTGTGTGGATCAGCAGTCCTCAGGCTGCGCCTGCCCTAGTGACTCCATGGTGTGTAGGACAGCAGTCCTCAGGCTGTGCCTGCCCTGGTGACTCCATGGTGTGTAGGACAGCAGTCCTCAGGCTGTGCCTGCCCTGGTGCCTCCATGGTGTGTTGAACAGCAGTCCTCAGGCTGTGCCTGCCCTGGTGACACCATGGTATGTAGAACAGCAGTCCTCAGGCTGTGCCTGCCCTGGTGACTCCATGGTGTGCGGGACAGCAGTCCTCAGGCTGCGCCTGCCCTGGTGACTCCATGGTGTGTAGGACAGCAGTCCTCAGGCTGTGCCTGCCCTGGTGACTCCATGGTGTGTGGATCAGCAGTCAAGCTGCGACTGCCCTGGTGACTCCATGGTGTGTGGAACAGGAATCCTGAGGCTGCACCTGCCCTGGTAACGCCAGTGTTTTCCCTAGGCTACTCCAGTTTGGGTTTGAGTGCTGAGGTGGATGACCCCACCTTGTTTGTACATGTGAACCACCACCACCCGCTGGTAGAACCATTAGCCATAATTGAAAAATAAATTCATCATGTTAATGAGAATGACCACCGTGAGCTTACCAAATCAATCAGAAGCCATGGATGGTGGGTGATCCAACTTGTGTTGGACTCATGAGCTTTCAGACACCCAGACCTGAATGAAGCAGCGCCCTCACTGGCACCCATAAAGGGTGGCACCCTGCCTGCATCACCTGTCACTCATCACGAGACTTGCCCAGAATAGTCATCTCAGTGACAAACCTCTGAATCTCTGTCTTTGGGCTTGACCTATTGTGACGATCACCAAGCCCCACTTCACACCGACATCTCAACCTGCCTCCACACTGACACTCTGAAGCTGCCATCTATGTGGACCGTGGCTCTGAACAAGCTCTTTGCTGGTTCCTAATCTTGTCCGACCACCTGCAGCGACTCTGTGTCCACATCTGCTCTCTGCCTTTGCCGTTGCTCAGCCTCCTGGACCCTGTGGCTGTCTTGACCCTTCCTTAGCCCTTCTGTAACAAAAAGCTGTGGAGGCAGATGTGTGGCTTGAGTGTTCAGATGTTAGAGAGAAGATCAGAATAAAGGACCTGCCATTGCCAGGCTGCTGCCATTGCCATTGCGGGCGGCCACAGTATCCAGAGAGCTGCTGCCGGGGAGCGTCAGTCCTGACCTGTGGGAAGCCATGGGTGTGTCTGTCTAAGTTAATGACACACACTCCTGACGGGGGAGACCCCGAGTCTGGCTCTGGTGCTGGGTGGATGGAAGCACCATTTCCTGTGAGGGGGCCATGGGTGCTGAGCTGGGGACATGGCAGCAAATGCCATAGCCCACTTGGGGGCAGGAGGGGGAGTCAGTGAAGCCTGGTCAGCATGTGCACACACATCCTCGGGCTCAGGGGCCTTCCTGGGGACATGCGGGGACTCGGCAGGGGAGAGGTGGCACCTAGGCCCCTAGGAATGTTCCTGGGCAAAGAGGTCGGGGGTCCTGGATGGCCCAGGGACGGCAATGGTGGGGGGGGGTAGTGGGCAGTGGGCGCTGTCCTTAGAGGCTGGCCGGGGTGGGGGGCCGCTGGGCGAGGCCTGGCCCCAGCCCACAGCAGCCCGTGCAGGGGAGGCCCAGGCGGGAGCCGCCGCGGTTCTCATACTTTGTGATCTTACAAAGGAGACAGAACATGAAAGCAAAGGCAGGAAGCCGTTCCCAGGACAATGGCCCCGGGGCTCCTCAGAACGCAGCCCGGGCCACCCCTCCGCTCCGCCAGGCCTGGAGCTGCCCTGTTTGTTTTTGTGCCGGTGCTTTGAGGGCTCCGACCTGCGTCTTTCCTCTGCGTTCCAGGGCTGTGTGTGCAGCCTGGTCCCTTCCCGGGTGCGTCCGCCTCTCTAGGCTGACATCAGCTCTTAAAATAGCCCCCGAGACCACATTTTCAGGAGGCAGAGACTCTGTGTTCTCGGGGGAAAGTCCCTGTCACGGCTGAAATGAAGAAGGCAAACTGCCAGCCCCAGGGGGTGGGCACGACAGCATGGCACAGTCCACGGACCCCCAGCCCGGGTGCCCGGTCCTTCCTCCCTCTGCATGGTGGGCCTTTCACACTCTGTCCCCGGGTCCCTGGGAACGGACAGCTTGTGGAGAGTTGGCTGTAGATTCTGTCGCCACCAGAGCTGGACCCCGAGACCCGACCTCCATCTCGCCCCTCCAGAGCCAGCAGGGTGGCACCTCCTGGGGCACGTGGTGGCGCAGGCGCTCCTCTCTGATGGGCCTTCCTGTGGCTGCAGTCATGGTGGACGCTGTCCTCTGGGCTCTACTCCACGCGTTTCCTTTACTAACCGCACACACTGAAGGGCAGGAGCAATGAGCTGCCCGGCCCCATGCCTAGGGGAGACCCACAGGCTTCTCAGCCTTGCAAGTGAGACTCGGTTTCCCCACTAGGAAAGGAAGGGCTTCAGGGGACACTGGCAGGACTCCTGACAGCTCTTGTCCCTCCTACGCCACGCAGCCACCTGGAGAGATTTGGAAATGACAGCACTGTGTGCTTCAGGATGAGGGCGGCCTCCCCATTGACCCTGGCCTGCGGTGGATGAGGACCGAGTGTGTGGGGAAAGGTCAGCCTGGTGCGGGAGTGCAGCCAGCTGTGTGCCCAGCCTCTGGTGCCTGCGCGGCCTGCAGCGGGCAGACATTCCTCACTGAAAGGTCCTGAGTGAGGGGAGCCGGTCACAGGAGCAGGGCAGGAGCACCTGCAGCAGACCTCTGCTTTCCCACTTGTGTCTGGACACCCAGGCCAGCATGACCTCTCGGCCAACAGGACACAGACATGATCTTCTAAAAGCAAAACACTTTCTTTTTTAAACACAGCCTTGAGCCAACACCTGGGGCCTGGGAGGGGCGGGCCTCCTGGTGATGCTGGTGACCCTGACACTCACTAGTGCCAGAGGCCCTCTGGTCCCATCCCAGGGCTGGTGTCCTGTCTGCAGGGGCTGAGCAACTGCAGGGCCGGGGCCTCCTGAAGGCACCCACGTCCTGACGCCACTCAGTGCAAGATTTGGGGCTTCTGACCTCCAGAACCCTAGGAGCCGACCTGGGCCCACGAGAGGCCACGGAGCCACGAACTCACATTCACACGGAGGGCAGCCCCGTCGCCAGAGGATCAGCAATGGCTGCACTTTCCCAAATGACAAGAAATACTTGGGTGTCCAAAGTACACCGAAGAATACCTCCACCTGTCCCAGAGACAGGATCCAGGGTCGGAACCAGCTCCAGGCCACCCAGGTGTCACCCAGCCCCTGGGAAACAAGGAGAGTTCTGTGGCCTCCTGGTTGGACATCCAGGGGCGGCCATCGCCGGGCGCAGGCGTTGGTCTCTGCAGGAAGAGATGTGCTCCAGGAAGCTGCTTGCTGCTTTCGGCTGGGGCCAGGCTGCCGGTCACGGCCACCACAGGAAGGCCTGAGACGGAACAGGCCCAGCCTCTGCCAAGGGAAGCTGCAGGTGCAGCGCCCACTTTGATCCCTGAGGCTGTTTGAGGAGCTCAGTGAGGGTTTATCCTGTGTCCCCAGAGCCACAGGGGTCATCACTGGGCTGGACAGACAGCAGCATCTACTTGTTTATCTGACAGTGAGCTGATGTTCAGAGAGGGCCATTAGGTTGTTTGCAGAACCCCGTCTCCCCTGAAGGAAGAATTTTAATGCTATAAAATAAAGATATTATGTTGGTGGGGATTTTATCTATGCACATGATCAGGAAAAAACACAAAGACTCCTGCTGTGAGGCAGAGGGCAGCTGTTGGCTCACACTTTGCCCAGGTGGAGCAGCGGCCAGTCTGGATCCAGGGCTGGAGCTGTGGCCGGCCGGCTTCCTGGTGGGCCAGTCCCCTCAGTGGAAGGAGCTGCCAGGAGCTCTGAGCTGGCCCTTCATTCACTAACAGAGATTCACCGAGCACCCCTCCCCGGCCGCGAGCCAGGCTCTGTCCTAGATGGCTCAATTGTCCTTGTCCCAAGGAGCTTAAGTTCCCTGAGGCAGAAGCAGTAAGTACAGAGCACACCTGGCAGCAGGTCCTGGGAGACACAGGGTAAGGCCTGGAGCAGGACGGCGGCGGAGGCTGGTGCAGAGGCCGGGGGACTCCAGGTGGAGGCAGGAGGCAGCAGGACCCAGCCCCATGGGGCAAGGTGAGGGGCTAGGCAGAGGAAGGTGGGACAGTCATTGCAGGAGCCCAAGGCACAGGGTCAGGGCCTGGCCTAGAGACTGCAGGAAGCCAGGGTGGCAGCTGCGGCAGGACGGCGCCTGGGGAGCACAGGGGCTTCTGAGGCCTGGGCGCAGTGGGCCTCTGCCTTCCCGCAGTGCAGAGGAGCTGAGGCAGGGGCCAGAGGCCAAGAGCAGGCAGGGAGGGGCCCCCCAGCCTAGATGCGGAGTGCCCCTCCTCCTGCCCCTTCCAGCCCCCACCCGCCCCAGTGCGGGTCTCGGAGTTGGAGATGTCCACACCCTAATCCTGGAATCTGTGGCTATGAGACCTTGTGTGCAAAAGGGGGCCCACAGAGGGGATCAATCTGAGGGGCTTGAGACGGGAGGTCATCCTGGATGATCTGGTGGACACATGATCGCAAGGGTCCTTTAACCAGAGAGGCAATGGTGGAAGCCTCTGGAGGGACGCAGCCCTGAGACACCCCGACTTCAGACCCCTGGCTTCCCAAATGGAGCTCACCACTGTTCTAGGCCACACAGTCCCTCCTTCTGTGTTCCAGTGGCCAAGGACTCTGAGACCCCCAGGGACTTGGAACTGGGGAGAAGGGTGTTAGTCCTGGTCTTGTGTGGTGTGGGGACTCTGGGGTGGCCTTGAGAGTGGACAGTGGAGGACACCCCTACGCAGGGGGACGAGTATAGCTGAGAGAGGCGAGTGGGCAGCCTTGGCCTGGGTGGCTGCTGGCCCCGGGGACCACCTTCTACTTGCCTGCCCTGGGTCCCACAAGACAAGGACATTCAGCATCTGTTCCCTGTGCTCTGAGGCGTCCTTAGTGATTTCTTTCCCTTGCAACTTAGAAGCACATCATGGGGACAACACTCTTCCTCTCTTTTAATCCGAGAAGCACAGTCAGCAGAGTGGGAGCCCTCGCACGGTCCGCGCTGCCTACTATGTGGACATGATGGTTCTAGGACCTCATCCCCACTTCAGTGGCCTGAAGGACGAGCGGACCCTCCGGCCCATCAGGGGCTGGCGTGGGCGACAGTTGTCCACCATGATCTCCTCCTCTTCACCGAGCGGGGAGAACAGGAGCTCCCGGAAGGCGGAGACCTGGAAGAGAGAGCCACGGAGAGTGCAGGGAGCCGTCCTGCCCCTGGGTCCCTCACACCTTGCACAGGCCCCTCCTATGCCAGATCAGGGATGGCCCTGTGTGGAGGACACTGGACGTGATGCCAGGCGGCTCCCAAGGGAAGGTCTTAGAGGGCATCACGATTGGCAGCTTGGTCTTTAAGGCCACTTTCTCTGGAGGAAACCATCTACCATATGAATACTCGAAAGCCCCGGGGACAGCCACAAGGACAGGAAGTAAGGCCCCCATCCAACAGCCAGCAGCCTTGTGCCAGCACCTGGGGATGAGTCCTCCAGCCCCCACCGAGCTGTCAGGAGGGAGCAGTTCCTGCTCGCAGGGCACCGTAACCCCACAAGGGACTGCAAGCAAGGACCAGCCAGTTCCTAAGCCCACAGAGACTTTGAGAGAAAATAAATACCCACTATCAGTGATTAAGTTTGGAGCTCTTTGTTACACAGTCATAGGTGACTAGCGCACACTGCCACTCCTCCACATCTGTGGGTTCTGCATCCTCGGATTCAACCAATGCAGAAGTTAAAACTACTACCCCCAAAAAAATTCTGTCTGTACTGAACATGTGCAGACATTTCCTCTGTTCATTATCCCCGAACAAAGAACCATTTACATGACACCTACGTCGTGTTAAGTATTAGAAGTAACCGAGGGATGACCTGGGGTATATTGGGGACGTGAGCAGGTCCTGTGCAAACACTGGGCTCAGGGACTGCGAGGGTCCAGCTATCTCCCCCCAATCCAACCCCAACCCTAACCCTAACCCTAACCCCAGCAGCTCCGTGTCAGGAGACCCGTGACAGGCGGAGCCCGGCGCCTTCTCCACCAGCCCACACAGCTGGGATTCCTCCCAGTCAGGGCAGGGCAGGGACATCAGTGGTGCCCGAGGGCGAGCTCCAGGGTGCTCCTGCACAGAGTTTAGTGGAGCTGCCCCAGGAGGAGACCCCCACACAGGCCACGACCCCGTCCCAGCCCACTCACCTGGCTTGCAGCCACCTCGACGGGCTGCTTCTGGATGATCCAGGTGACAGATTCTGCCATGGGCGGGGTGGTGAGGGAGCCCGAGTAGGTCCAGTAATCCTGGCAGGCAGGCAGCAGACAGGAGGGGCTGAAGGGGCCCATGGCCGCCCGCATGTCCTGGGAGCAAGAACCGGGGGGCCATGGTGTCAGTGCTGGATCGGGGGAGTGGGGCGACCGCCCTGCGTCGGGGGAGGTACTTCCCCAACAGGCCACTCTAGGCAGCTGCCACTGCCTAGTTCTGAAGCAGGGACAAGAGGTTTCCACCCAGACTCACGACTTCCCTGGAAAGCGCTCCTTCTCATGCCTCTGGCCGTGGAAAGCTCACACTGCTCTACTGTGATGAAACACGGGGACGCGCTGGTCCCCACCGGCTTTTACCAAGGCAGCAGGGCACCTGCACGTCCCCCGCTGTGCAGCCATCTTGGGCTCTGGGACTGTGCCACCCTCCACACCCAACGCCATCCCACCCACCAGCTCCCCAAGGGAGCCCTGGTGTCTACCGTGCCCCTTGCTGGCTGGTGGTGACCACTCCACGTACCTCCCTGAGTGGAGGCCTGCGCTCGGTCGGTTGTGCTGGCCGATTCCCCTGAGCTAACGTCCTCATGTGTCATCCACACTGAAGTGGGGGCCCGCTTTCCTGCTCGGGCCTGAACAGTGCAGTGTGGGACCCCACATCCTGGTCTTCTCACCGCAGAGGACCCCTCACCGGGGTGCCGGTCTGCTTCCCAGCTCCGGGGTTGCTGGTGCTGGGTGTCTTGGATGTGAGGGGTCTCGGACATGTGGCCTTCTGCCCCTGCACGTGTCCTCGGGGCTGGTCACACTGTGTGTGCATGTGTGAATGCTCTGGTCATGTTCCACCGCAGATGACCCCCCACGTCAAGGCCCTTCCTCAAGGACCTCAAGGCACCTGGCTAGAAGGCGACACTGGGGCACCCGGTGTGTGGGGTGGCCATGGGGTAAAGGCGCCTACTCCAGGGTCCCACTGAAGCCAGATTTAAAGTCAGGTAGTCCGTGTAGTTAGATAAATCGGGTCTAATATCGAGTAAGATCCAAAATGGAGGCCAGGTTGAGAATGAATTCCCGGAAAAGCAGAACAACTCTTGGAATGTTAATGAAGTCCAGGAAATGCAGGACAACTCCTGGAATGTTAATGTCCCCAAGGCCCAGAGCCCATCCCAAAGAAGTGTTAATGAACAGCTCCCAGCAAACTTGAAGATGCTGACTCAGAAGTCCTTCCTGCCCAGATGACTTCTTTGGCCCACCTGGGCCCCACCCTCGGGCCTTCCCACCTACATTCCATCACTGAAGGAACTATAAGTGGGGAGACCACCGCACTTCCACGGATTCCATCTCTTGGTCCCCTTCTTCCTCCAGGAGAAGTCTTTTCTGCTGTCCTTTAATAAACCTCTACTTTCCACTCTGACCTCGCCTCGGCGTGCTTCTCTGGTGTTATACTTCAACATTGGGGAAGCGGTCAACAGCGGTAACACCACTGTCCTGGTCCGTAAGCCGCTGTCCTACTTTCCTAGGATGGGCGTTCCACACGAAAGTCCACAGGACTCAGCCAGAGAGCGTGAAATTGGGGAGAAAAGGCAAAACTCCGGGGCAGGAGCAAAGGGCAGTGGCGGAGGGCGCAGCGGGAGGGCGCTGGAGCTGTGTGGGGGCCCAGACGGCGGGCGCTGTGATGCAGGGCGTCTTGGTGGCTGGCTGCAGGTGGCACTGCCCTCGATGAACTGTCCCCACCTACTGGCTGTATGCCCCAGGGCAGGTTCCTCGCCTCACTGACCTCTGGTTCCCCAAGAGGTGAGAGTCCTAACCCAGAGGAAGGACCCATGGGGCCATTTGAGAGATTGAAGATGAGACCTATGTAGAGTGCTATCATTTCCCTCCCAGCAAAATTTGGAGGTGCTGTCTCCCCGCTTGAGCCCAGGCAGGTTCCTATGGCTGGGTGGTGGGCAGGACGTCACAGAAGTGACGCGGGGTGGCTGTGGAAGCCAAGGCATGGAAGGGACCGTGAGTCCACCTGTCTCCTTCTTGAAGCTGTGCTCTTGAGGCCGGAGCACCCTGTCGAAGTGGTTGCCCTGAGCCGCTGTGCTTAGGAGGCCCCGGGGGAGGGCCGGAGCAGGGAGGGACACCTGGATCCCTGCCGGTTGTCTCCCAGCTCTGGTGCTGGGCTCAGGGCAGCCTGGCCTGGAGGAGTGGTGGTGCCAAGTGACTGGTCTCCTGAGCTTGGAACCCCAGGGAGGAGTGGGCTGCTTCAGGTGGCCCCCCCTGGGGAGGGACTCACAGAGTACCCGGAGTGAGTGGCACAGCAAGCCACCCGGCCCAGAGCCACTCCTACTACCGCCCAACCACTGGGAGTCAGAGTTGCCCTCCAGGCTGTGGTCTCCGAGTCTCAAGGACTCTCCAAGGGCACAACGCTGGGGTAGCTAAGGAAGAGCACTGTCGTGACAAAGGCCACTGCAGCCAGGGGACTCAAACTCAGTGCTGAGTAGCAGTCCCCAGGCGTCAGGCAGCAGGTGTGGGTCTGCCCTCCCCTCCCCTGGGGACCGCCTGATCAGGAAGCCCAGGTGTGCCCCCTGCTGTGTCTCCACAGAGCGGGCATCCAGGCTCTGAGAGGCTGAGTACTTGCCCTGAGCCCCGCGGCTCAGAACTGGTGGATCAGCCTCTGAAGGGCTGCCCCAGGGCTCTGCTCACACTGTGCTGCTGTGGGAACGCCCAGAAGTCGAGGCTTGCAGACCGGAAAGCTGGGCCAGGTGACCTTCAGGTGCCTCCCATCCCCTGACCTTGAGGCCCTCCAAGGCTGGCCTCCGCCTCGTAAAGTCCCCTCATCTCTGGAGTCTCGGCCTTATTCTTCATGGGGAGACTGTGGCCCAGCGATCAGCATTGGAACCAGAACTAAGCCCTGGCAGCACTTCCTCGATAGTCCCCAACCCAGGGCTCCCTGGGGGTTTGCCCAGAACATTCTGTGTGAGCTCATGGGGGAAGAGCTCTGCAGACCCAGGGGAGGAAATCAGACCCCCATAAACATGGCTGTGCCGCCAGCTTTCTTCTTTCCCACCAAGAGGTGGAGCCCACCCTGCCCGGGTTGGGGGCTGGTTGGGAAACATCCGCACCCCAGGTTTATTCTGGCAGGGGCCTGGCACCTTGGCCTTGAGGCCCTCTGAGGGGGGAAGCGACCGGCTTGGAGGTCAGCACCAAGGGGAGGAGGTGGGAGATCAAAGCCTCTACGGCTGGCAAGGAAGGGGCTGCCTGGCTTTCAAGTGCAGCCACTCGGCCCTGCGGCCCAGGGGGAAGAGCCCCCGCCACTCCGGCGGCCACCTTGGCTCCTTCCTCCTGGGGACTCTTTTGTTCGGTACTAAATAAATAAACCCTTTTCTTTGGAATTTCCACCTCTCCATCAAAGTCCCCTCTGGGCTGACCTTGGAGAAAAGCAACATTGTTCTCCTTGTCACCTTTCTGAGCCATGCCAGTGACTAAGGTGTGCAAAGGGCGCCTGTAGGGACAGGCAGGACCAGCCGGGCCCGGGGCTGCTGGCCACACCACAGCTTCCCTTCCCTCTCTGGACTCCATGTTCTCCAGGACAGGGGTGATCTGAATTAAGACCTTCCCAGAGCATGCCCGGTGGCACAGGGTCAGGAGTGAGGTTCTGATTTGCTTTAGAAGGAACTTTATGACCAGTGGATGTCATCGCCTCGACCAAGCTAAAGACTTTTAAAAGCAAATCAGTGATGATAAGGGCAGTCCCACGGGCAGGCAGGAGTGTCCGACCCTCAGAAAGCTGCCTGATCCTGGGACACCCAAATCGACCCCAGCAGACGAGCTGAGGAAGAACGGGGTCTGGGGGCAGCAGTACAACTGCGAGTCCCTGAGGGGAGAGGGCCTCCCGGAGCCAGGCAGGACCCACTGGGAACCCCACCCCAGTCCCAGCACAGCGCTGGTGCCACATGCCCCTGCCACTGCACCCTCCCCGCCCACGGGGGCTCCTCTGAACAGTCCGCCCGTCCAGCTAGCTGCTCCCCAGACATGGAACTCACCTTGTGCTTTATTTCTGGCAAGACGTCCACCAGCCTCTGCAGGGCCTCGTGGCGGGCCCCCACCTGCATGGCACAGGCACAGACGTGAGCAGGGAGGGGGCTGAGAACATGCCTCTGTGTGGGGCTGTGAGAGGGGCCGCCCAGTGCTGCAGCCCTGCGGGTGTCCTTACCTGCAGGAACACGGCCAGCACGGCCAGGCCCTTCTCCCCCAGGACAGCTTCCTCGTAAGCTGGGTACTTCACAGCGTTCCAGTGAACCAGGTGCAGCTGAAACACAGTGGCCAGGTGTGAGCGTCGGGTGCGGCTGGAAACACCAGGCGCTCGGCCTCCATGGGGCTGACACAGGGGCCACTTCATCACGTTAGTGAATCGTGTTATGGCCGCCCGGCGCGCAGGAGGCCAGCACCCTGGGGCTCCCAGGCACTTGTCAAGGCCACAGGCATGGGGCAAGGCGGAGGCCACTGTGACTACAAGGTAGAAGAGGGCCACGGGATTACGCCAGACACAGCCCAGGACTGCAACAGGGCAAGTGGGTCCCAGATGCTGCCCCCTCCTGACCCTGGAGCCCAGCCCTGAACTTCGCCTGTGGCTCTAACACTCCTTCAGTTTCTGATGTAGGAAAATGGATCTGGGGTGGCGGGCGTCTGCTGGACTCCACACCAGAGTTGGCAGATGAGATGGGTTTGCCTGGAGGCTGGGGGTGAGCTGGGGAGGGGTCCCTCACGGGAGTGGGAGTGGGAGGTTGGCCAGTGTCCAGGGGATGGTGTGGCTCCCCAGTAGGGCCTGGGCCTCTGTGCAGCTGGCCCTCTGTCTTGGGAGCTACACTGGGGGATTCAGACCACCGCAGATTAAAGGCCTTGGGTCAAGATGCTGTGTCTGGGCTGAAGGAGCAGAACTCTGGTGTGGGTGGCAGGTGACCTGCAGATGGCCTAGAGCCTACAGGACGGGATGAATCCTGCGCACAGGCACATGATGGGCTTGAGCACTGGCGGGTTGGTACCCAAGGGTACTGGGGCCAGTGCCCTGCAGGACCCAGGGACGAGTGTTCGTGTTTCTGCTAAGTGCCTGGCTTAGAGGTGGCCCAGGCCTCGAGTCCCTGGGCTCCTGGGTGCTGAGGAGCCCTCTCTGGCCAGCACTGCACTCTGCCGAGGCACTGGGCCCATGTGCTCTTCGCAGACCTCACTCCCAGCAGGAGCCAGTTGCCTGGCCACGAGCCCCTGGGATCCAGGGTGTGTCTGACGCTGCCCACCTGGAGCTCCCCGCGGCTGGGGCTCAAGGCCCTAGAAATGGGGGCTGCAGGGCCCGCAGGCCCCCCTGAGTCATTCCCCTTCACAGACCCCCTCTTTGCAGCCAGGTTTGCCTTCCCACCTGACCTCCACACCCCAGAGACGGCCAGCAGGGACCAGGCCCAGCCTGACTCGGAGACAGCCCCGTGGGTCCCCTGCCCTCACTTGTTACCCTGGCAGTCGAGGAACACTCAGGGGAGGAGGACCACAGCCCACCCTGCAGTGCCTCTGTGTGCAAGAGCAGAGGTGCCAGCAGGCAGAGCTCAGGCACACATCCCCCATGGGCACCATGGGACAAGATGAACCAAACCAACCCGTCACTTGGGAGGCACACAGATTCAGGGTTCAGTGGGGACAGTGGTGTGACCAGTGGACAAGGCAGTGTGGTACTCACAGGGTGGAGATGGCAGCCTCATGGATGCTGGTCCAGTTCTTTCTGTGTCTGAAAGTCACCACTGACCACTCCACTGTGATGATCATCACCATTCAGACCCCCTGTCTCTTCTTCTGCTAACTGAGCATGCCTGCATCACCCTCCTCTTTGGACAATGGTGTGATAAAGTGGGTGGTGGATGCTAACTGCTCTGCCCGGAGCACTGAAAGTCCTGGGTCCCAGGAAGTGCCTCACATCTGGGCATCTGGGAAGGCTGGCATCTGCAGGAGAGCCTGGCACATGGAAAACACCGGGACTCGCGCTGCCTGGCCCACGTCACCTACGAACCTCGGCCGGGTACGCGTGGCCGTCCACCGTGTGCTCCGAGCCCCGCTCGTCCACTGCTCCCCAGTGGAAGTGGAACTGCCTCAGTCTGTAGTGGTTTTCCAAAGGCCCCCCGCTGATCCCTGCGAATGAAAGCGCAGTTTGTGACTCTGAGTTCCCCTCGGGCTACGGTGGTGCTTACCAGCACAGTGCCCAGGGTGGCCTCCTCAGGAGCTTGGCTAGCTTGACACTCAGGCTCAGAACACAGCCTGGATCCCTGGGGGAACTGGCTCCACAGTCCAGGGCAGGGCTGGGATCTGCACTTCGGCAGACTCCTGTGGTTCAACCCTAGTTGCTGCTCATGTGGAGACAGTCGGGCTTCTCCTTTTCAGCCGGAAGGAGTGCCTGGTGCCCGGGGACGGCCACTGCGCGGTACTGGCTGCAGAGCTGGGGAGTGGCTCTGGCAGCTCGCGGGGCCGGCTTCACCCGCTGCACAGTGTGCTCTGCATGGCCCTCCCGGGCCTTGCTGCTGTCAGGTCCCGGAGTGGCCAGCACAGGGGAATGTCCCTGGGTGAAGGATGTCACGGAGCACCCAGTGCATTTGTCCTCACAGGAAGTCCTCGCAGCAGAAGGCATGGGGTGTGAGCCGCCGCGGCTGGCCAATTCTGCCAGGCCAGGAGAGCCCCCTGGAAGGGATAGCAGTCCTGGCCACCCCAGGGTCCTCACGGCACCAGATGCACCTGTTAGCCACAGGGGGGGCGAGCTGGAGGGACCACGGGGACAGCCGCGCATGACAGCATCCTCTCTATGCTGACGCCCTGGACAGCTGGACTGGATGCAATCTGGTGGATGCAGTTGACAAGGCCCAGCCAAGGGTCACCCTGTCATATCTCAGGGCAAGGCCCCTTTCTCTTTCCACCCGGTTCAGCACTTAGTTCAAGGAAGGGTCCTTGAAGGTGCCTGTGGACCCCTGCAGGTGAAGGAAGGAATGGGAATGGTCATCGACTTGTTTGTCCAGTCATCCAGCCACTGGATAAGCAGGTCTGTGTGTCACAGTGGGATTTTGCCTTTTTCCAGGCAGCTTGGGAACTGTCTAGGATTTCTAGAAGAATCCACAGGACACTACAAGTACTCAAAGACTGGATTGGCAAGTCGAGTTTGCCTCCAACTCGCTGTGTGATCTTGGGCAGGTGGCTTAGCTTCTCTGAGCCAGATCATCTCTACCTCTAAAAGGAGGCCTGCTGGCAGGAAAACGGAGACACTGTCACTTTGTGAGATGCTGTCAGGTGATGGTGACGATGCTGGTGGTGACCACACATCACAGAGCCTTTCAGGACTCCAACTCCTTCACTATTTTTAAAAAAGAGCTGCCAGCTGTTGCTCGTTGTCCCCTCCAGCTCACACATCCTAGGACCCTGGGTAGGCACAGGAGCAGGTCTCCCTAAGGAATGATGTCCCCAGAAAAGCATGGGTCCTGCACCAGCTGGACGCGGCTGGACTTCCACCAGCAGGGCTTACCCACAAAGTCGCCCGGCCCTCCTTCCTGGTGGGGACCGCTGGGCGCTTTGGCTCTGCCGTGTCCGGAGGCAGAGGAAGGGCTTGGCTCTGCGGCCGGCTCTATCCTCCAGGGCCTGCAGCTGGGTTAGGAGAAACAGGAGTCACCTAGACCTGCCGAGCAGCGGAGAGCAGGAGCACAGCCCAGAGACAGGGAGGTGCAGGCGACTGCCGAGCCCTGCCCTCCTCGGGGACGTGAAGCCCTGCCCTCCTCAGGGACGTGAAGCCCTGCAGGTCGGCCTGGACCCCAGAAGGCTGGCTCTGGCCCCTGCAGCAGGACGCCGCGGGGCCTGGATTTGTGAGCACTCTTCCCCAGAGGCCCAGCTGCCCAGAACGCTTCACAGAAACGCCTCACCAGCAGCAAAACACAACACCCATTTAAGTAAGAAACTTTCAGTCGGAGTCTGTCCTTTGGGATCCTGGGCACCTTCCCATGGCAAGGCAGAATGTTCCTCCTTCACGGGGCCTGTTCTGCAGACGGCGGGCGTCTGCTCACTTGCGTGTAAACAAGGGTCTTGATTGAAACCATGGTTACCCCGGGCTGGAGACCCAGCCAGCTCGCACACACACCAAAAACCAAAACAGAACAACAACAAAAACTGCTGCGTAATTAAATAAAACCAGGGGAGACACCTGCGCAGCTCTGCTGGGAGGGAGTGTGAAAGGCTGGCCTGGTCTCCCCAAGTCTCTGTAAGGAAACGGGCTGAGGGTTCCTGGGTCTTGGGCTGGGCTGGAGCGCCCCCTGGTGGCACGTAGGTGGAAACGGACCAGGAATGGGGGGGCCTTCCAGGAGAAAGGGCGGGAGCAGAAGCACAGCCCTTGCTGGAGAAGGCCAGGAGGAGCCTCTGCAGCTAAAGCCGGGGAGGGGCGGCCAGGGAGGGGCCACAGCTTGGGCATGTTCAAGTTGGAACAGAAGATTCCCACCGTGACAATGTTTCCAAAATTAGGACTGACTGGCAAGACAGCCGCCAGCCAATGGCCAGGGTGTTTATTTAAAGACTGGAAATCCCTGTTCTGTGGCTTTCTGCCGTAAGCACACTGCGGCGCAGTGTCAGGACTGGGTCTCCAGGCTCACCTGGCTCCTCCACTGGGAGCCTGGTGCAGGAATCCACCCCTCCCGGCCTTGGCTCCCCTCTGGGACGCGGGCCGAGCCCGAGCCCGGCTCTCAGTGGCCAGGGTCTCGTGTCCCGGGTTCTCCGCGTGCCCTCCCCTGCTCATGCAGGTCCCGCGGTGCAGGACTCTCAGTGCGTGCTGTGAGCACGGCTAGCGGGCAGGTCCGGAGCGCCTCTGCCCGGGCACTGGGCAGGGACCTTTGTGAACCCAACAGACTGACCCGCGCTCTGACCCGCAGAGCAGCCTAACTGCAGTCAGGAAACTGAGGCTCAGGGAGTTGTCACCTGCCCAGGACCCAGTGACCCGAGCCAGGTCTGCTGATCCCCCAGCTTTCACAGCAGGCTTCGAGCCAAGTGCCACTTGCCAGTAAGCTGAACCCAGCCTGAGGCCACAGACTCAGATGAAACGATTTCTGACTGACCCTTCAGAGTGCCGCTCGGTGTCAGGGCAGTCCTTTAGTTCAAAAAGAGGTCCTCAGGGGAAGGGCTCTAGCGTGCCAGCCCCACTCCACACCCTCCGCCAGCAGGCTTTGGCACTGGTGGCCTCGGATAATACAGCCTCTGCTGCCACCAGGACGCTGCTGACAGTACCCACAGCTCAGGGCTTTTACCAGAATAAGCAGGCTTTGGTCAGACCCTGCGGTTTTAAGGCTAAACACTGGAATAAAAGAAGCTGGGCTTGGGGTGCCCGCCTGTAATCCCAGCTCCTGGAGAGACTGAGGCAGGAGGGTCCACGTTCAAGGCCAGCCTGAGCCACTTAGCCACACCTTGTCTCAAAATACAAAGGGCTGGGGTGTGGCTTGGTGAAGTGCCCTAAGCTTCAGTCCCAGGACTTGCTAAAGACAAAACAAGATGGAAGACCGTGAAAACTCCACATCACGCCGTGCCACAGGGGGCCACCAGGGGGCCAAGTGGCCATCACAGGGCAGAGGAAGGTCTTCACAACTCTCCCAGGCCCGTGAGGGCCACAGCTGGGGGCCAGGGCTTCACCTGTGCTGGCCTGGCAGAGAGGCCCTCCCAGAGCTCCAGAACAGGAGCTCACGTGCCCCGGGGAGTCAGCTCCGAGGCCGTCAGTGTCACCTCTGGTCTGAAAGCCAGGTGGACTTGAGCCCAGCCTCTGGGGCCATGTGCTGAGGTCCACTCTGGCTACATCTTCATGGAACATGAAGGCAGAGGCCCAGCTGCAGGTGTGGCCTTGCCCGGTGCCTGTCACGAGTGGGAGCCCAGGGAACAGCAACACTGCTGTCAGAGCCGCCGGGGTTGCCACCACTGAGGCCACTGCACTGTCACCCAAGCAGAGACTTGCCATTGCCACAGCCACTGCCCCCCAAACAGGAAGGAAGCAGAGACATGGATGGAGAAGCACACCTTAGGAAAGCGTCCATCAGAAGGCACCTGGCCAGCTGTGGACGTGTCAAAGGAGAAACCTCTCACTCACACCGAGCTGTGCATGCGCTCAGTACTGTGGGACGAGTTCCAGCAGCCTGTGCTCTGCGGGGACAGAGAAGGAGAGAGTGACGGGAACAGGGTCAGGAGTGTTATGCCAGGCAAGGAGGGCTGCTGTGGGGGACCTACACTACACTGGCCAGGACACAAGGACAGCCTCCTGTGGGGGTGACGTCCCAGCTGAGCCCCAAGGAATGAGTCTGTGTTCATTAGGTGAAGATGGAGACGGTGTTAGGGTGAGAGGACAACAGGGGGAAGGAGAGCAGGTCGCATAGACAGATGGACGTTCCATGGGGCTGGACGTGGGGTCTGTGCAGAGGACACTCGGGAGGTAGGGCTGGGGGGCAAGAAGGAGCCTGCGGTGGCCAAGCAACGGGAGCCTCAGGCGCTGGATGTTGAGTCTGCACAAAGTGGACATGTCACGCGTGAGGACGCACCCGTGTCTGCCCTGGGCTGTGGAGCCAGGTCCCCCAGTGACGCATGCTCTGTTCCAAGCCTGAGTGTCAAGTAGCTGAGCTCTTGAGCAGGCCACCTTGGCACTGTGCCGGTGGAGAACATTGTCCCCAGGCCTGCTGGTAGAGAGCCGTGGCCGCCACTGTGAATGTTTTGGGGACTGAGAAAGGAGTGCTCAAGGTCCCTAGTGGCTGGCGGGAGGAAACCACGCAGCGTGGACTCGGTCTCCCATCCCGGGCAGCAGTTGGCAAGAGCGGGTCAGCACTTAGCAGGGGTCCTCGACGCTGGCTGGGGCCCATTTTACACAGACAGGAGTAGCTACACAGTGGCTGCGGCCTAACAGCAGGGGCGCTCTGGTCACGGGAGGCCGCCATGTCCCGGGGACCTCCTTCTTACTCTGTTCACTCCTGCGGTCCTGAGGGGAGTCACTTGCCTCCGCTCTTGGCCACAGCTTGCTCCAGGGCTGGGTCATCCCCCGGCTAGCCAGAGTCACTGTGATCCACTCAGCCCAGGCCGGTGGCCGAGGCTGGGACTGCAGCTTCAGCCCAGGACTGTGGCTGACTTGCTGGGAGGGTCTTTGCTGCTTGCTCTGAGGGAGGTTGAACTTTCACCTTTGCCACCCTCAGGAAAGTCATGGCCAAGCCCAAGCCAGCCTGAGGCCACCAGAGAGAGCAGAGCCCAGAGAGGGCGCTGAGATGCAGGCTGTGGGGCTACACACCCCGGACATGGCCCTGTCCTGGGGACGCAACGAATTTCCCTCTTTGCTTAAGCCAGTTGGAGTTGTGTGTCTGCCACTTGCAATAGGAAAGAAGCCGTAATTAATGTGGGAATTCCTCACGCACAGAGCAAAAAGGAGCCCAGAGGCTGCTGGGGTGACAGGGTGCCATCTGGCCTTGGCTGGTGGCTGGGGGTCTGAGCTTCCCAGCTCTGCGCTCAGCAGCTTCACCTGAGAAGTGGCACCCACAGTGTGCCACCAGGCCGCCTGGCTCTGACCTCTGCCCAGCCTAGAGGGAGCTGCCCCACCTCAGCAAGGCTCGTCCCCTTAAACCTGCGTTTGGGCAGGTGAAGGGGCCTCCCCTCCTCAGGGGGCATCATCTCCCTGTCCCCGGCCCCTTCCCTCAGTCTTCCTGGGCCTCCTGTTCCCTGCCGACACGGTGTCAGGAAGGAAGGGTACTGCTCTCATCCCCCCTTCCTAAACTTGTGACCCCACTCATGGTGCAACAGAAGAGGAGACAGACCCCCAGCCAGACAGACTCACCTGACTGCTCAGCAGCATCGTCAAATTCTACCTGGAAGAAGTAGCCGGTGTTCCAGATGCACCGACAGGACGCGGGGTCATAGGACACTCTGAGCGGCTGCAGATGGGGGTCGTAGACACTGTCCCTCCGCTGGATGTTGATGGGAGATTGCCTGGTGCCCTCTGACTTGGAGACCTGGCCTAGGGACACAGGGAGAGAGACCCTGACTGAGCCACTGGATGGAGATGGCGGACACAGCCCAGGGCCTGCGCAGGGGAAAGCCGGCGCAGCAGGGATCCCGGGAGTCCCCAGGCCACCCGTCTGCTAAGCCCTATGTGCCTTCCCAGGGCTCTTCACTCAGGCGCTCTGGACCCCGAGACTTGGAACCTCCTTCCCTCCCAGAGTGGAGACTCTGCCTGCATGTGCTAGGAGGGCCTCGACCTGCGTGCACTGTCCAGAGTGTGGCCACGGGGAGCCCAGCAGGGGCCTGGGGAGGGCAGGCCACACAGTGCATCGGGCCCTGTCCTGTGGGAAGGGTCACAGGACGTACGCCACCCGCAGGAGTAGCCTCGGGAGCTCAGCAGAGTTGCCCCTCACTCCAGGTCCACCCCCAAGCGTCTTGAGCTTGATTTTAAAGGAAGATCCAGGATCAGGAATATTTCGGAGGGGCTGGGGGTGTAGCTTGGTGGCAGAGCGCTTGCCTCGAACGTGCGAGGCACTCCGTCCGATTCCCAGCACCACATATAAGTAAGCCAATAAAATAAAGGTCCATCAACAACTAAAAAAAATAAAAAGAATATTTCAGAAAACACAGAAAGGTTTGTAGGAGTAAAAGAAGCTGCTCAGGGCTGCTCCCCAGGTGGAAGGGCCCAGGCTGCTTTCTGGGGAAATGCCCTCATAGAGAGGTTTTTTTTTTTTTAAGTTGTAGGTGGACATAATACCTTTATTTCTTTATTTATTTATTCTATGGGGTGCTGAGGATCCAACCCCATGCCTCACATATGCTGGGAAAGTGCTCACCACTGAGCCACAGCCGCAGCGCACCCCCCTGCCCCCCATTTTTTTAAATGAACAAAATGAACAAGGATCCTATTCTGCATGTCGTCTGGTAAGCACCAAGAGCTCATCTGATGGTGAAATAACAATGGTGCGATTTTGGTGGGTTTTTTTTTTTTTTTCCCAGTGCTGGGGACGAACCCAGGGCAAGCGCTAAACACGGAGCCACCCCCAGCCCAGGGATTACTTTTTAGTGATGCACTTGCACTACACACCACTTAGGCCCTTGCTAAGCAGCCGAGGCTGGCCTTGAACTTGGGATCCTCCTGCCTCTGCTTTCTGAGCTGCTGGGATTCCAGGTGTTTGCTGCCATACCTGGCTATGCCATGATTTTTAAACCGGATTCTTTAGTGATGATATTTAGAATTTTCCCAACTTTTCATAAATTTAAACAGCTGTAATGAAGTTTGTCTTAGTTCTCTGTACACTCATCTGGATTATTTTCTTTCCTATAAACTCCTACCCACAGAGTTGAGGGTCAAAGGGCATTTTCAGAAAAATTCTAGAAAACTGAGAATTAAGAATTATAGTCCTACTGGGACCATCTCTCCCACCCTGAGAGTCTAATGGCTAGCGCTGCGTTTTGTTCTTTAACATACTGATGAACTGTTTTTAGGAGGTGGTGTTTAACAAGTAAGCATCAGAGGCCAGTAGGACACATCACACTTTTCTAAATTAGACGTAAAGATTGTAGAAACGTAGAGTATTTATTCTGAGATTATATATTTTCTACTTCGGTGATAAAAGTCCCTCTTGGGGACTGGGGATGTTGCTCAGGTGGTGGAGTGCTTGCTCTGCATGCACAAGGCCCTGGACTCAGTCCCCAGCACCACAAAAATAAATGAATAAATAAAACAGAAAAGTCCTTCTTGTGGGAAATGGTGGTGGTGACGGTAGGTGGGTTTTCTGCTTTATGTTCCAGTTTTCCTTCCTGCTTTCCCACCACAGGTGACGTGCATGGCAACCGTGGTGTCTCTAACCAGAGTGTGAGCAGGCCCTCTGCCCCTTCATATGCCTGTGCTTACATGGCCTCTGACACACTAGTGCTGGGTGGAAAGCCCTGGCGTCGTTGGCCACCTGCCCTTTACAGACCAGGGAACTAGCCCCGACTGAGACCCAGCCTTCTTGAGTCCCTGCTGAATGGCTGCCTTGGCTCGCCAGCTCTTGGTGGCTGACAGGGGAAGCCACCCACCCTGCCCTCCACTCTCCCAAGACCTGAAGTTCCACCATTAGAGTCGGGTGCCTGGTTTCCCTCCTGAGGGGCCCTATTTCAAGGAAAGTTCGGTAAATGAAGAGGTGAGGTGATCAGTGACCCTCACCCTCGCAGGAGGCAGCTGGGAGAGGTGAGGACGGTGGGACGTGGAAAGTGCACCTAGTGGGCAGTGGCTCTCAGCCTGGGCAGTGACAGCCTTCTGCAGTCCTTTGGCTCTTTCAAGAGAAGATAAAAATGCAGAATTCATGCGAAGCCTCCAGTGTCCAAGTGCCGTTTTAAATGCTTTAAACGTGCCAGGCAGAGACACTGGGCCCCGAGCCGGCTCTGCCTGCTCCCCGGTCAGCACTCCCCAGATGCCGTTTTCTGGAGTGTGGGGACGAGGATTACAGTGTGTTGGGGCGCACCTCTGCAACAGGCCTACCGAGGTCAGCTAGGACAGCGTGCACTGGGACGCACTGCAACAGTTACGGACACATACTTGCCCCTTCTCTTGCCTCACGCCCCGCAGAGACGCTGCACGCCACATAAAGCGGCCAAGGCTGCTCCGGGGAGCGGCCAGACCTGTGGTTGGCAGATACATCCACGAGGGCTCCTAGCAGCAGGTGCCCTCCAGCGGGTAGTCGCTCGGCCAAGCACTGCCCCATGCCTTCCCAGGAAGCGCCTCACTTCATTCTTCCAACACCGTTGTGTGGTGAAAGCTGTTATTAACTACCTTTTACAGGTGATAAACCTCAGGCTCAGAGAGGTTAGGATGCTTGCCCAGGGGCACACAGCTACAAGGTGATAGGGCCAGCATTCTGATCTGGTGTTCTGGTGCTGTTGAGGGGTATGCTAAGAAGAGAAGGGAGGATAGGTTTGAAGGTGTCTACACTTCAGGCAAGTGTATTTTGAACAGCCTCCAGCACCTGCAATCACATTTCTGTGGGCGAGGAGCAGTGTCCCAGGCTGGCCCAAAGCTGTTCGTGGAAGTCACCTCTGGGAATCAGTGTTGAGGGGCCCGGGGAGATCCACATTCTGCATTAGTGTCTTCCCTTCCCTGTTGAGACCTTAGAGGCAGGTCTGGGGCGGGGCCCAGGTGATGCTACTACTCTAGGGACCCCATGTGGAATGTCCCTGTTGCCGAAGGGACAGGGGTTGGGGATGGGACAGTGAAGGGGGGTAATGAGGTTTTTGCTCCAGACCCTTCTGTGTGGGGTGCAGACGTGGCTCTCCTCTCCCTGCTGACTCCCGGAAGCCCCACAGAGCAGCTACTGACCAGAGTCCTCCTGAAGTTGGACCAGGAGTGCCCAGGGATGGCGTCCCCCCTCAGGCCAAGTGCCCCCACTGCAGGCCAAAGTTGCCTCCCAGCGGAGCCAGTGCAGAGCCCAGGGGCTCCTGTGGTTTCCAGATGGGGTTCAACATCAGGTTGGTGTCCCTCCGGGGCAGCCCTGGAGAGGCTGGAATGTCCACCCGGAGTCTGATGTGCACCAGGTTTTCACGCTTGTTGTGCCCCTGTGCCTGGGACACAGCATCTAGGCATGCCTGTTTTACGGACGCGGACACTGAGGCTCAGGGCTGTGGGTCAGCCCCCTGAAGTGTCACTGGTGCCATCTCCAGTGGGTCTGCCCAGGAGCCCCGCCTTCTCTTGCAGGAGCAAGTGAGATGCTGGAGTTAGAACAGAACCTACAGCCGTGGACGCAGGCCCTGGGTGCACAGAGGAAGCATCGAAGTAAGACCAGAAAGAGGAAGGGCCCATCCAAGGTCGAGAGCACTGAGGACCCCTTGTCCCCAGCAGCACATCCTCCTGCTGACCCAGGAAATGGAGGGTAAATGACCTACTCAGGGTCATCAAATGCAAAAGAGACAGCAGAAACCTCAAACCAAGCTGGCTTGCTTGGGACGCTCTCATTTTGGAAACTTTCCTGCGACTCTACAGACTTCCAGCAGCACCCGGGACGCCTGCAGAGCTACTCACCTGCCTCATTCTGACTTTTCTGGGTGCAGGAACGCTGGGAGCACCATCGTGCTGGCCTTGCTGCATGACCTTGGGAAGTTCCCCACATCTGCTTGACCAAGAAGGCCGCAGCTGAGGGCTTGCAGGGGTCCCTCCCCAGCACTGTGACCCTGAACATCTCTGGCTGTTCCCCAAGGAGGGCGACTTCCCCTTCGGACCACGCTTTGGTCAGGACAGTGAGTGAGGCATACCGCCTCTTTGAGGAGCTCACCCAAACCCCTGAGATGGTTAAATTTCAATCCGTGCCTGTCCCAGATTGTTGTGTGAGATGGTGTGTGGTTTGGCTCGGAGTGCTTGCATGGGGACAAGTGGCCTTCGCTGGGGACACACAACTCAGGTCACTGTGCTCTGGTCTGGTAAACAGCTTGGTGAGTCCACCAGGGAGTTAGAAAACCTGATGGGGAGCTGCTGTGAGCACAGGAGGACGGGAGGGCGGGTGGACGGGCAAAGTCCCGGTTCCCTGTGGTATTGACCTTGGTTTGGAGCCACAGGACACTCAGCAGCAGGCACAGGGCTCTGTTGGGTGCGTGAGCTAAGATGGTAGGGGCAGAAGCTCAGGAGTGGGGCCAGCTGCAGGCACAGGGAGACGCAGCAGGTGAGCAGGTGGCCTGTCTGCTCGGGGCTGCTGGGGCTGCTGTGAGGCCCCTTTCCACTAAACAGACACGACTCGATGCCAGCCATCCCCCTGGAGCAAGAGCCCGTGGGTAGCGCCTCTTGTCTCAGCATAAACACCAACAGTGCTGCTCTCAGGCATGAAAGGGTCTGCATGCGGATGGCAGGTTGTTTGGTCACCCTGGCCACATGGCCCGTGATGTTTGACGATGCCAGGCCACAGGAAGACCACCTGGCGTGCCAGCGTTTGCTGCTGTGATTGCTGCTTCTGGTGTCAGCCTGTGGTCTCGGGGAGGGCGGGGATCCCGGAACCCTAGAGCAGCAAACCTCCAGGATGAGCCAGAGGAAGGTTGTCACTTGGGCCCGGTGCTTCCAACAACCCTTCTCACAGCGTGAGCTATCCTCATACGGCAGAGCCACCTCTGGGCTACCTCTTCTTCCACAGGGGCCTTTGCAAGTGCTCGACTTATTCACTAATGTCAGCGCCAGTGTCCTGTCTGTGAAGGCCCCTGCACTGCTGCAGGAAGCCCTCTGCAAGCCCTCCTGGGGCTGCAGGCTAAGTGCTTTGTCGAGGCCCAGTTGGCCCAAGCCAGCAGCTGGCCTCTCACTGTGCTGAGCTGTCAGCTGCCCTCTGCAGCCTGTCCCTGGCCACTCCACCATCCACAGTCTCCCTCTTTGAGGCCGACGGCATCCATGCAGTCCTTGTGGGTCTGGGTCTTCCTTCCTGCCCTGTGGTCTTCCTGGCAGGTCTCTGCTTTGCTTAGAAAATATCCGTCATCTTGTCCCTCCCCTCCTGGCAGGTGCCTGTTACACACCACCTCAGGTGCTGTGGCCGTACTGACAGAAATCTCTGTCCTGGAAAAGGACGAACAGTGCACATTCAGACCCCTGAGATGTCTGGAGCAGCTTGGAAGTGGACTGCGAAGTCCGCCTTGCCCAGGGTGGACTGCTTTCGTGACCTCACAGTGCGGCCCTCTTGTTTCATGCAGGTAGATCTACACCCATAGCCACTTAATAATTTATCCTAATAATCTCTGTATCAGTGCATAATTCTTTAAAAATGACAGAATATTCCACTGAAAGATGTACCGAAATTTATTCAATGACTAGCTCAACAGATGAGAATGTTATTTTGTTTTTGGTCTTGTACATGACACTGTCCTAAACATCTCTGAATGAGATTCCTAGCTGGGACACTTATGGGTCAGAGGACAAATATGCTTCAACTGTGATATTCGTGCTGAGTTACCTTCCTGGAGATTGTCTCTCACCCACTCCCTTTGCATTTCAACCAAGAGCTTTCATGTTTACCCAACCGGACACCTTTAAATTCCTGTGTCTACCTTGCGCACAAAGTGTCATTCAGTGGGCTTCACAGGTCTATAATTTTCTGCTAGAGTTGAAAATTCTCATGTGGAGTTGAAACGGTTAATTTTATGTGTCAACTTGACTGAGTCGTAGTGCCTAGAACGTTGACCAAATATTATTCTGGATGTTTCTATGAAGGTGTTCTCTATATAGTAAAATTAACACTTAAATCTTAGTGGATTTCAATAAAGCAACTTACCCTCCATTATCTGGGTGGGTCTCATCCAATCGGTTGAAGGCTGAAGAGAAAGAAGACGGATTGCCCTGAACAAGAAGGAATGTGGCCAGCAGCCTGACTTGGACTTGAACCCCTTCCTGAGTCTCTAGCTGCCTGCCCTCCCTGTCCAACTTGGACTTGTCGAGCCTGCACAACTCTGCACCCATGCTGTTCTGCTGCCTGCAGACCCTGACGCTGCAGGGCTAACGGAAACTACAGGGCATTTTTCGATGGAGAAGGGGAGGTCCCAAGGTCTTTCCTTTCTGCTGGTGTGAGGCTTTCTTCATCCTCAGCCCAAGAGCTTAACTCAGAGCTTCTCGAGGTTTGCGTTTCCTGAAATGGAGTTTGTGGGCCCAGACAATGTTTCAAAGTGCAGGGAGTCAAAACGGAACTTCTATTTTTATTTTCTCTGATCTTTTGAAATGTTCTGTTTTCCAAGTGTTTCACAGAGCACAGAGATGGAGCACAATGCACCTCGCACCTCACTCGCGAGATGACTCATCGATCAGTCCTCCTTGATCGACGCACAGGCTGGAGAGCTTTCTATGGAAACAACTGAGTGGCCAGGGAAGTTGGGAGCCCACTCTTCGACAGCAGCCCTAAATTTCCCTGCATCCCTCTTGTCAAGGGGCAGTTCATTCTTTTTTAAATTTATTTTTATATTTTATTTTTAGGTGGACACAATCTCTTTTTTTTAAATTTATTTTTTAGTTTTAGGTGGACACAATATCTTTATTTTATTTTTATGTGGTGCTGAGGATCGAACCCAGTGCCTCATGCATCCAGCCACATCTGGAGCCCCTTTTGCTTTTTACTTTGGGTCTAAGTTGCTTAAAGCCTCACTAAGTTGCTGAGGCTGGCTTTGAACTTGCCATCCTCCTGCCTCAGCCCCCTGAGCCGCTGGGATGATGTTGGGTGCATCACTGCTCCCAGAGAAGTGTTTATTTTTATGTGACAGAAATGGAAATCCATTTCTATATGTAACCGAATGCTCCCCTGACAATCCCAAAGTGCAGAGGTCAGTTACATCCTAGTTAAAAACAAATAGCATAGACCCGCATTGGATTAAAATTTTCCAGACACATGGACATTTCTTGGTGGGTTTGCCGGCTCATTTCTTCTCCCCTGGATTTTTTCATAGCATGATTTTGGGTGCACACCTCTGTTGACTTTGCAGACCACACACCTGTTCCCTCTGCCATCCATGCCCAAGGGATGCTTTGTAGCAGCAATGCTACAAAAATAGAAAAAAAAAATAGAAGGATATAGGGCGCTTCAAGCTGTCACTTGCCTGGCTGAGGTGCTGGCTCAACTGCAGTCTGTCCCACGTTTGAAGGGCAGCAGGGAAGGTGGGAAACCCGGCAGCCAGCAACCCAGAGTGAAGAGCTTCCTGTGCTGCTGTAAGCACTCAGCCTCTCCTTCTGGAAGGTGTGTCAACAACTGCTGGAGGAAAGGACCACCAAATGGACACATCAATGTGGACACTGGTGTTCCTGTGCATTCAGGCATGAGCTCAGGACAAAGGCTACTGATGCCGGCGATAGTTAGGCCCTGTCCGCTGCTAACTTCCTCTGAGTTTCCCCCGTCCACATGGCTCAGGGGTGGGCTGACCCCATTCTCTGACATACTTCAGGCTCAGCCAATCAGGACAGCATTGCCAGGTGACCTGAGCAATGGGAATTTTGCAGAAATTAAGGAGAAACAGGCATTTTCTCTCCAAGGAGATTTATTAAGGTAGCCAAGTATGTGTGTCATTGCTGGGGACCCTTCTCAAGACTCTGCCCAGCAATGGGAAAAAACAGAGTTCAGAGATGGGAGGGATGGAGAGCAGACTGAGATACTCTTATCTGTATCTCTCTCCCCTCACCCGGTGGAAGGGGTTTGGTTGAACCTTCAGGACATCAGCACTAGCATCTTCAGGTCAGGCGTGGGGCAGGGTTGTAGATGTCTTCAGGGAACCTAGGGAGCCTCATGAGTCATCCCTGCTGAGAGCCGCTCCAGGTGATAGTTGATAACAGGATAATTGACCAGGAAGCCAGCATTTGTTTACCAAGAACCATGAAGCATAATTTTAGAAAGAGAAGGCAATCAGACTGTTCACACCATGTGGGAGCCTGTTCACACCTGGGACCTGAGGCCAGTCAACAGTGGTAAGTGTGAACACTTTCTTAGCAGGACTGTTATTATTAGTCTTTCCCATGGACACAAAGTTTTACAAAAACACTTGAGGGGGCGTGTAACTGTGCTTTATGCCTGCAGTCAGCACCTCCCAACAATTTGAAGTAACACACAACCCCCCTCACCCTGAGGGTGAAAAGCAAGCAGCAGCTCCAGGTGAGGTGTGACTGAGAGGGCGGCTATGGCATGCCCACACAGTCCAGGGGGCTGGGGTCAGCAGGACCAGTCAAGCAGGCTGCAGGCCCAGGAACCGGCCCAAGGCCTGAGGAACTGAGCCCTGCTTCTGCGTGAGTTAGTCCAACTTATATTCAAAGTGGATGCTGAGCAACAGGATTCTAGTTCACCGGATTCTAGACCCAGCCTTTCCCCTTTCAGCAGGAGATCTTGCTGAGCAATTTCTCTCCTTTCTTTGACCCTCCTCCTGGCCTCTGGAGAGGACTGGTCCCTTTTAAACACCACTGTCTGTCCAGCACCCATGGTCCCTTCCTTGGAAGGTCTTTAAGGTGCTTTTGCTGTTAAACGCCCAGGACCAGCCTGTGTCTGAGCCTCAGGATTATTCTTGGCCCTTAACCTGAACAGTGGCCAAGGCTCGGTGTTCTCCTGCGAGGCCTATGGTTCGGACAGTGGGGAGATCGCTGGGCCCCAGCATTATTCCAGGGCGTCCTGAACCTGGATGGGCGCAGGGCCTGGGTGCTATTCTGGGAAGGAGGCTTAACCGCGGCGGCTGGATCGGGCCCCAGCTTTGCCCTTTCTGCACCGCGGGCGGAGTCCAGGCGGAGGACCTGCTTTCCGGGAGACAGGGGCTCCGAGGCCTCTCGTCAGTCGCCAGCACGCGGGGCGGGGACGCGAGGAGAGCGAGGGCGCGACCCCGGCAAGCGCGCACTCGGTCACCGCGGGTTCACATTCCACGGCGCACTTGCCCGCCACACAGGAGGTGGGCGAGCACCAAACTCAGGCGGACCCCGAGGCTCACAGCGCAGCCCAGCGCGCGTGACTACAAGTCCCAGCAGCCCTAGGCGCGGGCGCGGGACGCGGTGGCCGGACTCCGGAGGGACTACAAGTCCCAGCATGCACGGCGCGTACGCGGGGACTACGAGTCCCGGGACGCTTTGCGCGGGCGGCGCAGGGCATCCTGGGATGTGTAGTCGTCGGGAGAGCCAAAGCCTATTCACTTGGTCCTGGAGAGGATGCACATTTCTCACACTGCCTGCTGAAGCGATTTCTCCCGCACTGGCGAGCAGCCCGGGCGTAAGACCGGGAAGTCGGCGTTCCAGGGAGTCAGCCCTTACAGGCGAGAGGGACGCGTGCGCATGCTCATCAAGCACATTCCAGCGCCAGGGCGCGCAGAAGATGCCAGCGCAAGCCCCGCCCCCGAGGTCCCAGACCCGCCCCAGCCCCCTGGGAGGCTGCGCGGAGGGTGGGGCGCGGGGAGGTGCTCGCGGCGCCTGCGCTGAGCGGCGGCTTCTCTCGCGAGGACGGACGCCATTATCGCATCTCCCCGACAAACACCACGAGAATTCCGCAGCCCACACGGTAATTGCAGCTCCCGCAGCCGGTCGCGCCTCCACTCCCCCTTCCCGCGGGGCGAGAGCGAGAGCGAGATCTCCGTCCGCCCCCGCCCCGCCCCTCCGCGCCAACGGCCGCTAACGGCCGCTCTTCGGGGCCGGACGGGGGCCGGGCGGTGTCCGCCGTCGCGCCCGGGAGCGGGGCGCCGAGCTCGCGGGCCCGCGTTCGCCGCGGCCGAGTCCGCGCGCCCCCGCCGCCCACGGGCCGCGCCCGGTCTCCTGGCCGCCCGCCCTGCGCTGGGGCCCGACCGCGCGGCCCGAGGCCTCGCGTGGGGCCGCCTCGCTTCCGGTGCGGCCGTCCGCGGCGCCCGGCGTGCGCGGAGGGCGGCCCGGCCCCCGAGTGCGCCCGCACGGCGGCATTGTTCTGCGGCCGCAGCGCTCCGCTTCCTGGGCGGCCCTGTCGCTGCTGTTCCTAGCGGCCGCCTCTTCTCCCTGCATTTTCTGCTCCCGTTGGCTCCTTACACAGTGGCTCCTCCGTGCGGCCTCCCCGGCCCTCTACCTCTGTCCGCTTCAGTCACTCCTCAGCCCTGCCCAGGTGCCGTCCCGTAGTTTCCCTTATCTGCACCTGGCTGGCTTTGACCGTGCCTTGCATCGCTTCAGTGGGAGCCTCTTCCAGGTATTCTTCCTCCCCTTGGAGAGGGAGCCTCTTCCCTCCCTGGGCGTCCTTAGAATCTTGTCTTAGGCTTTATGACAATTCATAGTGTGCACAAGTGCGTGGAGTCCCACTCGAGTGCTCTTTGACCCTGCTGCTGTCCGTAAGCTCTGGCACTTCTCTGGAGTCACTTGACAGCTTTCCCTTAACATTTGGCTCTTTCCTCTTTGAAGAATTCCTGTTAGTGGGTGGTAAGCATTACATTCACCTCTTGAAACTTGTCTTTACCTTTCATTTCTAGGAAGGACTTCGATTTGTTTTATAATCCTGTTTAAAAAATTTTCCCCACTGCTGGGGGTTGAACCCAGGGGCCCTTCACCGGTGAGCTACATCCCAGCCCTTTTAGTTTGTCTTGAGGCAGGGTCTTGTTAAGTTGCTTAGGACCCTGCAAAGTTGCCCAGGCTGGCCTGGCACTTGTGATTCTTCTGCCTCAGCCTCCCAAGTCACTAGGATTATAGGAGTGTGCCATGGTACTTGGCTTTGTTTTAAATATTTTTTTCTACAAACCTAATTTCTAAAAATGTATGTGTCCTGTTCTTTATTATAATAGACAACTGTTTTATAAATGTGTTATTTCCTAGACGCTGAGAAGTGAGGATTCTTTTAGGTTCTCTTGTGTTTAAATTTCTTGTTTAATGGCACTTTTTTTTTTTTTTTTTGGTAAATGTTGGCTTCTTGCCTTACATGGTAGGTCCTCCTCCAATATTTGCATTATTATTGTCTAAGGCAAGGGGAAACTGGCACAGAACCCTGGGTCTGTATGGGGCTGGTTTTGAAAATGGGTGGGTTTCCTCTGGGAGCTTGGTACAGTGGGACCTGGAATTCCAGATTTACACATTTTCTTTGGGCTGTGCATCTTCTCTCTAGAAGTCCTCTTTGCTTGGGGTCTGCTCCACCTGTCTTTGTGGGGGCCTTAGCAGAAGCTGACTTTAGGAAGCAGGCCTGGCCCCCTCTGCCAAGGTCTTCAGCCTGCTCATGGGCTTCTGTGGGGCCTAGAGCCCCACTCCCTGTGTTGCCTGGGTTGGATCCTCTGTCAGAAATTAGTGAAGCCTTTTGCTTGCCTCCACATTCTCTTTCTTGTGGGTTTATTATCTCTATTAGTAAAGAAATCATTTTAAAAGAATAGGTTGGTCAGTCACTTTGAGCAGGAATTCAAAACTTTTCTTCACCCCACTCTCCTACCTCCTTGAAGTCTTGGTGATATGTCCACCAGCAGAAGGGAGAGGTGTCAGGTCCATACTTCCTGTAGCTGTCTCAAATTGAGAGAATGGTTCTGGCTCTGCAGACTTGGAAGGGGCTTCAGGCTCAGCTGGGGAAGGTCAGTCAGATGTGTGCAGCAAACACTGTGATTTCAGACTCTTGGCTTCTCCCAGGACCAGGTATACTGGGCCGAGCTGGGCTAGGGGCTCAGCACTCTGCAGTTTGAGGCACACCCGCAGTCAGTGATGGCTACACTTGGAGCATAGCCTCCGTGCAGTCCAGTGAGTCTCCCACATGCCAGTTGTGCGAGATGATTTTAGCTCTGTCTGCCGGAGGCTTGCTAGCAGAATGGTCCACAGCATGGATCAGCATTGCATTGTTTGAGTTTATGAAATCACCAGATCTATGGAATCAGAATTTAAACTTGGTAAAATTTTAATTTCAAGTAATTTTTAGTCATTACAGAAAAATAACAAAACTACTTTGGTCTATTTCCCCACTCTCTTCCCTTGCTCCCCTAATGTTGACATCTTACATAATGAAATAGCCATATAGAAACCAGAAACAATATCTTATTGGGGCTATTAAGTAAGATATAGACCTTATTCAATTCAGTTTTCTACTTTTTTTTTTTTTTTTTTTTTGATACTGGGGATTAAACCCAGAGGCTCTTATCCCCTGAGCCATATCCCCATCCCTTTTTGTTGTATATTTTTTAGAGATAGGGTTGCTGAGTTGCTTAGGGCCTGGCTAAATTGCTGAGGCTGCCTTTGAACTCTGAATCCTCCTGCCTCAGCCTCACAAGTTGCTGGAATTACAGGCGTGCACTACCATGCCCTTTTTTGTTTCAGTATCTAATATAGGTCGCTACTTATGCGTTTAATTGTCATGCCTTTTCCAACCTGTGGTTATTTACCTAATCCCAAAGTATTACCACGGTACTACCATGGTATTTATAAATAAAATAGTAACTATACAGTGGAAAAACTCAGCAGGTGCCACCTGAAGCATACAATCAACTACCAATGTTAACATTACTGGTAATGAGACTTTGATGTCAACCCCCCATGATGTAGGCCGAGGACACATCACTTCTGGTGCTGGTGCCAGACGTGCAGTCTTGTCAAAGCGAAATGTTGAGGGATATTGACAAAACTGACCAGTGTTCCTCACAAGTGTCCTGGTCCTGAAGGTCAGAAACTCAGAATTTTTGGCAAGAAGAGGACCAGGTGATGCAAATGCACATTAACGCTCAAGAAAGACCTCCGTGCCAGGAAATAAAGGCCCAAAACCTTGTTTTGTGAGTTGGTGAGTAGGTGCTCAGGAGACATTCTAGATGAGTTTGCAATGATGGTTTTTTTATTGATGGCATTCGGTATGGCTTATTTGTCTTTTTTCCTGATAGTTGTCATCTGTACTATGTAAATCACCCAACCTTAGTTCCATAAGTAAATTAATTACATGACACGGAAGTCTTTGACTTTTAAACATTCATGTAACTTACAGTACCCCTTCAGCTGCTGAAATCCTGAAAAACATTTTCTCTGGAAGAAAATTTTCTTGGGGAGAATATATACTGAGGATCTCTACAAGAATGTCCAGATAAAAGCTTTAAAAAGTCCTCATACGCATGGTAAATAAAGATTTTTATTGTTTTGCTTTGTATGTATGATAGTCATAAAAAAAGACACCAGGAACTGTTCAGTAGAAGTGCTGTGAACCGTTCTGAAGTATCCCTTTTGGGGAGGAGTTTTAGGGAATTCAAGAAGCAAATACTAGGAATCACTTGGTTTCAATTCTGCTGTTAAGAAGCCACGCTTGCTTGAGCTCATTTTGCCCCTGGCAGAAACATGCCAGGGTAGGCTGTACACCCTCCCAGCCTGCAGGCATCTGCTCCAAAGTGAAGTCATCCTCTCATCTTTATCCCTCTGGGCCTTGGCTTTGACTCCATGGGTCTGTTGCACAAGACTGCTTTGCCCACCCCTCTGCCCTTACTTCTCAGGAGCAGAGATAAAGAAACACTGATCCCTTCACTTCAATCCCCGGTACAGAGTGAAGTGCTATCCTGTGTGGATGGAATAAGTCAGTGGAGCTTGGAACTGGCCCTGGATCCCAGTGGAGGAGCTAGCGTCTCTGCAGCCTGGAGCCTGGAAATATTCTTGAATTAAAATATAACGGAACATTGACATACACAAGCAGGTTGTATGCTTGAAATACTGTAAAGTCATATGAAATTGGTGCCTATTGAATTGACTTCTCTGCATCTCTCCTGTGTGCCTGATCAAGAGCTGTCCAATTTTATTACATGTGCTGGAACATCGTCCCCCATGGTGGAGTGGACAGTGAGATTTGCTTCTTGTAAGGAGCTTCGTATTTGGGAAAGAGAAGACAGAAAAGGCCAAAGAGGGTGAAAAGACTGGGATAGATTTTAGCTAAACCACTGGGTTGATAGGGGGAATGGAGTGCATGTGAACTCAGGCTACTGTTGCCTTTCTTCAGGTGGTCTGTTGCATAGAAAGTGACTGAGTGGGTGGGAAACCTGTCTGGTGGGGGCTTCTGCGGACTTGGGGCAGGGCCCTGTGCTGACATAACCTTTTAGTAATAAAGACCTCTGTGCCACCAAGAATGCAGCTGTGTCTTCTAGTGATTTTTCCTTTTTTTTTTTCTTCCTCAAGATGGAAAGTCATCAAATGAAGCAAAGTTTAGTAGGAGATGGGTTTGGATAAAATGAAGTGAAAACTGTGTGTGCTGTTGGTATTTCCTTGTTGGTATGAACTATGTTTCCTTCAAATGTGGCAGAAAGCTAATTCATCTTAACCTAAAGACCCAGGGGAGGCGTTAGGCCGTGGTTCTGCTGCCTTCGTGAAGAGCAGCTCTGCAAGCTTGGGCAGTAGCTGGCTAGGCTAGGGATGGCCTCAGGTGTCCACACAGTCCATCCTTTTGAGCATGGCTCATTGGTGGGAGCCAGGGATGGTCCTGGGGAATGGCGCACCACTGCTGCCATGCTGCCCTTGCACCTGGTTGCCTCCTGAAGATCTCAAGTGACTCACACCTGCATGGTTTCAAACCAAACCTGATAAGCCTGGGGGTCCTATTTCCAGTTAGATGTTTCTGCTGTCAGCGGGCACAAGCAGCTTGCACATCGTGGTTACACTGCAGAATGGGTGACAGTGAGGGACCGCATATAGGACAGTGGTTCCATAAGGTGGTGCTGCCTCTGACCTTTGGCTACCTAGGCACACCTGGGAGGTCCACTGGAGAGTGGAATTGCCAAAGATGAAGCTTTCGGTTTGCATCCCTGTCATTAAGCAATGCCGACTGTAAAAGGCCTTTCAGTTTTAAAACAATGTGGATTTTAAAGATTTATAGGATTCAAATAATTTCATTTTTTTTCCGCAAAGCAAGGGTTTAATTTTTTATGTTTTATAGTATTTTAAAATTTCACAATTCAGATCTGTACAAAATGCATCCATGTAAGGGAGATAAGCTGAAAGGGGTGAAAGATGAGCAAAAACGTGGGCTCTGGGGCTGCCTCACGAGCACAGTGGTTGACAGCAAGTTCCATTTGACTTGCTTCGTGAGCTGTTCAGGAGCAGTTGGCCTGCTTCTTCGCTTCACTGGGGCTTCTGTCCATCCACTCTCCATCCAAATCAGAATTCCTCCCTGTAGCTCACAGGAAGTGAAGGAGGCTCTGGCCCAGCCCTGCAGGAAACAACCTCACTGATCCTCCCAGTGTTGTTCCCAATTGATTTGTTCTTCAGTCTCCATGCAGTTTCAAGACTGGGAAGATGCCATCCATGTCATTAAATGCTTGGGAGCTCTAGAGCTGAAATTGAGTAACTGGAGGACCAGATAAGAAAATGTATTTGGCTTGGTGGTTTCTGTCATGACTCTGAACTCTGCCTTGGAAAGCGGAAGCCAGAATGGACAAGGCTGTACCCCAATAAAACATTTATAGAAGCAGACAGCTGGCTGAGCCAGGGACTGTAGTTTGTGGACCCCATGCTTTCTACTAAAACCAGTGGGAGCTGGACAAAGTGTGCCCAGGGTGGGAGTGGACTCGGTGAGAGGCTGAGAGGAGCAACTTGGTGCAGGTGCTCTGCAAAGCCCATTCAGCACGGTCTCCCCTGGACCTCTGCTGTCTCTTGTTACAGATGGTTCTGCCAGTGCCTCCCGCACCCCGGCTCTCAACTTGCCATCTTGGGTGGTGGGGCAGATCTGGGGGAAGCCACTGAAACATGTAATTTCTCTGGTGAAGGCGCTGAGAGTATAGATCATAAACAGTTTCTATAGGGAACATCTGCCTCCAACATGTCTGTGGCAGCCCTTCTCAAGTGTGATCAGCATTAAGTAAACCAGTTCCCATGGACAGTGCATCCATCCTTTTTCTATCACTGCCTTTCTTTGGAAAAAAGCCCCAAGGTCTCTTAATAGGCATAGGGCTTATATGTTTGTTTTTAATAATTTCAGGCTTTGAAATCACAGGAAAAATATAAAAACTTGTGTTATAGTCTTTTCCATATTCTGAAACATTAATGTTTTATATTTTATTCATCTACTTGACAGCTCTCCCTCTTTGCTTATATCTTCCCATGTTTTCACCTTGATTCTTAAATACTTAAATGGCTGTTAACTAAAACAAGACGTTCTCCTATACAACCTATAATATAGTTATCAGAATCAGGAAATTTATTTTAGTATCTGTTATCTAAGCAGATCTTATTTAAATTTTACTAGCAATCCCAGTGATGCCCTTATTGCAAGAGAAAAAGGCTCTTCTGTGGACTTTGGATGTGGTTTTCCCCATGAACAGTTGCTGTGTCTCACATCACAAATTGGGCACCAAACTCTCTACAAAATAGGATTCAGTAAAGTTAAAATTATCAGAATTTTAACTTTGAATTCAGAAGCCAGGTGCTCCTTAATGTGACCTCCCTGTAGATGTGTTTCCAGCTCTGGGAGCTTTGGTTACCCTCGTGGTGGTTGTGGGAGTTCCTGCAGCGCTCCTTGGCCGCTTACACCATGTGCCCCAGTGCTCTTGAACTCGAGAGTCTTGGCATTGGCTTTATTTCAGGTGCATTAGCTTTCAAACTTTGGGTCTAAACCCAAGTCAGTTTATCAGCCCGCAGCTAGCATTTAAAAATAGACGAGCGTGGTTCTGCAGTGCAGGTGAGCATGGTTATTTCACATTGCAGATTCCAGTTGAAGTATGGCAGCCACTCTCCAACTGCAGATTGTTGTGAGTGGCATTTGGGCTTAGGTACCTTTGGATGTCATATATAAAGTTGTAAAAAGACCATCTCTGTAGGGTTGTGGGGCTAAGTTTAGCATATGGTGTTAGCTGCAGTTTACCATTCAGTCTCTCATGCAGTGGTGTGTGACTTCTGTGGGGATCCACTGATTTCCTTACAACAGGTAGCCCACCAGTGAAGCCAAGCGTCAACTCCTGGTGCATGGCTGTTTGCCGAAGGGAGGAGCTGGACCAGAGTGATTGGGGGCTATGGGATCTAGCCCTATGAATGGGAAGGATTCTCCAAGGAGCAGGAGGCCTTGGCAGCTGGGAATGAGGGGCGAGGCTCCCAAGAGGGCTTCAGCATGACTTCTGCATGTGACAGAGAATTGGGAAGTGGTGTAGTGCCTACCATGAGGATGAAGATCATTATTGAGGTCACTGTTGTGCCCCAAATACCTGCCATGAAGTTTGGGACACTTTTCTGCTGAGGACCAGAGTCTAGGTGTTTTTTTTTTTCCTGGGTGGGGCATAGGGTGTCTGCTCCTTTGTCTGCTGTTGTATCGTGAGAGCAGCCACATACAGTGTGCACATAGCCGGCCATGGCTATATTTCAATGAAACCTTACTTATGGACACTGGACTTTGAACTTCGTGTAATTTTTATGTCATGAAATATTGTTCTTCTTTTGAGCCACTCCCCTGACTAACTACTTTTTCCAGTACTAGATGAACCTAGGAGCACTGACTTACATCCCCAGCACTTTTCATTGTATTTTAAGATAGGGTTTCCTTAAATTGCCCAGGTGGACCTTGAATTTACAACCCTCCTGCCCTGGCCTCTCGAGTAGCTGGGATTGCAGGTGTGTGCCATCATATCCAGCCCCCAACTATTTAAAATTGTGAGCCCATTATTGGCTCTTGGGCTTCATAGAAATAGATGGGAAATGGGTTTGGCTTGTGGACCCCACCTTCCCACCCATGGCCTCAGTTGCCTCTGTGCAGTGAAAAAGTGGAGCAAGGTCACATGCAGGCTGGCTGTGGATCTGACTGGGAAGGGTTTGGGCCCTACACAGGAATGGTGCTAATGCTGTAAGTGGAGGATGGCCATAGAAGATGCTGGAACTGGGCTCCACAGGGAGGAACTTATTGAAGAGCACAGTCTGGAAGGTACTGACAGGCTGGCCTGGAGGGCTTGGTTCCTGCTCGGCCATTTGTGGTTTGGGAGGGACACAGGGAGCACACTGTAAATGTGGCGTGCCCTGCAGAGGTGGCATTTACACCATAAAGCCATTTGCAGCCTGGGGCCTTGGCAAGAGTGTTCGTCGATGACAGGTATGAGCAGAGAAGGGGACATCAGGGGAACTGGCAGCAGGGGGACCACCAGTACCTGGCCAAGGTCAGTATTGAAGGCTAGCAGATCAGGAGAGGAACAGGGCCTGCAGGCTTCCTTCCTGAGCAACTGGAAGCCTGGGTGGCATCCCTTTGAACAGTTCTTATAGGGAAAAGAAGCCAGTGGTCAGGTGAGGAGAGTTCAGCTCTAGGGGGCTGGCACGGACGATCCGAGTGCCAGTAGCCTAGACATGGTTGTCTTTTTCTATGTGCTGCTGTTTGCACTGGTGCCAGGGAGTTGGTGATGGGCAAGATTGCTATTGCTTGAGCTTGAATCAAGGCTGTGGCCCCAAATTATGTTTGTGTTGTCCTGTTCTCCACTGCTTTGCAGTTAAAAACACTCAGAATGTCCTTGATAAAGTAGTGAAGTCATTCTATTAAGTAAATCTCTCCCAGACCACACACAGCTGAGCAGAAACCAAAGACCCTCCAGTTCCAGCCTGTCGGTAACTTCTGGGTGGTGCTCTTGCAATGAGCTCCTCCCCATAGAGTCCAGTTCCATCTCTTTCGATGGCTATCCTCTCCTCAGGCTTTCGTGCTGAGCAGGCCTCTTGATCCTCTGTGATGAGGTGAAGTGTGCAGAAGCATGCCTGCATCCCCAGCAGGTGGGTTTCCAGGACAGGCCTCTGCAGTTGGGTTGCTAGCTCAACCTCTGTGAAAGAAAAATTTACAACCTGATTTTTTTTTTTTCTTTTACAAAATGATCAGAAGCCTGTCATTTCAGAGAAAACCACTAATGGGATTTGTTGCAAGTGACATCATTTGAGCTGTTAAGTAAAAATCTTGTTGGAAAGCTTGTATCTGCCACTGTGAGCCCAGCAGTACCCTCAAGGAGGATGTCAGTGCCAGTGTTAATGATCATGATGCTTTTTGGCATGTACAGTGCCCAGTTGTACGAGGGCAGTGGGACAGGTTGCTGAGACCCCCAAGAAAATACCCAGAGACAGCGTTATGAGGCACAGGGCTGAGCCGAGAAATGCTTGCAGGGAAGGTCCGGCGGCAGCAGGCTGACAGCATCTGTATCCCTTACTGCTTTGCTGAGCAGGGCCTCTTCTCTCTCAGTGTCTTGTCCACGGTGGCTGCCTGGATGAGTGACGGGTCCTTTTCACAGTGCCCTCCGTGCTGCTCTCTCCCCAGTCAGGGGTTTTATATGTCAGGCTGCAGGAGCAGGGACACCGTCAGCATTGGTTCACTTAGTTTGCTTGTCTGAGCAGCATCCCGAGGAGCAGCTGTCCTGGTGTGTGGGGAAGAAAGTGGCTTTCTACAGTTAACACTGTCTTGTCCTCCTCTCAGTGTACACAAGAGAAAGCCAGCATCCTCCAAGGTAACGGGGTCTGGGCTTTCTACACCAGGCTGCTCTCGTTGTTCCCATTGTCCCACTTTCTTTGCTAGGTTTCTGGGAATAGAAAGGGGGCATCCAGGGACTTGTTCCACTGTCCCCCATTTCTTTAAGGATGACACACTTGTGATGTCATGTAACTGCAATATCGGGAAGACCTGCTCAGCAAGTCTTGTCGGTGATGGACACAGGTCACACTTGGGCAAAAGCTCCACTTCCTGTGCAAGGCAAGTGGGTGGACCCTAGAGTGGTCAGTGTGGAAGTTCACCACTGTATTCATGGGTCACACTGCAGCTAGCCTTCAAGGAAGAATAAAAGACTTGGGTTTTGGTGTCTCCTTGTGAGCCTGGGCTTTTGTCACAGGATCAGCCAAAGCCACCCGTCTCAACAGTTTAGAAACAGATGCATTTCCTTGCTGTTGAACTTGGCATTAAAGAGATTTGTAAAAGTGCAAAGCAATGTCCCTTGATAAAGTTTTGTTTTTTTTGAAACTATAGTTATTTTTCATAAAAAATGCTTTGTTCATTTGTAATATGTTGATTTTTGTAATTCTTATTTATTTTTGTAATAAATAATAAATATTAAGGAACAGTGCCTAATCAATAGTCTTACATTTTTGTGCTGTAATTTCAAATATGGAATATTGCTAGAGATAAGAATGCAGGCACGGCTCTTTGGAGGCCTCGGTAATTTAAAATGTTGAGGGGGTCCTGAGACTAAAAGGTCAGAGGGTGTCTGCCATAAAGTGTGAAGCCTTTTCATTCATGTCTCTAGATTCTGCATACTAATGTGATCAGGGTTAACTTTTAACCATACACTTAAAAAATCAACTCCTGCCCAAGCATTTGGAGTTGTGATAATGATCTTTGAACTTATTTGCTTAAATGCTTAGGCACCGGGGTGTGTTCCTGTCCCAGAAGGCTGCCGGGAAGTTGTTGTGCACCTGCCACAGCCTGCCCTGCTGCCCTCTGCTTGGCTGGGCACCCTGCAGGCTGAAGCCAGCTGTGGCTCAGGACTGCAGCAGGGCTGTCCGCTCCTGCCCCTGTGGCTCATGTTGAGGACGTGTACCTGTGTCAGGCGAATAGAAGTGGAAGTTTGAAGATTAATCAAACATTAGGAACATAAGTGGGGAGGACCTGACCTGAGGCCAGTTTGCCTCCTTTCCTGATTTTAAATTTAAATTAAGTATTGCCTGAAGTTTCCCAAGAATATGTGGATACCCAGGAAAAAGTAGTTCTGGCTTCTTCCTGAGTTCTTCATCCCGAACAGCCAATTACAGTCTTTTTAAAAATTTCTCCCCCATTTCAATCTTAGCATATTCTAGCTCAGACTAATTTTGGGCTAAAAAAAAGTAAGCTGTTTTATACATATCTCCATTTAATAAAAGTCGATTTCTTTGCTGACTTCATACTGGCTATTTATTTTATTACAGCTCTTATATCACAAAAGTGTTAAGTTGAATGGGGTAGTCTTCCATCTCCCATGTTTCCTTGTTCCTGGAGACATAGCTTTCTAACTGGATGCTTAATGATTTCTCCAAGAGAAAATGAAATTGCTGTCCTTAATTTTTCTGGCATTGTGGACTTAAGCATTCTAAGTCAGATTGGCCAGACGTCTTAAGAGGGAGATGGCATGGCATGAAGAATGGGGACATCGTGTGGCCAGGTGAGGTTCCCTACCATGCTGCCATGTTTCCAGGGCCTTTTGTGTGCTATTGCACACACTGGGTGCCTTAGGTTTAGGATCCCGTCTCTTGTGCTTGGACTGTTCCTGGCTTGGAGGCTGCTTGCCAGCAGGGAGTTGGATTTTGTCATCTCTCTGGGTTGGACTAGCAGTAGATGTATTTTTTCCCCAGGGCACATGGGATGAGACAGTTGCTCCTTCCAGGAGAGCATCCCCAGCCTGGGAGGTTGTGTGTGTGAATTGTAGTTTCTTGTTTTCTGTGGATGTGGCCTCATTCAGATCATATGCAGCATGGATGCTCTCATCACGGGTTAGTGTAAGAAAAAGCTCCATGAGGAATACCTGTGCTCTAAAACTGGATGGAAAAGAATCCATTTTGTCTTTCCTCCCAAGTGACCTGTGTGATGCTGTTTACTAGTGACCAAGGGTGCCCCAGGGAGAGACCTCCCAGTTTGGAACACAGGGGCTTTATGGAGTTATTTTTTCTTGCTATTTCCTTTCACATAATGAGAGCTGATAATCTGTAGTGTTTTCTTTTTTAACCTTTACTGCTGAAGCTGTTTTGTGAAAAATTATTTCAGGGCTGGGTCTGTGGCTTTCAGGGAGAGCGGTCGCCTGGCATGCATGAGACACTGGGTTCGATCCTCAGCACCACATAAAATAAAGTTATTGTGTCCACCTATAATTAAAAAATAAATATAAAAAAGAAAAAAAAAGAAATTATTTCAATTGAAATAGCTTTTCTTTTATTCCTGTTTTGAAGCCTTCACGGTTTTATTTTATGGGTTCCAAAAATACTTGAGTAATAGCAAAATTAAAAATATATTTGCAGTTACCTATTTCAGCTGATGAACAGCTACTGTTGTATGTTATTGACATGTATAACAGTTTGGTTTATTATCACTGTTAATAATGGGTCATTTACATTATTTAAAAAATATTTTTTTAGATATTGATGGACTTTTATTTTATTCATTTATTTATATGTGGTGCTGAGAATTGAACCTAGTGCCTCCCACATGCTAGGCAAGCCTTCTACCACTGAGCCACGCCCCAGCCCTTCATTTACATTTTTAAAAAAATATTTATTTTTTTTAGTTTTCGGCGGACACAACATCTTTGTTTGTATGTGGTGCTGAGGATCGAACCCTGGCCGCATGCATGCCAGGCGAGCACACTACCACTTGAGCCACATCCCCAGCCCTCATTTACATTTTTAAAGTAACCATTTAGATTTATGTAGGTGATTTTACTGCAGCTTTTCTTGAAATGAGAACATAGACACAAAGAACTTTGAAGACCTTAATCTATGGTCTTTATTAATTTTTTTTTTTTAAAGAGAGAGTGAGAGAGATAGAGGTAGAGAGAGAGAGAATTTTTTAATATTTATTTTTTAGTATTTGGCGGACACAACATCTTTGTTTGTATGCGGTGCTGAGGATAGAACCCGGGCCGCACGCATGCCAGGCGAGCGCGCTACTGCTTGAGCCACATCCCCAGCCCCAAGTCTTTATTAATTTTTAACTTAATATTCTTGATTAACATGATGATTGTACATATTCGTAGGTTCAAGTGTGGTGTGGCCACATGTGTACAGCATGCACTGATCGAGTCAGGGTAGTGAGGGTTCCCCTCAGCGGGATTTTCCTTGGGAATGCTGACACCACACCTGTGCGGTGTGTGACTTGAGCAGCATGTTCTTCTGGGTTCATTGTGGGTATGATAACTGAGTGCTGGTGCCTGCACACCCTGTGTTAGGCCTGAGCAGAGCCACGAGAGCTCCTGCCCCCGTGGGGCTCCCTTCTAGGTGACGGATACTATGATATATGGAAGGTTAGGAGGAAAGGGCCGAGGAGTGGGTGCTGATGGGGCTCAGTTGGGTGTGGTCAGGGGTCACTGAGGAGATGGTGTGGGAGCCCAGGTTGGGACGAGGGACCAGGTAGAAGTCTGGCTGGAAGGGCTTTGTGCTGGGTCCTGCCTGAAGAACTTGGGGGCTAATGGGACGCAGTGAGCAAGGAGCGGCATCCTGAAGGGGACTTATAAGGGGACCGTTGCCCGCATTTGCTTCAGAGGGTCCAGGAGTGTCCCAAGGTCTTTGGAGCTGGAACTGGACTGACCCTTGCTGAACGTGATCCCAGAGCCGTGTTGGAGGCTATCACTGGGCAGGCAGAAGCAAGAGACCAGAAGAGAGCAGTGCGTAAGTCTAGATGAGGGGACAGACCTGGGTCTGGACAGGCGGTGGACTGGTGAGATGAGGCCAGAGTCTGCGAGAGGGCAAAGGAAGAACCAGTCAGCACAGGAGGTTTTGACCCGAGTCGCTGGGAGGTGAGGTGGGAAGAGAGCCTGGAGGGTGCTGCGAGCTCAGTGCAGAGGTGCTGACCTGCTGACCTGCGAGCAGCCCGGGAGCTATCCCAGGGCAGTGTGAGGCGGACCTGGTGCGCAGCAGCTGCAGCTCCTAGCTTCAGAGCCGCCAGGCCAGACTGTCGGGTGCCACTGCCCCTGAGCAGAGGGTCCAGCACTGAGTCCTGGGTGCTGCAGCAGGGAGGTAATTCAGGGTCATCAGAAATAGGCGTTGGTGGCCTGGGGGGCAGTGCAGAGCAAAGTCCCACAGGAGCAACAGGGGGATGGAGGGTGGAATGTGGGGATCCCTGAGGGAACGGAGCTCCTGGAGCAGAGCACCTGAGGTGGGCGGACTGTCATGTGACCTCTGGTGGCATGCGCTGCCGGGGGCGTGAAGATAGGAAAAACTGGTCTGGACACAGAGGTAGCTTTGAAGATGGCAGCCTGACTTTCCGGGAGACGTGGGGCCAGCCAAGCTGGGTGGGGCAGAGGTAGGGGAGCTCTTGATAGGTCATCAGTACAATCCACAGGAGGAAGGGGTGGAGGGCTGAAGGGAGTGGAGAAAGTGTGCCTTGGGGTCTAGGATCCCAGAGGTGCCCATGGGCTTCAAGGATGGCTGGGCTTGAAGTGGCTTCTCTCTCTGGCCGTGTGTAGCTGGGCTCTCCCCAGCCTGTGCACTGAGGGGGCTTCGAGGCAGGTAATGAAAGGGCTCTCAGTTTCCTTAGGCTTGACGCTGTTGGCCTCATCTACCACTGTTTTGCTTTAGGAAAAGAGTTTCACAGGTAGCCAGTGAATAAATTGCTTATGGAAACTGAGTGGGTTGGAAGGTAGAGCACCAGGGAGGGAGCTCCTGCTGGCTGTGCCTCTTCCTGGCGGAGGCCTTGGAACGTGGGCACTGTATGCAGTTGCTGTGGACTTGGGACGCATGTGCAGTTAATTGTTAGGGAAAGGATGGGTGTTGTCATATGTGCTGCTCTGGAACTCCCTGTTTACATTTCTTGGTACGTGTAGTTAAGCCAGTCTGTTTTGTTCATGACTGCAGTGAATGGCTGTGCCACCCTTGACTTCGCTGTCTGCTGCTGTGGAGCATTTGGGTTATTGCAGGGGGCTGGGGGTGCCCTTTTTTCCACGTGTACCCTGGGAGATGGAGGTTCCAAGGAAAAACTGTCTTAAGACTTTATTGAACATTGATCTCAACCCAGCTGTTTTATTATATTAAGACTGGACTATCCCCAGGACTTCTGAGAAATGACACATTTAATTTGCCAAAATGGCAACCACAGGCATTACTCTGTTCCAGTTTTTTTGGGCTCATTGCCTTGGTTTTTCTATTGAAACCTTCACTGTTAACAGAATTTTAAATGACTCTTTATCCTGGCAACAGAATCATTTTGAGTAAACAACTTGGATAACAGTGGCGTCCTCATTTGGAGGAGGTTAGGATACAGGGTTTTATGGTGAGTTCACAGTATTTTCTTAAGCCACTTGCAGAGCTTTTAGAAACCAGGGTAAAGCTTGCATTGGTCATTTCAAAAAGGTTTCCCCTGGCCCAACAGGCCAACAGGTATTTAACATGGAATGTGCGGACCCAGCCCATCCGTGAATGTGATTCCAGGGCTAACATTGTTTAAATAGGTTTTTTTCTTTTGTTCTTTCTTTTTTCTTTGCACATGCTAGGCAAGTGCTCCACCACTGAGATATATCCCAAACTCTTTTTTAAAAAGAAGTTTTATTTTGAGATAGTGTTTGGCTAAGTTGCCTAGAATAACCTTGAATGTATATCCTCTTGCCTTAGCCTCCAGAATAACTGGGATTATAGGTGTGTACTACCATGCCTGGTTTAAAATCACAGGTTGGTTATTCTAATTTCTTATGAGGATGTCCTGGGGCAGAGAGCCTAGGACAGTGGGCAGTCCCGTGAAAGCGAGGGTCCGAGCTCCTCCTGGCGGCTCCTCCTTGCGGCTCCCCCACCCTTCAGCTCTTTTGTCCTGTCCTCATCCCAGGCCTGGAAACCAGCTGAATAGGGTATGGAGAAGTGCCCAGACCACATGCCAGTTCTCTTTTGAGGTGGTTTCCAGAGGTTTCTGTCTCTGTGTCCCATGACCACAGCTTGCTGTAGGGGAGGCTAGAGGCGCATCTGTCTGGTGGCCTTCTGCCCTGCTTAGGGGTCTTCATTGGGGAGCAAGGGGTAGGGGTACTGGGATAGGCAGCCTGCAGTTGTGGTATTTGTGTAGCCTCTAGAACTTAGTAAAACTTTGCCTGTCTTTTGTGCTTTTTCTCAGAAAAGAGTTTATATCGTCTTTTAAAACATTAAAAAAAATATTTTGAAAGCAGCCTGTGACCCTAAAATGTCTTAAATCCACCAATACAGAATTTGGTGGGGTGGCATTATCTGACTGAGGACTGCTGCCTTCATTAAGAAGTGTAGTTTATCCCTTAGCTAGTCTTGGCTTTGCTGCTTAGGTTGGAAGAGAAGACAGGATTTATGGCATGTGAGGTATGGATGCTCAATGTGACTGCCTGGCAACCTTCCCTCAAGTCCTGACATGGGTTAGCACCATCACACACTAGGCCTAGAGGCTCACCTGGGTCAAGCAGGGTGGAGCTGGTTACCGGGTAGATGGCCGAAGACAGTCCCAGCGCTGGCCTTGGGCACTGCAGTTTGGAGACTACCATGGTATCTCCTGGGTGGCCTTTGTCACACCTGTGGAGAGATGATGTTTCATTTGTGTTGTGCGTTACTAGGCACACAGAAGGCTGAGGATGCCACTTGATGATGTCCTGTGCACTCTGAGTAGGCTTGTGACCTTTTTTCTATTGCCATGAAGGAAGGAAATTAGCTCTTTGGCCTGTGTGCAACAAATATTTTTTCCTAGTTTGTTTGAATTTTCCCTTTTAAAATGTCCTTTTTATTGAGTATGATGTAGACATAGAAATCAGAAGAGGGAAGGTGGACTAGGACACCTCCTAGGCCGCTCATGCCCCCATTACTACCCAGGCCAGGAGCGTGTGGCCGGCCACCCTTCCTCTTGGCACGCCCTTGCTTCTGTGGGACAGCACCTGTCTTCAGAGCTCCACTACCCAGGTTTCTACTCTTCAGTCCTGTAGTTTTGTCTGTTTTTGTTTAATGTTTGAAGTCTCCTTTAATTTCTGCACGCCTCTTATTATGGTGGGATCTAGAACGTCCCCCAAAGGCTCACGTGTGAAAGGCTTGGTCCTCAGTGCTGACATGTTCAGGCTGGCCTCTTGGAAAGTGATTGGATCATGAGGGCCCTTATCTTATCAATGGTTCAATCCTTTGATGGATTAATAATTGATGGCTTTGATGGGAGGTGGTGGAGACTGTAGGGGCTTGGGATCTTGTTGGAAGTAGGCTAGAGGCCTCCAGTAGGAAGTAGGTCACTGAGGCTGTGTCCTGGAAGAGTGCATCTGCTTCTCGCTCTCTGCTTCCTGGCCACTGTGCGCAGGGCACCTGCCTCCCTTCCACCCTTCCACCATGATGTTCTGCCTCCCTCAGGCCCAGAGCAACGCAGCCAGCCGACCGTGGGCTGGACCTCTGAAATGGAGAGCCAGAATAGACCTGTCCTCCCCTGAGTTGCTTTTAGGTGTTTGTCACAGCAGTGAAAAGCTGACCAGTGCATCCGTGGTACTCCCCACCCCAGTACCGCTCAGCTGTGGTTTAATGGGTTATTTGTGGCATGCCCCCAGTCTGGGTTTGCTTTGCTGTCTGAATCTCTGCGGTGTTGTTCAGCAAGTTCTCCGGACCTCTCCATTTCCTGTGAGGGGTAGCATGGCTGTTCCACCCTTGCCGTGGGTCACTTCTAGTACGCCAACCCTAAGTGTAAAGTAGTTTGTTGAGCTGAGTGCGATGACACACACCCGTAGTCCCAGTAGCTCAGGAGACTGAGGCAGGAGGATCGTGAGTTCAAAGTGAGCAAAAGTGAGGCACTAAGTAACTCAGTGAGATTCTGTCTCTAAATAAAATACAAATAGGGTTGGGGATGAGGCTCAGTGGCTGAGTGCCTGGAGTTCAATCCCGGTACTCGCACCAAAAAAAAAAAGGTCCTTTGTTGAAAATGCATCAGTGCTCCATCCTGCCGAGCACCCTGGCTAGCAGCATAGCACACCAAGAGCAGTGGGAACCTTCAGGGTATACACCTTGGCTGCCCATCATCAGCAGAGGGTCAGGAAAGACCAGTATTTGAGTGTGGTTCCTACTGAGTGTGTGTCACAACCATCAGAAAGTTAAAACAGTGAGTGAAACCGCTATAACGTGGAGCAGTCTCTTTAGTACTGCAGAAGGTGCTGGGCTCAGTGATACAGCGCTTGCCTTGCAGGTGTGAGGCCCTAGGTTCGATCCTTAGCGCCACATAAAAATAAATAAATGAAGATACTGTGTCCATCTACAACTAAAAAAATAAAAAACAAAATGTTAAAAAAAAAAAAAAAGCTGCAGGAGGTCACTGAGCGCCAGTGTTCTGTGTGGTGAGCTCCCCTGGGCAGGGTGTATCCTCACTAATGAGGCAAACCACGTGGTTCTTTCTGATATTAGCAGCCGTGCCTTTCCAGGGTCCAGAGTCCTAAATTATTAGGAATTGCAAAATTATGGCCGTTTCTTCTTCATTTCTCTGCTGTGATAATTCTGTTCAGAGGAGTGACACAATTTGTATAGGAAAACAGGATAAACGCTTGATATATTATTACTATTTAAAAAAAATTATGCTTAGTTCCCCAGTACCCTCCAAATTAATGAATTTTAAAATATTTCTATTTAACCCCATTGCAACTACCATCCTTATTGATGGTCAATTTGTTCCCCCTTTGAGGAGGACTGGCTTCTTCTCGTTGGCCCCTGAGTCTTTTTGACACAACTCTGTGGTCTTTCTTTAGATCTGACATTGCAGGTGTTCTAGGCTCACCTTGTGTATTACTGGCCTCAGACTGGGAATCAGACATGTCTCCATGTCTCCATGGTCTCCTTAGGGGAGAGACGGCTTTTGGCACCATAACCTGGGCTCCAAGGGTGCAGGTGGTCACCTGTTGATTGCTGTTTCCATACTTCTGTAGTAGACAGAGGTGGAGTGTATATGAACTGCATGGAAGTTTGTACTTGGATTTCAGTTCTTAGCCCCCAGGCGTTTCCTTGACTCGGATTGCTGTACCTGCTTCTCCAGGCTCTTAAGGACATTAGGAATGATAATAGCACTCATTTGTACACAGAGCATTCCCAGAAGGGAGTGTAAACACTACTGCTCAATATGATTGCTGAAATTGTTACAGTTGGGTATGGGCTTCCCATTTTTCTCCCATTTAGGTGTTCCGCTCTGCCGTGTTGGGAGCGGGTGTTGTCCACGCTGTGCTGTCTCCTTTGTGGGATTTGTCTGGGCCTACCCTGCGTGTGGGTTCAGAGCTCACCACTGACCTCCTGTGCGCCTCTTCCAGGGGTTGAGTCCTGAAGTTGTTTTTTAGCATGTTCTTCAGGAAGTGCTCATGGGATGCTACCTACTGAGTGCAGCAGCATGTTGGTCACAGCTTGTTCCTTTATGCTTGAGAGTGATCTTGTCTGGTGTAGAATTCTTAGCTCATTTCCTTTCCTTTTGTATTGTAAATATGTTGGTTCATTCTCTTCTGTTCTGATGTAAGCATCTAATTTTCTTACCATTACTAAGTCATTTAGTCTTTTGCCTGGATGTGTAAAGAAATTTTTGAGTAGCATTTTTACATTTTTATTAGAATGTATCCCCCACCTTAGTGGTTTACACCCCCCCCCCCCCCCCCCCCCCCCCCGCAACGGCTTTTGGGAGAGTTTTCTTTTTTTCTGTTCCTGTTTCTGGGAGTTGATGGGGCCTTATATTTTTCTATCACTGAGCTGCCCCTGGCCCAGGAGAGTTTTCTTGTATTGCGTTTTTAGTATTTCATTTGATGGCTTTGGTTTTCGCCTGTAGAGTCTCCTCTTAAATGCATGTTGGGTCTTTTTTTTACTCTCTTCTGTGCTACCTTTTCTTAAAACCTTTTCATCTATTTCTCTTCTTTACATTCTTAAAATTTTATTCATTTCTTTCCTTTTTGTATTTGTATTCTATTGTGTTATTTGCTCGGGTTCCTTCTAATCGAGTCTTTCTGAAATTACTTATTAAGATTTGAGTTGATAGACTGTACTTGGGATAATGTGGCCTCACTTCTGTTTTTGGAAAACAAAGTCTCTTGAGGCCTAATCCCAGTGCCATGTGGTGTGGGAGCAGGCATGGAGGCATTCTGGACATGGGACCAGAGGTCACATTGGAGACCAGTGGTGCTGTGCAGCTAGGACACTGTCTTTCTAGGGTGTGGCAGTCAGAGCAGGCTGAGGCCTGTGGGGAGCAGGTAAGGGCAGGAGGTTGCAGGAGGCAGGTGGGGTGATGTTCCCCAAACCCACACTAGGAAGCTGGCTTTGAAGGTGACCACAGAGTGGAGTGGGAAAGCAAGGCTGTTCAGTGGGGTTGGGCCTGCCCTTGAGAAGAGCCCACGTGGTGCTGCCAAGCTGGGTCTATATCTCAGAGTGGGCCCTGCGTGGTCCGGGCACGAGGCATCCTGTAGTTCAGACCCATAGTACGGAGCTCCCCAGCACATGTGGTGGGAGTTTGTTGGCTTACATGTCATACTTGTTAATGTTCCTCTCTGCTTTCTTGGTTTTGTTTTGTAGGTGACAGACACCCAGCGCCCTGTGAGCTGGACCCCTGCTTGCGGGCCGGCCCCTCTCTGCTCCTTCTGGATGATGTCAGAACAGGACCTAGCGGATGTGGTTCAAATCGCAGTGGAAGACCTGAGTCCTGATCATCCAGGTACAGAGCTGTGGGACAGTAGGTGAAATATTATTTTCTTTATTCCAGTAGTTTTCTTTCTTTTAAATTAAGCAGAGGCAACAGTGACGCATGCTGCATATGAGAATTCAAGTCATGGGGGCTGGGGCTGGGGCTGAGGCTCAGCGGTAGAGCGCTCACCTAGCACGTGTGAGGCACTGGGTTCAATCCTCAGCACCACATAAAAATAAATAAATAAAATAAAGATATTGTGTCCAACTACAACTAAAAAAAAAAAATTAAAAAAATTAAAAAAAGAGAGAATTCAAGTCATGGTGGGTGAACAGTCAGCCCTCCTTGACTTATTTGACCACTCTGGCCCCCAAGTCCCTTCCCAGATGTGCAACTGCCCAGCACCTGCCCTCTCTGCACATCCTGCCACCTGCGTGCACTCTCTGACAGGCATATGGGTCCACCATGCGAGCCTGTGGCTCTTGTGGTCCACGCCTTTCTATCTCCAACTTGCCCTGTGTAGAGGCTGATAGTTTGAGCGACTGTGGAAGCTGTGTGTTGGTGAGAGTGAGTGAGGCTGGTTCTTCTTTTATCAGCCACGTGGTGTTCTATGTGTGGACATCCCCTGGTGTGTTGAGCTCTGCCCTCTGGAGGGCCATTCCATGCTACTTGCTGCTTTTCTTTTGTGTACAGTCATGTAGGGAAGAACCCTGCACCTATGTCTTAGCAAATGTTTTTGTAGGGTAAGTTCCCAGAAGCAGGATTGCTGAATATATTTAACTTTTTTTTGTTACCAGGTATTGAACCCAAGGGCACTACACCTCCAGCCCTTTTTATTTTTCATTCTGAGAGAGGGTCTTTCTAAGTCTCCCAGACTGGCCTGGAACTTATAGTCCTCCTGCCTCGGCCTCCCGAGTCACTGGGATCACAGAGGGTGCCCCTGTGTCTGGCTTGTATATGTTTAGTGCTTTGGTAACACACTGACAGATTTTCCAGAACAGCTTGACTGACTGTGCTGACAGTGCTTGAGCACTACCTTCCTCTTGTCTGCTAAGCAGGCACTTTCTTTATGATACTGTACTGTGAGGCCTTGCATAGAGGTGACCCTCAGCATTACAGGAGCCTCCTCTGAAGAAACTTTGCCTGTACTTACTCATGCTACAAGAGTTCTTAGTAGGCTGTAGACTTGTGTATTTGCAGCTTGGCTGGGCTCAAAGTGACAAGAGCACTATCACTGAGTGTCTTGGTTGCCTGGACATTCTTCAGGAATGTTAGAACTCAGAGCAGTTTTAGTCTGTGAGAAAGAATGCTGTCTCACTTGCGTGGTGTTGAGGTGTAAATAGTTGGAGAAACTCTCTGGAAGTCACTGTGGTATGGAGGATCTCAAAGAGCAGAGCTGGGGGTGTGAGAGCAGCCGTGGGGTGCTGTTCCCCAGTCATTTGACTCATTACAAGATGCATCATCACTACACCTACCAGTTTTAGAAATGTCCATTCGTACCTGGCAGGTGAATGACTGTTTCTTTAGAAAACACATATACGTACTGCAATGCTGTGAAGAAAAAGGTTCATCACCTGTTTTCAGCAGCTTTGAACATTAAAGTTCCGACAGTTCTGCCTCCCAGGTAATCTTTTTGTAGAATATGCCCAGAGAAGGCTGGGGACCCTTTCATCCTGATTGTGTCACATTCTTGTTCCTTAAATGATGGGAGGTGTAGTTCCTGGCCTGTTTGTGAAGCTCCTCCTGTGTGCAGAGGTCCTGCGGTCTGTCTGCACATGGAGCTTGCCACCTCTGGTCCAGAAGCACGTGCACACACCCTGCAAATGCCCTGCATCCCACGTCTGCATCCAGAGTAGGTTCATGGTTAAGATTCTCCCTCACCAAAAAAATGACATAGTGCTTAAGACATAGGCAGTCCAGTAGGAGCCCAGTTGGCAGGCAGGGTGGGCCGAGGCCTGTCCTGGGTGTGGCCAGTGGAGATGCTATGGGCATTGGAACCAGCTGTTGGAAGTGAGGGAGCAAGGATGAGTTCATATGGGAACCTGGGACTAGCCTGAGAGTGCTTGCATTGATTTAACTCACATGCCTTGGCCACACGCGTACCACTAACTTCCTTGAGACTAGGAAATGCAATCTAGAACATTCCCAGGAGTGAGAAGCAACGATCATACTGAAGAGCTTTGTGACTTTTCCATATTACCTTCTTATTACTTTTGAATGCCCCACAGTATATAAATACAAGTTGGATTGATTCGGCATCGGGCATGTGTATTAGTTTTTCTGATGCTGTGTAACATGACCAAAATGTGTGAAAGACAGTCAAGAAAGAAGAAGTAAGAATCTCTCAAGAGTCCTGGCAGCCTAGCTGCTTTTAGATGGTGTGTATGTTCTCCCAGTTTTTGTTTTTTTTTTTCCAGTAATATTCAAGACAAAGATTTCTAGGTTCCTTTGATCTTGCATGTACCTATCACATGTTGTATTTTACCTTTCTGAAAGTAAGATTGTTGATTTCATCAGGCCTGTTGTTCCAGTTGATCCTGATGGCTTTAAAATGAACAAGGAGTCGTTTTGTTTAATACTGAAGGTAATGCATGCATAATTGTAAAGAGCAATGTGTGCAAAGATAGCAAAGTGCAGTGGAGAAAATAACTGCCACTTGCAGTCCCACTCCTGGTAGAAAGGTCCTGTGGGAACGCTGGCATGTGTACCTCTCTCTTCTCCAACTAGAACACTGCCTGTGACATACTGGCTTTGCTGACCTTTGCTTACAGCTGTGAGGTACTCCATGTTACCAAGGGGCATGCATTCATTCTTAATTTCTTTAGTTAAAAAGAAACCAGCTGTGTCACCCCTGACAAGTCTCTGAACCTTTCTGGAATTTAGAAGGTTAAATAAAGATCACCAGGTTATCTCCATTCCCCCAGTTCTGGCATTGCTGCCAGTTTTCAAGTGAGAGTAAGGAGGCTTCAGCTAAGGTCCGAAGAACCCTGACTAACCAGGCACTCACCAGCACGGGCTTTCCTTTTTGCTTTGTTAAGTGAGAACTCTGCAAGGCTGGAGTTGTGTGCAGAAGCTGAGTGGGCGGCCAGTTCTGGGCTCCATGAGAGCTGGTCCTTGGCTCCAGACCCCTTGCTTCTGCACACTGCCCTGGCCCCAGGCCTGCTGGAGCCCGTGGCGCTTGAGTTCTGAGGGGGGTCATCTAGAGTGCATAGACCTGAAGGCACGGGTGCTCTCCCTGCTGTTGAGGTCTGGGAGGAGTACTCAGCATGTGTAGGGGGTGGTGGGACCGAGAGGCCTGTGCACTGTGTTCTGAACATACCCAGGCAGCGGCCCTGTGCAGAAAGTGCAGGGAGGAGTGGTCCATTACAGGGGTGGCTCTCTGACTGTTGGGGTCACAGTGTGAATGGCTGTGAGTTCCTGCTCTTCTGGGAATGGCTTTCTAAGCAAGGTGGCATCTGAGGGCTGGACAGGATAGCAGTGGGTGTCTGTGGTCGAGGGGGTTGGTGGTTGGTGGTAGTAGAGAGGTGGTTGGGGTCAGTCAGCGCCACTAGAACGAGGGCCAGTCTGTTCACCCACCTGACTGCACAGTATGGCTGTGTTCCAAAGAGGGCGATGGTCTGCAAGCTGCGCACAGGTGGTTCCGTTTGTGAGCTTCAGACTTGTGGCCTTTGGCTGTCAGAAGTGCCACAGTAAGGGCTGGGGTTGTGGCTCGTGGGGGAGTGCTTGCCAGGCACGTGTGAGGCCCTGGGTTGGGTCCTCAGCACCACATGTAAATAAATAAAATAAAGGTCCATTGATAACTAAAAAAAGAAGTGCCACAGTAAATATGCTCACGTGTATGCATCTATGTACTTGTAATGTGTTTGTGGCGTGTTGCGTGTATGACATGTGTTCTTACATACTGGCACTCATTTCTATTCAGAGTGCATCAAAGACAGTAACCCAGAGCGCTGTCCCTGTATTGCTGAGATGAGGAGAGGTGCAGACAAAACTGCAATTAGGTGTCCTTGCCCCCTTTTCCTATGAGCACGTGTCGCATGTGAACCTGTAGGAAGAGGTCGGAGGAGTGCACCAGGGGCGCTGGGGGCTTCCAGCAGCACCTGCAGTGAAGTGAGCGAGTGCTCTTGGCATAAGGCCCAATAAAATGTGCACTGAGCTTCCACCTGTGATTGCACAGTGTGAACGCTGAAGATCGAGTAGGTTTGGGAAGAGGGCTGGAAGTGTGAGACAGATAGAAATGGGGTTTGCAGAAATGGAGCAGTGGTGGATGGTTTTGGCCTTTGCCTCTGTGGTTATGTGCAGTACTGTTTGTACTTGATTTTAGATGTGAGGAAGGCTGTTGGGCTGTGGTAGTAGGCCTGGAATTTGGGTTGACTTGCTTAGCCCCAGGGAGGCTGTGATGACCAGTTACTGGTGGTTTGCTCCTAGCTGCAGCCACACTGTGGAGGGGGGCTTCTGCGTACGGCAGTGTGTTGAGGCTGAGCCGGTTTTTTGATTTGGAATTAGAGATATCTGACAAAACCTCATTTTAAGGTTGGAAAGAAATATAATTGAATGGTTTTAGCATGTCAGCATTCACACAGGTGCTCAGGGAGCACTGGCTGGGAGGCCTACAGTTGGGTGGCAGGGTCACCACAGGTTAGGATGGACCTGCCTAGGTGTCTTCAGTGTTCTTTGGGCTTAAGGAAGGCTCTGGGTAGTTGCCTGAGACTTTACATTGCACCAGTAAAATGTGAAGCTGTCAGTGCTGTGTACTGTCTTCATGTTAAAAGACCTCTAAAAAACTTTTCATGTTAAAGTGTCTATGTCCGTCATTGATTTTTCAGTTGTCCTGGAGAATCATGTAGTGACAGATGAAGATGAACCTGCTTTGAAACGCCAGCGGCTAGAAATCAATTGCCAGGATCCCTCTATAAAGGTAAAAATATGCATATCTTTATGTGTATTGTGCTTAAGTGTTTTGTGCCATAATGGGGTGGCTTGAAACAACGGAAGTTTATTCTTTCATACTTCAGGAGGCTAGAAGTTCAAAATCAAGGTGTGGGCAGGGCCCCGCCCCCTTTTCCAGCTCTGGGAGGCTCCATTCTTGCCCACATCACTGCAGCCTCTGTCTAGGGCCCACCCTAATCTAGTCCAGGGTGGTTTCATCAATTTCATTACTTTTGCACAAACCCTTTTCCCAGTGAAGGCCGCATTCATGTGTTCTGGGAATTGGGACGTGCTGTTTCTGGGAATCATTATTCAGCCCACTGCAGAAGAGCATAGGCCATTTCTTAGTTGGAGAGAGTAACTGCTGTTAGACTGAGGCATCTTCCTGTGGATCCATAGGCCTGCTTTAGACGGGGGAAGATGACCAGTGCTGTGGCCGTGCTGCCCGTTGGTGACAGATGGCTTTTGTGTCTGTCATTGAAGTCCCCACATCCTGAAGTTGGAATTACTCAAGAAACTGTTTTTGGATCTTTGAATTTGCCTGTTTGGTTCCAGCATCTGCAGTGTCAGAGGCTTGTGTGAGGCTCTTTGAGAGCGGTGGATGTGGAAAGTGGTCCTGTTCACACACTGCCTCTACCCATGCTGTGTCTGTGTAGAAATGCTCCCTTCATTTTGTTACCAAGGAGTCTGAGCTTAAATGGATGGTTTAGACATACATTCACAGTGAAATTTCTACTTCAGACTGATGAATAGAGAAGATGGTTATGTTAGTAACACTGTATTATTTTAAAATAAAGGGTCTGGGGTTTAAGCGCAGTTTAATTTGTAACAAAAAACACGTTCATTGTCGATAATGTAGAAATGTTTAAAGTAAAAAGCAACGCAGGCCACCTCAGTTCTGGTGTGCCGCAGATAGGCCCTGGACAGGCAGGAGGCCGGGTCGTCCTTGGGCACTGCTGCACACGCATAGGCTGCTGTGTTGCTAAAAGCCCAGGCTGGCCCAGCCAGGGCCCTGGGCTGTTAATGAGAAGTTTTGAGCTGTTTATGGCCACTATCGCTTCCATGTAAGAGATATATTTAAAAATACTCTCCCGTACTCTTTCTTCATTTTGTTCTTTGGTAAGTAGTTTTATTACTGTGTCGCAGTGATTTTTGCCAAAACCCCAGGCAGAATTATTTATAATTTAGAATTAAAAAAATGTGGCTTTACTATGTTGAAAGAGTGGGAGGCAGATATTTGATGTCTTCAAATTATAAAAAGAGTGGGGTTGCTTTTATCTCAAGGATTCAGCCACAGTTGGTGCCCATGATGATGCCTGTCTCCCCTCACACTGACATTGCTTCTGCATTGGTGATGGCGTGTTGCGGGTGGACCCTGATGCCCATGGCTTATTTCCTCTTGGATACTGCTTTAGCGCCTGCTCCAGTAGAGAGCAGTTGGCATTGTGTGGATTTAAACAGTTTCTAGGGCTTTTCCTTTGCACAGTGCACTCTTTTTTAGGTAGTGCTGGGGGTTGCACCAGGGCCTTACCCTTGCTAGGCAAGAGCTCTACTGCAGCCACAGCCTAGCTCCTGCACAGCGCACTCTTGAGTGGAGTCTTGCAGGGAGCGTGGCTGAGTGGAAGTGAGGTGTGTGGACGGCGGGAGCTCCTCACTTCCTGCACACCTGGGCAGGAGGCAGAGGCACATGCTCTTCAGAGCAGCTCAGCCTGTCGAAGGTGCTCTGTCAAGAGTGTTGGTTCTCTTCACCCAGGTTTGATATCAGGAGTGTGACACAATGTCTGCTACTGCTATACTTTTGGTATTCTGTGATTGCCTCCAGCATGTGGGTCCTTCCACCTACCTGTGCCTCCAGGACCCACGTGCTGGAGGCAACCACTGCTGCTTCCTGGCCTATCTCCTCCCTTCCAGTGTGTCCACTTGGGCACTCAAGCCTTCAGTCACGGCCGACTAGGAGAGGAAAGAGACGAGACCATGTTCTTCCCATTCTTCGCTATTTTCAGTGTTGACCACTGGGGCCCTGCCACTAACCAGCACCTGAGCTCCAGTTTGGAGATCTCTGTTGCTGGTGGCTCCTAGCAGGGTGGCTGGTGGAGAGTAGAGTCCTCCTGCCTGTCCTGTTTCTAGCCTTTCTGGGTGTGGAGCCATGCAAGGTGGTGCTGACTCGTTGGTCTCAAGACATGTGGTGCTGCTTGTGCTGGCCACCAGGTGGCAGGCTTGCCGTTCCAAAATTTCACAGGAAGGTGGCGATTGGACTCACATCAGAGCACACGGCATCAGTCATCTTTTCAGGGCAGCTGGCATGATATGGGTATACAGGGCTTGTGGTTTTGGGCCCTTCCGGATGTTAGATGCAATCTGTTTTCATTGTTAGCTTTCTGTGTGAACTTACTGAGTAATACAGTAACATGTTAAGGACCCCATAAGTTGTTTATTACATGGGTTTGTGCAAACTGAGAATTGCAACTGCACAAGGAGTAAAACCATGATCAGGGAGTCATGTTTCTGCTGCAGAAGACTGCACTTGTTACATGCTTCTGGAGTGTGCCTGTAAAGCCAGTCCCATTGTAGGGGTGGTCTGCTGGAACATTGCCATCCCGCAGTAGCGGTTTGAAGTTCTTAGAGCTGCCTTCTCATAGTTGAGGATATCCTTCCTAAAGTTTCTCTTCTTCACTTCCAGTCTTTCCTGTACTCCATAAACCAGACAATATGCTTACGGTTGGATAGTATTGAGGCCAAGCTGCAAGCCCTGGAAGCTACTTGCAAATCGTTGGAGGAGAAGCTGGATCTGGTCACCAACAAACAGCATAGCCCTATCCAGGTCCCCATGGTGGCGGGCTCTCCACTTGGCGCCACTCAGACCTGCAACAAAGTGCGATGGTAAGGACAGAGGAGCTTCGGGCCACTGTGGGAAAAACGCTCAGGTCCTTGCCCGGGCTCCGGTTGTTACTTTGTCTGCCATAGATACTGGGTATCTGACTCCGTGGTTCCTAGCTGCTGATTTCACTTAGACCAAAACCAAATACAGGCTCCTTCTGGAGCTTTTCTTTCTGACACAAAGCTGATATATCTTTTCTGTGTACCTAACTACCAAATCTTTGCAAATCTTTGCAGACGTACATTTCTATCTCTATCTGACTGGTCTTTTAGATATTTTTTTCTACAGAGTTTATGTTTATAAACTTTCCATTCAAATCTGTAGCTTTTATTGTGCCTGTTAGAAAATATTTAGACCCTCATCTTAGAGACCTGTGAAGCAGTTGGTGCACTGTTTGTGTTGAAGCTCTGTGGGTAACTTGGTTGGATTGGAAAGATGTCTCAGGTCTTCCGCCTGCTTGTATTCTGCAGGCCCAGGCAGTGTGCCAGGAGGTGAGCTAAGATTCAGGCTCTGGGCATCAGTGACCATGAGTCCTGTTGGCATTGCTGCCCTTTCTCACAGCTGGCTAAGAAGAAGTCATGTTTGTGGCAGTGGGCAAGTTGTGTCTTTGTACTTGGTGAGGGCTTGGAATCCTCCTACTTAAGGCTGTTCTCTTGAGTCCATGGAAAGACAGCAGCCTCCTGCCCTGTGTTGATGGGTGACAGCGGGAACCTGACCTGGAAGGGCTGTAGTGGCCTTGATGATGGTGTGTCCAGTGGCTGCTATACCACCTTGCCCTTGTGTGCTGGTGGCCAGAGCAACATCAGGTGCTCTGTGGACTTCTGAGGGAGTGTGGGAAGGGAGAGGAGGGGCCTGGGGATGCTCAGAGATGCTCAGGAAGGCCAGGGCTTCACCTGTCCTGGTGTGTTTGGGGCAGCTCTGAGGACACCTACTGGCCTGAGGATTCACGTGCCTCCCTGGTATGTTTGCTGCACTGCCTGGTGGCCCTGATCTGCAGCTGGCACTGAAGGAATCTTGGCCTCTCAGGTCCCAACTGCCAGGTGAGCATCATTGCTGGAGTTTCTCTGAGGTAGGTGGGGCAGAGCTCACCATGTTTTCTCCTCACAGACGCTGCTGGCACGCTGTCTCTCTTAGGCTTGCACACCTAAGGACCCAGTACCATTTTAGTACAATTTTTGGAATACCCCTGTATTCTAAAATGTGATGTGTAGGAAGTAAGAATTATAAATAAAAAATTAATAGACTGTCCTAAATGTAATGTGAAGGTGGAATAAAAGGACAGTTGTATATCATATAAAGAAACACATTTTGTGCCAAATGGTCAGCCATGACGAGACCCTGTGCACTGCTGTTTGTGCTCATTTAGTGCAGATTGGCCCAGGGGCTATGCTGACGTTACAGATACCAGCTGCTGGGAGAATATTGCAGAATGGTGAGCAGGAAGTTTCAAATTAAAGGAAAGGATGATTTTCTTTTTAGACTTATAGTTGAGTTCCTGGAAAGTTCAAGTCATATTAAAACTGTGTAAAATGTTTTATGTTGAATGGACCAAGACTCTGGGTTCAGAGTCAGAAGTGTGTGCTGTGCCCAGGTGGTGCTTGGGAAGGCTCCGTCAGGCAACTGTCCCTGTGCTGGAGTGCATCTCAGCCTCCTTGGCTCTTGCCAGGAAATCATGGCGGTGTCTCTCCCGTGGCTGCCACCTCGGCCTGCATCTCGTCACCTCTGCTCATTGCTCTAGGGTGAAACAGAAGGGTACAGCAGCCCCTGCCCTGAGAGCCTTGTGCGTTTGTTCCCAGGATGGTGCCCCAGGCTTCCGTTGCTCCTGCTCTTGTGTTTGGGGCGGGCTGACCTCATGAGCCAGGGAGAGTGGTGTCAGATCTGTAACTGGAATCCCACCATCAGTGTTTGGTGGTGGTCTTGTCTGGGCTAGGGAGGGAGTTGACCCATGTGAGGAGGAGCTTAGAGAAGGAGGAGCGCCAGCTGTGGCTCAGCTTTGAGCGCCTTGTTTAGGAGCTCCATCTTACTGGGCAAGGTGTGCAGGACTCTGGGTGTCACTGTCACCCTGCGTACATGCTCAGCCAAGCTGTGCAGCTGCTTCTTGGTCTGGTTTATTCATATGCAAAACAAAGACAGGAAGTGACATCCAGGGTCCTGCAGGTGTGGTGGTGACCAGGTCCAGGCTCGCTGAGACTTTAGGATAGGTTAGAACCCCATCCCAGGACATAGTGAAAGTCACTAATGCGTAGACACGTTTCATCAAATGGGAGTTACATCGAAGATGTGGGCAGCAAACTGTGGAAATGTCTCCCAAAGCAGGTAAAAATTGGTTGACCTTTGAGTAATAAGGTACTTCTATGAATTGTTTATTTCGGACCTCAGATATTTAAAGTGAAAGCAGTATATAGATCAGCTTGTCTTCTTTCTTTCTTTATTTATTTATGGTACTGGGGATTGAACTCAGGAGCAGTCAACCACTGAGCCACATCCCAGCCCTATTTTGTGTTTTATTTAGAGACAGAGTCTCACGGAGTTGCTCAGTGCCTCGCAGTTGCTGAGGCTGGCTTTGAACTCATGATCTTCCTGCCTCAGCCTCTGGAGCTGCTAGGATTACGGGCAAGTGCCACCTCGCCCAGCTAGCTTGTCTTAAGTCAAATGCTGTTAAAAACACCTATAATTCCTTGGGCCCACCGCTTGTTTGTGGTTTAGATTTACTGAGAACTGGGTGTGTTATCTCACAAATGAAGGCAGGTCCATGGGGATCTTTGAGATGTAAGGAGGCCTCTGGAGCTGCTTTAGCAGCTGTCCCCTGGGAGGCCACGAGTCCTTCATTTGCAGAGTGTGTATGTGGCCCAGACCCTACAGCCAGGAGCATGCACCACTGAGCCCTTTGCACACACAGGTTCACTCTGCTTGTTGGTAATTTCTAGTTAAAACTGGCCTGGACCAGTCTGCTATCAACAGAGTTATTTACTTACTCTTTTCCCTTCTTGGAATGCAGAGATGGTGGAGTACTGCCAGCCTTGGCTGGCATTTCAGATTCAGATTTTCAGATTCTACACCTGGATGAAATTCTTTAAATAAATTCAAGGAAAAAAAGAGAAGAAAAGTCCCGTTTTCTTTGAAGTTAGAGCTTAATCCTTGTAATCAACTTGTTTGTGAGGTTGGTTGGAATCTGATCCAGCAGTGGTGCTCCACTTGAGGATAAAGAAAATGGTCTTGGATTCTCTGAAGTGAGCATTCTTTTCCCCCTTCTGTTAACTTCTTTGAATTCATAGATTTTATGTCAGTGTGCCATAAATTCAGATTTTGTGTGATTTCCATTCTGTGGGCAGAGACGTGAAGTTGTGACCTTGAAGCTGCTTGGAGGAGGGGAGGGAGCCGTGGATGCTGAGGTGCCGTGTGGAGAGCGAGGCTCAATGAGGCCCCCTCTCGTGCGCCGACAGGTGCTTTTCTACAGATGTGAAAATCGTTTTCCTGTACTTCTTTAGGGCTAGACACAGACATTTGCAGAAAGCCCGTTGTGGACGTCACAGCGAGCCTGGAGTGCTGGAGTGAGCGCAACTCGGGCCTGGGGCTGCGACAGCAGCTGCAACTCAGCTGGGCTGAGAGAGTCCCCTGGGCCTGTGGCATCCTGAGGAGCTGGCACCTTGGTGACTCTGTGCAGCTTGGCCCAGGTGTTTCCTTCCTCTTCCCTCCCTCCTGTCGCCCATTTTGCTGTGTTGCCCAGCTGACCTTGAACTCTAGACCCTAGTTCGCCTCGTGCCTCAGCCTTCCAAGTGCTGTCACTGTGGACACTGCCATGTCATCCACTCAAAGCCAGGGGCTTCTGCCGTGTGGGTTTTATTAACTGAGCACATTGACTTAAAAAGTTTGTGTTTTGTTATTTTTAAAAGGAATTTATTTATTTTTTAAAATTAAAAAATCTTGTTTGTATTTCTACAATGTAAAAGCATTTGTAATAAATAAGAGGTTTCTGTACAGTGCTAGTCCTCAGAGTTTAAATAAAAGTGATTTAAAGTCTCTCTTTCAGAGAGATGAGTACCATGAAATTTATGGAAAGGGAATTGTTTTCTTTCTTTTCCTCAGAACTGACCGTTGACCTGGAGTGATCAAGAATGATTTAAATTAAACGATTTAAACCTTCGGCATGCTGGTTGCTGATTCTATTTCCCAGAGGATCTTTTGTTCTACATGTGGATGGATGTTGGTGAATAGGCTTTTCTGTACACCCTCCCTAACCCCCACTCTCCCCTGTAGACATTTGGCTTCTTGGTAGAGCTCAGCTCATGCTGAGCATCACTGTTGTGGCCACTGGGCACTTGAGGGTCTTGGCTTGGGGACACTGCCTGTTCCCATGATGGGGCCATCGATATTCTTGGTCCACAGTCAAGCATTTCATGGGCTTTAGGATGTGGCAAACTCAAGGCAGGGCTGAGTGAATTGGGAGAAATGGTTTGATCTTGGTCGTGACAGATTTGTTTAAACCTTTCTTATCTAATTTTGAATTTCGGATGTTTCTGTTTGATTTTATGATTCCTTTTCCTGGACTACACTCTCTTGCACAGCTGTACACTTTGGTGGCCTGATTGTGATCTCCTGTGCATGTCAGAGCTGGGTGCTTGCCCGAGGAAGCATGAGGTCCACATGCATGCACCCTAGTGGATCAGTGACATGGTCAGATGACAGAGGCCGTCTAACAGCTAGGGCTGATAGTCACCGTGGGCAGACATCTCAGCAGAGTGTGTGTGTTCCCACGATCTGCAGCTCTTCTCTAGTGTCAGCATCTCTCATAACTCGTGGATGGGACCGTGTTGACTAGATCATTCTGGAAAGAACTGCCATCCCGAGAGTTGAGACCTCTGGGTCATGAACCTGTCGAACCACTTCATTTATTCAACTCATTAATTTCTTTCAGCAGTATTTTTACAATTTTCAGAGTATAGCAACTGCAAATATATCATTAAATTTGTCTTCACATACTTTGTACATGTAGATTCTATGTTTTAAATTTCAATCTCTACTTGTTCAGATTTTTTTTTCTTTAACTTTTGTTGGGGTTCCAGTGCTTGGGATCAAATTCGGGACCTCAAGCATGCTAGACAGGTGCTTTACCACTGAGCCACACTCCAGCTCCCAAATTCACTTACTCCAGTGGCTTTTCTGTAGGATTAAAAAAAAAAAAAGGTGCATAACTTTGTATTTATCCTTTCTTTCAAATTTCTGTACCTTTCTTTACTGCATGGACTGTGTCTCCATGTTGTGCTGTCCCTGTCCCCTTGCTCTGATTCGGGGATAAAGCCTCCAGCCTTTAGCCATCACGTGTGGCAGCAGCTGCACGTGTTCCTGGTACTCTTTCCTAGGATATGGTTCCCCTCCTTCTCCCTGTTCTGTGGAGCTCCTGTGTGAACAGGCACTGGGACTCCCCGTGCTGAATGCTTCTACCTGAGATGAGCCAACGAGGTGAACTCTCCTGCTGGTTCCCAGGTGAAGCCAGCCTTGCGTGTCCGTGATGGTGACCTGACCTGAGCACAGTGTGCCGCCTCTTTTGTGTGCTACTAGGTTGACTTGCTGTAATTAGTGGGGGCTTTTCTCATCCATGCTCAGGGGGCACATTAGTCTGTAATTGCCTTTTTTTGATGTTATATTAGTCTGTGTTATTAGAATGATGCTGATCTCAAAAGTGAGATGGGAAGTTGCTTCTCATTGTGCTTCTGTAGGTTCAGCTTTGGTTTTCCTTAAATAATTGATAGAATTTGCCAAAGACCCTCCTGGGCCCTAGGCTTGAAATCATGAATTCAGTTTCTTATAAATATAGGACTTCAAAAAATATGGAACTTCTTGGGTTTGTGTTGTGTGATTTTCCTTTTCATCTAAATGCAGAATTAAATAGCTTAATCTTGATCCCAGTGTTTCCACGGTGTCTGAAATGTGTGTAGGTCCACGTGGCATTGAGACACCATGTTTCTGTGGGCTCTTCTGGTCTGCAGCAGCTTCTCAGACTGCCCTTGATTTTGATGGCTTTTTGAGAAATACTGATTAGGTGCTTTGCAGGATGTCTGTCCACTGGCATTTGTCTTCTCCTTTCCTCCTGATCTCATGGGGATGGTGGATGTTGGAGGACCGCTCCAGAGGTGAAGTGCCCTTCCCTCATCCCATCAAGGTCCACACCATCTGCCGGACTCGTCCATGGCTGGTGTTGGTGCAGAGTGTTTGCCAGACTTGCCCCGAGGAGGGAGTGCCTCTCTCCTCCCTGCCATGCTTCCTGGAGGAGGTTGCTGTGCCCAGCTTCCACTTACGGAGTGGGGCACTGTTCTCACTTCCCAAGGTGGGCCTGTCTTCACGAGGCGGTTGTCTCAACTCTCCTGTTTATTTGTCTAGCTGGTTACTCACATCAGTGTGGACTCATGGGTATTTATTAAAGTAGGTGGAATCAGTGTGACTTTATTTCTTCACTCTGTTGTCCAGCTCTGGCCATTGGTGCTCTCTCTGTTGGCTCTGGTGTCCTGTGGCCTGCCCCTGTCATGGTGGACTTCTTGGTTTGAGCACTTCCTTCCTTACCAGGTGTGGCTAGGTGCTTCCCTAGGCTCATCCCAGGCGAGAATTGGCCATTTTCCTTATAACCTTATATTGGGAAAAGGTGATAGAGACTCAGATCTTGGATAAGGCGTCTGGAGAGGTGGAGGGTCCTGGCGCAGGTCCATTGTCCACGGGCTTATAGTCAAGTCTTCTCTTACATGTGGTCAGAGTGCTGGTGTCCACCTGAGTTAGTCTCCCGTTCTTGTTTGCTTTCTTATCAGAAGTACATTACCCACTGACTCACTGTCCTGATTTGGGGCTCTTGGTTTTGGGATTCAGAATTCTGTGGTGTGCAGTGTGACTTCTGAGGAGCCAGGTCTTGAGCCTTCTAGAGCTGCTTGGCTCTGGAAGCTCCTTTCCTCCTGTAGCCAGTTTTTGAGGTGGGTTGTACCCGGCTCTTCCCATTTCTATGGAGCACTTGGCTGTTGGGATCGTTTAATGCTGTGCTTTGCTTATCTTGTTGTATATTGGAAAGGAATTTTTAATGCTAACTTATCCTTGAGTATTTATTTTGGGATTTTAGCTTTTATGAATTTTTAATCTTTAACCAGTGAGCAATAGCAATAAACCTTTTAGGACAAGTTTTTGCCCCAGCTTGGCTAATTGGACGCTTTTTGTGTTGACTGGGTGGCAGGAGCTGTTAGGATGTGGGCTGGCAAGGTGGTCATGCCTCTGGCTGTGCCCTTGTGGGCTGGGTGGATGTGGCCTTGGAGGCATAGCTGCCCATGGGGTCTCCATGCCCGGGGCCTTTCCGTTCTTTGGCCATGCCAGCCCTGGCCTCAGGCTCTGGGAGGGGAGGGCTGGAGCTGGTATGATTCTCCGCTCACAGTCCAGCGGTGAGCCCTGGTCGCAGGGCTGCTTTTGCAGGTGAGGGGGCCAGGAAGTGTAGTCTGGCTGCACAGTGCTCCTGGGACAGTGCTGCTTGTGGAAGGGCAAGTGGGGGCTTGTGAATGCCCCAGCCTGCCTGCCACACTGGGGCTGGAGGACTTGGGGGTGTCTGGCTTCATTGTTTTCTGTGGTCCCTCCATTCCCCTCCTCCTGCTGAAACTAAGCCTGGAAAAGAAGTGCAGGAGCCCACAGAGCATGATCTTACTTTCTGCCACCCCGTTTTTTTCCTGGTCCTGGGGATTGAACCCAGGGTGCTCTATCACTGAGCTACACTCCCAGTGCTTTTATTTATTTTTATTTTTATTTATTTATTTTTTTTAGAGAGAGTGAGAGAATTTTAATATTTATTTTTTAGTATTTGGCGGACACAACATCTTTGTCTGTATGTGGTGCTGAGGATCGAACCCGGGCCGCCCGCATGCCAGGCGAGCGCGCTACCGCTTGAGCCACATCCCCAGCCCTTTTTTTTTATTTTTAGACAGTTGCAGAGGCTGGCCTTGAACTTAGGTTCCCCTGCCTCAGTCTCCTGAACAGTTGGGATGACAGGTGTGTGTGCTGGCCTGACCTGGGTTCTTGTACCTTATGCAGGAGCATAAATGTGAAAACGCATAGGAGAATGTGTACTGTCTGGAATTTTAAAAGAAATCTGTCAACTTGCCTTATAATTAGAAAGCAGAAAAATTATTTGAATTCTTGAGTGTTAGCTTGCTTCTGAGACATTTTTTCCTTTGAGATAATTCACAAAAACAGAAAATTAATATAATACAGATTTCCCAAACTGAACTCGGTGCGTAGTTAACATGAGTTGCAAAAGGAATGCTGACCTGCACCAGCATAGGATGACACACCATGCTGGTGCAGGTCGGCATCCCTTTTGCAGCTCAGTCTTCAAGTGTTTGCTCAGTATTCAGATTAGTTTCTCTTGCCTCCCACAGAAGACAGAGTGGGCCACTGTGTGGTCAGCAGTGCCAGGTGGCCTGGCTCCCAAAGTGGGGATGGGACAGTATTGGTCAGCGGCTGTGCAGCTTGCTAAGTTGCTGAGGGAGGCCCTGAACTGAGGGCACACGTGGTTTGGGTTTGTGGGGGCCGCCTGGAGTGGAGCCCTGAGTCCTTGTCTGCACGTGACCATGGCATGTGTGGTGTTCCAAGCTTTCCACTACAAACAACTGATTGGTAGTGGCCTTTTGTATTAAAATGTGGCAAATACAAATTCATGAGAAGTACTTTAAATACTATATTTTTCAGGGAGAGGATATTTTTTAAAAATTTTGTTTAGTTGTTGATGGGCTTTTATTTTTATTTATTTACATGCGGTGCTAAGGATTGAACCCAGTGCCTCACACATACACATGCTCTGCCACTGAGCCACAGCCCTAGCCCAGAAGAGGGTACTTTTGTGTCTTGATTTTGGTAGGCTTTTTTTTTTTTTTTTTTCTTGCATGTACTTGAACAAAGCCTGAGATGGCCCTTGTTTGGGTGGATGATGAGCCAAGGGAGAGAAGAGTTAATTTTCTATAATAGTAGACGTGGGCCTGCTCTGGCTGGGCTCAAGGACCAGCTGCATGAGCCGTGGAGCCAGGGGAGCTCGCCTCTGGAAAGCGCTCCTTGAGTCCGTGCGGCGATGCCCCAGTGTTCTCAAGGTCCGTGGATGTCTTTGAACCAAGCAGACAAAGGTCTCCTGCACATGGCAGACCCACGCCTTGTAAGTAAACTGCTCAGCAGAAAAGGTGCAAGTCCAGAGGAAGCCCGGAGAGCACAGTGAACCTCCAAATGGTGCCACGTGTACAGGTGCATAGTTTTGCTGTTTAGCTTTTTTAAAAATTTTGTTTTTAATTAATAATTAAGTAATTTTGTGGTACTAGGGATTGAACCCAGGGGTACTCTACCACTGAGCTACACCCCAGCCCTTTTTATTTTTATTTTTGAGGCAGGGACTTGCTAAGTTGCTGAGGCTGGCCTTGAACTTGCAATCTTCCTGCCTCCGCCTCCCAAATTGCTGGGATCACAAGTGTGTACCACTGTGTATGGCTGTTGTTCAGATTTTAAAACAGTCACCCATCAGAATTACCCGGGGGACTTGTAAAAGTGAGAAAAGGCCCCAATCTCTCTTTGGGGGATTCCAACTTCCCTAGAAAGTTCTGGTGTGTAGGAAGCAGTGCTCGGTAGCTTGCTCTGTGGATTTTGTTTCAGGAAGTCTACTCTGTGTGTCACAGAAGCATTTGGGCTCTGGTCCAACCTTGCTGTGCTTCCGTGTGGTTACACAGATGTGTGCCTGGGGTCAAGCTGCCCAGAGCCAGAGGCACACCCCGACACACACAGGTACAGAAAATGGTGAAGTCCAGGCAGGGGCTCTGGTCTCACCCCAGGGTTGTTTCCTACGGTTGTTACCGTGGCACAGATGACACACGTGTCACCACTGGGGGATGCTGGGGAATGGTTCACAGGACTCAATGTGCTGTTTTTCTGCAACTTTCTGTGAATCTGTAATTATTTAAAACATGTGTCAGGGCTCAACCAGAGAGGCAAAACCAGTTGGGGGCATGCATGTGTACGTGTGTGTGTGTGTGTGTGTGTGTGAGAGAGAGAGAGAGAGAGAGAGAGAGAGAGAACTCTAAAGCCACAAGGGATTTATTTCAAGCAACTGCCCACACAGTTGTGGGCTGCTGCGCAGGTGTGGAGTCTGTGGATGGGTGGGGAAGGCATAGCAGTCTGGGCCTGCAGGCAGGAGCTGTTTGGAGGCAGGCTGGGGGGCACACAGACCTCTGAAGGGACCACCCGGGATAATCTCTCCTTTGGTGGACTGGGGTGGACCAGTGAGGACTTTAATCCTGTTTGCAAAATCCCTTTCCATCCCAGGCATCCCAGAAGTAGTGAGTGAAAAAGAGGAAACACGGCTTGTGGCCAGCCTGTGGCTTGGAGAGAAAGCATGGGCATGTTCAGAATGTCAGACCCTCCAGGAAAGTTCATCATTTTCACCCCGGTTTCTGGGAAAGGCTTCCAGCGCACATACGTGCACATCTACGTTTATTTGTGCATTTTTGGCACTTAATATTATTGTGATACTTTTCTCATATCATCCCTTAGATAACTACTACTTTTTTGTGTGATTCTAGGCATGGAATCGAGGGCCCTGTGTGTGCCAGGCAACTGCTCTTCCATGTGATATGGAAGTTCCATAGCTTAGCTTTTGAAAAATGGAGTATTCTTTGTACTAAATATTCTTTGATACAATTCAAAGTTGATAGGCTTGCATAAATATCAAACCCATAGAAGTCATTTTAGTCCCTTGATTGGCACATATGAGATTGTTGGAGGCTGAATCTGGCTGCAGTGATCAGATAGTCAGTGTCTCCTGGAGGGTGAGGCAGCTCAGCGGCAGAGCACTTGCCTAGCACACACCTGGCCCTGAGTTCCATTCCCAGCACTGCAAAAAAGGAAGGAAAAATTACCTGGTTCCTTTAAAAAAAAAAAAAAAAAAAAATATATATATATATATTTAGTTGTTGATGGACCTTTATTTGTTTATCTTTCTGTCTGTCTATCTATGTATCTATGGTGCTGAGGACTGAACCCAGTGCTTCATATGTGCTAGGCAAGGGCTGTGCCACTGAGCCACAACCCCAGCCCTACCCGGTTCCTTTTGATACCTGACCGGTGGATAATTCATCATGGTTTGGTGGGTTACTTTAGGTGTTACCAAAGAACAAGTAGAATGATCGAAAGATAATAATACCTTTTAATGATGTTCCATCTTGGAAAACCAGCTGTGGTCCTGTGACAGACTGGGGGCCTACTGAGGTGCTGTTTTTGTACCTGAGGCGGGTGGTTCAGTCATATGGCTGTGACGCCAGGCTGATTTCATGTGTGCCAATCACAGATGAACAGTCTTTTTTCCCAGGAAAGGATGTTTTATTCACTGGTAGTATGACTTTGTATTTTTAGTGCTAGTTCTTTTTGCTTCCCAACAGATCACAGCAAGGCATACTTTAGAAAATTTCTTGTGACCATAAAGTGCTAAGGGTTGAAAAATCAATGATTGAAAATACAAATGAGATTGTGCCTCAGGAGTCAGTTGCACGCCTGTAGTGCTTCCTCCAGGGTGTTGCTGGCTCTGGTGGCTTCTGGGTTGTGGCCATTGACCTTTCCTAGAATCTTTTTTCTTCAGAGCACAGCCCAAGGCCCCGTGGCTGTGGCCTGTGTGCTTTCTAGGAGAGCCCGCAGCTAGCACACACTGTGTGTCTTTTGGCCACCTGATGCGACGGCTGCCCCTGGCTCCCTGGAGCTGGTGTGTGCAGTGACACTGGTCTACATCGACATCAGCTGGAACGGGTCGGGAAAGGCAGGCTGGTTTTCACAGTGTGACACTCATGCTGGACAACTCGCGGTGCCAACTCGCGGTGCCTCCGCCTGTTGTGCACAGACTATTTAAGTGCCCTCTGCCCAGCTGTCCCGCAGAATGTACCTGTGAGTTAGGAAGGTAAACTCTCAGTTAAGAAGCTCCCTTTGAGTTTATTCTTAGCTAGTGCAAATTAATTGATGCCTGCCTGGGACCACCTCCTTCCCTCCCTCTTCCCTCGAGCAGGCACTGGGAGCTGACTGTATTGAATGACTCTGATGTGCTGACAATGAATGTTGTTGTTTTAAGGTCTTCTTTTTCTTGTGATTCTTTTGTTCCGTAGCGTCGTCCCCCAGACTACAGTAATACTCAACAATGATCGGCAGAACGCCATTGTAGCCAAGATGGAAGACCCCTTGAGCAACAGGGCACCGGATTCCCTGGAAAATATCATTAGCAAGTCAGTAGCCACGCACCACCCCACCTTTCCCTGCCTCTGTGATGAGAATAAGTCAATGTCCCCAGCCAGGGCACGGTTGAAATATGTGGTCCTTCTCTGTTCACGGGTGATCCTGGCAGGCACAACTTGGTTCTGTGCAGTCAGGAGGGCCAGTACAGCGCTCAGTGTGGGAGTGGGGGTAGGCCAAGAGACCACACCCTGATTCACAGCCACACAGTGAGGGGCCAAGGGACGTCTATGTTGGAGCTGATGCGTGATGGAGGGGGATGGCAGTGTGTTTTCACAGTGGTCAGTTGGTCATTCTGTCTGTCCCTATAAGCAGCATGTCAGGCAACCAGACACCTCTCTTGAGTTGGCTGAATGAGATGGGTATGTTGAGTTTCTGGCTTTTTCTTGCACCCTTTTCTTTTGAGACACATTGAGTGGAAGTATGGTGGAGTGGGAGTGGACAGAGAGCACTGGTGCCCACCCAGGGGCGGCTGGAGCCACCACAGGTGCCCTCTGCCCAATGCTCTGAGCTGTGCACATCCCTGTGAGGGTCATTGTTGCTTTTCGTTTCCATCTGTGTCTTCACAACGTTCTGTTTTGCTTTTTCTCAGTCTCTTCTGCAGATTGTTGCTCCTCTAGGTTTGTCCCGGTTCCTCGTTGTCTTGGTCCAGCCCTGTAGGAAGCAGCTGCAGTCTCTGGGTGGGTGGTGGGGTGCCCCAAGGCCAGCCAGGCTGCTGGGCCGAGTCCAGCCGGTCGGTCTGAGTGGAGGAGCCACTTTAGGAAGCGTGATGGGCAGCTCCCCCCTCCGAGGACAGCTAGGACCTTAAACGCCTTTTTTGACTTTGTAACAGGGAACTAGTGCTTCCTTTTCCTCTGGGTGCTGAGCAGGCCACGGTCAGGGATGATGACCATTTAGAAGGCAGGTCATCAGTAGTCCTTAGAGTGCTCTCTGCAGCTGGCCCTGCTGTGTTGGCAGGACTTCATTGCTGCATGCCACCAGCCCTTGTGATGAGAGTAGCTCTCAGGGAACTCCTGGGATTCGAAACTGGCCTTAGAAACCCACACCATGGTTTGTCCGTGGGAATAACTGGGAGTGTGATTGCGGTTTTGGAGGCTGAGTCACCTCTCAGATGTCTGAGCGGAGGGATGGGCTATCTGGAGCTCTGGGCTCCCTTCCTCTTCATTTTGTCTTTCCTCCAACACAGCCCTAAAAATGACTCTTACTCAAGCCAGCATTTCATAGCATAGCCTCTCCACCCAGAAAGCCGCGTTCCAGGCCCAGGTCACAGTGAGTCTCGATCCACCTCTCTTGTGGTGTAAATATTTTCTTTAAACCTTCATTTTATTTCGTACCATTTCTTTCAGCCCCAGACTGTTTCTCCATTAAATTGCTATTAGTCTTCGTAGAAAAGCTGTGTGGGGAGACATTGGTCCATTGGTCCATGCTCAGTCAGATGCTGTGGTCACCGGGAAGAGGACTGTCCAGTGAGTCAGGGCTGACCTCGGCGTGTTGCCCAAGTCACTCTCACCACAGGCTGCTGTGCTTGCTTCCCGCCAGCGCTGTTCCCGGGCGGCGGCAGAACACCATCGTGGTGAAGGTGCCGGGACAGGACGACAGCCACTATGAGGACGGGGAGAGCGGCTCGGAGGCCAGCGACTCTGTGTCCAGCTGCGGCCAGCCGGGGAGCCAGAGCATCGGGAGCAACGTCACCCTCATCACCTTGAACTCGGAAGGTGTGTCCCTAGGGCTGCTTTTCTGCTTGGCCAGCACAGTGATTGTGACAGCCTTGTTTTCATCATTTTAGGAAAGAAGTACACACTTATTGTCTTTAAGAAAAGTGAAATGATGTAGAAATAAAGGTGAAGTGCAATAGCTTGGAACTGGGTGGTGGTGCACGCTCCAGGAGGCCGCGGAGGCTGAGGCAGAGGGATGACAGTTCAGAAGTCTGCGAGGCCCTAAACAGCTCGGTGGGAGCCTGCTCAAATAACAGTACACGGCCTGGGATGTGCTGCATGGTCAGGTGCCCCTGGGCTCTGTCCCTGGTGTGGGGTCCTTCTGTGTCCGCGTGTACACCTGATGACTTTGCAGCTCACCTTTCACTGTTTTCTAGAGTAGGCTCTTTCCACGTTGATACAGACGTCACTTCCAGGTCATGCATTTAGCAACTTTCTGATGCTCCCTGCTGGTGGCAGTCCTGTCCTGTTCTTGTTCCTTGGCAGCCGCAGGCTCGCACTCTCTGCACCGCAGCTGGACGTGGACCCCGAGGTGCTGGGCTGAGAGATGCTGTTTGTTCTAGTTATGGCACACGCTGCCGCTCCTGACCGGGGTCTGCACGGACGGGTGGGAAGGCTGGTAGCTGGGTCTGTCTGTGTTCCCTGGACTCCTGCCCAGGGCTTCTGGGAGCCCCAAGGTGGGGATGGTCCTTCTCTCCTGAGGGGTCCGAGGTACCCTCTTGCCTGTCTCTTGGCCTGTGGAAACAGCCCCATGTGCCTTTGAAAGGCTTCATGTCACCTGGAGTCCTCATGTGCTCTTGTGACTAACTTTGTAGCCACCATAAGTGACATTGTTACCACAGCATGAACAACATGCACAAAGCCCTAGATTTGACCCCAGCACTGCAGCAGAACAACACAGAGCGACAACACGGGGAGAACGGCAAGAACCAGGCCGACTCCGCTGTGTCTGCAGAGCTCTGAGGCTGGGTTTCATTTACCAGGGAGGTTTTCCTGCTTCCCCATCTCAGTTATTGGTTTTTTCCTATAAACAGGATGTAGGTTTGTCAGCTTAACAAAGAGTTTTCTGTTAGAGAAACTGGTTACCGTGGCTGAAAACACTCGATTAAATGTTTTTTCAGAAATTGCTTTTACTTCTACTAAATTGCTAGGAGTTAGATGGCAGAACAGTGAGGAAAAAAGAGGTAACCTTTTAAAAAAAGCTTGTATACCATAAAGTCGACTGTGTTAAAGCATCCATTTCAGTGGTTGTGACACTTGCTCTGGAATGCCCCCCACGGGCACCTGTGGAAGTCTTGGTTGGGGTCTGCAGTGTTATTGGGAGGTGTGGAGCCTTTAAGAGGAGGGGCCTAGTGGGAGGATGTTAGGTCATGGGGTATGCCCACGAAAGGACTGGGCTCTCTTTGCTTCCTGGAGGGCCACCCTGAGGTGAGCCGGCCTCCTCTGCCTGTGCTCTCTCCATGACATGCTGTGCTATCTCAGGACCAAAGCCAAGGGGCCAGGTGACCATGGACTAAACCCTTTGAAACCCTGAGCCAGAATAAATCTTTCCTCCTCAGTTGTCTTACCTTGTGTACGTGTGACAGGGACAGAGGTGGCTGATTTCATGGTGGCTAGTGTATTCATAAGGATACAACCATCACCTTTATCTAATTCTAGAACTGTTTTTTGTGGGGTGGGTGCCAGGGATTGAACTCGGGGGCACTCGACCACTGAGCCACCCCTCAGCCCTATTTTGTATTTTATTTAGAGATGGTCTCACTGAATTGCTTAGCGCCTTGCTTTTGCTGAGGCTGGCTTTGAACTCCATCCTCCTGCCTCAGCCTCCTAGTTGCTGGGATTATAGGCATGTGCCACCGGTCCCAGCTAGAATGTTTTTATCTCTGAAAGAAACCCTCCCCCTGTAGCAGTGACTCCCCTTCCACCCTCGCCCTTCCAGCTCACCTCTGTCTCAAGGGGCTTGCCTGCTGTGTACATTTCACTAAATGGACTCCCTGTCCAGGTGGTGGCCTGCAGCAGTAGCTGCATAGTATTGTAGCATTCGTAGCTGAATAGCATTGTCCTTTGTCAGTTGATGGGCATTTGAGTTACTTCCACTTTGTGGCTGCTATAAATTATGCTTTACGTATTTACATATGGGTGAACCGCCAGGTGAGGGCAACTGGCTCCTTTACACCAAGTGTGAGGAGAAGAGGGTGCAGCCGATTCCCTCCTCGTGGAACCCTGTGAGGCTCACTGCAGGACCGCAGGGGAGATGGGTTGCTCTCCTCCTCCACGTGGATTTTGCGCAGTTGGTCTGGTTAGCCACGTAGGCCTTGGGTTCAGTTAGTGTAAACCACTCCAGCTAAAGAGCAAAACATCCCTGGGAGTCTTGAAAACAAAAATTCCCCCTTACAAACTTTTGTCTGAGTGTGGTTGGTCAGCGTCACACGTGTCTGCTGGGGAAGCGCTGCCTGGCGCTGAGAGGAAGGTGGGGAGCACTGGTGTCTGGACAGGTGCTGTTCACCTCCTAGGGAAAGCGCGGGTTTCTTTACGTCTGAGTTCAGGTTCTTTAAATACGAGATGCCACTCCATGTAAGACATATGTCTTTATTTGATTTTTTATTTTTAAGACATGCTTCTTAGCAGAGGCTTTGAGCACAGTGTTAAGACCACGTGGAAAGCTGACTGTTTCTGCCACAGGGATCTTGAGCTGTAGCACAGGGTGTTAGGATCAGACTAGAGACATTTTTCCAGTTTAAGATTTTACTTTGTTTTGAAGAAAGGTCAGAGTTCAGATAGTTCCACCTTCTCAGCCATCACAAGAGGACACGGATGGGTCTGTTGCTGCTCTCTGGGGGATGGACACGCCCGCAGCATGTCATGTCCGGAAGGACACGTCTGCAGCATGTCCTGTTGGGAACTCGGCTAGCTGAGCCGCCATGTTGGTTCAGTGGTTTGGTGAAGGCTGTTTGGAGACGGAGGGTCCTCTTTAAGTGATTGCTGTGTCTGTAAATCCTGGAAGAGCAGCCAGTCCTGAAGGTCTCTTTCATCAACTCACTGTTGAGGGCAGTGGCGTCCCTGACCTTCGGTAGGACTTGTGCGTGCTGGGACACAGATTAGCTGCCCAGTACGGGTGCTGCCCTGGCTGGAGCAGCTGCCGGGCAGGGAGCATCAGGGCAGCAGGTGCCTGTTGGAGAAGCAGTACACATGCGGGGTGCTCTTGGGTAGTAGGCTTGTCTTTGGAGTGTTTCTGTGGTCCCTGGTAAGAGCCAAGAGCTACAAGTGTACAGATTGTTTTTGTCGTCTTGTGTAAATATTTAAGTGTCTGAAGTCTACAGAATCATGAATTTCAAAGCAGTTTTCTTTTTTTAATTTTTAGTTGTAGATGGACACAATACCTTTATTTTATTTATTTTTATGTGGTGCTGAGGATCGAACCCAGTGCCTCACAGATGCTAGGCAAGTGCTCTACCACTGAGCTACAGCCCCAACCCCTCAAAGCAGTGTTTACTTAAGAATTCCAAATGCCATTTTACATCAGGCTTGGAGTCAGTTTATTATACTGCAAAGGTGACAGCTCAAGTTTTATCCTACTTTTTTAACTTTTGTTGATGATGTAAACTTCATTTGAATGAGAAAAAAGGTAACTCTTAATTGTTCAAAGCACTGACCACTAAACTCAGTTCTTGAGTTTATCTTCCACTGGTGGTTTGGGTCCTGGTGCACTCCTGTCATTGAGCACTGGAAGTGTGGGCAGATGGAGTTAGAGAAGCAAATTAGCTAAAATGCACAAAATTAAGGAATTCAGTTAGGTTTCTAATAAAGCACTTTAATTCCCGCAGTGGAGGCATTTAATAATTCCTGGAAAACTTGACTCATCCTGCATATCAAAGTTGGGTGCCGACTGTACTTTGGTGACTTCTTGTCTCCGTCGGGTTCTGAGTGCTCTGGAGCCAGCATGGCGGCCTCTGGCACTGTGATGTGCTGAGCAAGGGCAGCCAGGCAGAGGCTGGGAATCTTCTTTTTCAGAGGCCATCAGTCAGGAGAGCTGGCAGACATGTCCTGCAGGATGTTGTTGGCGCTGTGCACTGCCAAGTCAGATTAATAACAATTTGCTGTGTTTACAAAATGTCAGCCATACATATGCAAAGGAGGAAATTTTGCCAAAAACATTCTTTGAACATTTATCTTACATGTATTTTAGCATAAATTGTTATACATGAGCACATTTTCATGGGATCATGAATCGGCCTCTGAGAAGAGTGACATGGTCAGTCTGGTGACCTAAGGGAACAGAGTTACTCCAGACAGACTGGCCTGGGATGTGAGTGGTCTCAAGCCCAGCATGTTGCCTCTGTTTCTGCTGTGCCAGGGGTGGCAGGACATGCAGCCTGGGACACTGGGCCTAGTCATGAGCATGCGGCACGTTTTGCTTAGTAGGTAGGAGTTCACCAGTGGCCTCCAAGGAAGGTAGGAGGCAGGTGTGGCAGGATGCACATCATGCTTCAGACTTTGACCTCATTAGCTGTTTGTGTCATTGTGAGCAACCAGGGTATCAGAGGTGTCCAGCCACAGAGAACTGGGCCCATGGCAGGGCCTTGGACCCTCCCTCTGGAGTGACTGCATGACCAAGTCTTTTTAATCAGTGACTAAATAGTGATGTTTGCACATTACTAGTAGTATGTTTACGATAGAATCGTTGGTTGGTTTACAATTACCCTCTCAAAAAAAAAAAGAAAGAAAAGAAAAGAAAAAAAGTAGCCCATGGTGGAGGGGTAAGTAAAGAAAAGAAGGCATTTTGAGAGAAAATGGTAGAATATATCCATTTCTAAATTGATGTCTCTGTAATTTGTAGTTTGTGGAGTGTCAATGGAATGGATTTCTAAAATTCTCAAATTCTGTGTCAGATAATCATCAAGTCCCAATAGGATGGTTCTTGTGGTGTCTTCCAGGCCTGGGATCTTCACTCAGTTCAGAGCACGTCCTTCCCTTGCAGTCTTTCTGGCCCACATTCCCATCCCGGATACTTCTTTGATGACCACTGGTTCGCGTGCTCATCAAAGAAGGATGAAGGTCTGTCATGAGCATCTATTGTGACGTGGTAGGGCTCTGGCTGCAGGTGTCCAGCATGGGTGTGCTGTACAAACGTGGCTTCATTGTCAGTGGGTCCTTGGCCCGAGGGTCCTGGCTACCCCAAATCGTGGTACTTTTCATGGAGCAGATAATTGTAAGTAGCATAACAGTAACATTTCGTGGATCACGTGGAAATCTTACGAACCTATCTCCCCTATCCTGGGGGAAGAAGCACACTCTTTGCTGTGAAGGTTAGCCATTGCTGGGCTGGTGCATAGTTGCTCAGGCTAGAAGGCAGTGGGTACTGACTTTGGTTTCCTGATTATCATTTGTTGTCAGAGCATTTCTCCCATCTCAGGCAGTATATTGCTTTTAAGATTTGTGAACAGTTTGGGCAGGCCTTTACAAAGGCCAGAGGAAAGTTAGTTTTTGGTGTGGATGAAAACTATAATCCAGTACTGGCTCATGACAATGAATCTGCTCTGAAAACTTGCCTGCAAGTTGCTGAGACCAGCCTGGAAGAGCTCTCCTGCCTGAAGCTGTCGTGCTGCGGAGGGACTTCAGTCCAGGTCTTTGAGCAGCCCTGAGGCCCTCAGCGGGACACAAAGTAGTGCCCTTTTTTGTTTGTTCACTGTGCTTTGCTGGACAGTGTGGTGTGTGACTACTGACCTCCAGTATGACACAGTGCTGACCACAGGGAGACTCACAAGTAGCTTAGGAAAACTGCAGTCATCGGCTGAGGGCCAGAGGGGTCCTGGGGAGGCAGAGTCATAGGACAGAGCCCACCAGTGTGTCTGAGAAGTGAGAACCTGCTCCCTTGCTCTTGGCTCCTCTGAGCTGTGGGTGGAGGGATGGTCAGTACAGCTGGGGTGCTGGGGCAGGATGGTGGGAGCCACATTGTCTTTGGAAGGACTGAGCGGCAGCTGGCCTGGTTGGGTCCCAGTGGTGTTTGCAGGTATAGCCAATGCCTCGGCTTCTGACAGCACAGGGTGCCGCCACCCCTCCCTGCATGTTCACGGTGGGTCCCTGTGCTCCCAATCTCCAAATATTAAGTGCAGAGATTCTGGGGTCAGTGGTAACACCTCCTGTTTGAAGCTTCGGTTAAGTCCCAGCTCTCTTTCCTTCTCCATCCTTGGGGCAGCCAGCCCTGACTCTCCTGGCTTTGCAACTGGACTGCTGAGCTCGGTGCCTTAGAATTAAGACCTGTGACTGAGCCAGGCCTTAGATGGTGAGCACTGCACCCAGTGGCAGGCACAAGGTTGTCTAAGACATAGTTGCAGATCAGTTAGTAAGTACCCTTGAAGTTGGAGTCTTCAGCATTCCCCCGTGATACCTTGACGACCCGTGCCGGGGACTCCCTGTGCCTCTGAGTCACGTGTCCACTCGAATCTAATAGTGGATGGCTGGTTTTCACCACAGTGCATCGGCACTGTCTGAGCTGGTACCCGTGGCACAGCCTCTCCACTTCTGAACCATCAGTGTCTCTGAGAAATGGTGCTTCTTCTTCGTCTCTTACTCAGTTCTGAAAATCAGAGCTGTTTTCCATCCTTAGCTACATCCAGGGAGCCCAGCCTGAGGTGCCCTGAGCAGTGCTTCTAGCCTGGCTTCATCCCCACCCCAGGGACCATGTTTTCCGTGGACAGGGCTCCCTGCCTGTCCCTGAGGTTCCGTGGCAGTCCTCTGGTTCAGGGAGCTGGGCGAGGCTGTCTGAGAAGAGCAGCAGGCCCGAGGTTCGCACTGGAGTTGGGGTCAGAGGTGGCCAGAGTGTGCGAGCCCTGGGCTCTGGGGATGTTGCTACTGCAGACCTGCCCGATGCATGTCTTCCAAGCTGTCACTCTGCACTCCTCCCTGTGAGATCCCGAGTTAAGAAGTGTGACCACATGGTTGAGGAAAACGCTTGTGGGGAGGAAGGAGCTTTGGCCTGGAGAAGAGGCTAGGGAACCTGCGCTCTGAGCAGGGGCCACACTCGCTGCTGGACCGTCCACAGAGGGAGGCCCAGAGGGAGGCCATGGGAAGGGAGGGGTGGCTGTCTGGAATGCTGGGACAGGACTCAGGTGTCCTGCGGAGATGGCATGTTCCTGGGGGCTCCTGTAGTGCAGATGACAATGGTGCTGGCCTGTCACATCGCCTCTTGTAGAGGCAGGTCACAGTGGAGATGGGTGCACTGAGCTCTCATCTGGGACAAGTGCACTCTGTGGCCATCACACCCACAGTCAAGAGGATGCACAGGAAAAGTGGGTGCCTTGCCAAGCAGCTGCCTCTGCCCATTGCTGCCTGGGTGTGTGGCGAGGCTTAAAGCAGGGGAAAGATGTGAGGCCTGTGTCCCGAAGCTCATTGCACTGCTGGGGTGGAAGAGACTCTGGTGTCTGAGCCCAGAGCTCATTTGACACCCTCTCTGCCCGAGTCGGGATGACCTGGGCCTGTGTGAGTCCTGGACTGCTCCCAAGGGCACTGCAGCGGCTCCAGCTGCTGGCCTACAGCGTGCCACACCTGGTCGTTTGCACAAGCTTTGGGCAGGACCCAGCTGGGTAGCTTTCCAACGAGTTGTCAGCCCTCAGTGCCCTGCCATCACAGAGGTCACAAGGTGGTCTAGCTCCCGAGGAAGCCTGGAGTGCAGGGCAGAGTGTCTTCCCCATGTGGGCTGCCACATTCATCTTTTTGAAATGGAGCAAGCAACCTAGGTCAACTTTGTGGGCATGGTATGACCCTTGCTGTCTTTGTCAGACTGGAGCCCACCCTCTTGCAGCCACAGGGAGGTTGGGGGATTGGCTGTGGGTCAACTTTCCTGAGCCTGTTTGAGCCAAGCACTGGGGCCATCTGGAACGTGAGCACTTATTTGGAGCATGCCCTGAAGCTGGCTCACGGAGGACCCCGTCTCTTTTTCAGAGGATTACCCCAACGGCACCTGGCTGGGCGATGAGAACAATCCTGAGATGAGGGTGCGCTGCGCCATCATCCCCTCTGACATGCTGCACATCAGCACCAACTGCCGAACGGCCGAGAAGATGGCGCTCACGCTGCTGGACTACCTTTTCCACCGTGAGGTACAGGCCGTGTCCAACCTCTCCGGCCAGGGCAAACATGGGAAGAAGCAGCTGGACCCGCTCACCATCTATGGGATCCGCTGTAAGTGGGCCTGTCCCAGTTCCTGCCTGGCTGGGGGGTGGAGAGAGCCGTGGAGGCATCCGGTGAACTGGATTGGGGGCCCACGTGTGCAGTGCTGGAGAGGACGCTGGGCTCAGTGGTCTGTGTCATGTGCTCCTGGGTTGGCCTTCAGAGTGCCCAGCCTGTGTGTCCTGAGCTTAGACACCAGGTGAAGCTCCAGAGGTCTGGGTCCAGGGGAAGCAAGGAGCCTTGAGGCCATGGAGTGTGTGCACAGGCTCTGCCCTGCAGTCCCCAGACTGGTGCTCACTGCGCTTCCATTCCCTTAGCAGCTCCTGCTGGAGTCAGTCTCTTGTAGGGAAGGGGCACGGGCTGTTGATTAGGACCCATCCCATGACTGCTGGCCCCTTGCTGGCCTCTGTGCCTCAGCTTCCTCAGGTGACTGGGAGAAACTTGGCAGAGCTGCTGTGGGCTCTGTCAGTACATGTGGCCCTCTACGCCTGTGAAGCCACTGGGAAGGGGCAGTGCGTGCTCAGGTCCCTCTGCTGGGTGCAGCCCTCAGGATGAGTGGGAGTCCATCTGGCCCACCTGTGTCAGCGAGGCCTTTGCAAGTTAGGCACCACTGTGTGTTCAGGTGGACCCTGAAACATTTCAAGTGCTCATTTGCCTTTTCTCCCTGTGCTTGCTTTGATACTTATTGCTGATTGCTCCTCACAACACAACACAGAACAAATACATGGACATAGGCCCACCTCCTGAGGCCTCAGCTCAGCTACTGATGAAGAGCAGACCAGCATTGTCACCCCTGCCTCCCTCTATTGCTCCTTCAGAGTCTGCCGTGACATCCACAGCTTCAAGGCTACAGCCACAACCATCCCAGTTAGGGAAGACTTTTTTCTCCTTCCTGTTTGTGGACAGAAATATTTTCCCCTATTGGGCTCAGTGGTGCATGCTTATGCGCCTCCCAGGGGCTTGGGAGGCTGAGGCAGGAGGATCACAAGTTCAAAGCCAGACTCAGCAATTTAGCGAGGCCTTAAGTAACTCAGACTCTGTCTCTAAATAAAATACAAAATAGGGCTGGCGATGTGGCTCAGTGGTTTGAGTGCTCCTGAGTTCAAACTCTGGTACCCGCTCCCCACCACCCCCCAAAAAGAAAAAAAATATCCCCCCCCCAAAATCTGCATTTTGAAACACATGGTAGGTCACATCTCTAAGTACTGTCTTTGTGAAATGAGGGGACATGTTTATTTGAAAGGGGGACTTGCTTTCTGGGATGTTGGCTTTTTGAGGGCTCCCAAGGATCAATGGGCCTCCCAGAATTCAGGCAGATAACGAAATAGTTTGTGCTCCATCAAAAGTAGCACATTCTCGTAACTTTGGAAAACGTGGAACATTCTTTTAAAGAGTGTGTCTTGTTGTTTGAATTGAGAGCGCAGGAGCGGTTCTTACAGCTTTTCCTATCGGTGATATAAGCCTCTGCTTGAACTATGCAGAAGAGCAAGTCCTAACCTGCAAGTTGCCAGAAATGAATTGAAACACAATCAGCCTGACACCCCCACCCTTGGGGACATCTGTGAGGAAGGCTGGTATGGATGAGGGACCCCTGAGATCTCCTGGTGCTTGGTGGGAGTTTGCTTGGTTGGCACAAAGTCCCACACTCCCAGGTGACCTGCAGACGGCTACAGTCCCCCCTTTCAGCAGGCAGTCTCCTGGCAGAAGACACAGGCACGCTTACCTTGGGGAGCCATCTGTCTACCCCACCTGGGGCACCCTGCAGGGTGTGTTGGGGTCCTGGGACTGCTGCAAAGAGCCCTGCAGACTTGGGGCTGGAGACCCAGGGGTTGGTTCTCTGATGGGTCTGGAGGCCGTGTGTCCAAGGTCCATTCTTGGCAGGCTGTACCTCCTCTGCTGGGGCTTTCTCTCTCCTGGCTTCTGTTGGTGGCTGACGCTTCCTGGTACTCCCGCCTCGTGGCAGCCTGGCCCCAGCCCTGCCGCCTTGCCCCAGGGCCTGTTTCCAGTGTTTTCCGCTGTCTTTTTCTCCTCTCCTTATAAGGACACCAGTTACACTGACTGGTGTGACCTCATTTTCACTTAATGAATCACATCTGCACAGACCCTGGTTCCCAGTGAGGTCACACTCAGAGCTCCTGGGAAGGACGAGAACTCGAGGGGATGCTGCTCGACCTATCGCACAGGATGTGGGTTCTTCTGAACTTGCTGGTTGGGTGCTGTCTCTTCTCCACTGCTATGGTGACAGGGGAGGCTGCCCATGTGTGCCTTGGGGTCAGGACATGGCTGTGCACAGGTGCTCCCATTGGTCCATCCCTGCTCAGCATGGCAGGGCACAATGAGTACCCCAGTTTGACCTAGAGCTGGCATAGGTCAGGTCCCTGTGACTGATGGAGACCAGCAGAAGACCCCTCATTGGCAGGGACCTGGACGCTGTGCCTTCAGGCACCAGAGAGCAGCACCAGGGCTCGGCAAGCTGAGGAGCCTTATCTTTTTCTTACCCATGTGTGCGATCGTGGTAGTGGGACACCCACCGGCTGGGCTTTGTGAGGGAGGCTCTGGATATTGAGGGCCTGGGCCTGCGCCTGCCTGGAGTGTCACCATGAGGACACATGGCCCAGTTCCTGTTGCTTTTCTGAGCCAGCTGCTATCTAGTTAGGTCTGTAATTTCAAGAAATAAGTTGCTGACACTCCGTTTCCCGCTTTGCATTCTCCTGAACTTGAGATTCTGTTAACAGGGATCATGTTTATCATTCCTTCATGCCTGATAAATTGAGTGTGCCACCCACCGAGGACAGGAGACTGAGCTCTGCTTGTGTGTTACCTCTGCCCTGTCCCCCCACAGCTCCTCTCAGGTCCACTATGAGCCAGGCTGGCCAGGGAGAGCTGGAAATCTGGTTTTGTGATTTGAACACATGTCCACAGTAGGAGTTCTGGAGGGTGGGGAGGCAGTTACATGGTGGGGAGTGTTTTCTGCCCCAGGGTAGACTGCCTGGCAGCTTGCAAGGGCAGGGTGAGAGCTGGCTGGGGCCGCCCCTGAGCCCAGTGGACAGGTGTGGCTCCGGCCAGTGGCAAGGGTGCACCACCTTGCTTTCCAGGGAGCTGAGTGCGGCTCTGTGGGTAGCAGGTGCCCGAGGGCCGGTGCCAGCAACTTCTGCTCTTTGTTTCTTCTGCCTGCTGTCTCCCCAGTGCACTGAGGCAGCGGTGGGGCAGCCTGAGCAGAGCAGCAGCTTGGTGGCCTGTCCTCCCTGAGCATCTTGCTGGGGCCTGGGCTGTGCTGAGGGCCACAGTGGAGGCCCCCCCGAGGTGGCACTGGAAGGCAGGATTGTAAGGCCATTGCGCACTCCTGCCTGGTGTTTGACTTGGACATGAAGGTGAATACTCTTTTTCCTTGAGGTTGTCAAACATGAATCAGACAATAAGGTAGTTGGTTAGTGGTGGGTTCTTTGGTGGCTGTGGTCTGCAGTGGGTCCTTGTCACTGCAGTGGTCACTGTCTGCTTGGTGTCCTGACTTGGTGAGGCTTTGTCCTGCAGTAAAGCCATATGCAGCACACTGTGATCACTCAGTAGGTATTTATTGAGTGATGATTCTGTGATTTCTTTAGAGGTGACCTGAAAGTCAAAGACCCAGAATTTGCTGCTTAATTTACAAATACTCTTTTCTGTAAGATGATGAGTGTTGCTCCCATGCTTTTGGTTGCTCTTCTGATGCTGGGGTCCTGCCCCATTTTCATCCGGTTTCTTTTTATCTAGTCACAGAGTTTGGTTGCCATTCATTTCTGCCCTAAGGACACGCTCATATAAAAAGCCAAGAGCTCTTCTCAAAACCACCACCACCACCACCACAACAACCACAACCACCACCACCACCACAATCACCAACATCACCACCACCACCACCACCACCACCACAATCACCACCACAACAACCACAACCACCACCACAACAACAACTACCACCACCACCACCACCACAATCACCAACATCACCACCACCACAACCACCACCACCACAACCACAACCACCACCACCACAATCACCACCACAACAACCACAACCACCACCACCACAACAAAACCACCACCACCACCACCACAATCACCACCACAACAACCACCACCACAACAACAGCAGCAAACCTTCTGATACTTAATACAGTACTTTAAAAACCAAACACTTCCTTTGTTTTGATTAGTTCTGGTGTTTTGCTCCCCACAGGAGCAGGTGTGTGGGGACAGGGCAGTAGTTAACTCTCAGTGGATGGTTCAAACCCAGGGCTCTTGGTTCTCAAAACAGTATTTCAGTGTGAGCGTCTGACCATGACAGTTCTCAGTTTCATCTGTTCCCTTGGAGTGGATGGCCAGCAGAGAGGAACCTGCTGAAGGACAGAGGCCTCATGATCCCCACGTTGCCACTGGGTACAGGAAGGGCCTTCTAGACCCTTAGTCTCCTCGTAGCTGGCTGGGAGCTCCTCTGGATGCCCATCAGCGATGCTCTGAGAGCTGTCTGTGGAAGAGTGACCGGCCACATGGGTGCCCGTGGGCACTTTGCTCTGCCAAGATGCTCTTCAGGAAGGTGCACGCCCACCTGCCCCATCCCTGCTTCACGTTGGAGTGTAGGTAGTGCCCTTCTTCCAGGTGTGCAGGGGTGCCAGGGCAGAAGCACTGCACAACACAGTCCTGTCCTAGAGGTGTTGTGTTCAAGGAGAAAGGTGAAAAGGTGTGGGAGTCCATTAGCGAGTGTCAGAGCTGAGGGCGCTGGAAGGGTGCCGGAAGGGTGCCGGAAGAGAGCCTTAGACTGCTGTGATCTCCCTGTGTCGATGGGATAGCTGGGCATGTGCTGTGTGCCAGGACAGTCTGGTTTGCTGGCATGCACAAGGAGACAAATTTCATCTCCAGTGTGTGTGAGGGTGGTGCAGCAGGGGCTGAGGGCAGGTGGGACTGTTGGGGGTCGGGCTCCATAGGGCTGGGGTAGCTGAGAGGGCAGAGGAGTAACAAGTGCAGTTTTGGAAAACCAGATCTGACTGCATTGTTGGGATCCTGATTTGATTCTCTTGGCATTTGGGACATGAGATACTGTTCATGATTTGGGGGCAGACGGGGGATGGGACTGCAGCAAGCCTGACACCTCTTTCACCCAGCATGCAGTTGGGCCAGATCCTTTATAAGTTAAGTGGATTGGAAGGAGGTATAACTAGGTGAGCCTGCACCTGGTCTTGGAAGGCCACTTATCCCCTGACTCTTCTCTGGTGACACGTGCTTTCTGGCTCATTTTTCTGGAGGGTTGGGTCAGCCTTTGGCAGCTGAGCTCTGGCAGCTGGCCACTTCAGTGTTCAGGTCACTCCCAGACAGCAGGGCCATGGAGGAAGGCTGCACCTCACTGCTCTCTTTGGGATGTGTTCTTCCAGGTCACCTTTTCTATAAATTTGGAATCACGGAGTCTGACTGGTATCGAATCAAACAGAGCATTGACTCCAAATGCCGGACAGCATGGCGGCGAAAACAGCGAGGCCAGAGCCTGGCGGTCAAGAGCTTCTCGCGCAGGACTCCGTCCTCGTCCTCGTACAGTGCCTCAGGTAGGCCCTGTGGCAGGCGGTGCAAGTGGAGCCTTGGGGCTCAGTGCAGGGGGAGGCCTCCCCCTAGCTGAGTCTGCAGTGGCCCCGGGACCCTTCCCTCTGGGTCCATGAGTGAGCGTGGTGAGGCTGAGAGAGCGCAGTAGCCCTGTCCGGCTTATCTCACCAAGGAACACCCTGGCCCTCGGCTCTGAGTCCCTGTGGGCTCCGGAGCAGAGGGAGGGTTTGCTCAGACCCTCCTCTCCTGCTGCCGTGGAGCTCCTGAGCGTCCGGCTGACTTAACAACACAAGCAACACTATCGTTGGGGGAGTACCAAATTGTTTTTCTCTTTTTTTCTGATTTCGAGTTTACGGACCCAGACTTCTCCAAACAGTCGCGCAGTCTCGCCTCCCCGCAGGCGTTGCTGGAGAGGGGCTTTCCCTGGAAGAGCGCTCTGCAGCCACGCTGTGCGACTTTGCCTTTCTGTTGCCTTTCCCCTGAGACACCTCAAAACACTTATAAAGTATTTGAATTAAAAAATTTTCCTAGACTCCCCACAGCAGCTTCCTTGCAGGAGCTCTAGGAACCTGAGGGCTCGGCAGTGGACGGGGTGGCCCTCCCAAGTGCTTCCTTGATTGGAGACGCTCTTCTCGGAGCTGCGGAGCACATCGCCTGGAGCTGTGTGCACACCCTTGGGGAAGCAGCCTCCTCCTGGCTGTTTTGGGGGGTCGTCAGACCTCAGCCTTGGCTATTGCCCAGGTCCTTGAGATGGATGTGGCTGCTGTGTAGGCCACACAAGCCATATCTGGGCAGTGCTCTTGTGAGTGGCTGCAGGAAGAAGCTGTGAAGGGGGAATCAGGCCTTGCTGCCCTGGCTAGGAGTCCTTCACGGGAGCTCTGCGGGACCTGGAGAACTGTGCTGGTGTCCTTCTGCACAGGACAGAGAGGGTGCCTGTTGTATGGACACAGCAGCGGGAGTCATGGCTCCAGGCAGGGACGGGATCCTGTCAATGGGCGGCAGGTGTGGAAGCTGCGGTCACCTGTGTTCCCACTTTGTTCCACGTGTGGAGGCGTGGAGAAGGCGTTGGAATCTGTGTGTGCTTATCTTGGTAGTGGCTGTCTCTATCTAGCGGGGTTACGGTTTTTATTTCATTTATGTCTTTGTGTTTGACTCTGGTTTCCACATTATTTCCAGTGAACACTGTATTAATTTTATAGTTTTTAAAATGCTGTTTAATTCAAGGGGTGGAGATTTCTGCTTTTAGTGACCATGCAGTAGCAGGGCCAGAGTGAAGTCTCCTATAGACACCTGGACAGGATCTGAGAAGCTGCTTTGTGGACGTTGGGCAACAGGTGGCCAGGCCTGTGCTCCCTGAAAGAAGGAAGTGGGACCTGCCCCGACTCCGAACCCCTCTGGAGTGTGAAGCAGTGAGGATTGTCAAGTGTAGCCCACAGCCGGGCTGGGGCTGTGAGGGGCTGAGGCAGTGAGAGCTGTGGGGAGAGGGCAGGCTCCCTGTTGCCTGTGTGAGTCCTAGAGGCACTTGCCCAGAGGGAGGTTCCTAAGTTCACCTGGGCTGAGAGGCGTCCGGTTCCCACAAGACAGAATGCAGAACCCTCTGTGACAAGTCCAGCTTCTAGCAGGGGCACCAGAAGGCCTTGCCTGCTCAGGCTGAACTGTCCCCAGAGAAAAGTTGCCACAGTCCAGACACCTGACATGGAAAAAGGCACAAGGCCCCAAATCCAATCAAAAGAACCAGAGGGAAGGAGACTGAGACCAGCAAAACCAGGGTCAGGGAGACTAATCTAAAGGAGCAGACCCGGCACGAACACGTCTATTAAAGCTCTTTAAGGGGGAGCAGGAATGTAGTGGAAGTAAAGAAATAGAAGATACACAGCGCCAAGTGGACTCTGGATGTGGACCACGCGGGCAGGGGTTTCCAGGGCACAGTGCCATTCTTGATTTCACTCATGTCATTTGGTAGGACTGGACCCAAGTTAAATTCCCAGTCGGGGACAGTCTCCTCACAAATCTGAAAACTACTGGATGTGGTGTCCTGCATTACTAGGGCACTGAAGATCCTGGGGTGTGTCCGAGGAGGAGAAACGCGTCACCACAGGGACGGGCAGCAGGGCCTCCTCGCCCAAGGCTGGACTCCTTGTTCTGTGCTCAGGCGCCTCAGCTCCCTGAGTGCTGCTGTGGCAGGGGCACCTTGCACATTAAGGTACTGCTGCCTCTGGGCTAGCCTGCCCCTGTCACAGAATGTTTTGGAGCCTTTGAAAGGACTGTTCAGAGCAGGCTTTGTGGTAGTGCTGGGATGTGAGGCCATTGTCTTTGGAAGCTAAAGGGTTTGAAATTGAGACCTCAGGGTGTGATTGTGCCTGGAGAAGTGGCCCTGGATGAACTGGGCTGCCTTGGGTGGGATGCTGAGAGGGGCACAGCACCAGCAGGCGTGGGAGGCAGACGCAGCCCAGCTGGGTTTGTTCATCGTGGGGCCTCACGGCCAGCACCCCATTCCTATTCTTCATGAATGTTTTCCTAACGTGTTCTGTAGACCTTTCCAGCCATCAGGTGGATGGCTTTGGGACTTAGTGCTCAGGTGGACTAGGTGTGGGACCGGCCTTCTGCAAGCTCCACTTGCAGGTGGACCACTTTGGAAAAACCTTGCATTCAGATTCTGATTCAGATACCACGGCGGTGACCTGAAATTCTGTTTCTCACCAGCTCCCAAGTGACAACCACACCACCAGCCATGCTCATCCTTGAGCCAGGCTGTGCATTGGAATGGGTAGGGTCTTGGGCACGTTGACCTTCAGGTCCACTGCTGACTTTGCAGGTGGAAATTGAGATGCCTTTCTCTCAAGCTCAGGTGGTCTGTGATTCTTCTTGTCTTACCGTTTTTTGTTTTTGTTTTTGTTTTAACTTATCAGTGTCTGTCTTCCAGTCCTCAGTGTTCCTTTCAATGGAATGTCTGACTCAGTTTAATGATAGTTTATCAAGATGTCAGTGTTTCTCTAAGATGCTGTGGGTCTCTTCACACTAAGTGTGCTGGTCTCTGAGGGGCACAGCTGGCCGCAGTGCGGTGGGTCTTCAGTATCTGAGCCCTGGGCAGGTCCCAGATGTGCCATGTCTGGGAGACCCTGGCAGCGGGCTGACTGAGGTGGCTTTTGAATATGGCTTTTTCAGAGAGGCACGGCCTTGTACCAGGGGCAGGGCCTTCCTCGCCCTTCTCTTTGGTCAGCTGTCTCCAGCTTCCATCCTGGTGAAAGCAGCACTGCCCCATTAGCCTTCTGTGCCCAGTGTTTGGAGTAGGAGTGAACTCTAGAGGGCAAGGCCAGTCATCCAGACCCCAGCTGAGGGTGGTCAGCATAGGGGTGTCCCTGTGGCTTGAAGTGCTCCCTTTTCAGGGGAGCAGTGTGGCTTCTGATCATTGGGCCGCTGCTGCTGCCCCAGGCCCAGGCTCCTCCCTCCCTCACAGTGCTCCCTCACAGTGCCGGGTGAGTTGAGGACAGAGAGCACCTGCTTTGTAAACTTCAGTGGACTTAATTATTACTTTAAGGGACTTCTAGAATCTGCCATTGTTCGTTTTGTGTCTACTCTTGGTCTAACAAAGCTATTTTGGTGACAGAAATAACTCAGTAAAATGTAATCAAGCCACAATTCTGGCTTAATTACATTTTACTGAGTTATTCAGTGAGGTTGTAATTCAGTGGGGTTGTCTCGTTCACCTTTGAATTCTCAACCAACAGAAAAGGAACTTCGAAACAAATAAATACTGTAGGTGGGATCCTGTGCCAAGGATAATCTGTTTAAAGATTATCTGTTACTGCCAGATTGAATACAAGTCATAGAACACTAGTTTCGAGAGAATTTCTAAAAACTGATTTATGAAAGCACTGTACCATGCTATCTGGCAACACCACCCAGATGTTTACATGTGCTTGAGTTTAATGTGGCTTAATTTTACTGTTTAAAACACACTGCGTAAGGGCTGGGGTTGTGGCTCAGTGACAGAGTGCTAGCCTTGCACATGTAAGGCCCTGGGTTCCATCGTCAGCACCACATAAAAATAAATAAATAAAGTAAAGGTATTGTGTCCAACTACAACTGAAAAATAAATGTTTTTTTTTAAAAAAAAAAAAAAACAAACAAACAGTCTCATTGGCGAGTTGGAAACCGTGGCTGGGCATCTGTACAGTAGTGGCCAGTGTTTAGAGTTGAAGAGTACCCTCTCTTGAAGCCCACTGCCTGCACTCTGTGCACGGCTGCCTTTGCTTCCTTCAGTGAGTGCTCTGGATGCTGGGAGGAGCCAGGCCAGGAGAGGTGGGGAGGCCCTGGCCGGGGCCCTGTCTGTGGCTCCCTGTCCCACTGGATGGCAGCCTGCTACCTCCTCAGTGCAGTTCTGACCTGCGCTGGTGTGAGCATGTTCACCTCTGGTCACTGCTGTAGCTCCTGATCCCAAACAAGTGGCCAGTGCAGATTTTTGCTCTAGATGTTAAAATTACTCTGCTTTAAACTATGAATTTAACTAAGTCTTCACATTATACAGTTGTGGTGAGCCCTTGATCAAATGGTAATTTCAATTATTTGAATCTTCCGTTTGGAAATCATTTGTATCATACTAACAAATCCTATCTTCTAGGATTTTTTTAGAATTCTACGTATGAGTAGAACCATTCTTCTTAGGCATATTTTTAACCATTGGAAACCATCAAACTCCATTGATTATTATTATTATTTTTTTCCAATTGGAGCAGAAATACTTTGGGAGTCTGCTCAGTCATAAAGCTCTTATTAGCTGCTGTAGTGTTCTCTAAATATTTAGCTCTTGTACCTCTCATAATGAAGTTTGAAATGTTTTTTCTTCCTTTTTGTATTTGGTACTGGGAATTGAACCCATGGGTGCTTTAACACTGAGACAATCTCCAGCCCTTTTTATTTTAGATTTTGAAATAAGATCTCACCAAGTTGTTGAGACTGGCCTGGAACTTATGATCCTCCTGCCTCAGCCTCCCGAGCGGCTGGAATTATAGGCCGGCTTCCTTGCATATTTAAAAAAAAAATTTTTTTTTTAAATTTCTAGTTGTAGATGGATATAATACCTTTATTTTATGTATTTATTTTTATGTGGTGCTGAGGATCGAACCTAGTGCCTCACACATGCTAAGCAAGCACTGTACCACTGAGCCACAACTTGTTAAAAAATGGCCATTTAAAATTTTTTGATATTGTTTGAAGTAATTTAAAAAATATAATTTTTATCATTTTGCAAATATTATCATCTTATTATTGTTATGTTACTTTAAGAAATGTATTCAGTAGACTCTGCATGCCTTGGCAGTCTGATGCCTACTAGGAGCTGCTTCAGAGTGCTTGGTGGCTCAGTGGTGGAGCAGAGCACACGTCCAGCTGGCACCAGGCTCACATTCACTGAGCAGTGGGCCAAGCAGTGTGCCGTGTGTACACTCCCACCCCCACAGAGTTGTTATTGTGTTTTTCATTTTTCTTCTAGTCATATTAACATTTAACTTTTTTTCACAAAATTTTCTCCCACTGTAATATATTTTTGTGTTTAAATGTTTTTTAATTGATCAATCATAACTCTCTACAAGAAAAATATATATGCATTAAAAATTTCTTAAGCCCTTAATGTTCTAAGTGTGTTGGAAAATTTGGATGGAGGGACCATTACCATTAAAATGAACATACATCAAAGCAAATATATCTTACTTTGGGTAAACATAGAAAGTAAAATTTTGTTTTTGAAGTGTGTCTGAGTGGATGAGGCTTTCCTCTGTTTATTACTTTTTAAAAATTAAATAGTTTAGCAGATAAAAATGTAGCGGTGGGAGGTAGTGATGGGACACCAAGTCCTGCTGGATGTGAGCGTGAATCGTGCTGTGAGCCAGGCCTGCTCGTGTCTGCAGACGTGTGCCACTCCCCTGTGGTGAAGACTCTCGGAGCCCTCTCCTCCCTCCCTTTGCAGAGTGTGGCATGCTGTCCCTCCCTTGGTAACCACACTGTGCAGTGGCACCTCTTCCCTAGTCACCGTTACACTCCAGGGGCAGACACGACGGACTGATGGCCCAAACAGGGCTTCACACCATTGAGTCTTGTCTTTTCATCCCTGCAGTTACATCTGGTGCTCTTTGTTCACGTGACCAGGCTTACTCGAGTAGCAGGGGTTTGTTATGACAGTGGCCCTGATTTTTCACACTCTCTGGTCTTGTGTCAGAAATTTCAGTTATCCCAAACTCACTATTAGTGACCCTGCAGGAAACTGGGGACCTGCTGATCCACATCAAGGGGTGAGGTGTGTCTTATGTGAACTGAGGGGCAGAAGGGACCTACTCTGAGGCTGTCTGTGTGACGCCCTGTGCTCCCACTCCTGTGCTCCCACAGAGACCATGCTGGGTACCCCACCACCCTCCAGTGAGCTCCAGCAGCCGCAGCCGCAGGCCCTGCACTACGCCCTGGCCAACGCACAGCAGGTGCAGATCCACCAGATTGGAGAGGACGGGCAGGTGCAAGTAGTATGTATCTTCTCGCCAACGCAACTGGGGAGGGGACTGGGGCGGGGGGGGGGGGACACCTGCAGCACAGGACGAAGTGATTGTAATATGAGCTCTTGGAGCTCGTGGGTGATGGCAGTTATCGATGGCCTTGTCACGGAAAAGCACCTTACAGGATGACTAGTGGTCCCTCGTGGCTCCTCTTCTGTCCTGTAAGAATGTGGGCATCATCTACCTGTGCACAACCTGCTTGAGGTCCTGGCCACTTGAGGGTCCCTGCTACTGTCTGTCCTCCCAGGAGGGAATGGTTCTCAGTTCCGAGACTCAGGCGCCCTTCTCCCGAGGGAAGAAAAGGTCCTTCCTTCAATGGGAACGACGGCCTTTATTCCTGCATAGCATTTCTTTAGATTGTGTAACTCATGATGTCCCAAGTTTTCAGTGCTGTGAACAGTGTTTCACTGTTACTGCAAGTAGCACATATGTGGCTCAGTTCAACCTTTTGTGGGTGATCCACACCTGGGTTATGGGACAGAAGGGCTCACATGCAGGGGCTTCCAGCGGTCACTTCCCAGCATGAGACTCGCCTCAGCGGCTTGGACTTCTTTATGCTGGGGTCCTGCTTGTGGTCATCCCAAAGGGCTGGGGCAAGGGCCCTCCACACAAACACACACACCCATGGGCTCTTGTGGCAGACATTAGTAGTAGCAAAAAGGGCCGGGAGACTTCTTAGAGACTTGGTGGGGGTGATGGGTGTGGTGCTGCACCTGTGATCCCAGTGACTCTTGAGGCTCAGGCAGGAGGATGGCAAGTTCCAGGCCAGCCTGGGCAACTTAGTGAGGCCCTGTCTCAAAAAATAAAAAGTGCTGGGGATGTAGCTCAGTGGTAGAGTTCCCAGGGGTTCAATCTGCAGTGCTCAAGGAAAGAAAAGCCAGCTCTGACTTAAAGTTGCACCTGCGGGGCTGCCCTGAGCCCTGCCCTCCACTGCCTGCCTCACTTCCTGCAAGAAAGCCAGAACCCTTCCTGGCACTTCCACCAGCTTTATGTCCCTCAAGCTGAAACCATCGTAAAGGAAGCTGTAGTTCTAAGTTTGTCTCCCTTCTTTTTTAATGTTGCTCACATTCTTAAAATTTACCTGTCTAGTGGCATTAAAAGACTTAGCACACTTTTCCCGGGGTGCATTGCTCCTCCTGGAGTGACTGTGGTGTCTGTGACGCTGTGTCCCGAAGGTGGGTTTCAGGAGTGTCCCGTGGGCCCAGGCTTGTGCACACTGCAAGGCACTGGCCGGCACCGAGCCTTCCCTGAGTCAAGGTCAGACTTGGCGGAACACGCTTCATGTTTCCTTTGGTGTGTTTTTCTTCTGATGCTTCTTGGTGTCTTCTCTTTGCGGATCCCACAGGGCCACCTCCACATCGCCCAGGTGCCTCAAGGGGAGCAGGTGCAGATCACGCAGGACAGTGAGGTGAGTTCATTGACTCTGGGCTAAAGGTGGAGCAGATAAGGGTCCAGCAGGGCTGGGAGGCTCAGAGGTGCTGATGGCTCTTCAGCTTCTCAGATGTTACGGGACATTTTCCTCATGTCCTCACAACAGCCTTGCTGCTCTCATTAAGTGGGTGTGGATTAGTTGGGAGGAAGAGAGGTTTTCAGAAGTTTAGTTCCAGGTGAGAGCTGGTGTGAGGGTACGCGTGGGCTCACCTGCGGACGAAGCATGCGCATAGCTGGCTGAGCTCTGGCTGTGTGCAGGCTGCTGTGGGGACTCAGTGCTGGAGGCTGTACCTCCCAGAGCTGGCTGGCCCCAGACAGTTGTGTCCATCACCATGAGGAGGGCTGAAGGCGCCCTGCCTGTAGGACAGCAGCAGGAGACTCCAGGAGAAGGGCTCAGGGATCACATCTGGAAGCTCTCAGTGGGCTCACTGGGAGGGAAGCATGCTCACAGGGGGGAGGGAGAAGGAGCCAGGAGCACAGGAGGAGAGGGAGGGGGCAGGAGGAGAGGGAGGGGGGCCAGGAGGAGAGAGAGGGAGGGGGCAGGAGGGAGGGAGAGGGAACAGATGTAGGGGAGAGACAAGGGGGGCAGGAAGAGGGGGGGGCAGGAGGAGAGGGAGGGGGAGCAGATGTAGGGGAGAGACGGGGGGGGGGAGCAGGAAGAGAGGGAGGGGGCAGGAGGAGAGGGGGGGCAGGAGGAGCGGGAGAGGGAAGGGTCCAGAGAGGAGGAAAGGAGCATGGGGTGAGGGTTCCGTGGCTGACTGTCGTGCCTTAGCATCACCAGGGGGCTTTTTGGAGGACTGATGAAGGGGTGGAGGAGTGCTAGGCCTGGCTTGCAAGGGCGAGGTGCTGGGGGCAGTGAGGGCGAAGCTGGTGTCCCACAGGGAGCAGGCCTCTGAGGCTTCAGGCCTGCACTCACGTGGAGGGATGGGAGCGGAGCACGGGCAGGTTGGCCAGGGGAGTGCTGTGCTGCACTTGGGGGAATGGGTCGTCATTAAAGGCATAAGCATGGAGGGGTGGACAGACAGCCATTAGCACGTCAGTCCTGACTCTCCAGTTTCCTAGATGGCCCAGGCATCCAATCAGAATTTTCACTTTGCTTGTAAGAGAGGCAGGTGCTTGTAGTCACTCAAAGGAGAGAAAATAGATACTGTAGTAAAAGAAAAAAATAAACACAATTTTTTTTTATTGTTTTATGCTAAAATAGCCTGTGTGCTCATTCTTGAATTTCAGTTTTTACTTTCAATTTTGATTCTTTCTCCAGCTTTCAAATCAATCTGTGAATTATTTTTATTTCCATCCGTTAAGAATCAAATACAATAAATTACAACACTTTGCTTGTAGCATTAATGGTGACTTTGTGGTAAGTTAGGATATGGAGACAGTCTTCTTATCACAAGAAATCCTTACCTTCATGTTGTTTGTTTAACATGAAGTAATTACTTTGTCTGCATAGTGACATGGAGTAGAGTCTACCAGCCTAGCCCAGCTCATTTGGCGAGGAGTGGAAGTGTGGTCTGAGTGCCATGTGGTGCTCGGGCCTGCCATGCTGGTGTTGTATGGGTACCATTTGCATTGCTCAAGTATTTCAACTGTTTCAAATAAAGGTTTAAAAAGAAAAAAAGATTCTTATTTGGGGTCAGGGTAGAGGGAATGGGTGCATGTTTTGTTTTACCAAAAAATAAGTACCTAGAGACTAAGCTTAAAATATTTTATATATATATATATATATAATATATATATATATAATTTTTTTTTTTTTTTCCATTGCTACATGGGGTTGGATTTTATAGAATTAGTGATTCCTGGGTGTTTCTAGATGGCATGGGAGGTTGTGCCTGTCTGCATGGGTCATGGTGTTGTTTTTCTGTCCTTGAGTGTCTCCTTTTCCCTTTGCTTGCAGGGCAATCTACAGATCCACCACGTTGGCCAGGACGGGCAGGTAGGTTCTCTCCTGTCTTCACTTCACATCTGCCCACTGTCCCCTGGCTGGGGCTCCCCTGCCTTCTCTCCAGCATTGCCTGGGTGTGATGGCGCCTGCAGGAGGGAGCTGGGAGGGAAGGGCTGGCTTCCCTCTTGGTGGCCATGCAGGTGCCTGGAAAACAGGCAGGGCAGTGCTCTGGCACTACTGTCCTGGCTTTGTGGGATTGTGCCATAGTTTTGCCTCATAGGGGAGCTCCCCTGAATTTGTTATTATTTTCTGGTTGTGTGTGTATGAGCTGCTGGTGGGGCTTGTGCAGATAGCTGTGGGTCAGGACAAGGTGGGCTTGTTCTTGCTGTCACACTCCAACCACTTACTTTCTCTAGTTGAAGAGGAAAAGAGCAGCCCTCCAGCGAACACTCCTGGTAGGAATTCTGTAGCTGCTGAAGAGCCTCTAATGGAGGCCCCAGGGAGGCCCTTGCTGGCCAGGAGAGGGTGAGATTGGGCAAAGGGTTGTTTTCACAGCCTTTTGAAGACAGCTCCTGACAGAGACAGGATCTGGATGGCCCTTCTGTTCTGTGGCGCCCGAGCTGGGTAAGGGTGGAGAGGCTGCACACAGCTCGCTCCTATTCTGGGGGCACGAGCGCTCTCCTACGAGAGGTCTGTTCGTATTTCTGCTCTGCGTGGCACTGTGCACTGGAGAGTCGAGAACTGGACACAGGGCAGACACAGCCCTCCAACTCTTTCTCGACCCCTTGGGGTGCACTGAGAGGAGGCTGCTTGCCCTAGATAATCTGTTTGGATCAAGGTTCCAGTGGCTGAGTGCTGTGGTGGTTGTATTATATAAATCTAAATTTGCTGCTTTGAGTAAGAGCCAGAGCCAAAGGAACAGAACCAAAGAGAACCCAGTTCTTATGCGGTCCTTCTGCATCTTGGTGACAGGGCCACACAGGGCCTGGTGGAAGCTGGCTATTGTCTTTGTGGTCTTGCTTTTTGCTCATGGTCAGGGTGGCAGAGGCTCGGCCTCCTACTCATGGTTTTTCTCTTAGTTTTTGATGTTTTAGCGGCTCAGCTCATATCTATACACTGGTGGCATTATACCTTGTTGACACACACCTGGAATTTAGAGCACTTTAGCAGAAGGGTTTCTCCGTTCTTTTCTGCTGTAAGACATCTTACAGCATATTGCACTGATTTTGCAACCCTTGGTTTGAGAAATACTGAAATGGATGACTGTTAGTGTGTCTTTCTCAAGAACAGTTATAATTAAATAATTTTTAAAAGGCTTACAGCTATGAGGAATTTATACTGTACTTTTTAATATATTTCCTCTCATCTTGTTAAAAGATAATTCTTTAATTTTATTAGAAACATTTTAAAAATTGTAACGAAGTTAAAGAAAAATGATTATAAACATACTAGTTAGTTCTTTCTTAGCACCTTCTCAGGACTTTAAGTTGAGATCCAAAACATAGGATTATCTGTGTCACTCAGCACTGAGTGACTTTCCCTGAGCATTCTTGAATCAGGTGTCACCTGTCTCTGGTCTTGGGTGGCCTCGTTGTCCTTGGGGTTGGTGGTGCAACCTCATTGTGTGACTCGTACCATATCCACAGAGCTCAGGGCAGTTTTGTTCTGAAACCCTTTTCTTGCAAGGGCTCCAGGGAGAAAAGGAGCCCTGATGCTGGAGGGTCCCAGGCATAGCAAGTCTGTGTGGGAAGCCTGTGGAACGGCCCTGGGGATATCAGAGCACCCTCATCTAGCAGCTAGAGGGACTTGTTCAAGGAGCCTCTTGGTATCTGTAGGCCCTAACATACCCCAATTGCTTACTTACTGGTGCTTCCTGGCCCAAAGATGCCATGGTGTTAGGGAGTGGGCAAAAGGTGACCAGAGACTGAAGGGTAGGGGAGCAGTGTCCTCCCCGTTTGGCATTGTGTCCCCTAGAATGCCCAGCTTGTGGAAAAGGGCTCTTGGAAGGAACTAGGTGGGTGTCTTTCATGACTCTGGGTTTATTAGGCTCAAGGGTAGTTTTGCTCCAGCCTGAGCTGGGATCATTGGAAGGCCCAGCTGGCTGCCCTGTCCAAGGCAAGGGGCTTCACTGCACAGTGGTGAGAGTTCCCGTTTGGAGTGGAGTGGCATGTCCCTGCGATCCTTGTGGAAGCCACGTTTTCCTTAGGGGAGGGAGCAGAATGTTCACTCCTGAATCTTAGACTGGTAAGGTGGAGATGTGGGGCTGCCTGCAGTGTGGACATGGCATGTTTCAGGATCTACCTCCTGCCCAGCGTGGGCTCAGAGCCCCTTAGAGGAAGGCAGGCCTAGTGTAGGCAGCGTGGACTTGCCTAGGATCTGCCGGCTTGAGCACGGCCTTAGTGCAGGAGCTGGTGGTTTGCAGGTGAGGCACTACTACAGTTTGGTTTCAGAATTATCCTCCTGCCTGGGCCGAGCAAGACTTTGGGGACTGCCCTGGAAAGCTGTTCCTGTGGGTCCCTTGCCTTCTCGGGGGTGGGCTGCGGCAGGACAAGGGAAGGCTGAGGACTTTCCCCGACTATGCTGCGCGGCACAGATGCCAGGACCCTGATGCCCGCTCTCCTGGTCCTGTTTGCTCTGGTGGCAAGGAGCTCGAGTGCTGGCTGTGATTCAGGAGACGAGTGTGTTGTGTGCTTCGCTCTCACTGCTGTCCCCGGTGAATTCCTTGGTGTTGGGCCTCAGAAGTCACAACAGAGGGGTCTTTCAGGCAGGTAGAAGGCCGGTGAGAGCTGGATGCAGCCTCTGGCTGGGAAGGGCTGTGTGGTTTCCTAAGAGAGGGCCTGGAAGGAGCAGTCCCTCACGGAACCTGCCGAGGTCCAATTAGCTGGAGCAGCGGTGTCTGAAGGGCCTCGCGTAGCTCTGTGAGGAGGTCCCGTGGGTCCCTGTGCTGCCACGCTCCATGCTGCTGCAATGTCCTGGCCCACAGCAGACATATGTCCAGACAGCCGAGGAGGCAGTGGGTCGTCTGGATCGACTTCATCGTTTTCAGTGTACCTTTGAAAGGTAGATGAAAGACCTGGAGTATTAGAACCATTAGATCCATTTTTGTCCCTCAGAGTACCCAGTGCAGTGGACAATAGTACGTATCGATACTCCAGGATTCCTCGTTGAGTCCTTGGGTCGATAAGTTAGCATGCAGTCAAGTGAAGACATTTGAAAACTTCCATGTTTGACATTTTAAGATGTGGCAGATGGAGGCTGCTCCCCGCTCTGGAGATGGCCTGTACTCTCCCTTGAGTATGTCTCTGTTTCCCTGAATAAACTTCTGCCCAGGCCTCTTTTCCCCCCTTTTATTAAGCAGGTTTATTGCAGTATGATTGACTTGTCACAGTTCGACATTTGATGTGTTAATGTGTGACCAGCTTTAAACAACCACAAGTGGAATGTGTTTGCTCCTTCTCAGTTTCCAGCAATGACCTGAAAGCTCACAGAGTAGCCCAGAGCTTCAGTGAGCTGAGCCATCATGACCTCTGGGCAGTTGTGTGCTTCTTTCTAGTAGCATCAAGTTTGGAACGTGGTTTGGTGACTCCTGGGCCTTTCCAAAGCTTTTCTGTTAGCATCTTTTCAACGTGCCTCTTTTCCTGGGCAGTGGGCCTCGTGCCTTCACTTGGCAGTGCGGATGGTTTCTTGGGGGTGGCTCAGCCCAGGCCCACTCCTACGGTGTGTAGGTGCTTGGTAAGCTCAGGTGGAGCTGCTGATGAAGGAGGTGAAGATCCTTTAGCCCAGGGACCCTTCTAGAAGGCTGTCGAGGAGCCGAGGCTGGCAGTGTTTTTTCTCCAGGTGCCTCATCTCCTGGGTCAAGGAAATGACAGTGGAGAGCACCTGTGAGGACACTTGAGGCTGTCCTGCTCAGGCCCAGGTTTCCCTCGGCAATCTGGGAGCTCTGACTAGTCCAACTTGTGTCAAGGTGGAAGGTTCTTCTCCATGCGCTTGACTTGGGGTCGCACTGAGAGGAGGTTCCACACTGTACTGAGCACCTGCCTTTTGGGCCAGAGGAACAGATGCCAGGCCAGGAGGTCGGTCATCTGCACTGAGCCTCCCCGAGCTCCCTGGTCAGCAGTCAGGCCTGAGGAGTTCAGGATCCCATGGCCTCACGGCCAGACTGGATAATGAGGGGGCAGAGGGCATGGAAGGAGCTGCTCCCAAATGTGGCCTTTGAGAGCCATGGGCTCTGTGCCTGGCGGGGGCTGATGAGGACTGCTCTCACCCTAAGGGGTGAGTGAGGCAGGGCTGTGGAGCAAGCTGTGCTTCGAGCGTGGCCTCATCTCTTCTGTCCACCTGCTGGCTTTGAGGGTGCACTGCAGGTGGCTGTCTGGTTCCTCTGGGCAGTGGGGAGTCCTTGGCCTAGGTGTAGTGATGTGGCCCTGCGGGGGCTGCTTGGCTACAGTGGTGCTCCTACGTGTCGAGGTGGCTGGAGTCTCCCGTTCCCAGCTCTCTGACTCGGGGAGCTGTGGAGGGCAGCGAGGACCGTGCTGTGGCTTCTGTGGACTTCCACACCAGTCTGCCTTGAGGACAGGCCCGCTGGATGTTGCCACACCCCACCTGTCCTCCCCTGCCACTATGCTGGCACCTCAAAGCCCCCACTGGGCACAGCCAGTTGTGGAATCAGTGCTGCTGTCTCGTGTCACCCATCGACTGGTGGACAATACCAAAAGGAAAGAGTGGAATGGTGATGTGGGTGCGCTGCATGAAGCCAGAAAGTCCCGGAAACCTTTAGAGTCACAGCGGTCCTGGAACAGTGGCCAAGGCGAGGAAAACTGGGACCAGGGCAGAGAATCAGTAAATCCAGGAAGTTGAGGAGGTGTTGCCAGCAACAAATGGTAGCTGCTGGCCAGCCTTGGCCTTTAGCCATCTGCATAGACACCAGGCAGTGAGCGGCAGGAGGCGTGGCTCCTTAAAAATTGGTCTTAATAGGGGAAAAGAGAAAAAAAGAAAAAAGGGCGAGTCCTTTCAGAGTCTCCTTTTGGGGCGCCATGAGCACAATGTGGGGAAGTGGTCAGCACTCAGTAGGTGTTGGGCTGAGGGGCAGGTGAGCTGCCCAGAAGCTGAGACTCTCCGGGAACCACTTCCCCTCAGAACAGAAGCTGGTGGGGAAGGAGCTGGTGTGGACAGTTTCCTGGTGCTTCGAAGGGAGGTCCTTCCTGAAGTCAGTGAGGCTCCTTGATGGGCAGCTCTCATCTCACTTTTACTGACGGTCTGTCCCAGGCGAGGGCTGGCTGGGAGAAGGGCGTCCAGGCCCCTCTGTCTTCGTCTGTCTTTACTGGCCGTGCATCTTGGCAAGTCAGTCAGCCTCTGAGGCTCCGCTCCCCGCTGCAAATGGGAGCGAATAACAACACACAAGGTGATGCCTATGCCAGCGCCAGGGCCACGGCTGCATAGCCACATGCCTTTCTTGGTGCTGTTGGTCTGTAGCCTGGAGGTCCTGGCTGGTCCTCCCTTCCTGGGTCTCCTGCACTGGTCCTTTTGGCCAGGTTTAGGGTGGATGATGGAGTCATGGGGTCTCTTCTGACAATTAGGATACTGTATATTTGTTCCCGAGACACTCAGCTGTTGACATTTGCTTGACATGGCCTCTGGCTAGGGCATGCTCTAGGCAGGATCTTCTCTGTGTGCAGGTTGCACCCCAGCTGCGAGACCCTTCCTCCACTGCAGCACCTGCTCTTCCTCACCCACTGGCCCTGCTGGCCTCAGCTGTGGGGAGGAGTTTATCCTCTGGCTTCCTCAGGGCCTGGCCTGGGGCCACAGCTCTGAGCAGGCTGCTCCTCCTGCCAGTCCCAGCTCTCGCTGCCCTGCTCCTTGTGTGGCTCTAAGGCTCAGGCTTCCCTGTGTGGTGACTACACCTTGGCAGGCAGTCCTGTGTTTGATGTCTCCAGGTTTTTCTAGGGTGATTGTGGGTAATTTCCTCCCGTGACCCTGTTCCATTTTCTAGCAGATGAGGTGCCCAGTGTCCTGTTTGGTAGAGGGTACTCAGTGCTGGGTCCTCTGCTGGGACCATGTGGGTAGTCCATAACGGAGATGACCACCTGGCTCCAGTCTGCCTGACTCTGGAGCCCTGCTCAGGGCCTACGTGCCCTGCTGTTGGAGGTAGAGGGCATCCTGCTATGGGAAATGTGGTCTCTGCCTCCCTTCCTTCTGTTGAGGTCCTCAGGGACTGGGAGTGGGGGCTGGTGGGGGCTGTGGGATGCACCGTGTGAGTCTGGTTTTGGAGGCTGAGTTTCTTGCCTGTCAGGGTGGGCAATGGCCCAGCCCCAAGGTGGCTGTGTTTTCAGAGTGGCATCTGCAGGGCCTGTGAGGATAGTGCCCGGGCTGCCAGTGGTGCAGGGACCCGTCCTATAGAGCTGTCAGTACCAGAAAGCCCATGTCTCCCTTGTGTCGTGAATGATTGCAGTTTTCACTTAGAGCATTTAAGAAGTTCAAATATGTCCCTGATGGAGTTTGTTGAGCTGGAACTCCATCTGTGGAGCAGCAAGGGCTGAGGGGTCACTGTGACGAAGACCCCTAGCCCACTCCTTCCTCCTGTGGCGCCGCCCACCTGGAGCATGGGAGCAGGCAAGCCTGGGCTGTCCTCCTTCCTGTAGCCATACTCCCGGGGCTCCTGGAGCACAGTGTGGATTCTTGGGTGTTGTGTCACTTGGAGAAAGACTCCCTTCAAGAATTGTGTTCACAGCTGACCCTAACCATCTGCGAGCGATTTGAACTCTTGGACTCGAGGTAGCCTCTTGCTGCCCCCAGAAGGACTTGCTGAGAGCCAGCTAGCTGCGAAGGCCAGCCAGCCCACGTTCAAAGGGAGCGCACATTGGAGCACCACCCTGGTGCTCACCCATGCCGTGGCCAGGGTTCCCCACTGCGGGGTCTGGGCCTCTGAGGCACGGTGCAGGTGGGAGCCTGGAGGTGCCACCCGGGTTCTGGGGAGTCCTTTAAGGCTGACCCTCCCCTGGTGCCTAGACATATTAAAAGTGCCACTCTCCTCTCCTGCCTTTCATTTTCCTCTTTCTAAACTCTGTGGAGACTGGAGGTGTGGCCTCCTAACCTCCAGGGACTGGGACCGGTGCTGTGCTCTGAGGAATGCTGGTGACCGCAGGAGTCCAGGGATGCCAGAGGGTCCTCTGTCATTTGAACTCAAAGTCTGAGGAAACTGGGCCTGAGGAGCCAGGAAGGGTCAAGTCTTGTCCACCACATCTTCCTGGAGGGGCAGTGGCCGTGGGGGTGCGAGCCCCTCCTCCGCCTGTGTAGGCTGAGGTCCTGCTGGCTGTCATCTGCCTCCCTGGCCACCCCCTGGCCTCCTGCACTTCCAGCCGTATCTGTGCCTTGGCTGTCTCCCAGGCCCAGTCCTTTTGCTGTTAGCAGTGCTGGGACTTCATTTTCTCCAGGACTCTTCCCATCCCCAGACCGAGAAGAAGTCTCTGTTTATCTGCTGGCGCCTGTTCCAGGAAAGATTGGGGCAGTTTAGGGTGTAATTGTTGGGCATTTAGCTGTCCAGCAACTCAGGGCCATTGCCAGACAGCACTGGGTGTGTTGACTTTTGCTTCAGAATGAAAAGAAGCAGGTACTATTCAGGGGACAAGCACGTGTCTTGGCAGTGGTGTCCTGCCACCCTGTGGCTCGACATGCTCCACAAGAGCTCTGCTGTGACATCAGGTGTGCCCTCTGCAAAGTCGAGCTGAGCTTATAGTACATCATCAAGGACGGGCCCCTCTGCTGGACTCTTGCCTGCAGGGCCGACTGGCCATCAGGACATTTCACCACCTAAAGCTCAGCCCTCCCCACCATGCTAAGCACAGGAGCTCTGGGTGGCAGTCGAGGGGGTGTTAGCCTGCAGGCCTCTCTTGGTACCTATGGAGGGGCCACCATATGCCTCCTGTAGTTGGGCCTGCTGGGTGGCTGAGACCCCAGCAGATGCTCAAAAAGGTGCTTGGGATTGGAGGCCTCTGCCTGTCTATCCTGGAGCCCTGTGAGGTGATGCTCATGAGCCATATTTATGACTCACCTTTTGGGGTGACTCAGTCCTGATGGCTGCTGGAGAACCTGGCAGTCCAGCCCCACCCAGGCCTGAAGATGGGAGCTGTCACAGGTGGGGACCTTTGCATGTGCTGCTGACACCACTGGTTGCTGCCTCTGCTTCGGAGGGGATTTGGGACTGAAAGAATTTTGGCTCTCGATATCCCAGGTGTCTTTCAGACCAGATGGCACTCTCCCTGTGGCTCTTGCAGCGTACCGAATGACCTAGGACATGGCCTCAGCCGAAGAGGAGGTGCCCAGGCAGTGTCACTTGCTTTGGGGCTGGCTGGGGTCCAGTGGAAAGGCTGAATGGCTTCGAGGGCTGCCCTGCAGGAGGTCAGAGGGGTCCATTCTCCCTGTTGAAATAGGAATTTGGCTTTTAAATCCCCGTCACTTGTGCCTTCTGAATTGTGGAAGCACTTTTTTGGCAGTCCCTAACAATGGAGGGGGCTTCAGATTACTGCTGACCTCCAGATGCTCTTCTCAGGGACCCAGTTGTGTTGGAGGTCCCTGGCCCAGAGCCCATCTCATCCCACCCTGCTGTGGAGGGTTTGTGGAAAGTGAAAGGAGACTGTTGGATGCTCCTTTGAAGGAGCTCAGATCTGCCCTGTAGGCCCTCCTGGGAAGCTGTGGGAGAGAGCAGGAGCCGAGATGTTCTCACAAAGCAGAAGACTGGAAGCCAGTGTAGACAAGGGTGTCTACACTGCAGCTGAGCTCTCAAGTGGAGAGACTGTTTCTGTGCTCTGACCCCCCAAAACCACTGGTTTCTGCTGGGAGCCAAACGTAAAAGAAATGCACCCTCCCATGATTCTGGGGGCAGAAGAACACTGGCAGTGCAGGCCCCGCTCCCCTGAAGGCTCTGGGTGAGGGTCCTTCCCGCCTCCGCCAGCCGTCCTTGGTGTTCCCTGGCTTGTGGCCGCCACAGCCCAGTCTCGGTGGTGCTGTGGGCTTTGTTGTTTCTGTCCACGTTTTCCTCTTCTGGGAAGGACACTTCCTTAGGTTGGGCCCACCCTGCTCCAGCAAGCTGCAGGCACTGGGGCGGGAGTGTGCTAGGCATGGACTGGCACTCCCAGCATGCCCCAGTTCTCGTCAGCTCCAGGACACATGGGAGTTCACAAATTGAGCACGAGAGCTGGGGAGAGGCTGCGACTGCAGCTCCGTCTCTGGTTGTACCCTCAAATAGCAGGCAGGTTGCTGGACTCGGGACTCCTGACACAGCCCACCGTGTGTGTGACCGCAGCAGATGGTCACTAGGCCTCTCCTTCCCACTTGGGGTCATTCTTAATATCCACAAGTCTTCCCCAGGCCTCTCCCTACATGGCCTGGTGGTGCAGCAGAGGGGAGCCATCAGTCCTATGCATATGGAGGGTGTCGTCCTTTACTGTGGCACTCACCAAAACCAAACAGTGGAGATGCTGCTGAAGGTCGTGACTTCTAGGATCCATTCCCGGTTGAGAACATTTCCCTTTCTTTCATTTACCAGTCACTCCAGTCACTCTAGTCTGCAAATTTAGAGTCTTGAGTTTTCAGACCTTACAGTTCTTCAGCTTTAACTGGCTGTGTGGACCATGTGGAAGTCACTTTTGGGCCATGTTCATGGGGCTTGCTGTGGGATGTCCTGAGGACCATCTCTGAGTGACTTGGTCAGGACCAGAGACAAACTGCCTGATTCCAGTCATTCATTAAAAGTAGTTACAATTTGATCTCAAACATGTTTACTGAAGGCTATTTTAAAATGTGAAATAATTGCACAATCTTTACTATGCTCTAATACCTAATATTTTAGATTGGAATTTTAAGTTGTATGAACTTTTCTAAGTTTGTGCTGGACTTAACCAGCCAGGCGGAGTTGGTGGCCGCAAGGTGCTGGCTAAAGCGTCTTGGCACACTCCCTTCCTTCTGCCTCCTCCACCCACCCAGAGGCTGTGTCTGTGTGGTTCTGAAAAGTCACCACCCATTCCTTAGCCTCTGCCTGTCCCATTCTGGTCTTTCTAGTTGTGAGCCATGAGCTTCCCTGGCACAAGCTCTGACCAGAATCCCATCCCTACATCACCCATGACTCAGTGGGCCTAGGTTAATCTTTCCCAGCCTTGGCCACTGGGGATAGGCCACACTTGATACTGCCATTAGAAACAAGGTGACCCAGGTTTGCAAGTTTTTCTTATCTGGCCAGTGTCTTCCAAGGATTTTCCATTTGCCATGCATGAGTAAGTGCCGGGTCACAGGGTCCTGGTCCCCGGAGCCTGAGACAAGGTAAATAACAATGCACTCTGCAGAGCTCAGCCTCACAGCAGCACATTAGGGGAGTTACCAGAGCGGTCTGGGGGCTGAGCGCAGGCCTGGGGTCAGAGATGCTGGAGGTGGGGTGTGGAAGTGTGGCAGAGCCACGGGGTGGAGGGTCTGGGTCAGCAGGTGTGCAGAAGCATGTGTGAGGGCATAGTTGACAAATAATTAGTAAGCAGACCTTTCTGAACCCTTTTTGCCCTGGGCCCCCTCCTAATACTAGGTGTGTCTGCAGGGCAGCCAGACAGTGAGACCCAGGAGGCCAGATGGCTGGTTGTGCCCATTGACACCCAGCCCTTCCTGCAGGCTGAGCACACTGTCCCTGCTGCCCCTGCGGCTGCCTCTGCGGCTGGATGGCCGACTGCCCTGCTCTCAGGGCTGCGGTCCTGAAGGTTGTCGGTTGCTTGGCAGTCGGGAAGCAGGCCTGCAGGGGCTGTGCGGGGCAGCGCCCAACTTGCTGATTCTGAACCACGAGGGGCATTTGCTGGGGACGAGGAGATGGAACAGGACAAGCGGTCGGGCCGGTTGAAGAGTCAGTCATGGGCAGCACGGTCACTGACTCCGCGAGATTTCAGCCTGTCCTTGCCTTGCCCAGGCCCCATGGCTTCTCTACTGGAGCTCTGGACTCTCTGCAGCCCAGACCCGCTGACCTCTAGCTATCTTTCCAGTATGATCTCTGGCTCCTAGCGCCCTCTGTCAGGCCCTTAAGACTCACTTTCTCTCCCTCTAGTGTCCCCTCCCCCACCCACCTGCTGCTGTTCTTGAGAGCACCCTGTGCAGGTCCAGATGCCCCAACAGTGATCCTGGGGTCTCAACAGGACACCAAACAATAGTGTCCCTGGTGGAGCCCCCTTGCCCTGCCTTTTGTGTAGCACCCCCTCTTGGGCAGGGCCTGTGCATCTGCCTCCCTGATGGACTTGGGTCCATCCGTCCTGGGCCAACCACTCAGCTTGGAGCACACGGGCTGGGAGGGGATGTGGGCCTGCTGCCCCACTGCTGAAGAAGGTCCGGTGTGAGCGGGGACCTGGAGGATGCGGCCAGGAGCAGCTGGCAGGGCTTCCCCGGCAGCACTGCCGTGGCGGCTAAGACACTGCTGAGAGCCAGGCGACGTCGGCCTGGGACAGGGAGAAGAGAACTTAGGAACACTCCCCGTGTAAAGGGATCTTAGCCAAGACAGAGAACTTTAAGAATTCAAGATGAAATTGTGAAGCAGAACTGTCCAATCCATCTGCTAATGGGAAATAAATATCTAGGGAATGTCCCTAACCTCCGAGGTTGTGGTTACAATGGGCAGCCATTCCGGCACTGTCTCGTCCCTCGATCCTCAGCTGTGTGTCTGCAGATGGAGCAGCCTCTGTGGCTCTGGGCCCAGGCACCCTGTAGAGGGGCGCCACCACACCAGCAGGAACAGAAGAGTCCCAGCAACTAGGGCTAGTCTCCCTGACACCAGAGCCCCACCCCCAAAATAAGAGCTCTGTCTGCTTTTTCCTGAAATCCTCAGTTTTATTTTAAACTGAGCTGCTTAGGTAAAGCAGAACCACATTGCCTGGAAAAACATAGCTCTGAGGCAGAAATAATAAAACTCTACCCAGTAATACAAACCGGAAGAAGGGATCTAGATGTTTTTGTTGATGGATTCTGTGAAAACACTGGGTCGTTGTGTTTGCTGTCTTTCCTCCCAGGAGGGGCCGAGCCCTATCTAAGGCGCTTGCCTGTTTGTTACCCACCGAGTGTGCACCGTGGCTCTGCCTACTGCTCCTTTGGGGGACAGATGGCGGGCAGTGCCAGGCTGCTGTTGGGCACACTGTGGCAGCAGGTGCATTCTGGGTGAAGGTACCAGGCACATTTTTGTTGAGTGCTTTTGCTTGAGGTCTAGTCGTGTAGGTGAGCCATTTTCCTGTGTAGTTAGAGCTGGACACACAGCTCATGGAGAGGGAGGGAGGCAGAGTGTTGCCAGACTGTCCCTCTGGTCCTGCAGCCCTGTGCCACTTGTCCCCAAGCCTTTGCTTTTCAGTAATGGCTGTGGCCAGTGAATGGCTGGCAGGACATGAGGCTGAGGAGAAGCCCACACCCCCTCATTTGCTGGAGCCTCAGATAGCAGTGAGGGGCTGGGTTTGGAGCAGTGGCCCTGGGGGCTGGGCATGAGGCTGGTTTGTCTCCTGGGCCTCCCTCTATGAATAGCACTGGGCCAGAAGCAGAATGGTGGGCCACTTCTTGAAAGGGCAGCAGGTTGCAGGGGTGTTTTGGAGGAGACAAGCCACAACAAACTATGGCAGGCATGTCTCAGGGCCTTCTTCTGATTCTCCATTTACAAAGGCTTTTCAGAACCATGTGAAGCCAGACCACTGTGGTGCAGAATCAAGTGGTGGGCGTGGTGGGCCTGGTGTGTGGCCCTGCTCTGCCAGCCCTGGCCTGGACTGAGGAGCAAGCGTGTGCTGGTGTGGGTCTGCCCTCCAGCAGCATGGTTCAGGAGCACACTGGGGTGTGCCTGAAGGTGCAGCTGCTCCTGGGTTCTTGGGCTGTGTTCGTCTGCTGCCTCCTGGGGACAGGCTCTGTGTGAGGGGTCTCCTGCACAGGTGCGCAAGCTGAGATTGTGTGTAGGAGTTGAGGGTGAATCTCGGCTCTCTCAGGGTGGGGCCTATGTAAAGACTCCGTGGCTCCTGGCAACTTGGGCTTGTGAATGTCCAGTGCCATTGGAGACAGAAGCCCATCCTGCCTGCTCTGGGCCATCCTGACTGAGCACCAGGTGGTCCCCTCAGAAAGTGGACCCCAGTGCGGGGTGCTGATGAGATGGGATCACCCTGTTGCCTCCTGGGCACATCCCAGGTATGTGCTTTGGTTGTGCAGGGTCAGGAGGGCAGAGGGAAGCAACTGATGGGGGCAGAAGGGTCTGTGCTGTTGCTGGCTACCCCTGGGCCTCTGGTCTCAACCACCTTCCCCAGAGGCTCCTCTCTGCTTTTCTCCTTTGCAGCCAGAGCTCTTGCTGGCATATGCTTTGCTGCACGTGATCTCGAGGATCTGAGTTTTAAGCTCACACTTCTTTCTGCTGTGTTGCCTGCACTTGCCTGTCAGGTCCTGCGTGACGTGGGCTCCTGATCAGTGCCTACATTCCCAGGAACACCCTCAGCAGGTCCCTTGGCTGACTGTCTGGAAGCCTTAGTTTACGCGAGACTTTAAAGTCCTGCCTAGGGGGCCGTCTGCGGGAGGCGGGCATGAGCAGGTCAGGTGGGCTTGGCTGCACCTGGGCACGCTCAGTGCTGCTCTGCCCACCTGGCCAAATGCTGCTTAAACCTGGACCATGAGCCAGGATGGGACACTGTGTGGGCCTGGGGCCACCTTTGTCCTGGTCTGGAAGAAGGTGTCGTCTGCAGCTCTGATGATCATGCTGTACTAATGAGCCTGGCTCTATCCAACTTTGTCCCTCCAGGTGCTTCAGGGTGCTCAGCTGATTGCCGTGGCCTCCTCAGACCCTGCCGCAGCCGGAGTGGACGGGTCCCCTCTCCAGGGTAGTGATATCCAGGTGCAGTACGTCCAGCTGGCACCAGTGAGTGACCACACGGCCACAGCACAGGTAAGTCTGGCGTCCCTCTGGAAAGGATGCCCTCCTATGGATGGCCCGGCTGCCGGCTTCCACAGAGCTCACGTGGCTTAGAGGCTTTCTGTCTGACTTTTTCCTGGAGGGAGGTAGATTACGACTGAAAGGCTCACAGCTCAGACGAAGACACCTTAGGGATTCTGTTTTTATAAGTGCTTGCAAACCTGGAGGTGAGAGGTTAGACGTGGCCCAGACCCAGATTTAAAGTGATACTTGAGATGAGGAAAGGCTTATCTGAATTCAGAAGCAAAAATGAAGTTCTGCCCTATTTTCTCCTCCTCAGAGTTCACTTCTGGGGCCCAAGACCCAGGTCCCCATTCTCCTGAGAGCCCACTGCCCCTCCTGTCAAGGGTCACACCTCTGTGGGGCAGACCGCCAGGTCAATCCTCCTGCGGTCCTTGGGCTGTGAGTGCTTGTGAGCCCAGCCAGTCCCAGCCTGTTTCTCAGGGGCAGGTGGACAGAGAGCTTGCCTCTGGCTGGTGATAGGAACGCAGAAGGCCTGGGGTGGCCCCATATCTACCCTAGTGACCTCAGCACTCGGTCTCATGAGTCTCCCAGTTCACAGCAAGACTGCAGTGGGCTGAGTCTGAGAACATGGGTTCCAGTGAAGCGGTTGCTTGCCACTAGGCCTCATAGCCGCGCCATGGGAGCACAGCCAGATGCCGGGCAGGGTGGTCAGCTTTTACCCCATGGCTGAGCCCACGGGAGATAAACCGAGAAGGAATGTAAGGTGTGACCAAGCACCCCCCTGGGAGGGAGTGTCGGGAGGAGAACCCGTAGCAGCTCTCTGTGGCCCACCTGGTGGGGAGGCCCCTCAGTTCTGGCGTGCTGGGTTCCCTTGGTATCCTGCAGCTGCTACAGTCCATCCACATTCTTTCAGTGCTTCCTCGGGTAGCTCAGCTACCTCTGCCTGCAGTCTCTCTGCCTGTGGGCTTTGGGGCAGGTGGCTTCCCAATGGAAAGATTTTCAGTCCCAGGCAAGGGCCTGTCCCCTGCCTCATCAGCACCCTAAAGTTCTGCAGAAACTGTGGGCCATAGCTTGTGATGGCATCGCCTGGCCTCTGACACAGGCTTGTTCCTTTCGTGATTCCTGCTCAGCCACGTAGGGCTTCTGCAGAATGGGTGATAGCTGTGCTGGGTCCTTCCTCCTAAAGTAGAAGTCCCTCCCTCTTTTAAGGGAACAGCATGTTGAGTGTCACAAGTCTTTGGAAAGTGCAGCCTTAGACTGTGGTAGGAGTTGTCATGTGCCAGCTCCCCTGGGGACTCTGGCCTTCTGGTGGTGCTTTGGCTTGTCCTGTCTCCTTCAGCTGCACCATTGGGTGCACACAGAAGCCTGGTGGTTTACTCCACTAGAGTGTGCTCTGGGCACTGATAGGGAAGACTTAAGTCACTGATAGGGTGAATCTTCCTTATCTTAAGACAAAGCTGTGACATGTGCACAGGTCCTTGATGTAGCTTTGTCTGAAGTGCTTTTCTGAAATGTTGGAGGGCAGTTTGTCCTACCTGAGGCTCTAGGTAAATGTGTCTGGCTAAGTACGTACGTTAATTAATCCTATTTATTCCCCAGTACACCCAGGACAAGCGGATGGGGAATCGGCTGTAGCCACCGTGTCCCGAGGGCGTGTGCAGGAGAGGGGGGATGGGCCGGGTCTGTCACTGTTGCTGCCAAGTGCTGATGTGTCCTGGGTGTTCACTCAAGTTGGGATGAGGGCGATGCTGGAGCTCTTTGAGCTCTGCCTGAGTGTGCTCCACGCTGTGTGTGAAGGTCCTCAGCTGCTTTTTGACAAGGGAGCTGCTGGAACCTGTGCTGGTGGACATTTTTCTAGGAAAGTCCTCCTTTGTTCTTCTTGCAGACGGCCGAGACCCTGCAGCCCACCCTGCAGCCTGAAATGCAGCTTGAACATGGAGCCATCCAGATACAGTGAGGCAGGAGGGACCATCACAGCAGGACTGCACTGGCCTGGCTCAGCCGACAGCCTTGGTCTCCACGTGCCCTGTTCTCACTCTGACCTGGAAGCGACTGTGCGGATTCTCTGTGGCGCATCCAAAAGCCTCCTCCTGCACAGGGTGCCCTGGCTGTCCCTGCCAAGAGGACCCTGGTTTGAGTCATGCTGCTGGGTCCGGAAGGGGAGCACAGCACCGAACACGTTGAGCACACTTGGAAAGTCAAGAATGACGATGTTTTGTTTAAACAGCTTTTTTTAATTTGCTATGGTGTTTATAACAAAAAAGAAAATTGGAAAAAAAAAAAGAAAAACAGTGGCGTAACAGAAGGCTTTTGCTGTGTGCTCTTTTCAGCGCCATGGAGACACGTTTGCAAGAGACGGCTAGCGGTTTTGATGGAAAGATTGCTTACCTACTTTTCTAGGGGGGTGCTCTCCCACACACTGTAATTATGCATTTTTAATGAAATAAATTGTATTTATGACCAAGGCAGCTTCAATGCTATTTCACCTTAAGAGATGGTTCACCTGAGGGTGCCCATTTCTGGGGTGGGGTCCTCGTCAGATGCTGTCCCCAGGCCCACACTACTCTGGCAGTCACTGCCCAGGCTCCCACAGTGGTGGCAGGAATTTGGGGCATTCCTGGGAACAGTTGGGAGGCTACTTCAGTTAATGGGGGAGCCTCAGAAGCAACTGAATTGTACCTCAGCCCAGACGTCTTGTTCTTTCAGGAAGGCACCAGCTCGGGAAGTGTGGCCCAGGTGTCCTTGGAGAAAGACTTTCCCACAGGGCTTGCCTCAACATCTGCGGTTTTTGAAAGGCAGAAAAAAATAGTTTCAAATAGAAATGCAAGGGGTGATTTGAATTATAGGTGACCAGCAGAACCTGGCCTGCTTCTGCCCACACTGTTCAACAGTCGTGTGCGTGGGGTTTATGAAATCAGACTCAGAACATGGTGCCCAGTCCTCCTTCTGGGAAGAGTTCAAGGTTGCCTTCTAAAACTATTGCAACTCTGCCCACACCACCCTCTCAGGGCTCCTGGGCAGGGTCCTGCCCACCAGGGCACCTGACCTAGGGGCGAAGGCCAGGGCAACTTAGTATAGTCCGTGTCTACCTGTGGGAGCTGGGCCTGGGAGGAGAGAAATCGAGGTTCCCAGCTCTGACCTCAGGGAGGCCATGCTCCAGGATTTGGGATGGAGAAGAATCCAAGGCAGAGTCTTCAGGGGAGAGAATCCATGCAGTCTAGGTGGATCCCAGGGAGAATGAAGAACAGAAGGAAGATGGTATTGAAATCCAGAAAATATACCAGGTTGTATGAACCAGAATGAACCCCTGCTGAGAGGACACTGAAGACCAGAGAGAGAGCAGACCAGAGAGTAGAGGGCAGCAATCCGTGAATGAGAGGAAGCCAGGGTCTGAGAAACAGCTCTCAGCACAGAGCTGGGTCTTTAGCAAACTATTGTTCAGAAATGCTACGAGTGACCCAGCAGTTCCTTCAAGGTGACCTCCTGAGGTGCTGTGGAGACCCCTGAGGTGATATGATTTGGATAAGTAGTATTCCCCAAAAGCTCATGGGTGAGCTGATGTAAGAAGGTTCACAGGCGAAATGATCCGTTTTTGGAGCCGTAAGCTCATCGTCACTGGGTTAATCCACCTGAGTGAATTAACTGGGTGGTAACTGGAGGCAGGAAGGGTGTGATGGGAGGAAGTTGGTCACTGGGGCCATGTCTTTGGGGTTCACCTCTGTCCCTGGTGAGTGAGGCACGTGCACCTGCTTGCCTCTGCCCTCTCTCTCCTCCTGGCTGTCGTGAACTGGTAAGTTTCCTCTGCCACGCTCTTCCACCAGGAAAGTTCTGTCTCACCTCTGGCCCAGAGTCATGGAGCCAGCCAGTCATGGACTGAATGTCTAAAACCATGAACCAAAATAAACTTCTCCTTTTCTAAGTTGTTCTTGTCACGTCTTTTGGTCACAGCAATGAAAAGCAGACTAAAACAGAAATTGATAACCGAGAAATGGGTTTATTGCCATGACTAACCTGACCATTTTGAACTGGTTTGTGGAAGAAACGTGGAAAAGTCCGGAGGTGCAGGCTGGAGAGGCCTTAGAGCTTAGTGGGTGACTCTGGAGGTTGCTCAGGAGACCAGAATGCCCGCAAGACTGTGGGCAGTGAAGACTGAGCTCATGAAGTCTCAGAGGAGAAAGACAACTCTGGGAAACTGGACTGGATGCCATTCATGTTACATTCTGCCAAAAAGTTGTCAACGTTTTGCTCATGTCCTGAGACTTGATGTGAAACTGAATTCAAAGTTAATGGACTAATTATTTGGTAGGAGAAATTTCAAGGCAGCACAGCATTCAGAGGGTGGCATGGGTATTGCTGGTGGCTTTTAGCAAGTGTACTGTGATAATTGGGAGCAGAAAGAGTTGAAACTTGCAGTTTGGCCATAAATATGTGTGTAAAACGAGGGCCAAAGAAGGTGTTGTTGTTGAAGAGATTACAACCACTAAAGGGATGCTAAGTACTTCACACAGACATCATAGGAAAGGTGACTTGAGGCATCTCACAAACTGGCAAGACCCCATCCATCTCAGGCTCAGGTGTACAAATTGTTTTGAGAAGAACCCACTGGGGCAGCATACCTACACAGTGGCCTAGGAAGCTGTTTCACCACACTCAGCTGTCCAGGCACTCATGCTGCTGTGGCCATGTCCCAGGAGGCTTGGCTACTGCTTGAGATGGTGGGAGACCTCGGTGGCAGCCATATGGTGCTGGTTCTGCAGAATTGCAGAATGCTGGATTTAGCGGGTATGGGACTTCCACTGAGATTTCAACAGGAAGACCAAAGAGGCCAGGGACAAGCTAGCAGTGTTGGAGTCCCTGCAGGCAGCCCCTGAGAGGGCAGTGCCTGAAGATGGGAGAAGGAACTTGAAGCTGCTGTGGAGACCCCTGAGACTAAGAGATGCCAGTAATGAGGGACCCCTGCTGTGGAAAGCTGCAGGAATGAGACAGATTGGCCACAGGAGAGGTCATGTGGGCTGCAACCAGCAAGATCACGGGATAGAGCTACACAAGCCCTGTGGAGAGATCCTCCTGATGCCATGATCTCCAGGTGTTGGACGTGGAGCTACGGGATTTGTTGGCCCAGCTGGATTTCAGTCTTGCTTTGGTCTTACCCCTTTTCTCTGGGCCCCTCCTTCTCCCTTGTGGAATAGAAATGTTTCGTCTGTGCCATTATATGGATACCTGTAGCTGGTTTTGATTTTAACAGAGGAGAACATCCATGAGTTGTTGAGAGCCACAGCCGAAGGGGCCCCAGCAAACTTCCAGCTGCCAGCAAACTTCCAGCTGCCGGCTGATGATTGGCTCACAGCGGCCCCAGCAACATCTAGCTGATTGGCTCCTCTGCAGTGATGCTCATTGGACTGTTTCCCTGCCCTTTCAGACCACGGAGCTGCTCATTGGGGGACTTTTTTGGCTCCGCCCATGTGACCCAGCCAATCGGCCTCAAGAGCAGGAGGATTGTGGGAGGTGGGGAGAAGCTTGTGTGGGAGAGAGAGGCTTGTGGAAAGCCGGTGGTGGCAGTTGAGGCTCTGAGGGTTTTTCCTGAGAGGCTGTTTTGTTTGGCGTGTGTGGTTCTAAAAATAAAGTTAGTTTCTTTTGACAAGTGGCTCCTGATTGTGCCCAGCCAGACTGCGGCAATGAGTTGGCCTTGAGTCTCATGAGATTTTGGAGATAGATTTTGGCAATGCTGGAACTGTCAGACTGTGGGGTCTTGGAAGTGGAATAATTGTATTTTGCATTGTGTGATGGGCATGAGCTTTTGAGGACCGTGGTGGAATATTATGGTTTACATAACGGGTGATCCCCCAAATGCTCATGTGTAAGACAAAGAAAGAATATTCGAGGTGAAATGATTGGATTAGCAGAGCTGTGCCCCGGTCAGTGAATTAATCCACTTGAATGGATGAACTGGGTGGTAACTGTAGGCAGGCCGGGGGGTGGGGGGGGTGCCTTTGGGGTTTATCTTTTGCTCCTGGAGGGTGAGAGCTCTGCCTCGTGCTGCTGTGGACTGGGGTTTCTTCCACTGTGATGTCTGGCCTCACCTCGGGCCCAGAGCAACAGGGCGGCCGACCATGGTGGGCTCCTCTGAAACCATGAGCCCAAACAAGCTTCTCCTCCTCTGAGTTGTTCTTGTCATGTCTTTTGGCCACAGCAGGGAAAGGCTGACGAGAACACAGGGGACTGAAATGCCTGTCCCACACACCTGTATGAGTGCGCACAGCAGCGTTAGGCATGACGGCCAAGAGGTGGGTAGGGCCCAGGCGTCCGGCAGGTGCTGGAGAAACAATGCGGAGTGTTGTCTGACAGTGAAGGAGGCAGCACTGACACACACGGAGCTGGGGTGAAGTCGCAGAGGGCCGCACGGGGCCGAGAAGAGGGTGCAGAAGGCCACCCTGTGACTGCACTTGCATGGAACGCCAGGCAGCAGACTAGTGCTGCGGGGCCTAGGGGGGTGTCGGCTGTCATCTTTGGGTGGTGAGAACATCCTGGAAGTAGATAGCAGTGATGTTCACACGACCCTGTGAATGACCCTGTTCACTTTTACAAGGTGAATGCTTTTGGTATATGAAATTATATCTCAAAGTTACAAAAAATGAAGTCGATGACTTTTTTTAAAAATAAAAAATTGAGCCTCATGTGATGACACACATCTATCATCCCAGTGACTCAGGAAGCTGAGGCAGGAGGATCACAAGTTCAAGGCCAACCTCAGCAACTTTGCAAGGTCCTAAACAACTTAGTAAGACCCTGTCCCAAAGTAATAATAACAAAAAGGATTTGGGATGTGACTCGGTGGTTAAGTGCTTGAGTTCTAAAAAGAAAGAACAAAAGAAATTGAGGTGTCCCTTGCCGAAGATACTGCCTATAAAGGACCTTCTGGGGAATTCTCTTTGAAGCAGGAATATGTGCCCAGAACGGATTCTTGGAACAAGAAGGAATGGCTGGACGAACAGAAGAGAAGTGTGGATGAATCCAAGGGGTCTTTATAAAATCGACTCATTGAAATGTAAAAAAAATAGCGGAAAACCCTTAAAATGTATACGAAGAGAGGTAAATTGTTTTAAAAGCTTTCACTGCCAGGACTTCAGTTTCAATATCTGACGAACGTCTAGAAACTGCATGTGAAAATCTGCAAAGGTGTCAGATAGGTGGGTGAGGGAGCGCAGGTGCGAGTGCAGGTGCGAGCTCAGGTGTGCCCACGCGGCCCTCCTCTCCAGTGGGCAGCACTGAAGTCAGCCTTCGCCAGACCATCAATCCAGACTGCGGATGTCAGGGGAGGAGTCCTGTAGAGTGTTCCCTGAACAAGTGGAATCAAGGTGAAATCTGGGGAGAAAAAGCTGTGTTTGGAAACTAAGTAGCACACCTAAGTAACTCAAAGGTCAGATGGGTAAAATTGGGCTCAGTGTGGGTGCTTCCCCAGCTCCTGCACAAAAGGAAACATGGACAGGAAAGTATCTTTAATTGAATGACAAATACACGACAGGAAGACTTAAAGGTAAGTGGAGATGAGCGAGGAGAGCAAAACATCAAAAGCAGTCTCAGAACTGGAGTTGGCTCAAAGAGCCAGGGAGGGGAATGCAGGCACAGGCCGCCCGAGTCACCACGCAGCCTCCCGACAAAAAGGCCCAGGCTGTTCTGAAACGCCACTTCCACCAGTCCACGCCACAGGCTGCTGGGAGAACACCTTTTGCAAACCAGCTGCAGGGAGAGGGAGCGGTCTCGGCCGCCCTGTCTTTAGGAAGGCTCACGTGAACTTGAGGTCTTGGCCATGGAAGAGAAGCCCCGGCTCCAGGACTGCCAGTGTGGGGAATGTTGAGAAGCAACCACCGTCTCAGGCTTCCCTGGGGCCATGGTGGCAAACTGCACTTCCCACCTTGCCTCATGAGGCAGTGCCTGGCCAGGGTGACTCAGAGAGGAAAGAAGACAATCTCCAGCCTCTTGACGGTCCTAAGCCCTCGGAAACCAAAGGCGAAAATGGTGGCATTTTGTGATGCTGGCGCTGGCAGGTGGTGACTGGGTGGGGCTGGGCTCAGGGCTGCAGCAAGGCTGTGTGTGATCTTAAACGTCAATCAGCACAGTTCGCCATATTAACACCACATGGTCATCTTAGGAAACAGAAAAATAATGTGTAAAGTTCAAAACCCACTCACGACTAAGGGAAGCTTGAGCAAACTTAGAAAGGAACTTCCTTGGGCTGATGCAAGGTGACCTTAAGACCCTCAGACAGACACCCCCTTGGCTGTAGGTGGGAGGCGAGAGATGGATGGACAGGATGCCCAGAGCCGCGGCTCCACAGGACAGCAGAAATGCAGTGCTGAGTCAAGACAAGGGGTCCGGAAGCCAGAAATGAAGCTGCCAGTGTCTGCAGAGGTGGTGGGTGTGTGAGAAGGAACCCCAGCCTGCCAGGGCACAGCTGCTGGCCACAGGCCATCACATGCATCAGTTACTCTCCAGCTGCCAGAAACAAACATCAACACAAGTGCCGTTTCTCACACACTCAGGAGTGCCCTGTGTAGAAACAGGTCCAACAGATGGTGTCAGGCGAATTTTTGAAGGGAAGTGAAGAAAACCTAAGAAAAGGGAGGCTGTGGTCAGTTTGGGCATCGAAAGCTGGGCTCTGCAGAGGCCCGTCCTCCTGAGGGGTGCGCCCAGCGTGATGTCCATCAGAGCTGCAGGGGCTGTGTAGCAGTGGACATGCTTTCCAGTAATGTACTCGAGCTTGCAGAGGGCCAAGAATGTAGACTCCGTGCCACCGGGACGCAGGCAGTGTGGGGTAGTGAGAAGGACATGGCCGAGCAGACTGAAGAGGTGGTGGCCGCCACCGCAGGCGACCCATGGTCTGCAGGAGGGTCGCAGGCTCACTGGTGCTGGGCCGAAGAGACCCATGGTCTGCGGGAGGGTCGCGAGGCCCACCGGTGCTGGGCCGAGCCTCACACTACAGAAGTCGGCTATGGGGCCAGCTGTGCTCGGAGTATCAGGAGACGTGCCGGAGGCACCAAGGCCACTCTGCTCTGGCCTGGGGGAGAGCACAGTCCTCCTAACTGGACACAGAGGTGTCCACTCTAAAGGAGAGGATTGACAAGGTGGGGATGACTGTGAATTTCACTTGCTCAGGACTGGGGTCGGAGGGAGCCATCCCCTGAACAAGCATAGGACTCCCCCAGGAATCTACCAAGAACCCCAGATGAGGACTCCGCGTTCAAAATGGACCAGGCACAGGGTTCTTCTAGGAAGCAGCAGAGGGAATGGGGTGGAGGCCCAGGCAAGGTCGCGGCTCTGACCTCCCAATCATTTTGAGAAGTGAGGGTCACAACCGCTACTTGTTCACTGCTGGGTTTTGTCTCCCACAACAGCAAAATGGCAAAGGACAGACACTTACCAAGAGGATTTCCAAGGGGCCAATAAGCATTTGAGGAAGGGCTCACCCTCTGGTTACACGGAAACCACCACGAGGCCTCCAGAGTCGCTAGGGTCTGAGGGACCCAGGCTGCAGAGGGACATGGACAGCTGGGCCCCACCCTGAGGGGGTGAGGGATGTGGACGGCTGGGCCCCGCACAGTGACAGGCTGCGAGGAGGCCTGGAGGGTGGTGTGGTGCCTCTGAGGGTGGTGGCCGGCTGCAGAGCTTTGGAGACACAGGGGTGGCCCCATAGCTGGTCACTCTCAGATGCTGCTCTTCCCATGGGATATGCCTTGTGGGAAGGGCCCAGCCACCCTCATGGGTCACACAGATGGGTCACGTGTAGTGTAGAGCAGACACCATGACCCATTTGTGCCCATCTCACACAGGCAGCATCGTGGCTGGACTGGACTGGGCAGCGGGCAGCGAGGAGGGATGGCGCTCGGCTTGCCCTGGGCTCTGCCGTGTGGGGAGGCGTGTGGTGCCTGCACACTGCTGTCATTCTACAGGTTTTTAAATGCCCAGAGGTACACAAGATGGCAGAAGCTGCCACCCCATGGCAGCAGGAAGGTGACCCCAGATGGGAGGTGTGGGAGGAGCAGAGAAGGTGGCGCATATGTGGGTGCCTTAGGGATCGGCCATGTTAAAGAAATTAATTCCTGGGGTCCTAAGAGGAGGAAGGTGGAAGCAGGTGAGACCCAGGAGCCCTTGAGGACACCCTGGGCAGGAAGCTCATAGGCCACCACAGGCCCGCAAGCCGCAAGCCTTCCTACGGGGTGCTGGGCACAGAGTATAACCTACCAAGAAGGGGGAAGCCACAGCTAGAAGTCCCTGGCCGTCCAGAAGAGGACTGGGAGGGAAAGGGGCACAGCATGGGGGTGTCTCTGCTGGTAGTGCTGACGGCACCCCGCAGGGACAGGGACAATGTACCAGCAGTCTGGGGACCCTGGGGATGGCTCCAGAGTGGGCAGCTCCTGGGCTGCTACTGACCCAGTGGTGGTGACTGGATGCATGGGCACTGGGCCCCTGTGGACCTCACCACTTGGGTTGGGTCCCTTGGGGCTGCCGCTCAGCTCCTGTCACTGGGCTGCCCGGTGGGTGCCAGCATGGAAGCTGGGAAGGCTCTCGGGCTACACCCAGCGGTGCGAAACGCGGCACCCAGCAGATAGCAGCGTGGACCCCGAGAGGAGGGAACGGGGAGGAACAGAAACCCACAGGCAGCACGGGGCTCGAGCAGGAAAGGCCCAGGACACAGGAGGGGGTGGCACACCTCGCCACGCTCGGCAAGGGGGCACACCCTTCAGCTTCACAGCCCGGGATCAGTGGGGAGAGAGCCACAGTGGTCTCGCCCAGACGTGAGTTTCAATCCCACAACACGCAGACCAGCCTGCTAACTGGCTGCTGCTGGGGGTCGCTGCGGGTCCTGTCGGATTCGGACTCTTGTGAGCTCCCTCAGCAACAGCAGTAGCTGGTCTAGTCGTCAAGGCCACTGAGGTCCTCATAGAGACTACGGTAGTTAGTAGTGAGTTTGACCTCAGGTGGCCTTCTGTGTGACTCCACCTGTCAGTGGAGCAGAGCAGGAGGGCACGTGACCATCCTGGCAGAAGCAGGTTCTGACAAAATTCATGCAAGTGGGGGCAGGGGGGTGGCAAGTTCAAGGCCAGCCTGGGCCTTTAAAATAAGGAAATCAAAAGGGCTGGGGTGTGCTCAGTGGTCTGCACTGCAGGCTCAACCCCCAGGACTCAAGGGGACGAAATAAAAGGCGGTTAAGGGTTCCAGAAACGAGAGGCCGTCCTCAGCCACCAGCACAGCCCCGAAGCCCCAGTGCCCACCTTGCTCCCACTCAGGGAAAAGCCCCCTCCCCAGGAACCACAGGAAGAGAAGGCAGGGCCCAAGCCCTGGGCACCGAGGGGGGAGACTCATCACTTGCAGATGCAGATTCCAAACATGAAACCCAAAGTAACTCCAAACATAGATTGAAGTGTTGAGAGTACTCAGCAAGGTTTGGGGATCAAAATCACACAGGATGTCACTGTGCCCCATTTCCTACCAGCAGTGTTCAAAGTGAAGCTGTAAAAAGTCATTCATTAAAATAGCATTAAACTATATCTAAAGCATCAAGAATCATCAAAATGAAGGTGAGTATGATGCTTATGTGAAAACCACAAGACTAAGCCCTGGAGGGCTGCCCGAGAGTTCAGGCCACAGAGAACCACAGCCTCCTTCTTGTTTGGCCCCTGGCCACTCATTCCACCAGGCAGGAGCTGGGACTGGTCACCCCTTGGACAGGCCCCTGCTCCTTGTACCCCCACTGCCTGGTGCTCACCTAGACAAAGCCAAGAGCTTTGCCTTTCCTGTGAGCTGGGAGAGAATGTTGGACTGGCTGTATTTTTGCCACTCGACCTTCCATGCCAGTTCCCCCTCTGCCCGGCCGCCCGTTGGCTTCCCCTCGGTCTTGACCCTGTTACATCACCCCAGCCCATTCCACTCATCATGATGGTGACCATTCACCCACTGCATCAGAAGAGAAGTGCTACACGCCCCCCCCACCACGCCCACTTAGCCTCCTGCCTCATCACCATCCTCTGTGCCCCCTCTGCACCTGTGGTGCCAGTTGTCCTCTGCCCCCCCAAGCTGGAAGCAGGCAGGGCATGCCACGGGACAATGGTGAGAGTGGGCCCTTGGGCCACCTGCAGCAGATAGGATGGGAACAGGGAGGAATGTGCATGCCCTGGGCCTGGCAATGTGCAGGGGCAGTGGCCAGCAGAGGTGTGGGGCCACAGTGGTTGCCCACCTCCATTTCTGGTCCCCTGAAATCAGATTAGATCTTGGCTGCAGCTAGTGCCCATCTAGTGAGGGTGGATGGTTGGGCACTGTGTCCCCATTGGTTTTATCTGAAGCCAACAGAACCCAGCAGCCATGAGGTGGCAAGTGAGCCCTGATAGCAGCCACCAACGCAGGTGAGCATGCAGTTCCTCAGCAAGGGGGCTGTGCTGGAGCTGCACTCTTCTGCACAGGGGGAGGGCAGCAGGCCTAGGTGAGGAGGGGCTTCCGGCATGTGTCCCTGGAAGAGTGGGATGGGGTTCCCCGCCTGGGAGGCAGGCACAGAGCATCTGCCCCCGGACAAAGCCAGCAGCTTCACTATCACCCCATGGCTGTCTGATGTGCTTTGGGTCTAGATTGTCCCCTGAAGGCTCATGAGCTGAAAGCCTGGTCCCCAGTGCAGCAGTGCCCAGAGGTGGGCCTGGGAAGTGACTGTGCCACAGGGCTCTGACCTCATCAGCCGGTTAATCCACTGAAGGCTTCGTGGACCACAGAGGCGGGGAAGTGGTATGCTGGTGGGTGTTCTGGTCTCTGCTCTGCTTCTCTGCCTCTCGGCTGCCGTGAGCTGGGCAGTGCTGCTCCACCCTCTGCCCCCCTGCTCTGCCCCCAGGCCCATGACAGTGGAATTGGCCAAACATGAACAGAAAACTCTGGAACCATGAGCTAAGTGAACCTTTCTGCCCAAAGCTGTTCATGTCAGGTGTTTTGGTCACAGTGATGGACAGCTGACACATGTTATGACCTTTCTGTGGCCAGCCCCGGCCCCAGGGCTGTCTTTTCAGTGAACCTGGCTGTGGGAGGTGCTGGCAGGTCAGTGTAGGGCTTCCCCTCACCCGCAGGACCCTCATCTCTTCCTGGCCCTTGTGGTGTGCCTGGAGGACAGAAGCGTAGAGTTGCAGCCTGGAGCTGGGTGCTGGACCCATGGGCATTCCCTGTTGTGCCTGGTCACGTGGTGGCATACAAGGGGTCACAGCCTGCTCGTGGATGAGCGACTGCTTTGTGTTACCCTGGGAAGAGTCAGGTGATGTCCAAGCAGAGGGCAGAGGCTGGTGAAAACAATACAGTCACTGTGCAGTTCTCCGAGTGGCCCTGAGCGCTTGGAGGTGACTGAGAGGAGTGGCAGGATGGGCATTTCCACCTGGCCACAGGCCTGAGGCAGAGGCTGGAGGCCAGAGACCACTCAGCCCCGCTGCTTGGAGCAGTGTGACCCCAGCTTTGTACTTACTCTTGGTCACCAGCTGAGGGCATCTCTGGGCAGCACTCCACAGCCCTGGGTCTCATTGCCCTGGCCAAGTCCTTCCATCTGGCCCTCTGTCTGTTGGCCCGGTGACCACAGCTCAGATCCATAGGACCTCAGTCCCCCAAGCCTCAGGTCTGACCCTCCTTCTAGACGCCAGCTCTGCCTGTTGTGAGGCAAGCAGCCCTGCAGCCCTGCCCAGGGGACAGAGCTGCAGGGTGCCTCGTGGATCTAGGGCTCCCGTGGTCGGACAGCAGAAGGGAGCGAGAGGAGGGGGGAGACGAGGCAGAGCCAGGCCTGGCAGTGTCCCTGGTGCGGGGCCAGGCCTGGCAGTGTCCCTGGTGCGGGGCCAGGCCTGGCAGTGTCCCTGGTGCGGGGCCAGGCCTGGCCTGGCTGGGGAGTCGTGCACTGGAGCTGGCAGGGCTGCCCTCCAGCTGCAGCAGGACTCTGCCCCGTGCCCACCCACGCCCCCTGCCCCACAGCAGCTGCAGGACCCGTGTCCCGCTGCACCCGCCGTCAGGTCTTTACCAGAGTGCCACCGTGGTTGACTTCCTGGGTGAGAGAGAATGGTTCTCGGGGTGGGAAACCTTACACCACAGTTCATTTGAGCTGTAAAAGGAAAAATCAGCCTCACCTTCGGCTGTAGCTTCACTCCGGACTCTCCCTGGGCCAGAGGGTGACACCGGGGGGAGCACCCAGTGATGAGGCAGAGGCGGTCCCTGCGGGCTGCCCTCAGGTCCTCGGCACAGAAGCGCTTTGAGAGTAGGTAGTAGCCATGGGACTCCTCCCGTCGCTGCGTCAGAGGGTGGAAGCACTGAACCCAGCCCGGCCACCTCACCTGGGGGACCAAGCTCCCCTGATGGGTTTCTCAGCTCCCTGGCCTGTGGCCCTCACCCCTGCAAGGTCCTGCCTGGCTGACAGGGGGCCCTCCCAGACCTCAGCTGACCCCGGCTATGGCCACTTCTCCCCAAAGGCAGATGGGCACAGCTGGAAACCAGCCTGGTCCTGGAAGGCAAGGGCTTTGGGTGGCAGTTGTCACCAGCTCCTTCTTACACCTCCGGCAGAGCCAGGGACAGTGGGCCGTGCCTTCTGTGAGTCACCTCCGAGAACCCTGACTGGCCTCGTGAGCAGGTGCTCATCATGACTACCCTGTCTTCCAGCGGGGGAGGGGCAGAGGCACAGTGTTGAGGCCACACATGCAAAATCACACAGCACTGCCACCTTCAAATCCACACTGTCCCACCCCTACCCACCAGTGTCTCCTGTCGGCACAGTCCCCTGGGGGAGCCATCCAGGTCCCCACAAGGGTTAATCCTGTGGGGACACAGCTGCTGCCAGTCTCCTGAAATACTTTTGCACATGGTCTGGTCTGACTGTGCCCGAGAAGGCTCAGGAGGAAAATCGCTTACATAATCTCCCTCCGTCCCTGACACGCGCTCTCCCCTGCTTGCAACACCAGTGAGCAGATGCCAGGAAATTCTGAGGCCCCCTCCACCGGGCCGTGTGCGCAGTGGGCCCCGCCTCACCTGTGGGCCTGCAGCCCTCTGCTTCCCCTCCACAGTGCAGGCCATGCCCCAGGGGCCAGGGAGGCCTGGTGCAGACCCCTCAGCTCATGACAGGAGGCGCCCAGGGAAGCACAGGGCCTTTCTCACTGTTGGGAGGTGGCGAGGTGACCTGCATTTCAAGTCCCAGTTCCTGCCCAGCACCTGAGGTGGCTCCACTTCTGTGTGTGTGACCCTCTCACTCCCTGCAATAGTTCCAAGCAGTCCACAGCTCAAGGCCGCCCCAGACTTTTCAAAGGAGCCCAGCATCCTCTGTCCTCCAATGGGGGCTGGGGCCAGCTGGGCCAGCAGCTTCTGTGGAGGAGGGAGACTTTTTTCCAGAGCAGCAGGAAGCTGAGCTGGGGCCAGGAAGGTTCCAGCTGCGCGGCCGGGGATGGACCTCGCCTGCTCTCAAAACCCATTTCCCTTTCTGCAGAATTCAGGGATCAGATCTTGACCCAGGCAGCATCAGACGCCTCGTACCACCTCCTCCAGCCCAGAGTCGATGTGCTCCGGGCTGGGGGGCTGCCGGCAGAAGTCACCCAGAGCCCCGAGGTCTTAAGGAGCAGCTGCTCAGGCCCGGCTTCCTCCTCTGCTTCCCCGTCACCTTCCCCTCCTGTCCCTGGCAGCTATAACACACCTAGGACCAGCCAGGGACAGCAGAGCTAGGGACACGTGTTGGGTTTGGTGGGGTGTGTCGTGGGGTTCACTGTCTTTCCCAGCAGAGAGGCCATTGCTTGCATCCTGGGTGTAGAAACAGCTTCCCAAAGATTCCCATCACTCACGGGGCTGAAGTGGTGAACCGAGCACTCTCCGGTGACGCTCACCAGCACACTCGCCCTGTGCCAGGGCCCCCATGCGTGGTTTTGGATTCCTTACCTTGGAAGGAGCCCCCAGATCAAATGAGCTGTAGCCCACACAACCTGGGGTTTTCTGGGTCTGGTCACTGACTGCCTGATTTCTCAGACAGAGGGTTCAAGGCTTCCAGCCCTCCTGGTTGGAGGACACAGGGGAGGGAGGAGCAGACACTGGGACACAGGCCCTGGTTCTGTTGGGGAGCAAGCATATTCTCTGTTCCACGGGCCTCGGGTCCTTCCAGCTGCTGTGTGCTTGGGTAAGTGACACAGTGCCCCTGTCCGAAGAACTGAATGGGCCGTGGCCTGTCTGAGCTCCAGGAACCTGGAGCTGTGCCCTGACAGTAAGTAGGAAATGCCCAGTTGCCTCCCGGGGTTGCTCTGCCACAGGGCATAGGCCCAGAGCCCTGCAAGCCCCTACCTAGCCCCTGAGGTCTCTCCATTTCTGCATGTGTCCTCCCCTGCCTGGGTGGCCAGACTATCAGGATGAGGATCTCCATGGGGCTGGGCCGCATGGCCACCCTGTGAGGACCTCCGGGTGTGACCACAGAGGCCTGCTGGCTCCTGCCCAGGCTGAGTGGGTGCAGGTTCTCTCTAGTTCCAGGCTCCCTCTGCCTCAGGGCCGGGGAGAGCACTCATGCCCCACCCAACTGGGAGGCCAGGCCACTCCAGGATTCCCCAAGGGGGCCCCAGCTTCCTCCCGGCCTTTGCTCTGTGTCTGCAATTGGGGGGTTTTAAGAATGACCTCAGCGTGGTGGGCATAGTGACACCAGGCCCAGGCTGCTGAGAGAAAGCTGTGTTCTGCCCTGGTTCTGGTGGGCTCATGGGGAGACAAGGACAGGCCTTGCCCTCTGCGTGCAGGAGGACCCAGGGTTTCTTGCCCCACCCAGGGGACAGTGGCAATGTCTGAAGATGTTTATGGCTGTCACAGCTGGGTCACGTTGCTACTGGCAAGTGGAGGCAGAACCAGGGATCTGAGAGCCAGAGTGGGAGGAGGGGGAGGAAAGTCCTGGAGTACCACCGCCCAAGAGAGGCTGGCACCCCAAGCACGGCTGGCTTCCCGCCACGTGGCTACCCTTCCTTTCCTTACCGGGACTTGGGCATTGGGGCAAGTGGGAGAGCCAAGGAGCTACCACCAGGTTCATCTGGACAACCTGACCTGCAGGTTCTTGTGCCATATTGATGGCCCAGCTCTGGGACCCTAGGCAGGTGCCCAGGGGCAATGCTCTCTGCTCCAAGGAGCTGGGAAAGGGCCCAAACCTGAAGGGTCAGTCTAGCCAACGCCCCGCAGCCCGGCCGTCCCTCTGCTGCTATGGTGCATCTTGTTCTCTTCACCTCCATCAGTCGATTGGTCGGTGGGGAGAGAAACCAGCTCACCTGTGGCCTCCACCACCCTCAGCTGCCCTGACTTTGGCTCTGACCAGCAAATCCACCCCTTCCTTTCTCCACTGGCTGCAGCTTCCGGGGCTTTGGGTAGAGGAGATGGCTGCAGGTCAATGGCTGCCCGAAGGCTCAGGCCAGGGGATGGAGAGTCCAGCAGGCGGGCGACAAATTGCTTGGTGACAGCTGCCTGGATGTTTCAGTTCTGACCTGCACCATGTGTGCACCCCCATGGCCACGTGAGGCCTCACTCAGCTCTCTGCCACATGGCTGCTTGACAGGCAGGTCACCCCTCCTGATGGCCAACTCGCATCCACCACTTGGGAGCAGAGTCTGGTCCCCAGCTTTTCCCGGAGTTGGGCACGCTGTTGCCTTGGGGCACACTCTGCCCCACAGAGGAAGAGGTGTTGTCCAAAATGTCCTAACACGGTCCTTGTGCTCCAGCCAAACCCCAGCAGGGTCTGGAGACACCAGCAGCTTAGAACGTGCTGGTGTGGCCCGGGGCTGTGATTCCCACTCTGGACAGGGCTGGGCACCAGGAGGAGCAAAGCTACCCCAGGGCCTCGAGACCTACAGCGGAGTGCAGAGCCACTGAGTTGGGTCACCCTTTGGGATCCCCACCAGCCTCTGTCACAAAATGGAACCAATGAGCATTGTGGCTGTGAGGTCCTCGGGGGGCTGTCCTCCCGGTGGCCTAGGGAGCTTGCCACCTGACTTGCTTTGTGATGATTGTGTTTTGCTGAGGGAGAAGCAGCTAACGTCACCAAGGACAGGGCTTCCTGTGAACTTCTGGGACCTGCCTGTGTCCCACTGGGCTTTTGGTTGTGCAGAACTCAGGGACTCTGAGGGGGTCGAGGTCAAGCCAGCTTCAGCTCGCCATCCAGGGCTGGCGCGGCCCCCAGTTGAAATGAGGATGGCCTCCATGGCCAGGGCTCCTGCGAGGCCAGAAGGCGGAAGCTGGTCCATTCAGAGGTGGGAAGCGTGAAGCCTTGAGTGCCCGCCCACAGTGGCCTGAGGTGGACCTTGAGGACACATGGGGAGGGAGAGGGGCCGGGCACCAGGGCGCACGGCCTAGGACCTGTTCACTGGAGCAGGCAGATGCATACCAGGCTCACGTCCGTGGGGCCAGGGGGTGGCTGCTTGGTGGGTGCAGGCTCTCCTTTGGGGGTGAAGGAAGTGCTCCCAACCATGTAGAGGCGATGGTACAACCTGCACTGGATGCCACCAAATCAGGCTTCCAAGTGTGGATTCAAAGTGTTAACTGAGTTTCACCTCCATTAAGGCGCAGACGGGAGAGCCCCAGAGGACCACGTAGTGTAGGCGGGGTCCTGGCCGTTGTCCTCCCTGTGTTCCCTGGGCCTGTGGAGGGGTGGCATGTGCCTCTGGGCCCGGGCACCAAGAGGAAGCTACAGGTGCAGAACAGGAGTGGGTCCCCCTCCACCTCACGTGCTCAGCTCTGTCCCCCAGGCTGGGTCGGCTCACTTTGGCTGGCAGGTAGGGGGATGTATGTTCCTGACCACAGTGTGGGGTCCTTTCTAGAAGCTTCCAGGAAGCCAGAGCCAGTTTTTGCTGAGGCGTGAACGATGCGGTTTCTTAGCTGTGATGGTGGGCTTGCTCTCCCTAGCTTCCCGTATGGGGCTGGTGTGCCCAGGCAGGGCACAGGGGCTGCGGGAGCCCGCAGGATGCGGGGGAGCTGGACTGTCAGCCTGGATGGGAAGATGAGAGAGGAGATAGGGAAGTGGAAAGGAGAGAAATTTCAAAGGAAAATCCAACAAGTGAGGAGAAGTGAGGGAGAGGTCAGGGTTATAAAAGTTACATGCTTATCAGAGGAAGGTTATAAAAGTTATGTGCTTATTATAGGAAGCGTCAAAAACAGAAACGTCGGAAGAAGAGGAAGACCATGATTCTGCCAGGGGACATAGCCAAGAGGAACGTCGGGTGTGTTGTGGCTCCAAGTGCCAGTTGCTGCCATCTTGTCCTCATGTGCCCCCAAGTCTCTCCGTGTGGCTCAGGAGCTACTTATAGGATAAATCTTGGCCGTGACTGAGCTCCCATGACTCAGTTTCCCTGGGAGTGCCATGGACAGAGTGGGCTGCCCAGGGGCTTGAGGAAGGCGGGGCGTGGGTCCTGCTGCCCCATGCCCCGTGGCAGCCAGCCCCCTGACCAGCTTCTCCCATGTGGGCAGGTGGCTGCAGCTGAGCAGACTCAGGCCTGAAAGGGCCAAGACTGGGGAGGCTCCCCCTGGGGACCAAGGGGTGAGGGAACCCTGCAGCACCCCTGCCTTCCTCTCAGGGGCCCACGGAAGGTGGCCCCAGACAGGAGGGCGCTCGTCTCCCACGGGGGCATGTGCGTCTCTGCTCTCAGGGGCGCTCCCTGCCGGAAGAAAAGCCAGTGCCTTGGGGACACCGTCCTGCACCGCCGGCCTCCCGTATCTTAGCCACGCATTCCAGTCTGCTAGGGAGCCAGCGAGCAGGAACGCAGGGAGGCGAGGACAGCCTTGCCCTGGGAGAGCAGCGGGCTGTGCGCCCTGACGGGCAAGATGGACCCTTCTGGGTCCCTCTGAACCGGGCAGAGCAGGGTTAAGCGTGTGGAGGGGAGAGGGCTCCCAGGCTGCCTGGAGAGCCAGCCTGAGCAAACAGCCGGAGACGTGGGCCGAACACACAGAAGCTGGGGGCACCTGGGGCCTGTGGCTGTCCTGCTGCAGGCGTATGTCACAGAGGAGGGCACGCACAGGGCACTGCTGCTCCAGGGTAAGTGCGGTGTCTGCGAGGGCACTGCCTCTGGGCGGCCAGAGGAAGGGTTTTCATGAGGAGCTTGGGTTGGTGCAAGCAGGGCAGTCCGTGCTTCTGTGATGAACGCTCGCAGACTCGCGGGAAGGTCAGGCAACACAATCTGGAAACAGCTTCGAGGCAAAACAAAGTATTTTGTTTTCCTATTGAAAATTCCAGTTGCTGGACCAGAGGCCGGGACTCGACAGGCGAACTCACGCGGTGGGAGCAGAGTCCGCTGAGCTCTGATCTGTCGTGCTCAGGGAGGCTCCTGGGGCCATCAACGCTCTCTGCTGGTGGCTCCTGTTGTTCTACCCTTTCTATGACATGTCCCAGGTGGCAGGCTTATCTCTCAGTGGACGTGGAGGACATGCCACGCACAAACCTGATTAGCTGTACATTCTGTTAAATGTGCGTCTCACGACGGCTCTTTGGACAAAGTAGGGAGGCGGCGGGCAGCAGGGGCTGGGGTGCCACGACCGTCTGGGACACACAGCGGGCAGTTGTCCATGTCTGTCTTAAGCATGCGCTGCTGATAACAGCCGTTTCGTGATATTTAGAAGCCCTGGTCTTCTTGTGACCCTTCTACTTGGACTCAGTTCAAAGCAGCCGCTTCCTGGCCTGGTTCCCATTTCAAAGTTTGGCAGTGAACGCCTGAGACAGTCGTGGTTTCTGTGCATTGACTTCCTGAAACTCCTGGGAAGTCACCAGAGGCAGGAGACCTAGCCAGGGAGCTTTCTCAGGTCCACCTGAAGGTGCGCCTTGGCCTGTCACAACAGGAAAGATGGCGGCCAGCCTACTCATGACGGTCTAAGTCGGGGCTCGGGATGGACAGAAGGGAGAAATGGACAGGGCCGCTAACTGCCGCTCTCAGAAGTCACACTGTTCCCCCAGTGTCGTCCGCTGAGTGGGGAGATCTGCTGATCTGAGGCGCTGGTGAGTGATCCTACGTGTTGGTGACGGCCCCGCCCCCATGTCTGAAGTAGACAGGACAGAGGGGGTGGTGGCTATGGAAACCCATATTCAGCAAAGCTGGCAGGAGGTCTCCCCCAACACGATGGCACAGGAGCACCTTGCAGTCTGGTGGTGGGTACCATGTCCGGTGCCTACTGTCCCCCTAGCCTCCCAGCACCCGTCAATGTGTGACTCTTTCGACTGACTGGGAGTTGGCATCTGTGCCAGGTGCTCGGTTAGGCTGCAGAGTGCGAGACGCTGCGGGCCCTCTGGTGTCCATAGGCCCCGTGAGATGATGGTCTGCTTTCTCTGGTGTGGTATCCCAAGATGCCCCCCTGGGAGCCCTCTCCTCCACTCTAAGCCTGTATGACTGGCTCGGTTTCAGGTGGCACCAGCCCCCGATCCTGCAGATCTGCAGCTCTGAGGATGAGATGGCTGTTGGTGGCTGGCGTGGTCCTTGTGCACTGGGGCTGGTGGCATCTGGTAGCCCCAGGTACATGTAGGTAGTAGTAGTCCCAAGGGCACAGCTGGGTGTCATCCATTGTCTGCAGCCCCTTCCTTGGGCCCGGCACGGAACCCCTGATGGGAGGCTAGCCGAGCACTCTCACTGCCCCCACTTCCTGCTCCTGGAAGCCATGATATGTGGGTCTCCTGGTTCCTGTTGCCTGTAGTCAACGTGTTCTCACCCACAGGCTTGAAACACCTGCCTCGGTGGGTGAGCAGGTGGGGGTGGAAAGGGCTCCCAGCTGACCACACAGGCTGCCTGGGGGGCTCAGTGGCACAGATGCTAATCTCCTAGTCTGTCACTTGGCTTCAGTGTGCCAGACAGTGCCCAGGGCTGCTCTTAGGAACCAGCACCTCGTTGTGTCCAGTATGCTAGGGGTCTGTGGGGCAGTTTCAGTCCCCGCCAGAGGACAGCCCACCAAAGCCAGTAACCTGAAGCTCTGCTCAGAGTCAAAGGAGTTGGACCTCAGGGAAGAGTAAACAGCCACTGAGGCCACCTGCAACCTGGGCAGTCCACTGAGTCATCTGCTTCCCAGATGATGCCTTGAAAAGGATCCGTTAGATGGTTCACATCCCAGAAGGCCCCGGGTGAGGTGTGGGCCTGTGGGTCTCAGCCATCACGAGTGGATTGACTGTGGCCACTTTCAGCCGAGGATACTGGCATCGCTCAGACAGGACCCCATCCTGCGGGGCCTCCCCAGTCCACCTCTGCCTGTGGGCGTCACACTGGATGGTGCCGTGTGTGGCTCTGCATCCATTCCGAGGTTCCTCTGCGCAGCCGGCACCCCCGATGGGGCTCTCTGCCCTTGTGCTGGTGGCCCCGTTCTCTGACGCGTTTCTTGGTTCTGATGAAATGCCCTCTCTGGTCCCTGTCTCCCAGGTAAGAGAGGCCAAGCTCCCCTGGAGGCTCCCGGCAGGCCTTCTTCAGCTCTAACCTGCCCTTCGCTCCAGTGTGCACCCCTGGCCATTCTCCCCTGGAGGGGACCCCACTTGGATATTCAGGGGGATTTTGATCCTTGCTCCTATGCAGTCCTCTGAGACAAAGTCAGATTCAGGGACATTCCAAAATAGTGCTTGAGGTGTGATCTGAGGGCAGCAGTGGTCTCGGGCAAGATGAGCAGAAGGATATCCGCGGCCAGGGTCACATGCTGGAGCTGCTGTGTGCACAGGACTCTGGCCCTGTCTGGTCTCAGCGGCTGATGAATGCTGTCTGCCAAGGGCGGGGGTGTGGTGGCAAGGTTGGTCAGCAGGAGAAGCCACTGGATCCCAGACGGCAGGGCTGGGTACTCTTGGGGCCAATGCTCATGGGTGTTGAAGGGATGCATCCAGGAAGAAGCTGTCAGCTACTTCTGCACAATCCAGGACCTGAAAGCCAGGGTACACTGTCCACCACATCTGGCCATGTTTGCGTGGGCACTGGGTACTTCCCTTTGGGGCAGCCAGCTCCAAGGAGGTAGGCCATGTGGACAGGCACCAGCCCCCAGCAGGCCTCACCCTGCCCGGGCCCCTCCTGTGGAGTCAGCACTGCCAGGGGTCATTCCCTCCCTCTGCCCTGCACCCCTGCTACCCATGTCCCCATTCTAATCAACGCATGGTGCTTGGCAGAGGGCTCCTGAAGGAATTCTTCCACCCTCCACGGGAGAGTTAGCACAACCCCTGGCCCAGATGTGATGGGTTGCCGGAGGGAAGGGCCCGTGTGCTCTGGAGGGAGCGGGGCATCTGGGCTCATACCACCCGTGTTCTAGAGCTTTCTCCCAGCACTGTTTATTCATCTCCTTTGTTTGCAGCCTCCTAATCTGTTTCTTTTGAAAGCCACGTTATTCCTTTAAAAGCCTGTCAGCGGGGTTTGGTGGCCCACGCCTGTCATCCCAGCAGCTCGGGAGACTGAGGCAGGAGGATTGTGAGTTCAAAGCCAGCCTCAGCCATGGTGAGGTGCTAAGCAACTCGGTGAGACCCTGTCTCTAAATAAAATACAAAATAGAAAATAGGGCTGGGGATGTGGCTGGGTGGTTTAGGGCCCCTGAGTTCAATCCCTGGTACCAAAAAAACAAAAACAAAAAAAGCCTTTCAGATGGCAGTTGTGGCCACAGCTAGGGTTGGAGGCCAGGGCCTGGGCTGACCATAAGCCTCTCACAGGTGCTGTCCTGGAAGCTCAGCCCCTGCTCTGGCTTTACCTGCCCTGCCCGGTGCAGGCAAAGATGGACAGCATAGCTAGCCAGGAGTGTGGACACTGGTGGCCCTTCACTCTCCATGTGGCAGCGGCTGAGCTTGGCTTGGTCACTACCTTCTGCTGCCCACATCCACTGTGAGGGGACTTCATCGAAGACCCTGAGTTCAGACAGGGGCCACCGACTGCTTCCGGGGAAGGGGGCCTCCTGGTGGGGAGACAGTGACGACCGCCCGAGTTCCTGGGTCTGGCTGGGGCAGCCCAGGAAGCTCACCGCACCGGGCTGGGGGTGCGTGTGGCTCTCGGCTGAGCTCTTCCCCTCAGTGTCTTGCTCCTTCAAGAGGAAGTGGGGCGGTTCCCTGTCCAGAGAGCGCTGCCTCCGCCCTGCCCCAGCTCACAGCCCCTTCTGTGTGGGGAGTGTCTGGCTGGCTGCAGGTGGCAGGCAGACCCTGGCCTTGGTGGCCCCCATCCACCCGTGCTGATAGCTGGGGACTGTGGGGCTGTCACAGAGGGGCTGCCGAGTGGAGGGCCAGCCCCCGGGCCCACTTTACCCAGGGGCCCGCCCACTGCACTGCCCAGGAACAGGACAGTGCGGAGAAGCTCTGGGAGGCCCAGGGCCCAGCATCATCAGGGGTGGCTGCACTTAGCTTCACTGTCAGGACAGAAAGCAGTTCTGTTCCTTTCTTGCTGGTATGAGCCACAGGAAGGACACTGTCGCCAGGGTTCAAGAGGTTCAGAGTGGACGGTTGACTATTGAGTGTCCTGAGAGGTCAAATTGCTGTAAGAAAAAGTTCATGTGGTCATACGTATTCAAAATCATTAAGACAACATTTTAAAAGAATCATCTAAATAAAGACATGGCCCCTGGACACGGACACGGACATGAACATGGTCATGGAAAACTAGAACTTCCAGATTATAGGCAATGGAAGATAGAAGGGACACCATGACAAACTGTCCAGGAGAAGCTGGCTGCAAAAGGGCTCAGGGATCCATGGGGCCGCAATGAAGCTTGGAGATACATGGGTGGCTTTGCACACAATGTTTCCTTTGTTGGTGTATTATTAAAAGGATTTAAATGGGGATTTGCTGCTTTTGTGGTAGCCGTAGGGGCCGAATATTATCTGGAGTCCCAGAAAAAAGATAACGATTATCACTGAAGATAGTATCTGGAAATATCTTGGTGACTCCTTAATTCTCTTATAAAAATAAGATTTCTTCACTATATCGTACTTGTCCATGTGTTTGTCCCTTAAAGAATACTAGTAAGGTTTAATAAAGTAAGAAAAACATTTAAAAAAAAAAGAGGTTCAGAGTGGCAGGCAGGACAGGCAGGCCGGGGGGTTTCCAAGCCCAGGCAGAGCGGCGCCTCCCTGCCCGCCACCCCTGGTGTGTGGCAGTGGTTGGCAGTGTTCACTGGCTGTGGTTGACAGAGGTGACTGCAGGACAGCCGGGGGAGCAGATGCTGAGGGCCCAGGCTGTCCTGCAGTCCTTCCTGACTCCCACCTTGCTCTGGCCTCGGACTGCGGGCCTGGGCAGGGCAGTGAGAGCAGACAGCTGGTGGGGCCGTGGCCCGTGGCTGGGAGGAGCCCTGGGCTGGCCGGGAACCTGCTCCGAGCTCACCTTTGTCTTGTGGGCCTCCTTCTGGAGCTGCCCCCTCTTTGTTCACGCAACATCCCTGGCCCCAGACCTCTGCCCACCACACCCCGAGGCGCGTCTCTGCAGTGTGTGCACCTTCCGTGTTAGACATTCCCGATGAGCACGACCCTGTGGGGCTGACAGATGTCCTTCTCTGCTCACAGATGTCCCTTCTGGGCCTGGGGCTCAAAGCAGTCAAGTCCTGAGGAGCTCACAGACTCCCTCACTCAGTGGTGAAGGGTACTGCTCCCGGCCAGCAGCTTGGGTGCGAGTCCCACAGAGAGGGCGATGGAGGCGCAGGCAGTGGCCAGCCCTTCAGGAGTACTTATATGGCCAGTGCTCAGGGGGTCAGGGGAGTGGGCTGTCCCAGCATGCCTCTCTTCTTGCCCTCTGCTGTCCCTGGGAAGCAAGTAGGTCGACTGGGCGTGTGCTCAGTTCACCAGCCCTGGACTTGGAAACTGGGAAGAAGTGGAGTGGGCAGTGGGTGGCATCTGGGTCTTGTTCTGCCCACTGTTGGAAGGGGCGGGTGGTCCCTCCAGCCAGGTTGCAGAGGTGAGGTCTGCTTGCAGAGGCTGGTCCTGGGTGTAGGAGTCACCACTGGGAAGAGGCTTGAGCCCGAGCCCCGGGGGCAGGGAGGTGCCCCTGGAGGGCTCTCCAGTCCCCTCTCCAGGGCGTGCAGTCAGCCCAGTCCTTCCTGAGGAATCTTCAGGGAGCCAGAGGTGGGAGCGCTCTGCCCCCCTCAGTGCCAGGCACAGAACTCCTTCCCCGGCCCCAAGGAGGCCCACTCCTCCCCACCACGCGCACTGCTGAGCTGCCCGCTGCCAGCGGGTGGCTGCAGGAGCTGAGGTTCCTTCCCGGGGGAGGGGGGCCCTGCAGAGGCACTGGCTGAAGGACTGGCAAACGAGGCCAGGGCTCTGGCCGACAGGCAGCTGCAGGAGGAGGTCTCCCTTATTGCAGCACCTGGAAACTCATCACTAGCGGGGACAGGCGGGCACCCCAGGCTGCCAGTGCTGGGCAGTGGCCTGAGCCAGTGGCAGTCATTGGGAGGCGAGAGCCCCACCCAGGCAAAGACTGCCCAGTCAGACAGTCTGAGTCACTGAAGTCCCTAAGGAGGGCTTCACAGAGCTGGGGCAAGAGGTCCTCGTGCCTCTGGTCTGCTCTGCCTCCTGGTGGGCAGAAGGGTGGGGATGCTGCTGGAGGGTGCCCAGGAAGAGGAACCTGGAGGTCGGTGCTTATTGGTATTGGAGGCTCGTTGGTGGCCAGCATTGATCCTGGAGGAGAGCAGCTGGACCCAGGTGACTGGATACCAGGGCAGGGTCCCTGGAGCCACAGAGCTTCCCCTGGGGATTCTGTGGTCTTTCCTGGCTCACCTGGGGAGTGTTTCCTGAGGTTCTGGGCATTGTGTCCTCCTCACCTGGCGTTCGCCCAGTGCTGTGTGCCTGACCACACCACAAGCCCCCTTATGCTGACCGTCCCGTCTAGCCGTCCACGGGGCGGACCCTGCCTTGGAGCTGAGACAGAACACTGGCTTGCAAAGTTGAAGAGTGTACTCAGAGGAAACAGGAAACAGTACTGGAGCCGGTGCAGCCCATTCTACATCGAGGCTGGAAACCCGCGTGCTGGTGGCCTCGGGCAGGTGCGTGCTCAGCCTTCAGGAGGGCTTTGTCAGCAGAGAGGCGAGATTGACCTTGAGGGGGTGCTGCGTTGGCCGATAGCCCCGAAAGCTTGGCTACGACATTGAGGTCTTGGCTCATGTGTTAATCTGGCCCCGGGCCTCCCTCAGAGCTGAGTAGGTGAAATTCCAAAAATATTTAGGCGTATCTATAATTTATTCCAATGACCTCAGAATCATAAATCATCTTCTTGTGGCTCAGCAACCTCCTGTCCGCCTTCCTGATCCCTCGCCACGCAAGCAGCTGCGCGGTTCTACGTGACTTGTGAACGTTGACATGCTGTCCCGGTGAAGGCAAGCTCTCTCTGGACGGGACTTCTGGTCACAGCTTGCCTCTTCCCGGTCCTGCCACTCGAAGGGGACTCACCAAATCCCCTGGCGATGGCATCCGTGCTGTTCCCACGGAAGCTGTTTCCCTCCTCTTTCAGCCTCAGCAGCCAGCAGTTGAGGTGCAGGCTCTGTGCCCAGGACACAGTCCTCCACGTCGTCCACCCTGAGTCATCTCCCCCTGGGCACACAGAGCCGGCCCCAGTGCCCGTCTGTAGCCCCGACTGTGAGTCCCTAAGGCCCTAAGCCCCACTCACACAGGCTCGCCTTCCTGCCCCTGCAGGGCCCCCAATTGCCCCAGACCACCCTGGCCAGCCATCCTGACCCAGGGAAGCCCCCTGCCAACTTTGCCAGGAAACGCGGGTCATCGTCGTGTTGAACGTCCCACCTCATGGTGAGGGCACCTCCGAGGTGGCCTCTGGTGTTCCCTGTAGTCTTAAAGCTGCTCATTAGAGCTAGAGGTTTGGTCAGTTCTGGTTCCAGTCTTCCCTTGTCTTTTTGACCAGAAGGCTCCATGGGTGTCTGTGCCCCTCGCCTGGGGTGTCTCCCCAGGATGTCCTGAGGTCTGGTTCTCCCACCTGCTGTCCCCGGCCTGACAATCTGCCACAAAGGCCCATTGGCCTCGAGGTGCCAGCAGCCTTGGTGACCCCGTCAATCTGGGTTGCAGAATGGAAGATTTCTAAGTCTGCGGTTGCTTCTGTTCATTAGCTGAGATTCTTTTTTTTTTCTTAAATTTTATTTATTTTTTAGTTTTCGGCAGACACAACAGCTCTGTTTGTATGTGGTGCTGAGGATCGAACCCGGGCCGCACGCATGCCAGGCGAGCGCGCTACCCCTTGAGCCACATCCCCAGCCCCAGCTGAGATTCTTTACAAAGAACTGCCCCTCCTTCCTGAAATCCGCTTCACACAGAACAACGCTCAGTCCTGACACCCGGTGGGCCAGGCCAGGCCAGGGGGGCGGTGTGGGGGGGGGAGGGGGGGCGCTCAGCCTGAGCCATGGGAGCCGGGCGGACCGTTGGGTCTGGCTGGCTGGGCTGCGTCCTGACACGCACGCTCCTCCTGTGCTGTGGCATTTTTTATTTGTTCCATATTGAACACGCCTGAGGGTTTGAGTCAGACGTACTCTGAGCTGGGATGGTTTTGCACTTGGCCGAGCTGGATCCTCACACTGTGGAAGGCCCCTTGCTCCTCTGGGGGTGCCCCCCACCCGCTGCTTCCCACACAGATCCGTCCTTTCCTTGGGATGTGCCCGGCCCCGGCCCCGGCGGCGTGACCTCCCGGGCTCTGTCGTGTGCACACAGGTTACTCGGCTCCGGGGGAGCACCAGGCGGGGCTGTCTCCCTGTAGCCTGTGTGTCTTTCCAAGCACCTGGTCTGTCGCCAGCCAACAATGTGTTCGAGTCCTGGCCCATGGCCTTGGGGTGGGTGAGGAGGGGTCACCACGGGTGCCACAGAAAGCAGGCTCCACGTGGGTCCCTCTGTGGGTCCTGTGCCCTCGGGCCTCCCCTGCTCCCTGTTGGGGCCTCGTGCTGGCTCTAGCTGTGGTTGTGGGTCGCTGGGAAGTGCTGCAGCGCTTCCAGGTGAGCAGAGGAGCCACACGGGCACTTAGTCTTCATGTTCTGGTAGCTGGCGGCCTGCCTGACCAACCCTGGGGAGCTCGTCACCCTGCTCAGGATGGTGGCAGCTCTGGGTTTTACACAGATGCCCATTATCAGGCTGCAGGAGTTCTCCTCTGCCCCTATTTTGTTTGAATTTTTAAAAATCACAATTGGACACTGAGTTTGGTCCAAAGGCTTCGCAGCGTCTTTCAGGATGATCTCAGTGTCTTTCTCCGTCATTCTGACTCTCTGGTCAGCTGTGCTGGTTGGCTCTGTGCTGCTGCTGCTGCTGCTGAGCTGGGGATGGAGCCCAGGCCCCGCACACACTAGGCTGGTGCTCTACCACTGAGCTGCACCCCGCTCCTTTCTGTTTTGAGACAGGGTCTGCTAAGTGGCCCAGGCTGCCCTTGAGCTTTCAAGAATCTCCTTCCTCAGCCTCCCAAGAAGCTGGATGAATGAGGTGCACCAGGCACGGGACCATTGTCGGTGTTCAGTGCTAAGCCAGCCCTGCCTCTCTGGGACCAGGCCACGTGGTCACAATGTGCTAGCACTGCCATGTTTTCCCGAAGGGTTTGCTCACGTGTGCCAAGGAGCTCTGGTTCGTGTCAGGAGGCTTCCTCTGCTGCCGCCTTTCCTCACGGCTCTCACAGCAGGAGTGAGCAGACAGCCCCTCCCGCTTTGCTTCCTCAATGACTTTGTGTGGCTTTGATTCCCGCCTTGGACAGTAGAATTTGGCAGCACATCATTGACCCCAGGAGCTAGCTGACGTGAATGGCATTGCCTTGTTCTCAGGGTGCTGATTTCTGTGGCTGTTTTCTGCTCAGTTAACTAATCTGAGTTTTTCATTCGTAGTAGCAGCATCAGGTGGACTTCTAGAGACCTGCGCTCGGCTTGCACATCTGTGTGGAGAGACGAGATGTGAGCAGTGGTGCTGGCCATTCAGACACCTCAGAACCCACTCACCAAGAGGGCCTAGTTGGTGTGTCCAGCACCGGTTAATCCCAGGGGCAGTGGGGGTGGCTGGTGACGGTCCCCAGGACGCCAGAGGCCATTCAATTTGGCAACAACTGAAACTGTTTAGGAGAACCTGGGTCCTTGAAGTAGAACCCACCCAGGTCCCACGGGCACTTTCCACCTCAGTCCAGGACAGGTCGAGGGCCAGCCCCAGGCTATAGGTCAAAGTGTTCATTCCCAAGTCACCTCCCCCAGGACACGCTGCCGAGCACAGAGGACAGGTGGCCAGGAGGGACATGGGCACTTTCTGCAGACTCCTGTCAGACTGGTTTCCTGTTGGGTGTGTTGGCACTGGGTCCCAGAAGGCCAAGGGTGAGCCTGAAGGCCACATCTTATGGCATGCTGGCCCTCCTCCAGTGGCCAGCAGGATAAGTAGAGGTAACCCTGGACCATTTGGGGGCACAGACTGGTGCAGCCCCTGCAAGCATGGAATCTTTCAAAGTTTTGCATCTCATAAATACAAAAATGAGTTTTAAGATAAATGAGTGGCTGAGTTTGTATTGTTCCTGCCCTTCAGCCCTGGAATGTGATTTGTGGACCAGGAAATGGTACCAATGGTACCCGGCCCATTCAGGAAGTTTCTCTAGCTAAAAGAACCTGAGCTCCTGGGCCAAGGCCTGGCCACTCCTGTGAGCCAGGAAGCCCCTGCCCAGAGGAGACCCTCTCCCAGGACAGAAGTTCTGCTTCCCCTGCCCAGGGGCCCTCTCCCTGCAAACCCTTGCTCTCGGGACCTCCCTGCTGTCTTCAGTGGGTTGTGCGGGCCGCGCTCTCCACTTGCTACCCTGACAGGGGCTGGGACCCTTTAGAGGCCTCTGCTGTCCCTCTCCTGGGGCCCATCACACTGGTGCTTCATGGTCAGCAGTGTGCCGTGCTCCCCTGAGCTGAGGAAATTCAGAACCGTGGGCAGAAGCCAGAAGCAGAGCTTACACCTATGCCTCTCCCCTCGCCAGCCTCCCGCCGGCTCTGAAAAGCTCAGGCTTTGTTCAGGGTGATGACGTGTCCCCGAACACAGAGCAGAGAGGGTGCAGGTCACTGGAAACCCGGACCACAGCACAAAGAGGAGAAAGACAGACGTCTGCTTTGAAAACAGTGCTGTGACGATCAACACCATATAAATGTTGAAGAGCAGGAAAATGGGTCCACAGAGTGCAGAACCCCCCAGCGGCACCTGATTCTTCATCCCTGCCAGCCTGTGGGCTCTGCCAGTCACTCCATGTGACCTCAGGTCGGCCGCAGACCTACAGTGAGCTGCTGTGGCAAGCTCTCGTGTGGCGCGCTCCATCTGTGGCAAGCTCCCGCCGTGGCAAGCTCCCACCTTGGCAAGCTCTGGCTGGTGTGCAGGGCCTGGCACATCTGGCCACGGCTCCCGTTGTGCCCGAGCCATGGGCAGAGGACAGCTGGACTTCCAGGCTTTGCACTCTAGCTTCAGCTGCTGGCTGAGCAGCGTGGTGTGTCCGTGTGTGATGGGCCCTGCTCCCTCTGGAGTCTGGTCCTCAGTGGAGCGCTCAGAACCCGGCAGCTGTGAAGTGTATTTTTATTCAGCTGCAGCAGACACGGCTCCGAGGGAGTCCTTACCTGCTTGGATCTCTGGCTTGAAAAACTCACCAGTTTTGGACTAAATTCTTCCTGTGATCCAACCCTGTTGTGGAGCAGGGAGGAAGATTGAGGACTTCTCGGTGGGGAGATGGCATCTTTGTGTGAACAGAGTCCAGAGCTCGCCCTGGAACCTGTGCCCTTTGGCCTTTGACCTGGGGCTGACCTGTGCCAACAGGGCAAACACTCTGGAAAGGGAACGTGCGTCTGCCCAGCCCACAGGGCCCAATGTGCCGTCTCCACCTGCTCAGGCCAGCTGGGGCCGAGGTGTCCCCGTGGACATGCTATGGGAGGGGTGTCCTCTAGAGAACCTGCATGTCACACGTGGCCTGAACAGCCAGCTTAAGCAGACGTGATGCCTGTGTTACTAAGGGTCACGTGCACGTGCAGCTCACATCAGACATCCCAGGACCTGCAGGCAGTGGGCTGGGCGCAATGCTCGGAAGCAGCAGCCCCATGCTACAAGGTGCAGGCCTCGCTGTGTCCAGTTACCAAGGGGCACAGAAGGACCTGGACATGGCACTGGGGCTGGACACGATGCAGGGGTCCTGGGGCTGCTGTGGGAAGGGCAGCAGGAGCAGGGCGCCCGAGTGTGTGGGGTGTGCATTTTATGTACTCCTGGGCCGCAGGGCAGCGGCTGCGTTTGCCCAGTCTTCCTGGAGGTGAAATTGCAAACAAATTTGTATTTCAAGTCGCTCACTGCTAAGTCACTCGCTCAGGAGCTGATGGCAGTTGCGGAGTGAGCTTCAGAAGACCGCCGGGGGCCGGGCTCCCCCCAGTTAAGTGGGAAGTTGGCACACACACATGTTCACTCCCCGCTGAGAGAAGTTTAAAAAACAACTGCTTTTCTCCGAGGCTATTGTAAAACAAGAAACCAAACAGAAGGAGGGAAAACAAAAGAGCCTGGGAACCTGAGCCCTCCCACCCTGGATGGTGGCGACCTGTCCCCTGGGTGCCTCTCGGCCAGCCTCTGTGGGCACGGGCCTCCGCCAACTGCCCCTTCCTGGGTCTGCTGACAGCCCCGGGGCAGATCTGGCTTCACATCTCTGCAATTCTGAAAAGCACCAAATGGCCCCAGGCTCAAGTGTCCTGGTGACCAGGAGTGCCAGGTGGGCGGGCCATAAGAGCTTAGGGGTACCAGACCCGCAGCCTGCCCAGATGGAGCCTGCTCTGGCTTAGTCACCAGAGGTGAGTGCCAATGCAGCAGCACCATGTCCACTGGTCACCTCTGTGGTGATGGGCCCAGGGATTGGAACTTGGTCAAGCCCCACCCTGCCAACAGGCATCGGCACACTCCGGGACACCCCATAGTGTGGATTCGCCTTTGTGACCTTCTGGTGGGTGGCTTGGGGCCCTGTTGCCCATGCCTGCTATGCCAGTTCCAGGCAGGGTGTCCTGTTGCCAGCCCCAAGCAGTGTGCACCCAGGGCACCCCGGGGAGCTGAGGACAGGGTGGGAGCCTCTGCTCCTGGGAGTCCCATCGCTGTGGGGACACTCCCAGCCTCTCCATCTGCTTCGAATCATGGCCTGGAGCTGATGCTCTGTGAGCGCTCCATCCACATGCTTTAAAAATTACCCTCCACAGTCCTGGCCTCGCGGATGACCTCAGCTGGCTCTCGCTCACGCTCGGGGTGAGACTGGGGCTCCACATTCCTCCCGCTCCTTCCCAGGGCTGGGAGGCGCCTCTTGGGCTCAGCCCTCTGCACCCAGGTGCTGGGGGGCCTGGTGGACGCCTGTCCTCTCTTGCCCTCCGCCGCCCTCCCTGGACTCTCAGTGGTCCTGCTGCCCTCAAGTCCAGGCCTGGAATCGCTGCCTGGCCCATCATTCCATCCCAACCACAGGTGACCAGCAGCCTGCCCTGGCCTGCTCGGGGGACGTCACTCCTGCTCCATGGCCATGGTCAAAGCACTCTGGCATCCTCTGAACAATCCAAACCTCGTTCCTGGCAGAATGTGTTGCCTCACAAAGTGATTCGGGTGTTAGGACAAGATGGAAACTTCCCAAGTGGGAGAGAAGGGGTGGGTTGGGAGGACCCCCGAGGCCCCTCACTGGTAGCCACCACCTTGAGCCACACTTCAGCTGTGGCCAACGTCATGCACCCACAGGGCCTCATCTCCTCACTGTATCCCCTGCACCCAGAGGTGCTCGGCCACGGTGCACACTCATGGAGGAGGGAGCAGACACAGCACAAAGCACACTTGTGCCAAAGAGGCGTAAAGCACATCCTGGTCACCCCCGTGAGTCAGGACATGTGCCACACCCTCTGAGCACAGAGTGTGTGGCTCTAAAGGAAGAGTAGGAAGATGCCCTCACGAGTACCAGGAGATACACTCCAAACTTGGTCCAGGTCCCAAGTAACACGTATTAAGAAGTCGGCTAAAGTTCCTGATATTTAAGATGCGTCAAGTCCTGACTTCCAGGCCCATAAACTGCAAGAGAGTTCGCTTCCGATGTGAACCAAGGCTGTGCCGTCTCATCCACCCACTCTCGGCCCTGGGCCATGATTTGCTTAACCCTTGCCTGACAGGGCTCCGGAGAGGGCTGGTAGGGCAGAAAAACACAAAAACACATCTTTACTTATCTGTCTTTGCAAAAGCTTCCTATTAATTTTTTAGGATGTTTCTGGAAGTGGAATTACAGAATCAGGAGTAAGCACATTTATAACTGGGACAGATGCTCAAGTAACTCCTGAAGAGCCTGCTCTAGTTGCACTTGCAATCCCACCTGAGAGTACAGCTCCCTCTCACCCTTGCCGGTGGCCCCATGTGCGGCACATCTCCTGGCTGCTGGTAAGGATGTAGCTGTTTGCGTTTCTCTTTGGTGGCTTGCCTGGGTATATCCTTTGGGTACTTGTCTTTTGCTACATGCTCATTGCCATTTTTTTTTTTTTTTTGCCCATTAGCTGGTGACCTCTTTCTTGGGTTTCACCTATTTCAAGTTTAAGTTCCCAGCTGTTCCTGGGTAGCACCTGCTGCAGTCATGCCCTGCCTTGCTGATGTAGCCAGCCCCAGGCCCAGGTGGCCAAGTGCTAATGAGCTGGAGAAAAGGGTGCTCTGTGCTGCTGGCCCAAGGACCAGAGAGACTTTGGGGCAGGGCTACAAAAGGATCTTCCCAGTGACTCTCTGGTGTCCCCGTCCCCTCCTCCTTTATCTCACAAAGGCTTCTCATCCTGTGTCCAGTATTTGCTGAGGAATTTTCTCTGGCACAAGTCCCTCGTCCTCTGCTTTGTTCTCTTGCTCAGTGTTTGGAGTCCCAGGCTCACTCAGGAGGCATCTGTGGAGCAGTCTGGGCTGGTCTGACTGGCTGTTGGCGATAGGCTGCCCAGAGCCCCTCCAGAGGTTAGCTGGGGCAGCGGTGCCCCCTGCTGCACAGGGTGGTCCTGGGTGCATGAGGGGGCGGGGCTAGGGGTGCTCTCCTTGCTTCAGACTGGGGCTCAGGGAGTTCGGCCTCGATCTGCCACCGTGGACCCCGGGCCACACCACAATCCAGCCGGGCAGCTGGCGCGAGCATGCCCTTGCCAGGGCTCTTCATCCCCAGCCAACACTGGCTGGGCACTGGGACTCTGCTCCTGATGGGACGAAGGTCTGGCTCCAGCCGTCTCACCGTGGCAGCCACAGTGATGTTTGATGAGCTGTGGTCAGCTGAACTATGGCCCCCAGGTGCTCACGTCATAATCCCTGGACCAGAGAGAGTGCCACTGGATGGCAGGGCTGGGGGTGTGCCTGCCGTGGCTTCAGTCTTCCTTGCACAGACTCTGATGGCTGGGGTGAGGCCAGCCCTCGTGGGTATGCTGTCCCAGAGCCTGGGGAATGCCCTGTGGCAGGACCATCTCAGGTCCAGATGGCCGCAGCAGGGCAGTTCCTGGCTTCCTGTGACCCCTTCCCTGGGCATGCAGGGCACAGGCTTGGGATGGGAGGAGGCTGGTCTCTGTGTGTCCCCTATCCTCCCCCGTCCATCCCTCTGGGTTCCAGGAAGGGTGAGCTCATCATGCACTTGGAAGAGGCTGCAAGGCTTGGGGTTGTGTGAAGCTCGACTTCTGGAAGGCCCATCAGCCCCCGGCCCAGCCGGCAGAGGCCTTCTCTGCAGAAGGGCGGATACCCAGAGGCCCCTGAGGGCGGGATGTGAATGAAGGGTTCCACAGCTCGGCCCCTGGGTGGTGCTGGGCACCGGTGGGGGCTTCTCTTTCTTATCTGCAAGGGAACGAGGCCCCAGGACCAGGGCTGGGGCCTGGGGAGGGTGCCGCCTCCCTGAGGGGCTTCGCAGGGTCTGTCCTGCATCCTGTGAGGAGCGCCAGAGGAGCCGTTCCCTGCCTGTGTCAGCGTGCGTCCTTGTCCTGATTCGTTTTTTTCTCCAACAGAAGCAAAATCAACATTCAGGATTGAAATCAGGGATGTTCTCCTCATTTTCTTGTTGTTTTACTTTGTGGTTTTCTCAGCCACACAGTGATTTGGGCTGGTGCCCGAGGGTTGAGATGGAGCAGAACTGTGGGCTGCAGGGTCACCGTGCCTGCTGCATGTTCCTCTCAGCTGGACCTGGCAGTGTGGGCACTGCCCACTGAGGTGGGCTTACGTTTTACTTATGGCTTGGAGAGGAGGGTGTGGGGACCTGGCCTCCAGCACCTGCCTGCTTGTCTGAGCCAGAGGCCATGTGGTCCCCTCCAGCCTGCCTGGGCCTGCTCTGCTTCCCCGTTGAGAGGACTAAATGATCTCAGTGCGTCAACATGCCCAGCACAGAATGGGACACTGAGTGCCCAGACCTTTGCTGCTGACTTGACATAAATGTGCCTGAGCTCATCCTGAGAGGCGTGTGAAGACCAGGTCTGTCGCATGTGCGCTGTGGCCCTGTGTGAGCACGGCTAAGCGATACTGTGGTGGACACAGCCATGTGTGCCAGTCACTCTGCACAGGGGCAGGGACAACTGACGGCTCTGGTGGTCTTTAGAGGAGGGGCTTGATGCTAGTGAGACCCAGGGAACTTGGAACAGAGGCAGGAGGGCCAGAGCTCTGGTCTTCAGGGTCCGGGGAGACGCATGGCTGGTCCAGGGAGGTGGGGTGGGGTGGGAACGTGGGACTGGCAGCTCCAGAGTGAGGTCTTGCTCGAGGACAAGGAGCCACCTGGCCTAAGGCAGGGCAGAGCCCAGAGAGGGGCCCTCACCGGGAGGTCTTCAGTCTCACCACACAGCTCCTGCCCACTCAGGGCCTCCGTTTGGCATCCTGGCATGGCACGGGGGGACCTCGGAGTGGGGAGGACCAAGCCTCAGAGTGCAGCTGCCAGCCTGGACGTCCCTGGACTCTGGGACTCGGATACTCCAGGTCCAGCTGCAGTCTGCTCCCTGCAGAGGTCACGTGGATATCCTGTCAACTGTGAACCTGTCTGAACCTGCCCCAGAGCTGGCCTCCGGCCCTGCCCTGCCACCCTTTCCAAACAGCCCACCATGGAGATGCCTGTGAGCACCCAGTGGTCGTCCCTGCTTCTCACTGACTGGTGTGCACAGGCTCTCGCTGTCACTCTCTCTCTAGGAGCCTGAACTGAGAAGCACAAAAGCATCTTCAGAATGGATTTGCCCTGGATGCCGTACCCCACGTGACAGGCACAGTGTCTGGAGAGGTTTCTGAGTGTGAGATTGGTTCTACACTAGGATGTATGCCAGCCCCTCATCGGCTTAATCCCTGTGAGTCAAACCACCCTTGCTGAGATCCATCACCTCGTCCAGGGGTCAGTAAACCAGCAATAAGAAGCAAATTTATGAATTTAAAAATCTGGTATCAGGCATTTTTCTACTGGAAATATGCACAATGCATTCCCACAGAAGTCAGGCACAAAACCAGCATCTGAAATTGCAGGTGCTACTCCACACAGGGACAGAGGACCAAGCCAAGGGAGGAAGGCAAGAAAAAGAAATGATCAGTTCAGATCCAGAGAGGGAGCACCAGAGAGGGAGGACATCAGAGAGGGAGGACATCAGAGAGGGAGCACCAGAGAGGGAGGACATCAGAGAGGGAGGACATCAGAGAGGGAGCACCAGAGAGGGAGCATCAGAGAGGGAGCATCAGAGAGGGAGCATCAGAGGGGGAGGACATCAGAGAGGGAGGACATCAGAGAGGGAGCATCAGAGAGGGAGGACATCAGAGAGGGAGGACATCAGAGAGGGAGCATCAGAGAGGGAGCACCAGAGGGGGAGCACAAGAGAGGGAGCACCAGAGGGGGAGCATCAGGGAGGGAGCACAAGAGAGGGAACACCAGAGGGAACACCAGGGAGGGAGCACCAAAGAGGGAGCACCAGAGAGGGAGCAGCAGAGTGGGGAGCACCAGAGAGGGAGCACCAGAGTGGGGAGCACCAGAGAGGAGCATCAGAGGGGGGGACATCAGACAGAGAGCATCAGAGTGGGGGGAACATCAGAGAGGGAGCACCAGAGGGGGACCATCAGAGAGGGAGCACCAGAGTGGGGGGACACCAGAGGGGGAGCACCAGAGAGGGAGCCCCGCAGAGCCCTCCTCCTGACCGGGTGCTGTGCTGGCCGTGGGGCGTGTTGGGTCCCCACCCACTGTAAGCACATGACAGTTCAAACAAAGCAAAACTCGAGCTCATAGACCAGCTCAAAAGAAAGGTGGGCGACCCCTCAGGTCAGGGCGAGGCCCAGGGGAGACGCTGCGTGTCCCCCATGTGGGGAGCACTGATTGATCCCCACAGGAGGTTCAGGGCTCAGTGCCCACGAATGTGGGCTGAAAGTGCCATCTTGTGTCCTGCAGGGTGACAGCCCGGTGCCTGTCAGGGCTTTGTGAAGTGGGAGACGTTTGCCGTGGACAGAAGCCCTGGGGGCTTTATTATGCGCAGGTCTGCAGTCACATGGAAGTCTCCACGTGGTCAGAATCTGTAAGACAGGACAGCACATGAGCCCAGGCAGAAGCACACCTGCCAACCACGGGTGCAGTTTCCTAATGCAGGCTCCAGGGAGCAGCCACAGCTCCCGGGGGACCCGAGCCTGCAGTGGGAACCCTGCTAGGGAAGGGACTGTACCTGGGACATCAGCAAGTGCAGCGAGCGCGGAAGTGGCACTTGGTGAACAGTGTGAGATCAGTGCCGTTGCTTGGGGTCAGCAGTAGGAGAGGGAGGCGTGACAGCTCAGAGCAGCATGAGTGCACCTGGAGCTGAGGGAAGGACCCACAGATGTTGGCCCTGCGACGGGTTAGGCCACACTCCAGCAGCTCATGGGACAGCAGCGCCTGCGGCCCAGAGCTGAGGACCTTCCTGCACTGCAGAGCGAGCGAGAACCCCGGAAAGCAGGTGGGAGAGTCCCCACAGATGGACACGTCCCACACAGGAGGCTGCATTCGAGGTGCTGGACAGAAGAGCCGCAGCAGCCTGGCCCTAGTGCCAGCCAAGAGCCGTGCAGGAGTGAGCCGAGCGCGACAGGCGCCCTTCACTGGAACTCAGCGCAGGTCACGAGGGACGCTTCAGAGAAGAAGGTCACTCAGAGGTGCTGTTGGGACCCTGGCGACCCCTGCGGAAGCAGAGGCAGGAAGTGAATTCTATGCCTATCAGAGAGACCGTTTTAAGACACAGTGGAAAATATCAGAAGGGAATCCGTGTTCATGATTCAGGTGTAGGAGGAAACTTTCTTCTACAAATTCAAACCCACGAAGGACAGGACCACACATCCGGGTCTGTCGTGTGACAGAAAACATCAGAAGCCAAGTCAGGAGTGGAGTGTCCCCTGGGAGTAAATGTTCCTGGTGAAACACGCCATGTGGGCGGCAGACTGTGACCCCAGAGACAGCCATATCTCAGTCCCCAGGCCCAAGGATGTCCCCTTTTGTGGTGTGAGGGTCTTTGTCCAGGGGAGTAGACCTAGGACCTGTGACCAGAAGACCATCCTGGGTTTTCTGGGGCTGGGATTACAGGGTCCTCCCAAGAGGGAGGTGGGAGGTTGGAGTCAGGGAGGTGAGGAGAGGCCTCAGGGCTGGGCCAGGCACGGAGCCCTGACACGCACCCAGGGAGCCCCGGCAGAACTCCTGACCGGGACCACAGGGGCAGTGACCCTGAGGTATTAGGCCGGAATGTGGACAATCCCCGCAGCTCAGCGGGAGGCTCTGCCGGCCACTCTCGGGAAGACTGACCTGTCCATGGCAATGCCCAGGCCCAGACCGGAGCTTCCATGGGAGATGTAGAGACAGATGACCTCTGGGAGAAGGACTGCAGTGGCTTCTGAGGGGCTTGGAGTGAAAGCTGCCGTATTGACCAGAGGTCCCACCTGGGGGCATGTGGAGGGGCGGCCTGCTAGGCAGACTGCTTCCCTCAGACTGTGGGACAGTGGTGCTCAGCCTGACCAGGTTGTGCCATGGCTCAGGGGCCACCTCATCCCAGACCTCCCTGTCGGCAGATGATCCTGGCGGCCGCCTCCTCCCTGAGCTGCCCCCGGGCTCAGAGGTGAACCAATGGGCAGTGCTGCCCAAGGCCTCAACAGCCTGCAAGGGGCACGGAGCTGGAGCTCGCCTGCCGAGGGTGGTGCTGGCCTCTGGCTCCTCTGCCTGTCCACAGAGCAGGCATCGCCACTGTAAGGGTAAAAGAAATTGAAGTTAAATCGTAAAAGTTAAAGGGTAAAAGACCGGGTGTTGTAAAAGTTTCTAAGCTGCAAGGTCTGAGTTAAATTTCTGTAGCTGTTAAGACAATGCTTAGAACCGCCCAGTAAACATTTCCCCTGATTGTCTGGTTGTTTAATAACTGAAGGGGTCTGTGTGGTTGCACGCAGGCCTTGCAGGGCCTGAACCAATCAGTTTGAATGTAACCCCCTCCTTAGGAATGACCTATCACTCCCGCCTGACCTGTTCCTGCCAATGAATGAACTAATCATGTTTAGGAGTTGTTGTTCAATTTTCCCGCGCCTCATGATGATTTGTTCTGATGTATACAAAGCCCTCCGCCCTCCCCAAAAAGTGTACTTAAGCAGTGCCCAGCCCCTGCTCGGGGCTCTGGGCTGCTTTCCCTTCTTGAGTGGGCACGGAGCCCCAGCATGCTGGTTCAATAAATCCCCTTCTGCCAATTGCATGAGTGGTCACTTGGTGGTCTCTTTCTCCGACGTTTCGCGGGACCCTTACACCACGTCCCCATTTTATAGAAGAGGAGACTGGCCAGCTCCCATGCGAGCCGAGCTCAGCTGGGCTGGCGGCCTCCACTGCGCCCCACGCACTCTGAGCCCCTGAGGATGCCCCAGTCACCGTCTGTTCCCAGTGGTCCTGGAAGGCCTGCACAGGCTGCCCTGGCGCACGGCAGGCCTGGGGCTGCTTCCAGCGGCAGGCTGCAGGGCGAGTCTGCTTCCTTGCAAGCCCAGCTTCTGAGGCTCCTGGGATGTGCCCAGGGAATGCTGGGGATGGCAGGATCTCACCACCAAGAGGCTCGGGGAGTGCCCCCAGCAGCATAGGCAGCAGTGCCCATCTGTGGCGGGTGGAGTTCCAGCCCCCCCACCCCCGTGTGTCCCCTGTCTCGTGCCATCCATGCTTCCCAGGCGTTGCACTGAGCTGGGCTCCGGGCTTCCTGGTGCCAGCCAGCGTCACCCAGTCAGCGGGTAGCAGACAGCGTCCTGCCCTCCTTAGCGGTGTCTCCCTCCCCTTCCTTCAGGCCTCCTGCCCTCAGGGCAGTCCTCTGCCCTCTTCATAAGATGGGGCCACAGGGACTCGGGCCGCGGCTGCAGAGGGGGCTGTCTCCCGTGGGCCCTGGTTCTCCGTGTGGGAGTCACCCGTGAGGTGTGAATGCGAACTCCTTGGGATCGTGGGATCTGCCAGCTGACCGTGGCTCTGCACAGCCCAGGCCCCGGCCCCCAGTGCTCGTGGTGTCTTGGCTGGGAAGACCGCGCAGGCTTTGATGGGGAAAATCTGTTTGTTCTGAGTGTAAACATGGACAGAACCACTTATTCCAAAGCAGACGTGCCTGCTGAGCAGCAGCCTGGAGGGAGGGCTGAGCCTGCTGGACGTCCTTCCTGCGGCGTCTGGCTGGGTGACTCCTATGTGGCCCTCCTCAGTGTGCTGTCCTGGAGAACCCTGGGTCCTGCACGCTCTGGCCTGGGAGATGGGCCAGCTAGCCCTGGGGAGAGCCGGGGTGGGGGGGGCAGGAGCAGCCTCAGTTTCCCCACCTCCCAAGCAGGCGGTGTGAGCCCCACCTCCTCCAGGCCGCGGTCAGGATGCTGGGGTGGCTGGTGTGGTCACCTGTCGTCTGTTGACACTTGGTGGGTGTTGGTGGGTCTCTGCACAGGGGCTGGCCACATGGGAGGCACTGTGACTTAGACCCAAGCTCAGAAACACATCCCACTCATGAGGCATCAGCCAGGGCCCTCACTAGTTGCAGGACTGCAGGGCAGACTCTCAGTCTTGCCCACGTGCCGCTGGAAGGGACTCGGCAGCTCCTGCCTTGGGAGATACTGTGGGGAGGAGAGGGGCTTGCAGGTTCGGGGGCTCAGGCGGTTCCAGGTCCAGCGGCTGCTGAGGGCTGGGTGGAAGTATGAGGTCTGCGGTGGGTGCCGATGCCCCTCTTCTTTCTCATTCCAAGACCCCCAGAGCCTCTGGCCCTGGGCCTCCATACTCCAGCTCCACCTCCACCACAGACACTCACACGCCAACAGCTGGGGAAGGGCCAAGGGCAGGTGTGAGAGGAGCGCTCAGGGCTGCAGAGCTGCCCCGGGGGCTTGGTCTAGCCTGTGGGTATGAGCCAGAGACAAGAGGGCCGGTGGCCAGCATCAGCAAAGGCCCGGTGGGGAGGTGGGAGTGGGAGCCCGGCCTGACGCGGGAGAAGTGGGGGGAGCACAGCGAGCAGGCCCTGGAGGCTTGGATGAAAAGAGGCTCAGCCTGTACTGGCTTCTCAAGGACCTGCTCGCAGTCATCAGCTTTAGTCTTAGACGTAAGCACAGAAGCGCAGGTGTGTGTTGATACTTCAAATCTGACGTCTGATGTGGAATGGGAGCTCTGGGGCCCCTGTAGAGATTCTAGACTGCTGAGTCACGAGGGGAGGTACTTACAGGTAGAGCAGGTGACCAGGCAAGGTCCCAGTGGGGCTCTGGCTGCGTGGGTAGGCTTAGGCACCTTCCGGGCCGGGGGTGGGGGGAGCACAGCTGAGCGTCTCTCCTGAGTCTGGCTCGGGCCTTGAGTCTGGGTGTGGCTTCCCGGCTCCGGGGTGCAGCAAGGACTGCACACCACCTGCAGGTCTCCGGGCAGCCAGGGCAGGGTCGGGCCCTGGGAGCTGTGCCGCACTGCCTGCTGCAGCCACCTCTGTGATCATCCGCACGGTGCTGCCCTGAGGTGCGGTGAGCCAACGCAGCCCTCTGCTGTCCTGCTGGAGCCACAAGAAGGGAGGGGCCCCGCGGATGGCCGCCTCTGCTCCCTGAGGGTGATGGTGAGCTCCGCCTCTCCAGGCCGGCCTCCCTGCTCTCTGCATGCCTTCCGGCCTCCACCCTGAGGACAGGTGGAAGACGGACCAACTGCTGGGTTGGGCCCTGGGCTTGCACTACACCCTGACCCCAAGGTCTTCCCCAGTTTTCTGGGTCCTCCGCTCACCTGTGTGGCCTCAACCTAAACCCTGCTGAGAGGCGAAGCTCCTGGTGTTCCGACCTTCAGAGCCACAGTCTGACGGTGTGCTCACAGGCGCTTGCTCCCAGCCCGCCCGGCCTGGAGCCGTGCAGACCCAGGAGACACCAGCACTGCCGTTTGAAGGACTAGAAAGGAGCTACGAAACCTCAGGTGACCCCGAGTCCCGGGCGTGAAGCGTGCTGCAGGGGAGACCGGCTTTGCCAACAGGTTGACGTCTCACACTCGCACACTCAAGAAACGCTTGGTGGCTCGGGTGCCTTGAGTGGCCTGCTCCCCACAGCGCCTGACCCCACCAGCACAGCCTGGGACCACTGGCAGGCTCCCTGTGGCTCCCCAAGGCCATGTGTGGTGGCCCACGTGCACAAGCTGGAGAGTGGTCTGCACAGAGAATGTGAGTGTGGGGGCCGCCTGAGGGGGTCCGGTCTGCAGCGACCCGGGCCGACGCGTGCTCACAGCTTCCTGGGACCCCTCCCCCCACGGAATGGGCCACGTCCACTCGCCAGGTTGCCCCTCACAGGCAGGAGGCAGGGACGGGCCTTGACTCTCAGCCCTTGGGGTTTCCTAGAGGCTCCCTGGCCCCCGTCCGCCCAGCGTAGGCTTCCCTGAGGGCCACAACTGCCCAGCGTAGGCGTTCCCGCGACGAGCTTGTCCTTCTAGAAACACGTCAGCTGGCCAGGGTTTGGAAGGGTTGCTCCCTGGGGCTTGGCTGGGGGCAGGTGCTAGGGGCCGACTCTGCCCTCCCCAGGCCACTGGCTGTGGGGGTCCACGTGTGCTGCATGGACTCCTCATACAGGAAGGGTCTGTGTGCAGGACACGCCAGATGTCCATCCAGGTCTGTGATCCCAGGGCCAGGATAGTGCCTGGACATGGCAGGTGCTCCACAGGTCCTGGCCCTGGTGGGCAGGACCCTCACTGCCAGGCCAAGTGGCGCGTCCCCCACGGAGAGGTCAAGCCCTTTCTGAATTCCTTCTCGCTTGCTCAGCTGCTCAGTCCGTCCCTGGTGGATCTCCGGCGAGGTCGGGAGGGGCTGGACACGTCTCCTGTCATTCTTCAGAGAGGGAAACAGCTTGTCGGCCAGTCATCTCTCCAGGGTCACATGAGGCCTCTGACACCCACATCTGGCCCTTGTTGCTCCTCGCCACAGGCGCAGCCTTCTGGAACGTTCCTCCTGAAGCAGTGGCCAGGACCGACTCCGCCATTCCTGGAAAGAGCCGTGCACAGGCCACAGCAGACCCTCTCCGGGACCCTCGGCCTCCGCCCAGCCCACAGAACCCCTGGCACCTGCTGCCAGGCGGGAGACTTCCACGGGTGTGTTTCCAGGGAAAGACCAGCGCTGTCCAGCCGTCTGTCCCCTTGTCTGCTAGCCCTGTCTTTCTCTATGCAGATGCCATTTGTCAGCACCTCCTCCCGGCCCCGCCTGCCTCCCCGTACTGCCCTCTGAGCACAGAGAGGGGGTCCCAGCAGGGCGTCTGCTCGGCCAGGTCTCACCACCCTGCGGGGGTGCAACTCGGTGCAGGTGCACCCCGGGAGAAGCGGGTGAGCCTGTGCTCAGTCCAGAAGCAGAGGAGGATCAGAGTGTTAGGCACCTCCCCTCACGTCCACTGACCCCCGCCAAAGCCCCAGTAAGACTGGGGCTCTGGGCCTCAGCCACCAGGTCCAACCTTCACCCCACAGGGTTGAGTGGCCCCTTCCCTCTTTTGGTTCCAAACAGGATGCGGAACTGGTCTGTAGACTCCTTACCACCTAGAAAACTCCTATGTGTACTTCAAGGCCCTGCTCACATGCCCCTCTCAAAGTGGAGAGGGATTGTCACCCTCTGGCTTTGCTGTGCTCCCACCAAGCACCTGCCGCCTGCCACAAGCTGTCTGCCCAGTCGGACGCGGCCCTGTATGACTGGGATCAGAGCCTTTTCTCAGAAGAATGGAGGAGGAGATTATGCAGTTTCTCAGAGCTGGTGATCTTCGCGGGGACGACCTTGGGGCTGTTGTACATAGGCTTTATTCCCCCTCCCCGTGCGCAGTGTGGCGGGGAAGGGTGCTTTCTGGTGGGCATGGGGGTGAGCGCAGACAGTGCTCCCCAGGGTGCGCTGCATCGCTTCCCAGGTGCTCTTGGTCTGGGGGCTCTGGCCTCGTCGCCTGCCAGGCTGCTAGCTGGAATGTGGGTTGGTGCAGCGAGGGCCAGGGCGTGTCCTGCGTGGCGAAGTGCTGAGGAGCTGTGGCCATGGGTGGCCGTGGAGGGTGAGGCTGAGGCTTGGTGTGGCTGTCTGCATCTTAGCTTCCTCTGCAGTGGGAGCCAACACGTGGCAGCAGCCTCCTGGGGGAACCTGTGCTCAGTGGTGGGTTGGGGCCACTGGCGTGTGGCTGGGAAGTGACCGCTGGCTCCCTGGGCCCTCTGCACTGGCCGGCTGCTTCTGCGATTCCAGGCTGACGCTCAGGCTGTACGGGTGAGGCTGGCTTTGTTGGTGTGTCCTGGGCACCCCGCTGCTTCTGAAATTGAAACTCTCAGGATTAGCATCAGTTTGGGGTCACTACCAGACAGATGTCCTTTACAGCGTAGGCCAGGAGCTCAATGCAGTACAGGAGGGGGCCGCGTCCTCTCCGGGCTTCCTCGAGGGCTGGTTTTGGCTTGCGGTTCATGACTGCAAGGGCTGTCCACAGCGTCTACTGAGGTGGACAGGCCCTGGGCTGCCCCACGTTCAGTGCACCTGAGAGCTGCCTGCGGGGGAGCTTGCCAGCATGCAGACCACTGGGCCCCTCCCGAGACAGGGTCTCACAGCCCGAGTGCCGCAGGTGGTCTCTGACCACACAGTGACAGTCCCAGCCTACTACGGAGGGGGCTGCGCTCACCCCAGGGCCCGACTGCAGCTCCGCTCTCTGGCTTGGCTCTCAGGCTGCAGAGGCGTCCGGGAGGGAGTGGACCAGCCCTGGGCCCGGCTGGGCGGCGGGCTGCCTGAGCGCCTGCTGTCTTGGCTATCTCACCTGCCACGAGGTTGGCCACCCTGACTGCTGCTGGGTGTGCAGCTGGTGCCTTGAGCACGGTCAGTGGGGTGCAGCAGCCGCCTCCAGAACCTTCATCCAACTGAAAATCTCCTCATTCCACTGTTGCCCTGTCCTTCCTGGTCCCTGGCCCCCGCTGGTGGTCACCTTCCATCTCTGTGGACCTGACCACTCTGGCACACAGAACTGGACTCATGCCGTGTCCATCCTTTGGTGACTGGCTTATGTGGCTTGGCACACCGTCCTGAGGTCCATCTGTGTCATAGCAGGTGCAGGCTACCCTTCCTTCCTCTGGTGAGCAGATTGGCCACGCTCTGCATCCACTTACGTGTCTATCTGTGGGCACATGGTCGGTTCCTCCTCTGTGAAGACACGGAGAGCGTGGCACATAGACATGGCCCAGGCCCTGCTTTCACTCCCCTGCTCTGTGCCCAGCTGCAGGCTGCTGGCCCTAGGGTAGCTGTGCTACCTTCCTGAGGGACTTGGGGTCTTGGTTTGTTTGACTTCTTGTAGATTCTGTGACCCTGGGGAAGCACCCTCCCTTCTCTGTCCCCTGCTGGAGGAAGACTCCTGGAATCCACCTGCAGTTGGCCACGCCCTCCACCCCCACCCCAGGAGCCAGCTGTGGCTGATTGCTGGGAGCCATGGTCCATCTGCAGACCCAACCCCTGAGGTGCTGCGGCTTCAGTGGGAGTGCTGGACTGGGTCATCCATTCATCTCCCTAGTTCTGGTGGGGCGGGGTGAAATACCTCAGCCCCAGAGGGGACAGGAGCCTCCGGAGGTCAAGGAGAGCTAGGCAGCACGTAGGACTCTTGGATTAAAATAGCATTGAGGGGCCCTGGAGGCCTCGGGCCTGTGCCTCGGGCGGCAGCTGGGCAGGGTGTAGCTTCCACCAGGCCTAAGAGCTGCCAGCCCTCTGAGTCCAGCACAGCCCCCTCCCAAAGAAGCAGCAGGCTGGATCCCACACTGTGGGCACACCCACCCAATGGTCAGCCTGGGGACACTGAGTGGCCACACACAGAAAGCCATGGTCAGCACAGAAGGTCCATGTGGCCACCCAGCCCAGCTGGCTTGGTTACTTAGCAACAACCTCAGACCCGGAGACGGTTCACCAGGAGGTGGGTCAGGAAAGCATGTCCCCCAGGGGAAGGAAGATGGAACCGGCCGCTCACACCTGCTTTGGACCAGTTTCACTCCATGGTGCCCAGAGCCCAACTCTGAGCCCGCCACAGTTTTCAAAGGCCAAGGACATGCAGGCCTGTTGCACCGCGTGTGCCCCCAGGCCCCCAGCGTCTTCTGTGCAGCACGCGGCTCTGCCTTCTGCTCTGACTGCCCTGTTCCCTTGGTACTTGCAGACGGCAGCACCTTTCTTATGTGCTGCTGAGGATCCCACCGTCCTCACGCATGCGAGGCACGCACTCTGCCACGAGCCCCCGCCCCAGCCCTGTGATTCCTCTTTGATGGACAGAGAGACTGGCCTCTGTGCCCTCCCTCGACTGGAGTGGACGTCCGCAGACGTGGCCACAGCTCAAGGGACGCTCCTCCAGCCTGCTGGGCCGCAAAGCTCACAGGACATTGAGCTGGAGTCAGAAGCTCGTGCACCTCTCAGACACCTTAGTGTGAGACCCGTGGGGCGATGACCGGAGGCACAGAAGGCTCGAGGGACGTTGCCCTGGAGCCTGGGGACACAGCAAGCGCTGTGTCTGGCTGGGGCTCTGGGAAGGTGCGCTGCTGCCCCAGCGCCTGGCCCATCTCCTCCTGCCCACTCCGTGGGCGTGGGGAACCCAGAGCTGACCCGGAAGGACTGCTGGGCTGGGGTAGGCCGGGGCGTCGGCTTCGACCTTCAGTGGCAAAGGCTCCAAGAGCGACAGCAAAACATCCCATTTTAAATGTGTTGAAAACAGCCGTTTGAGCCCAACTCTGCAGCAGTTGTTGCCTTGCTCGAGGGTCGGCCACAGCCTCCGGGCTTTGGCTGGACACTGACACACTGCCCCAAACAGACCACAGGTGTGCTGCCCCTGCCATAGGGCTCCAGACGTGCCTGGCCCTGTGTGCTCTGTGGGGCTCAGCGGCAGAGCTTCTCCCTCATGTGGGGCTGGGGCCAGGCTGGGGCCGGGGCCTTGGCAGCTAGCAACTTTGGCTGCCCTGGTGGTCCGGGATCCATGCCACTGGTGTCTGCCTGGCCTGCTAAATGGCTCTCTGTGGAACCTGCCCCCAATCAGATCCTCTCTTGGCCTGTCCACTGCCAGCCCCACTGAGCAGGAGGGACATGGATGAGCTCTTGGAATGCTTTACCTTGGCACTTGTGCCAATTGGAAAAAGCCACTAATCTCTGCCTCAGTCTCGGGATTCGAACATTTTTTTTAAATGAAGAATTACTTAGCCTTGGCAAATCCTTCCCCTCCCCTAAAACAATTTGATTCCCTGAGAGATTTCACCTCCTGGGACTCCGGAGTCCTTGAGGCCTGCTGTGCAGCTGACAGCAGGACCACCACTGTGCTGGTCTGCAGCATCTTGCCTGCTGCTGTTGGATGTCTCCCAGATGCAGGCCGTGCTCCCCCAGTGGTTTGGAGCAAGGCACTTCTGCCCAGCACCGCTGCCCCAAGTGCATGCTGCATCTCCCTCCCTGCGCAGGTGCCGGGCCTGTGGGTGTGCTGGCATCTGGTGCTGGGGCCGCACCCTGGGCTGGCTGAGAGGCAGCAAGGAGGGGTCCCCACCCTGGGCAGATGGCACGGGCTGGACAGAGTGTCCTTGCTCAGCCCGTCAGCTCTTCTGCATCCTCGGGCACACAGAGCAAAGGGGCCGAGCAGGTGAGCTGGGGTGGGGGGTGGGCTCCACATGGGCCAGCTGCTCAGCTGGGCCTCTCTCTGCCTGGAGCGATGGAGGTGCCAGGGCTCCAGGGCACCTCACCCCACATTCTCCCTGAGCCCTCACTTGTGCAGCAGGAGGCTGGTCTAGGTGGGTCCTCGTCACTTCTTCCCCCACGAACATCTAGGAGCCTGCAAGGTGACCTGGCGTTTTAAAGAAAGACAAAAAAAGAAGGACAGGAAAGCTTAGCAGAATGTGCCGGTTTCCCTGAGAGTCCAAGTGGTCAGAGAGGCTCTGCCCTCAGGCTAAGCTGCCCTTTGCGTTTGCTCCGCAGCGTGGGTGCGGTGAGGAGGCCCCTGGTTCCTCCACAGGCCCAGCATTCAAAGCCTGCGTCCACGGGCCCTGCATGGGCCAGCTCAGGCCACCGTGGCAGAGCACTACAGCTGGGCCACACGGCAGAACCCAGTTCTCCATTTCTGGAGGCCACAAGTCCAAGATCAAGGGGCCGACAGTGCTGACTTAGCCAGAGGCCTCCTCCATGGCGGGTAGAGGCCTCCTTCCCCTGCCTCAGAGGGCCTCTGCTCTCTGCTCTGCACACCTGGAGCCAGGAAGGGACAGGATGAGGCTACGTCCCTGTGGAGGGACCCCCCACCATGGCCTCCTTTACCTGAGCTACCACGCCTCAAGTCCACAGCAGGCGTGAGTTTCCATTCCTGGTTTCTCTGGTCCTCGTCACCTCCACCGGGCACCGTGTGGCTTCCAACCTTCCGGAGTGTGTACAAACCCTGTGATCTCACCCCCAGGTTTCCAGACTCGCTTGGACAGCCGAGATCAGGTCGTGGTTCCCCGCGGCTGACGGAGAGCCCACACTTCCCATCCTCGGGGCCTTCATAGGACAGGCGAGAGGTGCCTGGTCACTGTTGGGAGTGGGTCCGACGGGCCAGAGGAGAGCCACATGGCTCAGGTGCTGGGGAGGCCTCTCTTCCCCTCCAGCTCTGCCACTCTGCCCAGGGTGTGCCACAACACCCCCGAGACACACGTTCTAGACCCAAGTCCCTCCTTGGGTAATGGTCAGGCTCCCGTTTTCCACAGTGGGCTGACCCTTGCCCACCCTTCCTGTTGGTGCTCTTGGGCAGGCTGAGTTTTTCTGTTTTAATCAGGATGGCCCTGTTCTCTGAAGCAGCTGCCTGGCCTCGAGGTGGAGAAGACCACAAGGTCCCCCAGGACACCGAGCTGCTCTTAGTCTTGCGTCACAACGACTCTGAGCCTCTGTGGCCACAGCCCAGAACCTGAGGCTGCTGCCACCTGCCGTGCACCCTGTGCTGCTGAACGAGTCACAGCACCCGGGCTGCCCGGCCACCAGATCGCACCCAGGTGCACGAGAGAAGACAGCCCACTGTTGACATGGCCACCCCACCAAGGTCTGAGCTGGTTCCCAGGGGCAGGCCGCTGGGTGCTGCCCAGCTGCCAAGGTGACCCCTGACCTTCTCAGGGTGGGCACCTAGGGGCCTTTGCCTGAGCTGTGGCACGGAGTTGCCATGAGGGGGCACCAGGTGGGGAACAGCAATGCTGGCCTGGAGCTGGGGAGGCAGAGGGAAAGTCCATGGTGTGTGTCCACTGTCACTCAGGGACACTGTGCCTGCCCGGTGCAGTGTGGCTCTGTGGATGCCCAGCAGCCTGTGACAGCCACGCCTGCCTGGGGACGGGAGAGGCCACTGGGAGTTTATATGTCTGGGCTCCCTGTTCCCCGAGTGGAGGTGGGACATGTGGACGCAGGAGGTGGCTACTCAGGTTCCCAGGAGCCTTCCTGAGAGGCCGTGAACCCGTGTGCCTGGTGCTCCCCATGGTGGCTCACTCTCCGGGACGGCACTTCCCACTGAGCATGTCCAGGAGTCGCCTGCATGAGTGACACAGGAATCTGCCCCCAGGACCTGCCTCGTGCATGGCCGTCTGTCAGTGAGGGCCCAGCAGGACTTGCAGTTGGCCCCCAGAGGCACTTCCATGGGTCCTGTGGCCCCGCACACCTTGGCTCCCAGGAGCGCTTGTCCTGCACAGACCACAGGAATGGCATCGAGCGCCCTGCGCTCGTCCCCCTTTCCTTCTGGGGGTGGCTGGTGCTCTCCAGAGGAGAGGCCTTGGCAGGGACTGTGCCGTGCGCTTACCCATTTCTCAGCCCCTCAGCTGGTGCTGCGGGACCCGGCAGCGGGATCTGTCCACCCTCCATGGAGGACTTGCAGGGAGGGATCCGGTCAGTCCCTCCTCGTGTGACCTCAGCGCTGTGCTTCACGGCCTGGTGACTCCCCTTCAGACCCTCCCTGCTCGTCTCCTGCCCACATTTGAATCCGCTCTCTGTCTCCTACTGGGTTGTAGGAGTCTCCCTCCTCGGGTAGACGGTCAGCAAGTGCTTTCTCTCCTGTGTCCTCTCCTGGCGACGGTGGCCTCTGCACGGCGTGATGCAACCCAAACGCTTTTTTCGCTCCTTGCTGTGCTTTTGGTGTCTCACCTAAGGAGCCACCACCTGGCCCAGCCCCGAAGTCTTGCTCCTCTGCCCTTCTAAGGCCTCTGAAGCTGCAGCCCCCGCTCGGGCCTCCACTCGCGCTGGTTCACCTTCGGCGTGAGGCAGGGGCCACCTTGCTTCTTTTGCAGGTGGAGACGCAGCTGTTCCAGCACCAGTTTTTGGAAAGACTGCCCTTTCCCCTCTGGATGGCCTGTGCCTGTGTTGAAAGTCAGCTGACCACCTGTGCAAGGGCTCAAAGCGATGGAGAGGGACAGCTGCTGGTGTTCAAAGGCATAGCTCACAGGAGGCACCTCCTGCACGTGGCCTGGCCCCAGGGACACACACATGTCGGACAATGAGGCTCAGACAGAGGACATGGCGTCCTCTCCTGAGAGAGCTGGAGTGCCGTAGGCAGGTGGGCGCGGCTACAGCTCAGGCTGTCTTCTCCCTGCAGTGTCTCATGGCTCTAGTGGTCAGCGCTTGAGCGTCCAGCCTGGCCAGTGGGGATGGAAACAACTGCTCTCTTTTCATCACCATGAATGATGATCACAGGTGAGGGGTGGGGACTTGGAACAAAATGTTCTTAGTAACAAGGACTCAGAGAAAACAGCCCAAACAGTGGTTTCTAGAGAGGGTCCCCCAGCCCACGGAGCAGCCAGGTGACATTTCTCCCCTCCACAGGATCCCTGATCCTCAGGGCTACGTCCCCTATCACCCATGATACACTAGGGTGTCCAGGCACCTGGAAGCATCGCCCTGCAGCCCCTGGCCCAAGCCCCCACCGTGGCTCTGCCGAGGCCTCCCCCCAAGCTCTCCTGGGGCCCTGGGGTCTCTATTCTCCTGCCCAATGCTTGGTGCCTGCCAGCTGCACTAGAGTGCCCTGACCCAGGCCCTGAGACCCTCCTGTGGCACGAGTGCCCCCAGTATCCCACGTGGGCATGGTACCCCTGGTCTCAGGGAAGGCCAGGGGCCTAGTGCCCAGGGCCCCTCCCACAGCAGTGTCCTAGCCAGAGCCCAGTGGTGTGGTGACGGTGCCCCGTCTCCCAGTGGGAGAGGACGGGCGTCGCCTCCCCAGAGGGCAAGGGTGGGCCATCCGCACTCCGCCTCTCACTGCGCCTGTGGGTGCTCGGTTCCTGCACAATGACCAGACCTGGGCAGTGGGGCCACCTGCCCACCACCTGTTTTGTCCTCACCCAAGCAGGAGCCTTGGTTCCTGGATGAGACTGGGGTCCAGGAGGCCAGCCACCTGCTCAGGGCCACCAGCACAGGCAGTGGCCAGGGACGCTGTGGTCCTCCAGGAGCTGCTGTCAGGGTGTCCCCAGCCCTGGGGGGACTTTTCCATGGAGTCCGAGGACTGCTGCCTCAGTGTTGAGAGCCATAGCCGAAGGGGCCCCAGCAAACTTCGAGCTGCCAGCAAACTTCCAGCTGCCGGCTGATGATTGGCTCACAGCGGCCCCAGCAACATCTAGCTGATTGGCTCCTCTGCGGTGATGCTCATTGGGCTGTTTCCCTGCCCTTTCAGACCACGGAGCTGCTCATTGGGGGACTTTTTTGGCTCCGCCCACGTGACCCAGCCAATCGGCCTCAAGAGCAGGAGGATTGTGGGAGGTGGGGAGAAGCTGGTGTGGGAGGGAGAGGCTGGTGGAAAGCCGGTGGTGGCAGTTGAGGCTCTGAGGGTTTTTCCTGAGAGGCTGTTGTGTTTGGCGTGTGTGGTTCTAAAAATAAAGTTAGTTTCTTTTGACAAGTGGCTCCTGATTGTGCCCAGCCAGACTGCGGCACCTCAGGATCCAGGTGGGGCCCAGATGTGCCTTTCCGTAAGTCCCCAGGGGCCTGGCTTGAGAAGTATTCCCAGAGGCAGCCCCAGGGGTGTGGGGCAGGGAGCAGGGTAGTGACAGGGACGCCCGCGTCCCACACACCTGGGGGCTCTGGAGCCTGGAGAGGGGCTCAGGGTGTGAGAAGTCCTGGGAGACTCTGGCACTGCTGTGCCAGCCCAACCCACCCAGAGCCACGGGGTCCTGCTGAGGCCACACTTTAGGGTCCGGGTACTCTGGGCCCTCAGGGAAGCTGGGAGAGCCCGGGCTGGGGGTCGCGGGTCAGTCACACCCTGGATGCACCTGTGCTCTGGGGCTTGGTCTTGCCCCTGCCCCTCTCAGGGGCCTCCTTGTCTAGGACTGGGGATGGGCAGCCCTACTGAGGGCCACTCTTCTCAAGAGCCCCTGGGCCTGCAGAGGGAGGGGAAGAGCCACCTGAGGATGTGGTGGCCACTGTGCCCTTGGCGGGGCTCTTCTGTTCTTTCTCATGGGGACCTCAAGTGCCCACAAGGTAAAGCCTTCAGATGGCAGCTCCTGGGCCAGAGGGCAGGGGGGCAGGGCCCAGCGTTCAGGGACAAAGCTCTGCAGGGTGCCTGTGGGGCCCAGTGTGAGGTGGCTTAGAATCTGTGGGGGTCCCTGGCTTGGGGGTACCTCGTCCCCCTCCCAGGACCCAGCCAGGCACCTCTTCTCAGCCTATGATGTGCTCCATCGCAGGGTACTGACTGCGGGTCAGAGTCTGTGCTCTGCCTGATGGCTCTGACCTGCCTGTGGGTCTTGTGGTCCGCACAGTGACCTGTGGGCCAGGTCTTAGTGTCCCCACTCTCCAGGGAGGTGGCCATTCAAGGGACAGCCAGGGCTTAGCTCAGGCTCAGCCGCACCCTGTGCTCCTGGCTCTCTTTGTCTCTGGGGTCCGCTCCCCGAGGGGCTTTGGGAGCCTCTGTGGCCTGCCCCACGTCCCCACCTAGGTTGGCAAGTTGGACCAGCCTTATCAGGCCCTGACCCTGCTGAGGGACGGGGAGCTCCAGCTGGGACCCTCCACCAGGAAGGGGACCCCCAAGACCTGGCTCATTGCTAAGCTGCCCCCAAGCTTAGGGTAGACGCCCCTGGCTGTGCACAGAGGACCTGGGCCCCCTTGCAAATGTCAGCCCCAGCCTAGGGCGACCATGAATGTGGCATGCGTGTGGTGGGAGGACAGCCCCCCAGAGCCCCTTCCTGCCCTGAGAGATTGTCTGGCAGGCGAGCCCTTCACTCCTGGGCGAGGCAGCCCCTGGGCAGCGTGTGCAAGCCCTGCTGCTCTGTCCCCCACCCTTGCTCCTCCAGCAAGCCCGTGTGCCACTAGCACCGTCACCCCTCCTGCCCTGCGGACTGCAGTCAGCAGCTCCATCCACTGTCCGGGGGCGGCCTGGCCGGCTTGGCCTGCAGCTGAGGCAGAGGACACCATGCAGGAGGCAGTGAGGCGGGGGGTGGATGCCTGCCTGCTGCTGCAGTGCTGGGCTGCACGCCTCAGCTGCTGTGGCTCAGTGTCCTCAAGAGCGTGGGCACGGCGTGGGCACGGCGTGGCGTGTGGCAGGGTTGTGGATTGGGAGGGAGGATCCCTGGTGCGTGGCGGGATGTCTGGGCCTGGGTAGTGCCCAGCGTGGCTCCGGAGCCCACCTGCCCCCCTTTGTGGAGGCCTGCAGTCAGGCCAGGCTTTGCCAGATGGCCTACAGCCTCCTGGGATGCCAGGCCCAGGAGGGTGAGCTGGGTGGGACGGCCAGTGTGGGGCAGGGAGGGGGCCAGCACGGCTCGCCCTCCGCTCCTGCACCACTTGCTCTTGGGGCGGAAGCCGTGGCGGGGCTCTCCCTGGCTTTCCTTTCCTCCCGGAGCTGTGTGCCCTCCAAGCCTCTGGCTGTTGGTCTCTCTTTTTGGATGCATTTTTAGTTGCATGGACGCGATGCCTGTATCTGTGTACTCATTTCTAGGTGGTGCTGGGCGAGCGCGCACCCCGAGTCCCAGGCTCCCTCACTGTGGACCTGGGGGTGCTGCTGGGACTGCAGTTCCCTGCTGTTCCTAGGGGTGCCCGTCGCTTGGACTCAGTGGCATTTTTGTCTCCGCAGACACGTGGGTCAGCTAACTCTGCACCTTGTCACTGTGGTGGGGACAAGCTGAGGTCCCCAAGGCAGGATGTCTCCTGCACAGGGACTTCTGAGGGTCCAGAGAACGGTGTGGCCTGGGCTCAGCAGTGACCCCATGGAGAGGATGCCTGATGCCCCCTGTCTTAGCCGGCAGCCTGTCTGGTGGCACAGGGGACCTGACATTTAGGTTCCAGCCTTTGGCCTCCTGGGTGGCCTTGTTCAGACTCAGTCTCCTCAAGTGTGAGTCGTGTCACTGTCCCAGGCCTGGCAGGTGGTTCTGCCCATGTGGCCTGTATACAAAGCCCCTGGTTCTGGCTCCTCAGCCCGCCTCGTGCCAAGTAGGGCGGCTGGCCTGGGACCTGCCACTCCTCTGACGCCCGCTACTCTCCCGCCGAAGCGGAGCCCCTGACTCCAGGCAGAGACCCCGCTGGGCAGGAAAGTCGGCTTGGAAGCCGTTGGCTTTGTAAGTGGACTTGCTCTCTTTTTTAATATTCACTTTTTACTTTAGGGGGACACCGTATCTTTATTTTATTTCTGTGTGGTGCTGAGGACGGAGCCCCGTGCCTCAGGTCTGGTAGGCGAGTGCTCCACACGGAGCCCCAGCCCAGCCCATGAGCTTACCCCAAGGTCACCTTCCACGGAACAGTGCTGGCCTCCTCTTTGAGTCTGGCACTTGTCCTGGGGCTAGAACCTGCGGGGAGGGTCTGCTGGCCATGGACTCCATGCGAGAGGCCCCTACAGGTGGAGCAGTGCCCGGGGCTCAGGTCACTGCCGGCTGCTCTCTCTGTACTCGCCTCTTTCCAGGCCAGCGAACCCTGGACGCTGTGCATCTAGGGTGTCAGGTGCAGGTGTGCCCAGAACCCGGGTGGGGGCCGGCTGTGCCCCTGGCCACAGGTGGCAGGAGGGTGGGAGCCTGTACCACCAGCCTGGGACTGACATTGTACCCCTTCCCACCTGGTGGCGGCTGAGACACGGGGAGACGCAGGCCAACAGCAGGCAGGGCCAGGAGGAAGCAGGGAGGCCCAGGGCTTGCCAATCCAGCCTCAAATCTCCACAGCCGCGAGACGCCATCTGTTTTCCCAGTGATGCGGCCAGACGTCGCTAGGCGCGGGCGGGGCAGCCCTCGGGGTGAAACACTGCTTTCACCCACTGGAGGCCCCTTCGGGGTGGGACCGCCTCAGGATGCTGAGCTTCAGAACTGCCCAACCAAGGAGAGGCGCGGGTGGGGGTGAGCCCAGGCGGGAGCGACCCCCGCCCTGCGTGGGAGCCCACGTGGCCTCCGACCAGCCCTCCCACTGCCCCCGAGAGGGTCCAGACGGCCGGGCCTTTGTGAATCAAAGTGGCCGATGGGCACGGAAGCCCTCACACCTGTGACCCTGACCCTACTCCCACGTGCCAGGCGCCCTGAGTCGCCCAGGGCAGGTGTGCAGAGTCTGCAGCGCGAGCCCCTGAAGGGCAGTGCTGCAGGGACGTTCGCTCAGGAAGGTGCTCGGGGCCTGCCAAGGCCGGGCCGAGTCCAGGGAGCCCAGTGCTGACGGGCCGGGGCCTCGGTCCTGACGCACGTGTGACAACTCTGCTTTGGAATGTTCTGGACTGGTGGAAGGGTCTGATGAAGTCCACATTTTTTAATTGGATGTATTCGTGTTCTGTACCCAGATGGAATGTCGCTGAGACAGCCTGACATTTTGAAGCATTTACATTTGGTGACACATGGAAAACAACCATCAGTGGGGACACTTGGATGTGTTCTGCGTGGGAAGCTTTGGGGGGTGAAGTCCTCTGAATGGAGACGGGAAGGCGACACCTGCAGTCCCGATGGCTCAGGAGGCTGGGCAGGCGAGAGCCACCTGGAAAGGCAGGATAAGGAACTCTGCTCAGACCACCCTGCAGGAAGAGCCCCATAAACCCACCCCAGAGGGCCAGCCAAGGGGCAGCAGCTCAGCTGTCCATCATAAAGCCCAATGCCACAGGAGGCGGAGACTTCACAAGAAAAATGACACACGATGAGGAAAGGCATTCTTCAGAGCTGCCCGTGACAGAGCGCCAGCGCAGGCAGGCCCCACAGGACACCAAGTGCGACGGCGCAGCAGGGGGCCTTAACCACCCACATGCTTGGGACGGTGGCTTTTAAAAACTTTTGCTTTAACATACAGGTGTTCTTTGATTTCTCAAATTATTTTTGACAGTGGATTTTTTTTGTGGGGGAGGGATACCAGGAATTGATCTAGGGGCATTCGACCACTGAGCCACATCCCCAGCCCTATTTTGTACTTTATTTAGAGACAGGGTCTCACTGAGTTGTTTAGCACCTCACTTTGATGAGGCTGGCCTCCTGCCTCAGCCTCCTGCCTCAGCCTCCCCTGGGATGATAGGTGTGGCCACTGCCCTGGCTTGACAATGGGTTTTGAGTAGAGGTACATCATAGGCCACCAATGGAGAAGATGAGAAGGACGATGAGGAGCCGACGTTTCAGGGGCATACACCTCAGCAGTTGCTTGGGGCTCCTCCCGCCCACGTGAGTCCCTGGGCTTGCCTGAGGAGCTGTCCCGTCACCCGTGGGGCCCCACCGCACAACTGTGGCTTAGTTATCTTGTTTACCTTTGCTTCTTAAAAGAACAAATGACACCTTACTCATTTGCACTAACTGCTTACTCCTTCCAGCTATCAAACAATATTCAGTGCCTACTCCATGACAGGTATTCAACCATGTAAACCTAGCGCGCAGCAAGAGTATAGCTGATGGGTAGTGGATGGAGGGAGGGATGGAGGGAGGGATGGATGATGGTGGGTGGATGATGGTGTGGGGATGATGGATGGATGGATGACAAGTGGATGGGTGGGTGATGGTGGATGACAGAATGGGTGGTGATGAGTGGATGAAGAATGTTGGATGGATGATGGTGGATAATGGGTGGATACTGTAGATGGACGATATGGGTGGATGATGGTGGGTGATGGGTGAATGGTCAATCAGGGTGGATGATGTGGATGAACGGATGGTGTGTGATGACGGTGGATGATGCAGATGTACCATATGGGTGGATAATGTGGATAATGGTAGATGGATGATGTGGGTAGATGATGTGGATGAATGGATGGTGCGGGATGATGGTGGATGATGGATGGCAGGTGGACCACAGCGGATGATGGTGGGCGACAGTGGATACTGGTGGATGGATGATGATTGATGGATGGTGGATGGTAGATGCTGGGTGGGTGGGTGGGTGGAAAATGGGTGATGAGTGGGTGACGGTGAGTGAGTGCATGGTGCGTGGTAGGAGGTGGATGGAGAGATGTGTGCAGTGAACTTAGTCGTCAATGATGGCATCACCGATAACTTCAGAGCTGAGTTATTTTCCTTTCTGTGTTTGACCTGGTTCTGGTTCATGATAGCACGGTCGGGCGTCTAACTGGCGGATGATTCCCTGGTGTTCCTTGGCTTGGTGAGAGGATCACAGGGCCTTTTCATCCGGAAAGTGGGTCAGAGGCAGGGCTGGGTCAGAATAAACCTCACAAGTTCTTGAAGGGAAACAGCTGCTCTTGGGTTCCACATGGTGGGTTGGCAGTGTCCTATTTGATGGCACAGTGAGTCTCCCTGGGGGAGGCCAGGATCAGCCAGGGACATTTTCAGTGAGGTGGCACCACATCTGTGTCCAAGGTGGTTTCCAGGCTAGAGTTCCTTTTTCTCTGGGACCCTCAGTCTTGTTCTTAAGGCCTGCAACTGATTGGGTGCTTCCCACCACATCATCAAGCACAGGCTTCCTTCCTGCCGCCAGTGACTGCTGGTGCTTCCAGAACTTCACAGCAGCCTGAGCCTGGTGTCCCACCGCAGGCTCACAGAGCCTGGGACACAGGCTCACAGAGCCAGCCCAGCCAGGCACCCAGCTCACCCTCCTGCATTAGCTCCGTGTGAGCTCAGCTCCTTCCAGGGCTGGGAGCATGGCAGAGGCCTCCCATGAGGGAGGCGGAGCACAGGCCTGACCCGTGGGCAGTGGCTGCGGAGCCCCGGCAGCTGGGGGAGGCGTGTGGAGGCCTCCCTCCTGCGCGCAGCAGCAGGTCCTGCGTGGCTCCTCCATGGTGAGCCCAGTGTGTCTTAATGAGGGCAGGGTTCGCTGAGAGGGAGGGCCGGTGCTCGGTCAGCGGACGTCTTAGGTTACCCTTCCTCCGCTGGCGCTCTGGCGAGTCCCCGCGGGCCACTCTCCCAGCCCCACCCCCGCCTCTCCCTGTAAATTCAAGCCCATGTGTTTTCAGGGAAATTTAAGCCACGTGTCGCTGATTCATTTACACTTTGCTGATCAGAATGCAGTGTGTAAGAGCTGATTGGCACCGGGCAGCCTTTCCAACCCTTTTCAGAAGCCTCTTCCCGACCCTCCTGTTTGAGCCAAGCGTCAACAGGACGCCGCCCCTTCCAGACCGAGGTCTGCCTGCTGCCTGGCGTGACAGGCTCCGCGCTTGGCCAACTCACTGGCTTGCCGAGGCGGTTGGGTCTCAGCCACGCTGCTCACCGTCCGCCCTGCATCTCCATGCTGACACGGGGTTCAGGCTGGGGATCTGGGGACCCGTGGCTACGGTCGGTCAGCAGAGCTCGGTCGCTCGCTCTCTGTGGGCCTGGGCGGCTCCGTGGGCGACGACGTGGCCTGGCGTGGGCCTCCCGGGGTCTCAGTAACCGCTCTTTCCTAATGGCCTATTTTGGTTTGCCAAAGAGCGCAGCTCAGAGACAGTTTTGTGCCCTCCCCTCCCCGAGCTGTTTGCTGGCCACCTCGCCTGCTTCCTTCCTGACCATCTCCATTGAACAACTGCCATCTGACACGCAGCTCGGAGGGCTGGTTCCAGGAGAGGGAGGGGGTGTGCCCTTCAGACGGACCCGTTGGGGGCGAAGAGCCGACAGGTGGACAGACACAGAGATCTGACCCCAGCTTGTGGGGAAGGGAGGAAGGGAAGGCCGGGGCTCCTCTGGGAGGCAGCCGGGAGCGGGGGGACTCTTGGTCCGTAAGTTTGTGCGAGGGTGAAGGGAAGGTCGTTCGGGGTAGGGAACAGAGTGTGTGGGTCCCTGAGCTGCCAGAGGACTGGCGAGAAGTGTGTGTGTCTCTCATGTGGAGGCCACCCTGGGTAGGGGCGAGGGGCAGTGGGAGGCAGGTGCCACGTGATGCAGAGGGACTGGCCTCTAACCCAGAGAGTGGCGAGAGGGCGGCATGCGTGGGCTGGGAAGGGGCCAGGCCCTGTGGCTGCTCAGGCCAGGGTCACAGGCTTAAGTCCACGTCAGTGACTTTCACCCTTTGATCGCCGTCCGTGAGTTTCTGTAGACGCCAGCAGCGGTATGACTCGCATGGAGACCCAGACACAGGCAACCGCGTCACTCCCAATCCCCTGTACCGTGGAAGCCACCCTTCCAGCTGTGCCAGTCTCATATTCTGCCTCTGGAGATCAGCTTTGCCTTTTGGAGAACGCGATGGGAATGGCGCCATCCCATCCGTGGCCCTTCACCGTCTATCACCGTGCGTCTGGTGCTCTAGGCTGTGTGCATCCACAGACGGTTCCTTATTCCTGCACAGTAGCATCCTGTGGTCAGGCATGTCCAGTTGCCTGGGGTGCTTGGGATGACCCCTGTCCTTGGCAGTGGTCCCTGGAGTCACCGTGCACCTTTGAGTTCAGGCTGGTTCTGTGCCCAGCTGTGCGTCATGGATGTGTGCAGGGTGGCAGCAGGAGCTTAGGTTCCTGGGTCAGAAACAATCCCGCTCCGAACACACACCTAAACACGGCGAGGACAGACTTCGCTCCTAGCGTCAGGCGCCTGACTCCAGGACCCCTGACCAGTGCTTGTCCCAAGCCTCAGCCTGTGGGAATGCCCACGCTCCGCGGTTTAAGTGAGGGATTGCAGAGTTGGTGAAATGGCGCAAGATCCACAGCGGTTTCAGGAGAAGTGCCCTTTATCTTCTTTATATTTTTTTCTTTCTTTGCTTCTTATTTTTCTTTCTTTTTTTAAAATCAATTCATTTATTTTTCTATATGAGGGATTGAACTCGGAGGTGCTTGATTACTGAGCCACATCCCCAGCCCTTTCTATTTTTAATTTTGAGACCATGTCTTTCCTTCTAACTGGTGAAATAATAGTGACAATAGAGGGTAATCTATTTTATGGTTTTTATTTTGAATATGAACATAAAAAATTATCGACCCTAGATCAGTTCCAAAACTCTTCTGAAAATTCACTGATCTTGGACAACTAGTTCTGACCAGTGTGGAGGAGTGGAAAAGGGATTTACCCTCCTACTGTAAACAACTAGAAAACTGGATGGAGGGTGCATAGCACAGTTCTCAAACATTGGACAACAGACAGTATGAGACTGATTGCTGACAGCAGGAAACAAACTGTGGTCTCATGACTGCACCACTTATGCGGGGAGGGGTCTGACATCGAAGAGCACTCGCTCTGCAAAGAGGAAACAGAAACTGGAGTTCAGGGACACCAAATTAGCAAAAATTGAAGGTCAGAGTACTAGAGAGGAAGGAACTGCCAAGAAAGAGCTTCAGCGATCTGCAGAGAGGCCTCCCAAGGTTTGGCTGAGAATTGATCTGTGCATGTACACAATAAAACTGCTGAAGGCTGGGGAAGACTGCCCCAAAAGAGCAAGCAACAAATCCTTGGAGTTCACACAGGGTTGGTGACAGCTTGTGTTCCCACCAGCCAGAGTGGAAAGCCCTAATAATGTACAGGACGTTGATAGACTCTCAGAAGAAACTGTCTGGTATTGGTGGTAAATCTGTCTTAGCCTAAGACTGTTCTGGACCTACCCTAATTACACTTAAAAACAACCTTCAGAAGGAACTGATCCCAAGCATTTCACAGTCAAGGACATTAAAATAGCTCATGCTCCATGCACTCAAATAGGAAGAGGAAAACACAATTATACATAGAGAAGTGGAACATACAAAAAAGTCATCAATGAACTTTTGGAGATGAAAACTTAATATCTGAAATGAAGTAATATCTGGGATTCACAAAAGAATAAGCAGTATACAAGAAAAGATCACCAAGCTTGAACCTAGAGAAACTATTCAAATCACAGAAGGAAAACAAAACCAAACCAAAAAAGCAAAACAAAGTAACAAAGCAGGATATTGGTACTCTGTGGATAATACAGGTCACTTGGCCTGTGTTTAGTAGGAATTCTAGAAAGAGAAGAGAGAGAGAGGAGGGAGAGAAAAATGTTTTGAAGAAATATAGTCAAAAAGTTTTCTGAATTTAATTGAAACCATAAACTCACAGATCCAAGTTCAATAAACCTCATGCAGGATGAATATTAAGAAAACAATATTAAGGCGCATTAGAAACACATTGCTGAAAAACAATAATAAAGAGAAATACAAGAAGCAGCCATATTAAAACAACAAAACCAAAAACCAAAAACATTGTATACTCAGGACCAAAAACATGAGAGACAGCAGACATCTCTCCAGAATCCATGCGAGCCAGAAGACAATGGAGAGTTGTCTGTGAAGTGCTCACAGCAGGGCAAAATCTGCTGAGAATGGTCTGTATTTATCCATTTCTACCCAGTAAACATATCATTGCAAAATTGGAGATAAAATAAAGACTGTTGCAGACAGATAAAAACGGATAGAATTTGTTGTCAACAAATCTGCTGTACAAAAAATGTTAGAGTATATTCTTCCAGCAGAAGAAAAATGATTCCAGATGGAAGTTTAGACCTACACAATGAAGTGCACGGCACAGAAAGAGCAATTGTAGAGGTAGAAGCAGACCATAGTCACATTTATATCAACCTTTTCTCATTTCTATATTACACTGAATGATAATTCACTGTTTAAAGCAAAAACCAGAAATGTAGGGCATGTGCCATAGCTCAGCAGTAGAGTGCTTGCCTATGATGTGTGAGACCCTGGGTTTAGTCATCAGTACTGCAAAAAGGGGGGGCATTTTATTGTGGGGTTTACACTATATGTGAAAATAGAATCTATGACATTAGCACAAAGAATGAAAGAGAAATGGAATCATACTGCCAACTGATTCTTATGTTACATGAAATGGATTAATATCATTCAGAGGTAGATCATGACAAACACGTATGTTTAGAACAATTAAGTAGAGTAAGAAATTAAAGTATAGCTAATGACCCATAGTGGGAATAAAAAAGAATTTTTAAGATGCTTTATTAATCTAAAAGAAGAAATAAAGAAGGAAAAGGTGAATAAAGATGGGGCAGATAGAAAACAGATATCAAGATGATAGATTTAAACCCAAATTTATCAACATCTACATGAGAATTGTATAACACTCCAAGTTAAGGCACAGAATGTAAGATTGGATAAAGAAGCAAGATCCAAGTATGTGTTGCCTATAGAAAATATGATTTAAATACAAAGGTTCCAAATAGGTTACATGTAAGAGGACAGAAGAAAGATACACCATTAATAGAACGTTAGAGTGGTAGCGTTAATAGCAGATGAAGTCAATTTCATAGCAAAGAATATTACCAGGGAAAAAGAAGTCCATTTCAAAATAACGAGGGGGTCAATTCATCCAGAAGGCACAAAATCTCAAATATGTACATCCCTAATAACAGTCTCAAAATACATGAAGCAAAAACTGATAGAGAAATCCAAGGTTATATGTGGAGGCATCAGTCTCTCTGTATCAGGGTTCAGCCAGAGGAAGAGAACTGGTACAGGTTAGACAGATGGAGGCACATGTGAAATGGGCTTATGCAGTGGGGGTTCTGGTTAATTTAAGCCTGAAGAAAGCTGACATGGCCAGACAGGCCAACCCTGGGGTTTATATGAAGAATTCTTTCTCTCTCTTGCGAAGGCCTTGGCTTGCTTTTCAAGTCTTCCTACTAAGTCAGGCTCTGCCAGGATAATCTTTCTTTAAAATCCACTGATCAGAGACTGTAATTACATCTTCAAAATCCTTTCCCAGTAGACTTAGACTGATGGCTGACCAGGCAAGTGGGGTGCTAGCCTCACCACACAGACACATCAGAAAGCCATCACAACCCTCTCTCCACAAATGATAAGCCAAGTAGCCAGAGAGTCAGAAATGATACTGAAGACCAGAAAAAGCCACCGGTCCACTTTGCCTAATTGATGTTTACAGAGTATTCCACCTAACCACCAAATGCCACGGAACATGCATCCAGATGGACTCCATCTGGATCATGAAATGAATTCTAATAAATTTAAGAAAATTAAACACAAAGTATGCTTTCTGACCACAAAGATATTAATTTAACTTTAAAAACTCTCCAAATATTTGAAATTAAATGACACATTAACCCATATGTCAAAAAAATAGGAAAATTAGAAAACATTTGGACCTGGCCAGGCATGATGGTACATGTCTATAATGAGAGCCCCGAGGAGGGTGAGGCAGGATGATCACGTGTTTGAGACCAGATTGGGCGACTTGGTAAAATCCTGTCTCAAAAAAAAATGTTAAAAATGTTGGGGTGTAGCTTGATTGTAGGGCATTTACCAAGCAAGTGTGAGTCCCTGAATTTTGTACTGGATCTCCAATATTAAGAAAGAAAGGAAGGATGAAAATGGGCGGAAGGTAAGAAGGGAGGGAAAGAGAGAAAGGAAAGACTCAGAAGTACGTGAACAAGGAAACACACATCAAAATGTGTACGATGCAGTTAAAGTCGTACTTCAGAGGCAAATTCATAGTATTAAGTGCTAACATTAGAAAAGAACAGTCCTGAATAGGTCGTTACCTGAAGAAACCAGAGATAGAAGAGCAAATTTAATTTGATAAGAAGAAGGAGGATGCAAGCAGGAGAAACCAGCAAAACAGGAAAACTGTGGTTCTTCCTCTTCCAGAGTGTGGGGATGCAGCTGTCCTCTCTGCAGCACTGGACGAGGGGACCTGTCCTTCCTGCATCACAGGTGAGGAAAGTCCTCAAGAGGTCTGGGTCATTCCCAAGCCAGGTGGCTGGGGAGCCAGAGCTGGGGTTTGAACATGAGCCTTTCTTCTGATCAAAGTCCCTCCACTTCCAGCCACCCTGCTGGCAGCTGAGGCAGGGTGTTCAGCTCATTGCACCAGCTGGTCCTTGGGGAACGCTCTGAGTCACCAGTGACTCTGCATCAGTTGTACCAGCCGCACAAGTGCTTAGGAATCAGCCTGTGTCTGCACAGCGTCCGGCCTCAGGTACTCCACCTGGGAGGCTGGCCTGGGAGGCACTTGTGAGAACTGACATGCTGAATCCCTCCTTGGACGCCCTGCCTGGGACCCAGCCCCAGGGGAGCTTTGCTGCCCACCACGGCTTCAGAGTGACCCGGAGGAGGTGTGTTCACACTCCTGCAGACACGCAGAGGCTGCACAACAGAAGCCTCTGCACACACTCACCCTCCCTCCCATGCACTGGGCCCTGCTCTCCGCGGTCTTGGTGGGGCACTGAAGGCAGTAGCTGAGGAGACAGAAAGGAGGGGAGGGGTATCACTCCTCATTCGTCCCTGGCTGGGCTGCTGGGCTGCCTGCAGTGCCTGTGGTGGCGTCCCTGACGGTCAGTCGCCTGCAGCTGAGCACCTGTCAGGTCTCCAGGGCCAGCCCTTGCTCCCGCATGCTCATCTGCCCTTGAGGTGATGCTGGATAGAAAGAAGGAGGCTCTGAGGAAAGGCAGCTGGATCCAAACAGCTGTCCGTGGAGCCACGTGGCTGTGGATGACGTGGGGACAGCCTCCCTGGGACGGCTGGAGGCCTTGGCAAGACACTGGGGCTGGTGGACATGGGGTACGTGGTGAGAAGCCCTCGACCCAGAGCCTGGCGCTTTCCCGAGGTCAGGGGAGCGCAGGGAGTGTCCAGGGCGTCTCGGGGATCGACAGGCGATGATGTTCCCTTTCATTTCCTGATTGATTTCCTCCTTTGCTCATCTGGATGAAAAAGGGGAAGAGTGGGAGAGAGAATGAGCAAACAGAAGACGGTGGGTGAGTCCTGTGCCGAGTGTCCTTTCTTTTCTTATTTATGTTTTAGTCCTAGGTGGACACAATGTCTTTATTTTGTTCTTATATGGTGCGGAGGATGGAACCCAGTGCCTCACCCGTGCTAGGAAGCGCTCATCACTGAGCCCCAGCCCAGCCCCGTGCCGAGTTTTCTAGCTGGAGTGAAACTTTGAATTAGTCACAGCACGGTGCATACTGTTTCCTGAGCCTGGGCCACTGTTCCCCCCACCTGCTCCCCACTGGTGAGAGATCCTGCGTCTACTCCCTGGAGGCCACCGAACCATAATGCCGGTGTATCTGAGCACCGTGTCCTAAAGTCACTCTGCCAGGGGAGGTATGGATTCTGCAAAATGGCGCTTCCCATCCCAGACGCAGCCCAGGGGAGTGCCATTGGGCTGCTCCCGCCCAGGTCAGGCCCAGCCGAGATTCGCCAGACAGCTCACCAGACTCCGGCACCCAGATCTGGCATGGCCCGTGGGCACGCCGTCTGTGTCTCGGAGAGAGGTGGTGGGAGTTTTCTCCACTCTCCAGGAGATGTGTGGCTTTTCCCTCCTCACTCCTTTGACCAGACACAGGGACTCTCCTGGCCACCCTCCTCTTGCCTGCAATGCAGAATCGAAGCCCAGAGGGGAACCTGGCTGGCAGGCGGGGCCAGAGGACCCCTCCAGACCTCTGGAGTCGGGAGAGAGGGAGGGGAGGGAGCCGCAGTGCTGGGGGCTGGGGCCAGGGGGCCAGGAGGAGTGGGCTCTGCGGCTGCAGTGGCCGGTGGTCCAAGGGCACTGGTGTGTGAGGGGGCGTTGTCTTACATTTCTTGTCCCCTGTGGACACTTGTGTTTTGTGTGGACTGTTCTTCCCGCGTGTTGGACTGTCTGAAGGAGGAGACACAGCAGGCCAGAGAATGAGGAGAATGAAAGGTCGTTCACTCCCTCGGTCCTTCAGGAATAATCGTTGATCAGAGCTGCGGCTTGCCTGGCCAGATGAAGGGGGGCTGGTCCCCTCAGCCGCGGAAGGCCCCTTCCCTTACAGAAGCAGGTCCCTCGAGCTCCCTTTGGATCAGGCCACTAGGACTTTTGCTCCAGACCCCAGCCCACCTGCCCATCTGTTTAGTCAGGTTTTCACAGCTGTGACCAAAAGACTGACCAGACGGATTTCAGGGGAGAAACAGTCTATTTAGGAGCTCCCGGTTTCTGAGGTCTCCGTCCCTCAGGGCTCGAGGTGAGGCACAGCATCAAGGCAGCGGAGTGTGGCAGAGGGAGCCGCTCACAGCTGATGAGGAAGCGGAGAGACTCACTCACCTGATACAACATATCTGCCCCCAAGGCCGCCCCAGGGGCCCACCTTCTCCAGCTGTCCCCACCTACCTTCAGACAACACTGGTAATCCATCCTGGGTCAAGACTCATAGCCCCGTCATTTCTCCTCCACACCTTTCTGCCTTGTCTCCAGATGAGGTTTGGGGGACACCTCTCATCTAGACCTTAATCCCACCCTTGCGTGCCCCCCTTCTCACGTGGACACGTGATGCTCTGGGTCCGGGCAGTCGTCCGTTCGTCATTTTGCTCACAGCAGTTATTCCTGGCGCAGCCATGGATCAGGGGCAGCCTTGTTAGACGAGAACCTCAGGCCCCACCCGGCCTCCTGCAGACCCTGGGGTGGGCCACTAGTCCACCCTTCAGGAAGTCCTCGTGTGATTCTGAGAGTTTGAGAACCTCTGTTCTATAGAATTCACACTTTACATGTGTGAAACTGAGGAACGTTCTCAAAAACCTACAAAAAGCTCATTACTATCTAAAGCAAAAATGGCAACAATGTTGCTGAATACAGTTCTTTTTCTAACCATATTTCAGGCCACAAAGCAAACCTCAGTAAACTTTGAAAAAGTACAATTATGTGAAATAGTTATCTAGCTACAGAAGAACTCAGCCAGAAATCAATAATATATTATCTTTAAATATTTGTTTTCATATTCATAGATTAAATATTTGTTTTCATATTCATAGATTAAAAAAATCAAAAACAAGAAAAAAATTAACTGAACAAAAAAAGAAAACACAACATATGACAATTTGTAAGATGCTGGCAAAGCTGCACTTAGAGGGAAATTCATAGTATGAACATGTCTGAAAAGAGGGGAGTTTTCAAGATCATCCTTCATAACTGAGAAAAGGAGGAGCAGCGACTCATCTGAAGGGAGGGGAAGGAGAAAACAGGTAAATATCGGGGCAGAAATGACGAACCTGAGAACAAAAAGACAAGGAACTGAAAGCTGGTTTTCTGAAAGCAACGAAAAATTGATGAGCTACAGCCAAGTTATTCAAAGAGGAAAGAGAGAAGATGGGAATCACCCATGTCCAGAACAAGGAAGGTTCACTGCTGCGGACTCTGCGGACACTGGTGGGGCAGCAGGGACCTTGGGGACAGCACATTCAGTGATGCAGGTGCCGTGCTCACACCTCCGGAAGGACGCGTATTCCCAGCGCTCACCAGAAAGGAGCTGGATTCGGAACAGCTCCGTGTCTAGAATAGAATCCGAGTTGGTATTCGAAAATCTTCCTACAAAGAAAACTCGGCCCCAGTGGCAAAAAGGCCCTTCCATGCAAAGAAGATGAGGAGACATTTCCTAACTCTTTTTATGAGGCCAGGATTACCGACACAGAGCTATATGAGGGTATTTCAAGAAAAGACTGTGGACCGACATCCTTCACGAAGATGGACCCAACCATCTCAGCAGGTGGAATCCAGCAATTTGCAGAGAGGACGCTGCGTCACGACTGTGTTCTGTTTCTACCAGGAATACAAGAGTTGATTCGACTTTTGAAAATAAGTGAATTTAACTCACTACATAAATAGACTGAAAGAGAAAGAACATGTGATCATCACTATGCATGGCGGCCCCCGGCAGCCCCCTTACCCATGGATGTGTGTCCCCAGCCCCTGGTGGGGGCCTGAACCATCAGACGCACCGAGCCTGACATGCCACGTGGTCCCCACGCGCTCTGCAGCCTTGCGCACAGCTCCAGGGCTAGTCTGTCATTTCACGTTCTGGGCCCTGCTGCCTCCATTGCATATGACCTGTGCTTTGGGGCCATTGTAGGTACAGTAAGGGTTACTGGGACACAAGCCCTGTGAAGGGGTGGTTGGTGTCTGCAGCCCGATGTGCTAGACCAAGGGGTGATTCGCACCCAAGGAGGACGGACCAGGGTGGCTCAGGATTCCATTACACCACTCAGGATGGGGCACAGTTTAAAACATGTGAATCATTGACTTCTAAATTTTTCCATTTAATATTTTCAGACTGTGGTTGACTGTGAGTAACTGAAACCATGGAAAGCAAAAATGTGGGTAAGGGGGGCCACTGTACACAGAAAACACATTTAGCCCAGTCCAGCATCCCCTAGTGACACAAAGGAAGAACCGGCCATCGGTGTCGACAGAAGAGAACCTCAGCCTGCGACATTCTTCATGGGCAAAGGCTGACAGCTCCTTCCTGAGCTGCAAACGAGGTCAGGACATCTGCTCTTGTCTCTTCTGTCCAGCAGTTTCCAGCAATGTTTCCCACAGTGAAATATGGTCAGGAAAAGAAAGGCATGCAGATTGGAAATGAGGAGCACAGTTGCCTTTATGTTCACGCAACATGACGGGGAAGCTGTGCAGAACACCCACATCCACAAAAAGGAAAGAAGAGAAAAGAAAGAAAGGACAGGGTGATGAGTCCAACAAGACGCTGGACCCAGGTCAATGTGCAAAAACCAGTTTGTGTCTGTATGCGCCAATTTAATTGCATTTAAAAGGTGATACAATTTACAAGGTCATCACAATGTAAACTGCACAGAGATGAATCTTGCAGGTCATGTACAAGATTTGTATCACTTAAAACTAAAAAAACATTGATGAGAAAATTATAAGAAGACCTAGATTCATAAGAGATGTTCAATGTTCATGGATTTGAAGACACAGTCTTGCTAAGATGTCAGTTCCTCCCAAGCAGATCTGTACATTCAGTGCAATCCCAGTCAAAATCCCATCAGGCTCGTTTGTAAAAACTGAAGTTTAAATCCAAAATGTATATGGAATTTAAAAAATTGAATAACCCAAACAATTTTGAAAGGAAAACACAATTAAAAGATCTATACTACATGATTGCAAGATAGTAGGATGTAGACAGAGATCGATAAAGCAAAGCAAAGTTGAGAAACAGTGTCTACAGTTGACAGACTTTTTTTTTTTTTTTTTACTGGAGACTGAACCCAGAGGTATTTCACTACTAAGCTACATCCCCAGCCCTTTTATATTTTGTTTTGATCAGGGTCTTATTAAATTGCTGAGACTGGCCTCACAATTTGTAATCCTGCCTTGGCCTACCAAGTAGCTGGGATTTAAAGGAGTGCACCACTGTACCCAGCAATAAATTTAAAAACAAACAAACCAACCAAAATCCAAAAACAGAAGCGCCCACATAGCTCAAAGGAAGAAAGATAATCTCAACAAACGGTACAGGAACTGGAACAGCTTAGCTGAACATTAGTATATATAGATAGAGAGAGGGAGAGAGGAGAGACCTTTCACCTTCACTTCTATCTTGCACTACACACAAAATCCAACTCACAGTGGCCCTAGACCTAAGGTAGAATTTGAGACCAGGAAATATCTAGAAGAAAACAGCAAAAATATTCTTGATAATTTATTAGGCAAAGACTCTTAGCTAGAATACAAAATGACTACAGAAGGAAGTAAACATCATCAAAATTGAAAGCTTCTGCTTTTTCAACACACACTTAAGAGAAGAGCCAACCTGTGAGCTAGGAGAGTGCTCTCACGGCCTGATGCAGCATCCACAACGCTGACGTGAGCTCACTACTGGGAAGACAACGGCCAGAAGAGAGGAGGCAGACTGGAAGTCATCCATGAGCTAACCTGGAAGCATGACCTCTCCTAGTTGCTGGGGAAGTAAAACTCGGCCTTCTGATGAGCACCGCTTACTTCCTAGGGAGGCGAAAAGAGCAAGCACCGGAGAGCAGTCATGGCCGCCCGCTGCCAGCGTGGAACCCCACGGGGAGGAGGAGCCCCACCTTGCATGTCCCACCTGGGATCCCGCAGGCCCACTCCCAGGGTCCTGCCCAGGAGAAGGCCTGTGTGTCCCCGAAGCCACATGGGAATGTTTCCTTACCAGCCAGGCTGGGGTGACCCCGGTGCTCTCCCCGGCCCACTGAGAGGCTTCCACTGCTGGTGGGTTGCACCTGGGCGCTCACAGGACACCCTGGGGGGAAACAGTAGGCAGAAGAGCTCCCGGCAGGTGGAGGAGGTGGCAGGGAGGGACTGGCTGCAGGCTGGACTGCCTCCTGTGAGGACGCCTGGGGTCATCGGACTGTGCATCTGAAGGGCCCTGTGTGGACCGTATGGCCTGCCCTGGGCTGTGAGCCTGTCCCAAAGTGTCCTCAGCGTCTGCTTCGCTGGTGTCCCTGGACACAGATGGCAGCCCTGTACCAGGGGCTCCCTTGCACCCTGTCTGCCAGGGACTCTCCTCCTTCCTGCCCTGTCTGCCCTGCCCTGGCCCCGCCTTCTCTCCTGCCTGGGAGGCTAGGTGAGGGAGGAGGTCTGAGGTCCACTGGTGTCCAGCCTTCACATAGGCCTGTCCGGCGGGGAGGTCTGGCCACACTTGGGAAGGGCCAGTTTGCCCTCTCTGTCTGGTGCCTCCCCTGCAGCTCACCCATTAGGAAGGAAAGCCCCAGAGACACCTGCCTCCTCACGCTCTGCAGCTGGCTCTTGGCCCCGGGATGTGACGGAAGTGGGACTGTGGCTGGTGTGTGATAGTGTCAAGTGTAGCAGTGAGGCCCAGTCAGGGTCAGGGCCGTGGTGTGTGGTGATGAGCTGACAGTGCCGTGGACCCACCAGGAGGGTAGACGAGGTGTTATGCTCAGCTGGGAGGGGTCCCCCCAAAGCTCCCATTAGGCCATGAGTGGGTTGTGGGAGCTGCACCCTGTCAGTGGATTAATCCACTTGATGGACTAGTAATTCAGATTCTAGTGAAAACTTCAACAGGTGCTAACTGCAGACAGGTGCGTGTGGCCGGAGGAAGTAGGTCACTGGGGCCGCGGCCTGGACTCTGTCTGTCCCTGGCCCCTTCCCCTCCCTGCTTCCCGGCTGCCACGAGCTGACGCTTTCCTCCACCACCTCTTTCCACCAAGGCATCCTTCCTCACCTCTGGCCCGGAACAAAGGATGGGCCCTCATGGACAGAGCCCAGTAAACTTTCCGTCCTCTCAGTTCTTGTCAGGGGTCTTGGTCACAGTGAGGAGAACCAGGGTTCCAAAGACGCTCCACTTTTAGGAGAAATGGAAAGCCCAAGTTGGCACAGTCTGTCCCTGGGGTCGTTGACCCCAGGTTAGACAGGCAGAAGACCGTGGTGTGGGTGCTGACCTCTGCTCCCCGGGGCAGAGAGAGCCACACTGGCTGGGAGCTGTCCCACCACCCCTGCTGTGGCTCAGTTTTAAGAAAGACCACTCCTGTCCCAGATACCCCAGACATTTAGAGTGACCTGCTGCCTGGCCCGGGCCCCAGCATGGCTGTGTTGGGAGAGGGGCTCCCAGGGCCCCAGGGATGGAGTGGTCCGGGCCTGGAGTGCATGCACCTAGGAAAGCCCTGCAAGGGCAGGAACAGTCTTGGCTGCTGCCCCCCGCCCACTCCCCCAGCCTCGCCCGTTAGGGAGGGGAAGCCTGGTCTCTGGGCCCCGCTTCCTGGCTTCCTCTGCTCTTGGCACGAGGCCTCGCCCCTCTCATGGCCAGCAGGGCAAGAGCCTGCCTGAGTGCGTGGCCCACCCCGGCCATGTCCTTGCCCCTTTGGGGCCGGGCTCCCAGCCGTGTCTGTGAGGGTACCTCTGCTGCTGACACAATGCAAAGCCACCAGGGAAGGCGAGATCCCCCAGTGTCACAGCCACACTGCTGGGGTCAGGACCCTGGAGACAAAAGCCAGGGGTGCCCCGCTGACATGGAGCATGAGCCATGGGGGCTCTACTGGGGGCCACCGCCTCCCACTGGTTCCTGCCTGCCACGGACTGGGCTTGTGCTAAGACACACGTGTGTGTACACACTCCTACCACACAAAACTTACTCTCACACTCACACAGACTCAGACACAGACATTCTCACATGCTGCACAACCGTCCCACACTGACACACTTGTGAACTCCCACACCACATACCGACACACATACTCACACACTAAACACCCAGCACACATTGTACACCTCACACTCACAACCCTGACACACTCATGCAGACTCTCACATGGTGCACATACCCACACCTGTGCACACTCCTGCACACACACGCACGTGCTCGCACACACACCCTTTCCTGGGGATGAGACAACAGAGTAGCCACGTCAGTCACCTCTCTGTGCAGCAGGTGGTGGTTCTCATTGTCACAATTTGACAGTCGGCTTCCAAGGTGCCCAGGGGCCGGACACTGGCTGGAGTGGGTTGGTGCAGCCCTCCCTCGGGGACTCTGTGTCCTCTCCCCACTGAACCCTTTATCTGTGGGGTCCTGGCTGCTCATCGCTTCCCACTGGGCTTTGCTAATGTGTCCACCTTGTCCTGCCTTTCAGGTGGCCAATCAGAAGGCCAGGCGCCTCACCAGTAGCCTCTGGAGACAGGCCACTCTCCCCCAGACGAGGGCCAGAAGGCTAGGGGGCCGGTGGGGCCGCATCTGCCAGTTCTGTGCACAGGGTGCCGCTCGGTCCTGCCCCTGGGAGGTGCGCCAGACTCCAGCTGGCCCCAGAGCTATCTTGGCGTGCCACCTCCTCACAGAGCTCACAGCCTTCAGGCCACCTGCTTGCCCAAAGAGGACCTGCTGGGATGGAGCCAGAGTCAACAAATCAGTGCCAGCCTGGGTGCCCCCGACAGGAGGAGGCGCAGTGGAGTAGCGCAGGGTCCTTGAGCTCCTTTGTGCTGGGCAGGTAGACGCTGCTTTCCCTGGGCAGGCGCCTGCTCCCCACTCGGGCTGGGCTGGGGTGTGGTCAGCCAAGCTTCCAGAAGCCTGGTGACTCTCAGGGGGCTGGGCTGCAGAGGACCTGCTCCTAGGATGCAAGGACACACTGGGACCCTGGACTCGGTCCTCCCTGTGGGGCTTCCTGCAGGGTGTCCTGCAGCTGGGGCGGGTGGAAGGTCCTGGGGATGGAGGAGTGCGAGAGGAACTTCCTTCCTGAGGAGGAGCTGGCGGGGGGCTGGCCTGAGGGGCTGGGATGCTGCCCTTCTGGCCTGTGGGTTGGGTCCAGCTGAGGTTCCCCTAAGAACCCTGGGGTCCCGCTCACCTGGACCTGAGCAGGTGGACTAAGGTGTGGTACCCAGGCAGCTCTTTCCTGTGGTGACCCACGAGAGCCACCTCACAGCTCAGGGTCCTTGGGATCCTTGCAGCCCTGCGTGGTGGCCTGAGTGTGCCAGGTGCCCTGCCCGGGTGTGTCACTGGGGTTCATTCTCTGTCCATGGCTACACTCGCTGGTAAGAATGCAGACCCTGTGGGACACGGGAAGGGGCTCTGATTGCAGCACCACAGAGCCCCAGCTGTGACAGCAGAGGGGCGTCTCCAGCCACGGAGGGCAGTCGGCTGGCGCTGGGGCAGGGTCTGCAGCAGCAGGGCCAGCCATGGCCAAAGCAGCCCGGGTGCCAGGGCTCTCTTCCTCTTCCTCTTCGTCGTCCTCTTCTTCTTCTTTTGTTTTGACTTGAAGAAATCTCTGTAAATTGAACCTCAGAAATTGCTGAGAGAATCCAAAATGCGGTTTATGGAAACAGTCTGAGCAGTCCAGCCTAATTCCACATGGCCTGCGCTGTGAAATCAAAACCAGACAGAATGCCTCACTAAGACGCAACGCTGATGCCGGTCCCTTTCCCATGGCTAATGTGACAGGTCTCGACTCCTTCAGCTTCTTGTGTGTTTGTTTTGGAGCCTGTCACGTCCCCTCAGTCCTCCTCCTCCTCCTCCCCTGTGGCCCCTTTCCCCCCAGCAGGGTCTCAGGGAAGGGGCCTGGGGAGGAAGGCAGGGCTGGCGCGGCAGGCTTCTGGTCCGCCTCCCAGAGCCGCCTGCAGGGGCTGCGTGTCCTCTGCCTCTCACAGGCTGCTGGCCGCTGTGTTCACCAGCGCTCCTCCCGTGACCCCGTTTCCACTCTGGAACTCGGGTCTCGGCCTGAGCTGATTCACACGCTTTCCAAGCAAACCCGAGCCTCCCACCTCCTTCGCCCTCGCCGTGACCCCCGCCTGGAGCACCTTCCCCGAGCCTGGACAGCTCCCGTCCTCCCAGGGCCCAGTTCACATTTCACCTCGGTGACACCCCAACCTTCTTCCAGCCCCAGACACCACCCGTTGCTCCCTCCCAGGCTCCAGAGCCTCGCACAGCGGCACCGTTGGGCTTATCACACTTGAGGTGAGCATCCTGTGTCTGCTTCGCGTCCTCTGTGTAGACATGGGACGTCCTGGCTGTCCCCCTGCATGCCCAGTCACTGTGCTGGGAAGGACTTGCAGCCTTGTCTGGCTCAATGGATGGCCGCTGCTGGCCAGTGGTGTCCTAGGCTATGCAGGGGAGGAGGAAGTGGTGTCCCTGCACAGACGTGGCCTCTACCTGCGGCACTGAGTCTTGGAGGCCCACAGCCAGCTGGATCTCCGCCCCCCCCAGGGTTTTGACTTGGGCCTGGGGTGGCCTGAAGTTTGCATTTCTGATAAGCTCACGGGTTGTCAAAGCTGCTGTCCCCATGTGAGGACACCAAAGCTGGTTGCAGGCCGGCAACCTCGAATCGTGCTGGAATGCCCACTGTCACCCTGGCCAGACCCTCACATAAAACCTTCACCCTAGCAAGAGTCCTGTGGCTCCCATGGCTCCCGCGTGCACCAGACCCCAGGGCATGGAGAGACCAGAGGTGCAGGGCCGCAGGTCGCTCACCCTGTCCCCCTGCCTCCCGCAGGCAGAGCAGTGCTCAGGAGGCCCAGTGCGGCTCCTTCTCCCCCTGGGAAGGATGCCCCTCCTTTCCAGCCAGATGCAGAGATGGTGCCTGGTGGTGGGAGGGCTCTGCCCACAGGGAGCCCTGAGCAGCCCTGGCAGGGCTGGAGGGAGCACCGCTGCAGGAAACGCCCCTCTTTAGCCACAGTAGAGCCTTCACAGGCAGGGACAGGGCCCAGGGGAGGGGGGCTGTGTGTGGAGACACTGCAAGCCACCCAGGCCAGGTGGGGGGCATCTAGCTCCTTCGGATTACTGCACTGTGTGGTTCCTCCTGAGGGGTGGGCACTGGGCAGGGTGTTGGGATGTGTACACACCCAGGACCCTGAGGAAGGGGGTGTGGCCACCACCTGCCCAGCCTGCACCCATGGGACATCGCACCCTGTGCTAGGTTGTCCCTTCACTGAGTCACAGGAACAGTGTCCCGTTGCTACAGTGACTAATCGTGGCACACGGCACTTTAGAAGGCAGATAGCTGTCCACAGGGGGCTCTGGAGGCAGGAGTCCGAGATCCAGGTGAGGCGGCTCCTCCCCCGGTCACAGGGCCTGCAGGCACCCTGGAGTTCCTGGCCACTGCCCTACCCCCGTCCCCAAGTGGCCCTCCCCCTGGTGCCTCAGCCCCCCCCCCTCCTGAGAGCACGTCTCCGACTGTGCCGAGGGCCCACTCTGACATCCAGGACCATACCCTGCTCCGTCACATGAAGGGGCGTTTTCAGGACACAGGGACTGCCTCGTGACGCAGCAGGGTGTCGGCCGATGGCACAGGCTGAGGCTCTCCTGATTGGTGCTCACTGTTAGCTGGACGTGGCTCCGTGGTCTGTGGCCTTCCGTGCCTGTCCTAATGCTAACACTGGGAAACAGGACTGTGTTGTGACCTCTGACCCTCCAGCAACCCAGCAGGGGCAGCTGCTCATTCCCCAGGACAGAGGAAGATCAGGCCCCGCCCGAGTAGGCACGGGCACCAGGTCACCTGATGGAGAGGCTGTGAGGGACACAGGCCATTTGCCCTGATGAGTGGCCAGATGGAGAATGAGGGCAAGGTGTGGAGACATGTGCATGGGCGGTTGCCCCCAGGGGGAGGTGTGCAGAGAACCAGGCAGCCCTGTGGGGGACTCCTGCCCACGGAGGACCCTGCGGCACCAAGCAAGGACAACCGGCCTGGGCTGCCTCTAGCACCAGGGCAAACACCAGCCAGGCGGCCGCTCCGAGCTCTGCAGATGGTCTGAGGGGCATGTGGGCCTCTCCACTGCTGCCTCTTAGGGCCTTCTCTCGAGGCCTGACTCGGGTCACAGCCTGGACACGGGGGAGCTGGCCAGCCCCACCCAGAGCACATGCCCCAGGAGGATGGGGGGTGCTGTCAGCAGGTCTGAGGTGGGTGCCAGCTAGACTGCTGCCCGGCTGGCAGATGTACGCTGAAGGTCGGGCTCCATGTCCCTGCAGTGTCCAGCCAAACCTGGGACAGTTTGGCTCTGAGACTCTGTGGGCAGAGCCTCTTCAGAGCCACCATTTCTGCCCACACTGGGGCAACTCTCCACTGCCTGGGGCAGGAATGGTCCTGGGGAGTCCCCCAGACTCAGGCTGCAGTGGGTGGGAAGCCGTGGGGGCAGAGGCTCTGCTGCCCTCCCCTCCAGAGCCGGGCAGAGGCTGATTCCAAACAGCTACAGCACTTAAGGCTCCGGTGCCACATGAGTGTGCCCTGGAGGAAGGAGAGCAGCTGCATGTGAACACGCTTATGTGCCTGCAGGTGGCCTGGCTCCTCTTTGGTGCCAGTGATGTCCCGGACTCCACAGGAGGCAGACCCAGTGCTCATGTGCAGGGACAGCCCCCTCCAGGGCCGTCTGTGGGCCTCCAAATACGCAGACGGAGGAGGGGAGGGTGAGGCTGGCGCTCTGCTGCGCGTGAGGGACAATCCTCAGCGACCTAGAGAAGGCACATGGCTGTCCCCACAGACCAGCCAGGACGCTGGCTCTGCGAGGCTGAGCATGTGGCCCCGGGTGCCCAGCAGTGGGCGTGGTGGGCGTCGCCAGGGACCTGTGCTCCGCGTGAGGGCTTTTCTTCATCATTGACATGTTTCATTCTCTGCGTCCTCATGTCATCGCTCTCAAATGCCGTGCCGCTCCAGAAAGGGACCGAGGGTGGGATTGAGCCCCAGCTCCCAGCAGCGAGGACGGGGCGTTGGAGAAGGGGCTGTGCAGAAGCCTGAGGGGCTCCAAGGCCTGCCTGGTCTCTGGGGTGGAGACAGGTGTCTGGCCAGACACGGTCACTGTCATCCTCTGGCCACTGTGCGCAGGTCCTCCTACTGTCACCTGTTTCACAGCAGGGTGGGGGCCAGATGGGGTCCCGCCGCCTACCGGGTGGCGCTGAGTCTCCACACGGCCTGTTCTGAGCAGGGTGTTCTGGGAGCTGCCTCTGGTGGGGGCCCTGGGCGGCTGGGGCAGGTGTGCAGCTGCGAGGACTGGCTGGCCACGTGCACCACCCCTGCACCCTGGCCCTGTGGGCAGGCTGTCCATCCTGCTGAGCCACGTGGGTCCCACGGGTGCTGGCAGGGTGTTGATTTTTCTTCAAACCAAATAGAGAATTAAGACCCCTGTGCAAGAGGAGCCTGGTGTGGCCTCCTGGTGTGGCCTCCTGGTGTTTTGCTTCCCTTCAGCCAGTACACGTCTGTCCTCTAAGGCAGGTGGACACTGCTACATGGGGATGGTGTGTTTTTGCTCTCAGCTGCCACTTGGGACGCGCAGTGGCCCCCCGCACCCCCCCACAGGCTGGGCCAGGCGGCTCTGGCAGACCACAGTGACCAGGGCCCATCCAAGAGCTGGGCCAGGTCAGGACCCTGGATCTCCCAGGGTTGGATTGGCTCTAGCTGCAGGTCATGCAGATCCTCCTGAGTGAGCGTCCCACCCAGGCCACTCCCTGTGGGCCCCTGCTTTGCAGGACTCAGCCTGGTGGCTGGTGAGAGGCAGGCCTTCCACTATGTGATGGGGCTGCCGAGTTGCTCTGGGTGGTAGAAGAGCCCACAGGAAGTCCCATTTTAGGGATGTGAGCCGATGGCAGGGCCGTCAGGAAGGTGGCATCACAGAGGCACGCCCTGCAGTTTCTGCCCTCTGGAGCCAGGGCCTGCCCGCCCAGCAGGTCCAAGGTACGGCTGGTCTTGCCCTGTCCTGGGAGACGTCCTCCGCCTCCCAGCAGGGCGCCGGCATGGGGTCGTTGCTTCTCGCTGAGCTCGGTGCCTAGGCCTGCTTACAAGAGCAGCGCCGTTTTACAGATGGGGGTTACTCCAGATGTGGCAGAGCTGGGACGTGAACCCCGTGGTGCCCTGGACTCTGCAGTCGTCCACCTGGGCGAATCCCTGGACGGCAGAGTTCAGCAGGGGTGGAGCGGGGCCAGCAGGGGCCCAGGCCTAGCCGGAGGTGGGGAGCTCGGGGTGGCGAGTCTCCAGGAGGACTGGCCCTGCAGGGTGGACGCCAGGCCTCCGCGCTGGGCAGGTGCTCTGGCTGGCCGCCCTGTCACTTGTCAAATCCATCAGTCTGGCTCCTGCGCCTCTCTGCTGTCCCACTCGTCCCTCATCACGACAGGCTCGCTCTCCGAGCAAAACAGCCCAAGCTGTCGCGGCCTCACCAGGCTTGAGAGCCACCTGGATGGCCGAGGGCATGGTGGCTGTCTGTGCATAGTTGGAGAAGCACCTCACAGTGCAGAGGAACAGAGAGCATTCATAGCCTCGTTTGCCTGAAGGGCCACTCATTTCAGTCTGGGCCTCTCTTGACCCCTCACGATTTACTCTGAGGGATCCTGTGTTAATCCTGGGGCTCCAACTTCATCCTTCCTGTGGATCCTGCCTTCATTCTCCTGAGGGCTCCTGTCTTGACCTCCTGAGGGCTCCTGTCTTGACCTCCTGAGGGTGTCAAGGCGTGCTGGCTTCTTCCGCCCTGACAATTCCTGGAGCATCACTTTGCACAGCTGAGGGGTGCATCCTCCTTGGAGCATTTCAGAGTGAGGGGCCTTTCCCAGCTGGGCTTCTGCTCTGCTGCAGGGAGATTGGGGAAACTCATGTGGACAGTGGAGATGGACATGGGGCAGCAAAACTGGAGAGAGGTGGCCTACAGTCACCAGATGGTGGGCCTGGCTGAGGCAGGAGCCCAGGAGAGGGAGGGGTGTACAGGAGGTGCAGAATCTGAGGAGGGGTGCACCCAGCATTGGAGGTGGGAGGGAGGGAGGAAGGGGTGAGGCTTCTGAGTTTCCCCCTTGGGGCAACTAGGGGCTGGGGCTTCTGGCCCAGGCTGAGTGCAGCCACACGGCAGTGGGATCCGAGCAGGTGAAGCTCGCCGGGGCCGCGAGGGGGCTGGTCGCAGCCTCTCCTCTCTCACTGGAGCCGAAGGCGGGACGGATGCCACACATTCATCATCCCACTAGGTCTCAGGAAGCCCGAGACACACAGCCGTCTTTGTCTCAGTCCTCGCAGCAGCCCAGTGGCCACCCCAGTCACCCCGGTCAGGGGCCTTGGAGCCCAGCCCAGGGATGGCGCAGGTGGCATGGTCTGAGATGCCTGCGGGCTCCCTGGGGGGGGGGGGGCAGCGGGTGACTGGAGCTAGTGCCTCAGGCGGGTGGCTACCGGAGGCTGGGCTTGGGGTCACATGCTGGGCCTCATCTGCCAGGGCGAGGGAGGAAGCCGTGGCGCAGCGGCTTCTGCGGCAGAGGAGGGGCTGGGGTGCAGGGCTGCAGGGCTGACTGGGTGGCCCTCAGGGTGGGGCCAGGTCAGAGCTGCAGGAATCGCAGCATGTGCTGTCCTCCTGGGGTCCTGGCCCTGCACTTCCTGCCTCTGCCAGCCGAGGACTCCGTCATCAGAAGGAGGCTCAGGAGACGAGGACCAAGGGGACCCAGGCCGTCTCCTGCGAGGCAGACATGGACTTCACAGAGACCACCCTTCCCAAGGGAAGTGAGGACCAGAGAGATGGCCCCGGGTTAGGGCCAGCGGTCCCCCAACCCGGCCTTGAGACCCAGGCAAGCTCTACTGCCGAGCCAGGTCCCTGCCAGCCGTGTCTGGGCAGGGCAGTGCGCTGGCCTCACTGTTCAGCTTAGAGCCCATGCTCTGCCTACAGCTGCTCTTGGTCAGCCCCTGCTCCTGGGTGCAGGAGGCACTCAGGCCCCTCCCCCTGTGGAGCCAGCTTTGGCTCGGGCTTGACCAGGCAGCCCCCTCCTGTGGATCAGGCCCCCCCAGCACACGAATCCCCCCCACCAGCCCACAAAGCTGGTGGCCCATGAGGGCAGGTGCCACCCTGACAAAACAAGGCTGGGACCTGGGGCTCTTGGCTGTAAGCCTGACCTGGGAGTGCCAGTGTCACTGTGGTGCAGCCATACCCTCTCTGGCCTGTGTCCCCACCTGCAGGTGGAAGGGTGACGCTGGTCCTACTTCTGCCCCCACCCAGGGCACCTTCCTTCCCTGGCACTTTGCCTCCTGAAGCTGCTGCCACTCAACAGCGATGGCAGGTGATAGAAAAAGAAGGTAGAACATCGGTCCCCTGCAAAGTCCACGTCCCCATCCCTGGAACCTGTGGGCCACACTGCCCTGCCCTGTAGCCGGGACTTTTGGACGTGATTTGCTGAAGGACCCTGAGGTGGGGGTCCCTTGGATTATCTGGGTTGGGCGAGTCACCCAGGAACTTTGCAAAAGAAGGTGGAAGTCTGAGGAGGCCAGCAGAGGCAGCAGAGGTCCAGAGGCCTGCCTGAAACAGAAGAAGGAAACCGGGGCCAAGGAGCGTGGCCTGCCTGTCCCAGCCAGAAAGGACGAGGAAATGGCTCTCCCCGGGAGGCTCCGGGAGCAGCAAGCCCTTCCCATGCCCTGGCCTTAGGACTTCTGACTGCCAGACGGGGAGAGATGAGTCTGTGTGGCTTGGGGGCCCTAAGCTCCTGGTCATTTGCTACATCAGTGACAAGAAACTCACAATGGGTAAGGGACGAGATCCCATCAGTCACTGTCTCTTGAAGGAACACTGAAGGGGAGCACAGAGGGTGGGAGGCTGCAGGCTGAGATGGTGGAGTGAAGACCTGGGGCCCGTGGGCTCTGACTGCCCAGGCATCGGTCCCCAGGAGTCTCAGGTGACGTGGCCCAATCACAGTTTGTGTTCCCCCTTCCCCTTCCTTCAATCCACCAACTTCCTGTAGAGGATGAGGGTCTCTAACCCTCTACCGAGGGCCAGGGCAGGCCAGGATGCCTGCAGCTGGGCAGACGCTGCATCTGGAGTTAGAACATCTGCATGAAGCCCACGACATGCCCCTCACCAGAGTGGACCTCACTGACCCTGGCAATAGCAGGGCAACCCCCGCCATGGGACCACCGGCAGACCAACTGTCAGGGTCCATCTGAGACACTGGAAATACTCCTAATCACGTATTTTTCTTCATTGGGCTACAGAGAGAGAGAAAGGGCTGAGGAGCTAAGTGGAAGGAGGCCAGAGAACAGGAAGAGGGCGCGTGGGGGAGAAGGCAGGACCCCGCCAGCTTCCCCTGGGAGCCAGCTCGTCGAGGGCACTTGCTCGCTGTTGTTCACACACAGATGGTTCCCGAACACTAGGGTGTGTTCATAGGCTCTGACAAGCGCTTCAGAGAGAATGAGAAATGGGCCCTGCTCCCCAGAGTGCCACGTGGGTGAGCGTGGACAGCTGCGTTCTTGGACTGTGGCCCTAGCTCTGTAGAGGTACTGCTCATTTCAGGTTACCTGGGGTGGGGAGCTCCTGACGAGGACTGGATGGTGTCCCCTCAAGTTCTGATGTCAAAGCCCCAACCCCCCTAAGGTGGTGTTTGGAGATGGGCCTTTGGGAGGTGCTCAGGGTTTGGGAGGCCGTGAGGATGAGGCTGGGCTTCACTGTCTCTCACGAGAGGACATGTGAGAAGGTGCCATCAGCAATTCAGATGAGCACCTCACCCGAGTGGAATCTGCTGCCCTTGACGTTAGGTCTGCAGCCTCGGGGCTGTGAGAAGCTCCTGCGTGAGGCACTGTCCTGTGTATTGGTCTCAGAGCCTGGACCAGCAGAGGTAGAAGCTTGTATGGCCCCGAGGGAGATGGAGTGGGGAGTGGCAGAAGGCCACAGTGGGGCTCCCATTCCTTTCCTTGGCACTCACGGTCATGGTGAAGTCAGGACCAGCAGTCGTGAGCGTGCCTCCTCAGTAACTCCTAGGGAGGGGAGACAGTCTCAAGGGCTCGTCTGCTCTATGGAGAAATGTGGAACACAGCAAGAAATGAAAGGTGAGGGGAGACACATTGGCTTGATTCCATCCCAGGAGATTTGGAGTCATAATGTCTCTAGGCCATTCTACTGGGTCTCAACTCCAGGTTCCCAGGAGTTTAGGTCAGCTAAGCAGAGCCTGAAGGATTGTCCAAGATCCAGGTCATATAGCATGGGGAGAGGAGGAGAATCACCACATTATTATGATGATGGTGATGGTGATGGTGGTAGTGGTGGTGATGGTGGTGGTGATGATAGTGGTTGATGGTGATGATGGTGATGATGGTGATGAAGGTGGTGGTGGTGATGATGGTGGTAATGATGATAGTGGTTGATGGTGATGATGGTGGTGGTGGTGATGGTGGTGGTGGTGATGATGGTGGTGATAATGATGATGGTGATGGTGATGATGGTGGTGATAGTGATGATGGTGATGGTGATGGTGGTGGAGATGGTGGGAGTGGTGGTGATGGTGGTGGTGATAGTGATGATGGTGATGGTGATGATGGTGGTGATAGTGATGATGGTGATTGTGGTGGAGATGGTGGTGGAGATGGTGGGAGTGGTGGTGATGGTCGTGGTGATGATAGGGGTTGATGGTGATGATAGTGGTGGTGATGATGGTGGTGATAGTGATGATGGTGATGGTGATGATGGTGGTGATGATGATGATGGTGGTGATAGTGATGATGGTGATGGTGATGGTGGTGGAGATGGTGGTAGTGATGATGATGGTGGTGATGATATGGGTTGATGGTGATGATGGTGGTGGTGGTGATGGTGGTGGTGATAGTGATGATGGTGATGGTGATGGTGATGGTGGTGGAGATGGTGGGAGTGATGGTGATGGTGGTGGTGATGATAGTGGCTGATGGTGATGATGGTGGTGGTGGTGATGATGGTGGTGGTGATGATGGTGGTAATGATGATAGTGGTTGATGGTGATGATGGTGGTGGTGGTGATGATGGTGGTAATGATGATAGTGGTTGATGATGATGATGGTGCTGTGGTGATGATGGTGATCACCAAGGGAATGGAGGTAATGATAATGGTGATGATGATGATGGAGGTGATGATGGTAATAATGAAGGTCGTTTTGGTCCATTTGAGCTGTTATTATGAAATACCACAAGTTGAGTGGCTTATAGACAACACAAATTGGTCTCTCAGTGTTCTGGAGGTTGGGAAGTCTAGGATCCAGGCACCAGCAGGTTTGGAGTCTGGGGGGGGGGCTCACTTCCTCGTAGATGTCTGTCTTCTCGCTGTCCTCACGTGGTGGAAGGAGTTTTCTGAGCCTTCGTCATAAGGGCACTCACCCCATTCATGAAAGCACCACCCTAAGACCCAATCTCCTCCCAACATCATGGCCTTGAGGGTAGTTTCCAGGGTTGGAGTTCTGAGGGGGACACACACACGTTCAGACCTAGCAGAGGCCACTCTCAGGGGAGCATGGACTTTGGCCCAGCTGTTCTTCTAGTCTCTCGACCTTGATCACTTGGTGTATTTCCCACCACAAATCTCTGAGTTTGGGTTATTGATGATCCTCCTCCTTCACATGAGAAACTAGGGACCTAGAAATGAAGTGACGGACCCAGGGCACACAGCATGTGTCACTGTACCACCAGGGCCAGTGAGTGGCCTGATCACAGCACCCTGTGAGGTCACCAGCTTGTGCAGAGGCAGGGAGTGGCTTATTTAGAGAAGGGAGTTCACATCGAGGTTTGTCCCATGACTTGGCAGAGCTTCTCGCCCCTCTGGGGAGCAGTTTCTCTGTACTCACTGGGCACTGAGTCATGGAGAAGTAGCCTCTGTGAGCTGGTGCCCAGTGGGATCCCTGTGGCCCCTAGGACTGTGGCTCTGGGTGCCAGGTGCTGGATCAGCGTCTGGAAGTGATTCACCCCCCACCCTGTGGAGCGTGTCGTCACGGCTGTGCGGCTCCTCCCCCTCCTGCTGGGGCAGTGGCCCCTGCCAGGGTCCAGGCCCTTGGCCCTCCTCCTCTCTGACTCTGACTTGCTCCAGGTGGAGGGGTGCCATTCCTTATTTTCCAACCCAGCGGTTTGTCAACATGTCAGTTGACTTGCATGAATCGCCCTCTCCCCGTGCCAGGACGGTGCTGGCTGCAGGGGAACTCAGATGTTCTCTCTTCAAGAGGCAGTAAAGGAAAGGGCAGGGCGGGCTCCCAGCTCTGGGAAGCCAAGTGCACAGCACAAGACGAGCTGTTGGAGGACGGGGGTCGTGGACATGGCAGAACTGCTGTCAGGGCAGATCCACGCCGCCCTCCCAGGGAGTAGGCTTTGCTTGACTTCAGTCCTGACAGGGATGGCCAGGTCCTGGCCTCTGGACGGGTGCTGGGAACGCCAGGCCTTGGACGCCCCAGAGGTGTGGGCTGATGGACAGACTGGCCTTTCTTCCCTTGCCATCTGCCGGGTCTTGGGGGAATGTCCCTGGGTGTGGAGGCAATGGGCTGCGGGCGCGGCTATCTCCTTGCAATCAGCCTGTTCCCAGAGCACAGCTGTGCTGCCCTGCGTTCACACGCAGATCCTGGCAGTGATCGGCCTGTGCACAGACGTGCTGCCAGAGGAGGTGAGCCCTTGCCGTGTGTGCAGTCAAAATCCCCGAGCCTGGGAAGCGCGAAGCCGGGAGGCCCAGAGAGGGTGGCTGGGCCCGCCTCTGGTCTTACAGGCTCTGGACCAGGGCCGCCATTTTCTTAGGCCACAGAGAGGGCTTTGTGGGAACCCGGGAGTGGTGTGCCCTGGCGGTCAGTTCTGCAGCTCTGGGTGGAGGAGGGTCTTCTGGGGGAAGTGGGGAGCACCCGAGAGGCAGCAGAGTCTGGGTCAGGAGGCAGTGCCCTCAGCCCCCCGTGTCCAGGACGAAGGTTGGAGTTGATTCTGACAGACATGGTGCGGCTGAGCCTCTGCTGTGCTGTCAGGCTGGTGGGACGGTGGTGACAGCCCTCACTGTGCAGATGAGTGGCACTAACACTGGCATGTGACATTTGTTTAAAAAAATAGGTGGAAATCGGCTGCTGCCCTGAGGCCTCGGTGCCCCTGGAGGCTGCGAGGCGGCGGTGCTGGGAGGAAGGTCCCCGACGCTCCCCCGACGCTCCCCTGCTGGCTTCCTTACCCCGAGCTATCGGAGAAGAAATCTCCTCCCAAGTAAATTATAGTCTGTGTAACAAGCCAAGGGTGTCCTCTGGGGTTTGGGAAGATGGGCTGAGCCCCAGAGAGCCCCGAGGACAATGGAGGGAGATAAGCACTCCCCTGGTGCCCAGCTCGGGAAGCTGGACTCGCCGGCCTGCAGCGGCTGCACTGTGATGGGACGTCTTGTCTGGGCCAGGTCCGCGCTGTTCTGTCTCTGGGTGTCTCTGGGTGCCAGCTGAGTTCTGCCCGAAGCCTGTGGAAAGCCTCAGCGTGGTGGCCCCCACCCCTCACTGCAGTCAGGGAGCCCGGGGCCACACAGCCTGGAAGGCAGGAGCTGGACGGAGCGCGGCTCTGCTGAGCCCCCTCCAAGGGCTTGTGCAGCCCCACCACTTTGGGGGAAAGGACAGCTCACCCTTGAGACACCAGCCCCTATCGTCTGGGCCATGTTCCACCTGGGCTCCCCAAGGCCGAAGCATCTCATCCAGCTGGCTGTCATGGCCATTGGTTGTTCTTATGGCCGGTGCCCCTCCCCTGTAGGTTGGCCGGTCTCGGACATGGTTGCTGAGGTCCTGGGGGCGCTGGCTGCCCCTGCTCAGGAGGGCCGAGGATGAGCTGTGCTTGGGGGTGGGCTCCGGGGGCTCCGCAGTGCAGCAGAGCATCAGGAAGCCCCCAGTGCCACTTTGGTGGTGCCTCCTCCTACAGGAGACGGGCAGCCCTCCTGGCCACTGACCAACAGGTGCTTCTTCTGAGCCGTTCGCCTGGGACAGTTCTCAAGCCAGGCACCTGCTGGCTGGTGGGGATGTTGCTTTTGTCCTGCGGATTGAACCCAGGAGGGCTCTACCACTGAGCCAACCCGCAGTCCTTTTTAGGATTTAGGCAGGACCTTGCTGAGTTGTCAGGCTGGCCTTGAACTTGTGGTCCTCCTGCCTCCGCCTCCTAGATCCTCTTTCTGTTCTCAGTCACCGTTGTCACCCCATGGGATTAAACGCACAAAGGAAAGCAGGCGTCTTTGCCACGGGTGACGGGGTCAGGTTTGCTGTGGAGAAGCCCTTGCCCGCTGTGGCCGTTGGTGGTGTGGTGCCCATCACCCAGACCCCAGGCACAGGGCTGGAAGGCCACGTCCACGTTCATGCCTGGAAGGCCTGTGCTGGCTGTTGGTGGGAGGACTCAGTCACTTGCCTGCGGACACCTCTGCAGGCCACTTGGGTGGCCTTGCAGCATGGTGGCTGCCTGCCCAGGAGCCTGTGTAGTCTCGTACCCCATTGGATGAGTCACACTCTCGGGAGCACTGAGACCCTAGGTCCAGCCTACACTCAGGGGCAGGGGAGCCGCTCTCCATTCTTCCAATTCAAAGAATTCGGGGCCTGTGTTGAAACCACACAGACAGCAGAGCAGGCTGGGTGCCCTCCATGGTTCAAGAAATACCTCACTGACATCCTAAAGGCCCCGGGTTGAGAGCCAGGGAGCCCCTGGCCCTCGCAGAACGTCCCCCCAGTGGTGAGGGGGCAGAGGGTGAGCCTTCGGGGCTTCCTCATAGGCGGAGGTCAGGGGCCTCTCTGGCGGCCTGATCAGAGGCCTGGGGTTTGCTTTGAGGGTTCCTCATGGGGCCGGTCAGCAACTGCTGCAGTAGTCAGGCCAGGACTGCCCAAGGGTGCCCCTGCAAGGTGGAAGTCCTGTCCTCTGCCCCGTCCAGCACGACAACCACAAGTGACACATGGCATGGTGCAGTGGCAGTGGCCGGAGGTGGCCTGGCCTGTCCACTGATGGTGAGGCTGGGGGTGTCCATGGTAGGCAGTGGGCAGAGCAGGTTTAAATGCCCCGGCCCCGAGTCCTGAAACCTGAGTTTGAGTCTGACTGTCGTGGGGGGCTCTGTGGGGTGGGCAGGTCTCAGCTTATTAAAAATTGGGGTGACAGTCGCGCCGGCCTCTCAGGACTGTGAGAACACAGCTAGGACTGTGAGCTCGGGCAGCCCCCGCGATGGCCAGAGGTGAGCGCCCAGGCGGTCTGTGGTGGGTGCTGTCCAGGAACAGCGGCCGCATGCTGTGCTGCCCGTGGCCTGGAGGGCCGACCGCCTGCCTGGGCTCCCGCTGGTGCACTGGGCCACCACAGGATCTGCCATCCTTGATTGGTGGGCCACAGCCTGATGCCTCAGCCACAACCCTCGACCCTCCCAGTGCCCCGGGGTCCCCGTCACCCACTGACCAGCACCAAGTCTTCTGCTGGGGCCTCCCTGAAGCGGCAGTGGGCATTTTCCCAGCACTGCCTGTCCACACTCCCAAGGGCAGACGACTGCTGGTCATTTGGACAGACGGCCTGTGAGTAAGTACCTGGTGGAACAGTCCCTTCTTGGGCACTGGTGGCTTCAGGAAGCCCACGGCCCCTGCTGGGGGAGCTCCAGGCAGGGGAGTGTGGCGCCTGTGTGGTGGGAGCCCGCGTCCAGAGGCCTGCGTCCAGAGGCCTTCCTGCACTCGGGCTTGCTAGAGAAAAGGGAGTTTCAGAGGAGATGTCCGGGGTGCAGGAAGAGCGCCTTCGAGTGGTCAGGTCACGCCAGCATCCGCCAGTGCCACGCTCCTGTTCTCTTTGTGGTCGGGCGCGGGTCCCTGAGGATGCTGGAAGGGGAGGGTCAGGTCTCGCGCCAGCCTGCGCCCTGGCCCCACTCGCCTCCCTTCCCACTTTCCTCCAGGGACCTCCCCTCTCCAGAAGCAGCCAGTGGGACCACCCACGCCTTCCCACGGCGAGGCCTGCTCGACTCCAGGGCTCCTGCTTCCACACGCAGCACAGAGCTGGGGGTCGGGGAGGGGGCCGGGACCTCAGTGAGGTGCAGAGCAGGGCGGCCTCATGCCTCTGGGAAGAGGGTGAGACTGGGCAGGAGCCAGCCGAGAAGGCAGGTGGGCCCTGGGAAGAAGCCCAGCACTGCCAGGGTCTCAAAGCCAGCAGAGGACCCCTCTGGAGTCAGGGGCTGCCTGGTGCCTTGCAGAGCCCTCCGCAGCAGCCAAGGGGCTGAGAAGTCATCCGCTCTGACCCACATTCCGAGAGGGGATGAGGGAGCGTGCAGAGGGGACCGCCTGTCCGCGCTGTCTGTCACCTGCAGCCCCGCTCCCGGCTGAGCTGGCACGGAGGCCCACGGTGCTGCTCCCGGATGCTGGCCCTGTGGGAGCACGCCTGCTCCCTGGGACCTGTGCTGCCGCCTGTGTCCCTGTCCTCTGGCCAGTGTCACTCCACGGCCGGCAAGGGCAGCCTGGGAGGGGTGGCTGCCTCTTCCCGGGCCTGGTCTTGCTCTCGACCTGAAAAGCGAAAACACAAAATGTGACTTTGGGGGAATTTTAGTGGACAGGGGACATTTCCAAGTCCTCTGAGCGCCGTCTGAGTCTCTGAGTCACTTCCCAAAGCCATCCTGTGCCCTCACACCCGGGCAGCCATGGACAGGTGACTCTGGCCTTGGGTCCTGGTCTCTGCCTGTCATGGCTGCATGTGACAGTGCCCCTTGGGCTGGACCGGGGCAGGTCTGTGCTGGAGGAGAGGCTCACAGAGTGCCGTGTCCCACCTAGTCCCAGGCCCCAGGCCCCAGAGTCTCCCGCTTCTCCCTAGCCCTGGGGCCTGGGGAAGCCCCAAGGTCCACCCTACACCCTGGTTTATCCCTGGACCAGGAACAGCAAGCTTGTTCCTGTAAGGAGCCAGACGATGACTGTTACGGTGGCTTGTTCCTTGTTCTGTACCTCGTCCCCTTTCTTTTCAAATGAACATTTAAAAGTTAGGGTCAGGGGCTGAGGCTCAGTGGTGGAGCGCTTGCCTCGCAGACGTGGGGCGCTGGGTTCGATCCTCAGCACCACATAATAATAAATAAATAGGATATTGTGTCCATCTACAACTAAAAAAACATTTTTTAAATAGTTAAGGCTTAAAAAAAACAACCCTGCTCTTAGCTTCCAGGCCTCAGCCAGACTTAGCTGCTTCCCACAGGTGACAGGGGACCCCCTCTGCTTCATCCTTATCCCCCACAGGCTGGTTCCATGTGGCCCAGCCGGGAACCCCAGGCCTGGGGTTCTGCAGGAGGAGTCTGGGGGCTTGGATCACGGCTGACGGGTGTGAAGACCCCCATTCCTCACCTCCTGCCCACCAGGGACATCGCCTGCGTCTGCTCTGGTCTGCTCTTGGATGTGGGGGGGGGCTTCAGAGGACTCTGGTAGACAGTCCAGGCCGAGTCCAGTCCCTGTAGCCAGGTGAGCTGACAGCCTCCTAGAGTGGGCTTGGATGCTGCAGGGTGGTACCTGTGAGGTCAGGAGCAGCGTCCCCTGCGGGAGTCTGGGTAAGCGCAGCGGACAGCAGAGGGCAGGCTTCAGGCCGGGCGATGAGCAGGAGCAGGAGTCACAGGCTGGGGGAGAAGTCAGGGGGGCAGGGCCGGGAGGGGCACTCGCTGGGGTGAGTGGCCAGTGTGGGGAAGGCCTTGGACACTGCCGAGACCCTGGTCTGGAAGGGATGAGGGTGCCTCAGAACTCGGGCTGCCCACCCTCTACGTACACCTGCAGGACATGCTGGGTGGACAGGGCAGGTTTCCATGAGAACCACGGCCCCTGGTTAGAGGTCGTGTCTTTTGACACTGTCTTCCTCGCTCAGCACTTATTTCCTGCTGGGTGCCTTACGGCTCAGCCTCCTGCAGCCCTCGGGATGTGCCCTGGCCTGAGCGTCCAGGGGCTGCTGCGACAGACCCCATGAACAGGTGGCTTAGTAAACACAACAGAAACGTCTTCTCCCGGTCTGGGGGCGGGAAGTCAGGTCAAGGTGGATCAAAGTGCAGGGTCATGCTCCCTCCAGAGGACTGCCCAAGGTCCCAGTGACCCCCGTGTCCTCTGACTTGTGAGCCACCGCTCTAGGCTCCGCCTCCATCTTCGGGTGGCCCTTGCCTTGTGTGGCTCTAGGCATTTCTCCCCCTCTTGTGAGAACAGTGACCATAGACTTGGGCCACCTTGCTCCAGTGTGGCCCCATCTTAAATGACATCAGCAAAGACTATTTCCAAATAAAGCCACACAGGGACCTGGGTCGGACGTCACCTGTCTTTGGAGGAACACAGCTTCACCGGCCACAAGCGTGGCTTTGAGGTAAGGCACTTCTTCAGAAGTGTACTGCAGGCCGCAGAGAGGCCAGACTGACCAGGCCTTGCCTCTGCCTTTCTGAGTCTTGGGACCAGATCCAGGTGGAGCTGAGCAGGTGCCAGGTGGGACTTGGCAAAGCCCCAGCGCAGCCTGCTCTGCTGGCGTCCCCTGCTGGCCTCAGGCCACCTGGTCAGCCCCCTCTCCCTCTTGGCCTTGGCTGGACCCAGGCTCCCCTGCCAGGTGCCCGGTGCAGAGTGGGTCTTCCTGGGGAGGTTGTGGCCGTCCTGTGGCTGCCCCAGATGGTCTTTCCGACCTGGAGAGGACGTTGGCTGGGCTTCCCAAAGAGAAGCTGCAGCGTGTCACTGCCCCTCGAGACCCCGGTCCTTCCCGACGTGAAGACGGAGCCGTCTGCTCTGGAGCCCAGCTGGGTGCTGGCAGCCAGGCCCCGGGCATCCAGGAAGCCGGGGTGAAGCGCTGGCGGCATCAGCAGCCACCCGAGGGGGAGCCAGCTCTCGTATTTATAACGTAAAAATGAGTCGAGGAAACTGAGGACGTTGTCCAGGGAGCAGAGGCCTCCGGGCGCTGCCTGGACGTGCCAGCCCCTCCTTCCTGGGGCACAGCCTGGCCTCCCAGCACCCCGCCTTCATCCCAGACATGACTGGAAGCTCTTTGCCACAAGAATCCATGACCGAATAATATCCGAATACGTGACCTCAAACCGCAGCGGCCAAGGCGCCTGTGGAAGTTGGCATCTTGTGACTCTGGTCTTCCTGCCCGCGGGGTTACGGGGCAGCCCCAGGAGGTTACCGAGAGTGGAGGACACTGTGCAGGGCCAGGCCAGAGGCTGGACCCAGGCAGCGCCCCTGTTGGGACTGTGTTTCCGCAGGGCCCAGGTTTTTCGGGTTCCAATCTCGTCCATCATTAAAGCCGACCACCGACCTCATGATTTCTTAAACATTCAACTGAGCGGGCCGAGAGCCAACGTGGAAACCCTGAAGGTGAGTAAAAGGTCTCGGAGCCGAGCCGGAATCTCAGTAGAACAAGCCTGAGCGAGGAACGCGCCCCGCGCCGGCCCCACAGAGAGCACCGCGGGCGGGGCCCAGGCCTCCCCGGCCTCAGAGCGACGAGGTCTCCAGGCAGGAACTGGGGGTTCTGGGCTCTGGGGGTGCTGGGGCGGGGAGGGCCGCGTGTGCAGGGTGGGCTCAGCCGGAGCAAGTGAAGGGTTTAGCCGGATCCGGACAGAGTCCTGGAGTCCAAGGAGGTCAGCAGGGAGGGCCGGGGCCCAGGGGTCCCCCAGGGAGGGCAGGCCCAAGCCGCTCCAGGGACAGGGGCGCGGTGCTGGCTCTGGTCCTCCGTGATGTCCAGCATGCAGCGGCGGGAGAAGTTGAGGCAGGGCGACGGACCCAGGGGTCTAGCCCAGGCTGGGGTCATCTGGGCAGTGACCAGTGGTTCCTGCCACTGCTGTCTCCCTCAACTGCTGGCGGAGCTGGCCGGCCCCTGGTGGTGACCTCCGCTGGCTGCTGAGCGGCACCCTCCACACTGCCAGGGCAGGGAAGCAGGGGCTGCACCTGAGCTCACTCCACAGAGGGCCACAGTGACCAGCCAGGGACAGACTCTCCCTCCAGGGGCTGTGTCCGGGCACCAGTTCAGCACCTTTGTGTGGGGGGTGCGAAGGAGCAGGTCTGGCTATGTCCCCTGGAACGATGGTTCCTTCTGTTTCGCCTCCACTCTGGTGGCCCTGGACAAGGACAGCTTCTCCACCCCACAGCTTGGGCTGTGGACACTGGAAGTTAACTGTGTCCAACGCTACCCCCAGAGCTGCCCACCTGTTCAGATTCTGCCTGTTGTCCCCATCTCATCCTCCAGAGAAAAGACCACCTGTCCTTGGTCCAACCCAGGAGCCCGGCCAGGGTTCCGTACTCGCCTCTCGGGGCCCGTCAGCCTCCGACTCCCTCTCTCTCGGGAACACAAGTGTCCTGGAGGCCCCCTCCCCTGGGGTCTGGCTGGTTTCCGGCTGAGCCCTCCTGGCAGGAGCAGGGATGCAGGAAAGGTCCCGCGGGGCCAGGGCAGGCACAAGGTTCCCATCAACTCTGAGCGGTCCTGGGTAGTGGTCCTGGAGTCGGGGTCTTAGTGCCATGTCTGCAGTCCCTCACTGACCACCTGGGGCAGTGACCAGTGGCTCCTGCCACTGCCAGAGGAAAGTGCCACATGCTGGGGCTTCAAGTGACAGAAACGTATTCTCTTATGGTTCTGGACGCTGGAGGTTCAGAATCAGCCCCCCGGGCCAGGACCGAGGTGCTGCAGGCGGCATGGTGCAGGGTCAGCCGCCCTCCCGGGGTCTGGGTGCTGGGGCCTCCTGAACCACACCTCTCCCCGCTCTGGAGAGTCTCCTGCCTCCCTGGCGGTTCTTCTGTGTCTGTCTTTCCACGTGGACCCTCACATCAGCTCCGCCCTGCACATGGGAGCGGGGGCTTCTGGTCTTATTTCGCCCCTGGAGGGCTCTGGGTGTCGAGGGTCCTGTTCCGGAGCAGGCTCTGGTCCCCCCTTGCACTCCTGAGTCTTCCCGGGAGTGTTTGGGAGTTTTCTTCGAATGCCTGTGCGCCCACATGGCTTCCAGCGTTTCTTCTTGTCTCTGCCTTTGTTCGTGGAGGCTTCGCCCCTGGACCCCCCTCCGGCCAGTGGTTGGTGGCACAGGGCTCCAAGTTCGTTGTGTCTGCTGCCCGTCAGTCAGGGGCCGAGCAGAAAAGCAGTCACAGCGACAAACCCGAGGGGAGCGTTTGGGGTGTGGCTGCGTCTGGTTTAGAGGTGGGAACTTGTCCCTGCAGGGCCAGGGCCTACAGGGCTCCAGCTGGACCAGGCAGCCTTCAGGTGGGCAGGCAGGACAGGGAGTGGACTCTGAGAGGGGACACGGGGAAGTCCACTGTACCTGGCGGTGTTTGACGGTCCCTGGACGTTGTCAATGCTGCGCTGTGCAGAGGCTGGGCTCGGACACTCCTGACCGGTGTGGAGTTCTGCTCTGTCCTACCAGGACGTTCTCTTAGCTGGACAGGTTCACCCAGGGCTCCCGGGTGTGACGAGAATTCGGCAGTGTCTCTAAGGGGATGGGGGACTTCCTCTGGATCCCCCCTTTGACTTCCCAGTGTCCTGTGCTGTGGCTTTATCTTTGAGACCTCACAGAAATGACTCCTCCATGACGAGGTGGCTTGGTGGCCAGCTGGAGCACGGCGGGGGGCCACGTGAAGTCCACTCATCCCGCCGGGGTCCTGCTGTGCAGGGTCTCCCAGCTCTGGAAGTCTGCGTCCTGTCTCCCGGCAGAGGCTGCGGCTGTGGGGCAGCCCTCCCCAGGAGTATCCTGAGGCGCCTGCGGCCCTGTCCTCGTCCGTCCCGCGGCTCCCCAGGGCCCCACGTCTCCCAGACCTGGGCTTTGGGGTCCTTCCTTAGTCTTCCTCGTCTGTATGATTTTCATCTCTTTCTTCTATTTCTTCCTCGAGTTTAAAGACCTGGACTTTACTTTTAATCTCTGTCTGTTTGTGTTCTTAGTTCTGAGTTTGTACCCCAAGGTGACTTTCAGAATGTGGTCTAGCTAAGGGTGGTGTTGCTGCCTCTGCTGGTCGTGGGGTTGATGTTGGTGTTGGTTTGGTTTTAGTTTCGTGTTTTCAGTGCTGGGACTGAACCCAGGGCCTCACATGCTAGGCAAGTGCTCACCCCTGAGCTGTGTCCCAGCCTTCCCTCAGCACCTACACCTGAGTGGCGCCTCTCACTGGGTGGGGCCTGCAGTGACTGGTTCTCCCTGAGGAGGAGCCGAGGCTCAGGGAGGCTGGGGGCAGAGTGAGGATCCTGGGGGGGAGCGGGCGGGGGCGTGTGAGCCAGGCCTGGGACCATGGGTCAATGCCACCCTGTCCACGGGCCTTCACTGGCCTGCAGCCAGGTGCTCTGATGTGAGGGCAGCTGTGGCCACCAGCCCACCCTGGTCCTCACACACTCCCCACCCTGACCAGGCCCTGAAAGGACCCTGGGCTCCCAGCACCGTGTGTCCCCAGGCAGGGCTGCAGCGGGGACGGTGGGCTCCGGGCACCGCAGGCAGGGTGTGCGGGCCTTGCCGACCCTGGTTCTCACAAGTGCAGTGGGCATCACCCTGCCCCCCCAGGCCCGGGTGAGGGGCCTGTGCCCAGGCATCCGCATTGGAGGACTCCTTCATCCTTCGCCCATGCGCTCTGCCGCAGTCTCCAGGCTGACCCCTCAGTCCAGGCCGGGCACCGGTGCGGGGCTGCCACCACCTCCTGGATCTCCTAGACTCAGGGCGGTCATTAGGGAGCCTCAGGAAGACGGGTTCCCTCAGGCCGCTGCGGACAGGAGAGCATGAGGCAGAGGCAGGGAGGCCGGGAGGCCCACAGCCTCACGCCTGTGGGTGACAGAGGAGGACGGTCTCAGTGTGCCCCGCAGGGGAGAGGGTGTCCCAGGAAAGCTGGCGCTCCATGGAGGAGCCCCGAGGCCGGCACGTGGGCCGCAGGAAAGTGCCTGGTGTGCGCGGCCCAGTGCTCCCGCGCCAGGTCCGTTCCCCGCCCGGGCCTCCTGCGCTCCCAGGGTGGGCCGCGAGGAGCGCCTGCGTGTCTGGGAGCGAAAGCCTGGCCTCCCTCAGCTGCACCTGGTGGCCACGGAGGCTCGGGCCCTCCACCCAACCAAGCCGGGCGTGAGCCTCGGCTGCCTCCTTGGTGCTAGGGTCCAGTGCAGGAGTTGGGCTCGGCCAGCTGTCCAGTCTCAGTCCCACCCTGGCCTCCACCCTCCGTGGGCCTCCTCAGCCCGCTTGCCCAGGGCCAGCTATAAACAAGTGGCCTTCATCAAATTTCCTTAATGTTTTTAAAGTCACGGCCATGGCCCCCGGAGCTCTGTAACAGTCCCCCTGGCTGCTTCTGGCTGGACACCTGCATTTACTCAGTTCAGATTTCCCCAAGGTCTGAACTTGATCACATTCTTCTCAGCTTATCCGAAAATCTCAAGGCACGCACTTTGGGGGTGGATAAAGGCCCCTTTCTAAGGGAAGGAGCCACAGCGGGTGAGCCTCTGCGGGGCCGCGGCCTCTGCTTGGAGTGGAGAGGAAGGTGGCTTTTGTCGTCGGGGGAGGAGCTGAATGTTGAGGGTTGTGAGAAGGAGCTGTCTCTCTGGGCTGTGTGCTCCTGCCCCTCACAGGATGGTGTTGGGAGCAGGAGGCCTCGGGAGTGGGGTCAGCGCTCTTGTGCCCAGATCACTGCCTGGAGCTCCCCGCTCCTCCCCTCCCGGGAGGCCCTGGACGGCAGGAGCCAGAAAGTGTGGGCTCCTCTCGCGGGAGGAGCATCCAAGGAGGGTCCCGGGAGTTCCTGAAGAGAAGGGACTGGACCCAGGACCGGGGGTCTTGGCATGTGTGTTGCAGAAGAATGTCGGCATGTGCCCGCAGAGGTCTAGACAGAGTTTTATTTGGGAAAGTACCTACATATTCAAGGGAGAAGGTGGGATCTCAAGAGAGACCCCCTGAGGTTTTCTTTGTGGGAGGCCTTTTGTTACACTTCAGTCTCGTTGCTTGGCGTCCATCTGTCCAGCTTTCTGTGCCTCTTGGTTCAATCTGGATAGGTCATATTGTCTAGAAATGGGTCAAGTCCAATTTATTGGAATATAGATTTTCAAAATAGTCCCTTATGATCTTCTGGATCTCAGCAGGAGGTATGGTGGTGTCTCCTCTTTCACCTCTGATTTTGTTGATGTGGGTCTTTTCTTTTGGTCAGCTTGGCTACGAGTTTATCAGTCTCTTCCAAAAACCAAACCTTTGTTGCAATGTTCCTTTGTACTGTTTTTTAGTCTCAATTTAACTTTCTCACCCGAGTTCTACCAGATCATTAAAGAAGAACTAACTCTGACCCTCCTCAAATGAATCCATGAAATAGAAAAGGAGGGAACACTCCCAAATTCATTCTATTAAGCCAGTATCACTGCGAAAACCAGAAAAAGAGACATCAAAGATGGGATGGGGCTGGGGCTCAGTGGTAGAGCTCTTGCCGAGCATGTGTGGGGCACTGGGTTCAATTCTGAGCGCCACATATAAATAAGTAAATGAAATAAAGGTCCATCAACAATTTTTTTAAAAAAAGAGACATGAAAGAAAAGAAAGTATAGACCAACATCCCTGATGAACATTAATGCAGCAATTCTTAATGAAATATCAACAAACCTCATGCAGAAACACCGTAAGAAGATTAATACACACGATCGAGCTGGTCTTATCCCAGTGGTTCAATATACACAAATCAATTAATGCAATTCATCACATAAATAGACTCAAGGACAAAAACCACAGGATCACCTCAATAGATGCAGAAGTCTTTGACAAAATCCAGCCCCCGTTCATGTTAAAAACTAGGTACAGAAGGAACATACCTGAATACCGTAAAGGCGATCTTTACAAACATGTAGCCTATGTCATGCTGAGTGGGGAAAACTGACAGCATTTCCTCTAAAATCAGGAGTGGACAAGGGTGTGAACTCTCACCACTCCTATTCAGTATAATTCTTGAAACTTTAGCCAGAGCAATCAGGCAAGAGAAGGAAATAGAAGAGATAATAGGAAAAGAAGAATCTCTGTTTACAGACAACAGAGTTCTGTACTAGAAGATGCAAAACTCTCCCCCAGGAAACTTTCAGAGCTGGTCAACAAACTCATCAAATTTGCCGATACAAGATGGATACACAAAAATCAATAGATTTCTATATTCCAACTATAAATCTACTAAGAATGATTTTTTAAAAAAAAACCATTGCATTCACAGTAACCTAAAAAAAATACTTGGGAATAAATCTAATTAAGAAAGTGAAAGACCTCTACACTGAAAATTATAAAACGCAGCAGGAAGAAATTGAAGAAGGCCTTAAAAGTTGGAAAGACCTATCATGTTCATGGGTAGATAAAAATTAATGTCACCAAAATGGCCATATTACCCAAAGCAATCTACAGGTGCAATGCAATCCCCATTAAAATACCAATGACATTCTTCAAAAAACTAGAAAAAACAGCCCTAAAATTGATGTGGAAGAATTAAGGACCCAGAGAATCCAAAGCACTCCTGAGCAATGTGGAATGCATCCCAATGCGTGACCTCAATTGTACCCAGGTCTACAGTCACAGAACAGCATAGATTGGCACCAAACACACGTGAAGACCAGTGGGACAGACTAGAAGACACAGAGACAAGTCAACACAAATGCAGCCTTCCATCCTTGATGGAGGCGCCAAAGGCACGAGTTAGAGAGGAGGGGGCCTCTTTGACCCGTGGTGATGGCACAGTGGGCATCTACGTGTGGCAGAGTGAACCTGGAGTCCTTGCTCTCACCCTCACAAAATCCAGTGCAAAGTGGATTAAAGACCCACGATGCAGCCCAGAAACAGTGGGATTGCTACCAGAAACAGGGACAGCATCCCACTGCGCTGGCGTGACCCTGACTTCCTTAAGGACTCCTGAAGCTCAAGAAATAAAACCGAGAATCAGTCAGTGAGATGGCACTGAATCCAACAGCTCTGCACAGAGACGTGAACAGCTACGAGTGTGAGAGAGGCTGGCCCAGGGCCATGCCTGTGATCCCAGAGGCCTGGGAGGCAGAGGCACGGGGATCACAAGTTCAAAGCCAGCCTTGGCCACTTGGCAAGGCTTTACCTCAAAATAAAAATAAAAAAGAGGCTGGGGATGTGGCTCCTTGTTTACGCACCCTGAGTTCAATCCCTGATAACAAAAAAAGTGTGAAGAGAGAGCTGAAAGAATGGGGGGAACTGTTCTTCTGACAGAGGGAGAGTTGACAGATCACATAAAGACAAGACTAATAACCCGCTCAATAACCGAGAGAAAGATCTAAAGAGACATTTCTCTAGAGAAGAAATACAGATGGCCACAGATATTTTTTAAAATGTCCAGCACAGTTATCAATCATGGAGATGCCGATCAAGACGCACTGAGGTCTCAACTCACTCCAGTTAGAAGGGAAGTCACCAAGAGTACAAACACCGCACCGTCTGGCCAGGGTGTGGAGGGCAATGTCACCCGCACGTTGTTGGCAGCCTGTGACCCAGCACTTGGGAAAGCTGTGCCGAGAGTCCTCTGAAGTCTAGGAATGGGAACTGCACGTGACCCCGCCGTCCCAGTGCTGACTCATCCAAAATCAGCCTGCTCTAGTGACCCACACACACCGTGTGCACGGCAGCACGATCCACGGAGCCAAGTGACGGGCCAGCCCGGGGCCGTGGATAGGGGCGGTGTACCCACCTACCCACCCAGTGGAGTTCTGTGGGCCCGAGAGCGAGAGCGGGCTGGGTCCTTTCTGATGCGTGGTGGACGTGGAAATGCTCGCTGATACGCAGACTCCCAAAGTCTGGGCCAAGGGGTTCTTCCTCTGTGTGCAAGTTTGAGAGAAGAAGGAATGAAGAGGGGGCTGGGCTGGGCTGAGCAGTAGGACTCGTCCTCAGAGCCACGTAAAGGTCAATAAATAAAGGTGTGTGTCCATCTTCAACTAAAAAAAATTAAAAAGGAGAAAAAGGGGGAATCTGGTGAAAATGGAGAGCAGCGGAGCCGGGGGGCAGGGGCGAGGGGCGCAGAGGGGACGCCGGGGGCCTGGGGGCCCATCCCAACGCATTCCAGTCTGCACACAAACGACACACCCGACGCATAAACAGAAGGAGGACCAAGGGGGTAGCGCTGGGAGGGAGGCGGAGGGAGCCAGGTGGGTGCATTCGTGAACAGGTGAACCCAGGTCAGGTGTGACTGCGATGTCCTGAGATCAAGATGGCAGCAGAGAGATGCCTGCCAGGGAGATGGGTGACCCTGGGTGGGAGGCGCTATGTGTAGAGGACACTGGGACTGGGCAGAGGCGGAGCCAGGGCCAGTGCCCAGCTCTGCCCAGGGTCCCTCTGGTGCTTGACCTTTTTGAAAGCACCAGTGTTCTCCAGGGGTGGGCACGCCACAGCCTCCCTGGCCAGAGTCTGCTGCCTGGGACAGACCTCCACACGACTCTCCCCTTCTTTGGGGACTCTGGCCATCGGATTTAGGGGTCCCCCTGTCCAATACCACCTCATTAAAACTCCACCTGGAAAGACGTTGTTTCCAGACAAGGCCACATTCCGAGGCTCTGGGTGGACGTGGACGTTGAACTCGCCTGGCCAGTACAGGTGTGGGATAAGCGTGGCTCCGTGGCTCACCTGAACTCACGTGACCTTGAAAAGCTCCCTGTCACAGGGGAAGCTCCTGGCTCAGGGCCACCCATGAGGGTCACATGAGGCAGAGCACACAGCCCAGGGGAGCCTGGCCCAGAGGGAGCTGCCTGGGGCCCAGGGTGCGTGCCCCTGGGTCTGGCCTTCCCTCCCTCAAAGTGGGCTGGCAGCCTGCCTCCCGGGAGCATGCAGGAGCCCAGGACAAGCTCGAGAGCCCGTCAGAGTGGGGGCCGCCACCCTCAGATCTTGCCGTGACGAGTGGGATTGCGTGCAGGGTGCTCTCCCGGAGAAGATGTTTTTGTAGCTTATTTTGGAGGCTTATCCTGAGCTTCTTCTAAAAATGGCAACTCCCGTTGTTTCATTCCATATTCTCATTATGAAAATTTGGAAGACACTGAAAAGTAGATAAAATAGCAAAGAGACACCCAAAGAAAACTGTTATTCATATTTTGGTGTTTTTACTTTTGGTCTTTTTTTCCTGTGAATTATTTCAATAGTTGAGATTGACCCAGAAAGCCTGACTTTATATCAGCTCTGGCTGGGTTGATGATAAAAAAGGACTTTATTTTTACTGTGAGACACAAAATTCTGGTGGGTTCTGGTGTCCTGGGTACTTGGGGGTTTGGATATGCAGTGTGAGGACCCATCCCCAGGGTCTGCTATCAGAGGGGCCAGCAGAAACTGGGCACTGACTTGCTGGCTGTGTCCAGGAGAAAGCTGAACTGTGTCCACAGTCAGCGAACATCCGGGACCGTCCTCCCTGAGAATCTCAGGCTTTTTTGAAACATCAAACATAAACAGATTTATTTTGTATCTCCCTGAAACGGATCGACCAAAAGGAAATCAAGCCTGCAACAGGATAAAGCAGTAAGGCCGGTGCACGTGCGTCCACCCATTCCCCACCAGGCTCCTCCAGGGGCAGACCCAGGGGACCTCCAGCAGAGCCCCATGGACACCTGCGCATGTGGGGCCAGCCCTCCCTGACCCAGACCCGCCAGGTGGGGAGCAGGTCCTCTCTGAGCACCTCGTGGAGCTTCCCAGACTCCACAGCGATTTGGAGGGAAGTGGAGCCGGAGCAGCTGCAGGCAGCGTGTTGCTGTCCCTGCCTCCAACCACAAGTCCCAAGAGCTGACCGACATCCGGGGCGGCGGACGGTCCAGCCTGTGCACTGAGGTCCTTCCTGCGTCCACCGGGAGTTCTGGGATCTGCCATTTGCAGTTTCAGCTGTCTTTGAGCTGGGCTCCTCCAGGACTGGCCCTTCGCTGACCCCTGAGAATGCCCTGCTTGGCAGCCAGGCCAGGCCCATTTGGCAGAATCTCCCAGATTGTGGCTGGTGTGTCCTTGAGCGAGGTCAGTGTGTCCTTCCTCCCCAGAGCCTGTCTCAGCCTGTGCCCAGCCTCCCTAGGTCGGCGGCAGCCAGGAGTGCTGAGGAGGGTGAAGCTCCTGGTCTGGTAGCCAACAGCCCTGGGTGGCCACCTCCTGCCAAGTGAGGCCGGCTGGGTGGTGACCGCCCTTGACCCTGGTCCCTCCAGCTTTGCCAGGGCCTCCCCGATCCCTGCTGGGCTGTCTGTCCCTCCACCGTTCAAGGTTGTGGCTTCTGAAAGACCCGCTGCTCCCTCTTGGGGAGCTGAGGCTGTGTGGCTAGAGACAGCCGGCAGCCGGCAGCTGCCCTGTGCCTGGGGGAGCTGTGTGCACCCCGCTGCCGCTGAGGAGGACCTCCCGGCCGGAGTCTGCGGAGCCGTTCTTGCCGATTCTTCGTTCTTACAGCCAGCATGCACCCAGCTTCCCTGTCTATGAGCTGGGCTCCTCCAGGACTGTCACCCAATTTCCCCGTGTGGCTTTCACCAGTCAGTGACCACAGGTGGTGTCTCCTGGCTGCCCTGAGCAGGGCTGTTGGTGGCCAGGACAGCGTGAGGGGCCCTGCCTGTGGAGAGGACGTGTGACCTGTTCCCAGGGAGTGGAGGGGAGCCCGGGCCCTGCAGAGGAGGCGGGGGTGTGAGTCTGGCTTCCATGCCACGACGTGGGCATGAGCTCCAGTGGCCGATGCTGGTGTTCTGGGCCCTAGAGGCTGCACGGCTGGGACCAAGCTGGGCTGGGCTGGCTCCCCTGGGCCTCTTCCTTGGCCAGCAGAAGCCGTTTCTTCCCCAGCCTCACGTGGCCGTCCTCTGTGCCTGTGTCCTGATCTCTCAGGACTACGCCAGGCACACTGGATGAGGCTCACCCGCACGACCTCACTTGGCCTCAGCTGCCTCTTGAAGACCCATCTCTACACACGAGCACGTTCTGAGGTGTGCGTGGATTTCAGGAGGACACCAGCCATCGCAGGTGAGCAGGAGGCTCCACCGCAGCCAGTGGCCCCTTTCCTAGCCAGGGTCCTCCTCAGCAGCGTGGAGAAGGTCAGCCGGTTCCCTCGCGGGAGGCTGCGGCCATCACCCGGAGGCTCCAGCACCGGCCGGCATGGCGTCTGGCCCCAGGGTGTCCACACACTCCTGCCGTGGAGGGGAAGCGCAGCTGGATGTCCGCTCCTGCCTTCTTCAGCTGCAGGCGGGACTGGGCGAGACACCGCGAGTCGAGTGGAAGCCTCTGTGGAACCAGCAGAGCAGAGGAGCAGCGCCCAGCCTCTCGGGCAGCGGCCAGCCAGCCGTCCTATGGGAGCCTGGTGCCCCCACGTGCTCACTCCTGCCACCAGGGCTTCAGCACTGCCTGTCCTGGCACCAGGGGTCAGGAGATGGCTCACAGGGGCTGGAAAGCTGCGAAGCAAACTCTGTGGGCAGCTGGCCCAGGGGTCTTCTCGTGGCCACCGTCTGGCAGCATCACCCAAGGCAGCCAGTGCTGGCTACAGCAGGGCCGGGCTGGACACCCCTGAGCCTGCCCTTCAGTTACGCCTCACCTGCTGAGTGCTCTGTGTCCCACCAACAGGAGCCAGTCCCTGTTGCAAGTGGCTTCGGACCTCAGTTGGGATGCCAACGTCCTCTTGCCCTTCTGGGATTTTCTTCAGTGTCCAGGCAGCGTGGGTGTCCCTGAGCTGTGTTCACATTGAGCTCTGCCCTGGCCGCTGCTGGGTCCCAGCCTTGCATCTCTCTGCTGATGCCCCCCTCAAGATCGCACTTCCCAGGGCAGAGGCGCCTCTCAATGGCCTGTGTCCCCAAGGCCATGAAGGACATGGGACACTCACTCAAGCCTAAGTTCTCAGTGCAGGTGTAGGAAGCGGCCTCAAATGGATGCTGTGTAAGTGTTGTTTGGATGGACAGGTGGGTGGTGGGTGGATGGGTGGATAGGTAGGTGGGTGGGTGGAGAGGTGAATGGATGATAGATGGGAGGATGGATGGGTGGATGGGTAGATGGGATAGGTGGATGGATGGGTGGATAGGTGGATAGATAGTGGATGGATGGATAGCTGAATGGATGATGGATGGGTGAATGGATGATGAATGGATGATGGATGGATGGATGGATGGATGGATGGATGGATGGGTAGGTGGGTGGAGGGAGGATGGATGGGTGGGTGGATGGGTGGATGAATGGATAGGTAGATAGATAAATGGATGGATGGATAGCTGAATGGATGATGGATGGGTGGATGGAAAGGTGAATGGATGATGGATGGGTGGGTGGATGGATAGGCAGACAGATGATGAACATAAAGCAGTGACATAACTATAACGACTAGGGCATGTTCTGTGCCCAGTGACACAGCTCAGAAAGACTGATGGCTCCCAGGGGACAGGAAACTCACTGCTCATGACAAGAAGAATTCTACTAACATATGACTGCTCAAGGAAAGGCCGTAAATGAATGAATGGACTTCCCAGCCCTTGTGTGGTGGCTCACGCCTGTAATCCAGCTGCTAGGCGGCTGAGGCAGGAGGATCACAGGCTCAAAGCCAGCCTCAGCTACTTAGTGAGGCCCTAAGGGGCTTGGTGAGACCCTGTAAAATAAGTCCTGGGGATGTGGCTAGTGGTAAAGCACGTCTGGGTTCAATTTCCAGGACCAAAATAAAAGAGGACTCCCCAAAAACCCAGCCTGCTCTTCAGTCGTGGTGCCCCAGAGTATGGTGCCCACGGGGGCGGGGACACCGGGTCTCTGTGTGACAGTGATGGGCCGAAGGCCCGTGGCTCTGGAGGGGAAGGAGGTGTGTTCCAAGGAACTGTGCTTCCTGATAAGGTGGCCTCTCTTGGGCCAGCATGGAGCAGGCTCATGCAGCATGAGGAACTGGGGGCTGCCACTGTAAGAACTGTGAGGGTGGTAGGGTGGTGAGGGGTCCGTGACTCAGCCTCTGCAGGCTGGGGAAGCAGGCGGCTTCTCGTGGTCTGCCTATCGCTGGAGTCTGACTGCAGAACAGTGGGTGAGGATGTGTCAGCTCCTGGCTTAGCCTCCTTGGATCGTGGCCTCCACAGCCCCGCAAGCTCACGCTGTCATCTCCCTGGGGGGTCCTGGAGATGAGTCCCAGGCTGGGGGTCAGCTGGAGGAATCAGGCTGGAAGCCACCCTGCCTCCGTGTTCCCAGATGAGTCACAGCGTGACGGCCACCTTCCTCATGCTCCACCGGCCCAAACCAGTCATCCCCGAGGAGGGGAGTTCTCGTCCCCAGGCGTCCCTCTCCCCGTCCCTGAAGAGTCCGTGACTCAAGCTGCCCGGGCCTATTTTTAGGCCCCTTCTCTGATCAGCAGCAGGCGAGGTTGTTTACCCGGGATCCGAGCTGCCCTGGGAACCGTCCTCCCTCCCCAACTCCAAAGCAGGGCACAGGAAGGACGGGGAGTCCCAGCCCCGGGGTTGGGGCAGGGGCCGCGTCCGTCCCTAGGCTTGCTCAGGGGCTCATCCAGAGAAGGAAATTGGCAAGTGCCTCGGGGGCACCGGCAGAGGTCACTGGACACAAAGGGCCAGTCTCAAAGGGCACCCACGCGCAGCCAGCGGCCCCCAGGCCCCCAGAGACACCATTTGCTTCTCTACCTCCGTGATGGACAAAGAGCAGTCCAAGGGCAGGGGCTCCACCTGCTCCTGCTCCTGACCCCAGACCCACCCCCAGAAAAGGTGCGAGGAGGTCTGCACCACTGGTGACCTCTGCCTCGCGGGTCACCTCTCACTGTGCCATGCACGGCCCTGCTGAAGTGCCACCCCATCCCTCGCCCGGGCGAGCTTTGTCCTCTAGGCACACGTGCCCTGGGCAGAGAGCAGCCCTGCTGCCTGCAGCAGAAGAGCAGAGGCCTTCCCAGACAGGCTGACTGCGGGCCCAGCTGGACAGGCTTCCTCAGTGCCCTGCCCCGCAGGAAGCCGGCAGGAGCCAGGACGCAGCCGGATGCCCACAGGAGCTGCTAACAAACCGCCTCTGTTTCCACCCCAGCCACGCTCAGATGCAGCAGGCTCCTCCACTTGGGGCCTTAGGATCCGGCTGCTCTGCTGCGTCCTCCACTGCAGAGCTGCGTCTTGTTCCTTCAGTGAGGAATCATCCCTGAGCCCACACCCTCCAGGGCCACAGCTATGGCCCTTCCTGCCACCAAACAGACAGCTCCCAGGGCTCTGGGAGCCCCACCACCCCCAGAATCTTTGTACCCTCGGAGCCCCCTGGACCTCAGGGTCCTTATGACCCTAGGATTCCCCTGGCCCCAAAGTCCTTGTGACCCCCCAGGATTTCCTGGCCCCAAGGGTCCTGTGACCCCAGCAGCCCCTGGCCCCAGCATGTCACTCCGCGGTGCTCCTCCCCGTCTCAGGAACCCCTCATCTGTCTCCGTCCCTGTTTCCCTGTGCGCCCCCTCTGCTCCACACAATCCCAAGGTCCCCTGAGGGCCCTCTGCACACTTCTCTACTTGCCAACGTGTCCCTCTCCTAAGCCTTGAGGGTCACAGGGCTCCACTTTTGCCCTCCTGGCCACCCCAAGGCCCCAAGCTGAGGTTTTTCCCTGAAGGAGGCCCACAGGGCATCTCATGCCTCTGCCCGGTTCTGAGCTGCCGCTCACAGGCACCCTGGTGTACGTAAGTACAAATGGGCAAGAGAAGGGACGAAGATGCTCAGAGGCGTCCCGTGGCCCCACAGAAGCTCCTGATGTGGTGGGCAAGAGGGCGCCTGCCTGGAGTCCTCTCCCAGTCCCCTCACGTCCAGCCAGGATCATGGGCATCGAGGGTGTTCCCAGTCGGGCCTGCGCTCAGCGTCTCCAGTGCTTGGTTGGGGAGCCGTCACCCCTGGGCCAGGGTCTGGACTTCCCACAGGCTCTGCAGCAGCTGGGCAAGCCCTCCTCCCACCTCTTACAGCCAGAGCGCCCCCACACAGCAGGTGCTGCTGGATACCCGCACAAGAGACCACACTCCTCTGGCTTTTGATCCTGGTCCCAGGAGCTCTGGGACCTAAGCTCTGGCCCTTGGCCTTATTTGGGGTGATGTTCTCCTGGAGACCTCTCCCCAGAGAGCCCCAGCCCCTCTCCGTCCCACCACCCTTCCCGGAAAGCTGCTCAGGAGGCTCACCTGGTTCTCAGGGGAGGCTGGAGGGGGACAGGTGAGGCCCTTGCCTCCTCCTGCGGCCTTCTCGCCAGCTCCTGTGGCTCCGTCCTCCGTGACACAGAGCTAAATGCCATCTGTCTTCTGTCCGACGAGGAACCCCAAACTCACTGTGTGGCTCCAAGGCTGTCAGGTCCTGACCCTAGAAACTGTGGGTGCTGCCTCTGAACACGAAGGGCCTCTGTGGATGGGACGGAAGCTTCTGGATTGGGGTGCTGTGGTCAGAGGGTCCTTAGGTGAGGAAGATGGATTGAGACCCTCAGAAGAGGAAGGAGTCTTATGAGGACAAAGGCTAGGAGGGGTCTGTGGTCATGGACGCGGCTTCCTGCTCTGCCAGCTTGGGGGGTGGGGGGCTGGAGGGGCTCCTGTGGTGGCCATGGGGCCGCTCAGGTCCTCAGGCTCACGTCCCCCGGCCCATGTCCTCGGGCAGGGAGGGGCACAGGCCGCCAGGACAGTTGGTGGGGAGTGGAGAGCCCCTCTCCTGCTCTGGGACCCCAGGGCTCTGGAAAGCAGCCCCCTCCTCTGCTCGCCCTGCGGGTCGGACCTGCAGCCCCTGGCCCAGCAGAAGGCATTGACCCCAGAGCTCTCAGAGCCCAGACCCTGGGCTGCCCAGCCTGAGTGCGTGGCCCGGCCACTCCCACAGAACTGGGGTGCCTTCTGCAGGCTCCCGGGGCTGCAGCGCTAGACCAGGACGCGCCTCAGCCAGCCGGGTGGCCTTGGGCTCTGCTGCCGCTTCCAGCCGCACAGGCTGCCGCCGCCTTTTTTGGATCTTGGAAGCTATTTCTGCCCCAAACTGCACCCGGCTTTGCTTAGGAGTCAGTGGGGTTTGCTGGAGTTGGGGTAGACGCCCTTTCCATCCGTGGTACGGAAATGGAAATCTGCTGGAAATAAAACAACCTGAAATAACAGAAGAACTGGGCGTGCTCCAGGTTTGGAGGGAACTTCATGGGGTGAGAGGAGGCGCTGCTCGGGGGGGCTCGGGTGCTGGAGAGCCGGCCGCGCACCCGGGCGGAGGGGGCCCTGCAGGGTGGGGGAACCACGTGGCTGGGTGGTGGCCGGCTCTTGGGGCGGTGGGGACAAGCTCCCCTACTGATGGCATTTCAAAGGCAGGAGGGTTCTCTGGGGATGGAGGAAGCTGTCCAGTAGCTGTCCAGGCCCCTGAGGAGGGATGGAAAGTAGCCGTGCAGGCTGCCCAAGGAAGCAGTGAGGGGGCCCGCCAGTGCCCTTCTCCACCTGGGAGTCCTCTGCGGGGGTCCGGAGGCCCTGGGTGCTCAGGGACCAAGGACAGGCCTCGGTCTGACCGCCTTGGCACCCCATGGCGCTGCTGGTGGAGCTGGGGGCTTCAGAGAACCCTAAACACCTGCACGGACCAGTCTCTGTGAGACGGGAGGCGCCCGTGGTTCATCTTGGGAAACTGTCACCACACAATGAAACAGAGGCTCTGGCAGACAAGACCTGTCCCGTGACGTGGCACCCAGGAGTGGCGCGCCCAGCAGCTCTGCCCTACGCGGAGAGGCCCTCCTTCCTCCTCAAGGGCTCGCTTTGGAGGGGACATTAGGCCTTGTTCTGCAGGACAGCCCAGGTAGGGCCACCAAGAGAAGCCGCCTGAGGAAACCTGGGCTTCAGGACAGGGTCGGAGCCTGTGAGGCCAAGGATTCCTGAAGGACACCTGCAAGACCCTCCAAGTGAGCAGGATGGCCACTGCTGACCTGAACCCTCTGCAGGGACCCTGCCACGGTAGGGTAGCCTCCGCCTGCTCTACTGGTCCTCAGTGCAAGCTGCTTGGGCTCTGTGCCTCTGAAGATGCGTCCTCCGCTGACCCCTTGGTGGCCATGGTCCTGCCAACAGGTGCCTTGGCCAAGATGCAGCCAGGATCAGCTGACCGGGAGGCGCTGCCTGCTGACCGACACACATTCCACGTGTGCATCGAGGCGAGTCCCACCCGGGCTCCCCCATCGCTGTGGCGATTCGCCCAGCTCCCTGAAGCCCAGTGCCCTCCCACGAAAGAGGGATGTGACCTAAGACACACTAGGAAAATGGGGACCAGTGGGCAGGGCCGTCCCTGGGCTCTCAGGAGGCCTGGACACCATCCCTCAGGCCATTGTGGAGGGCCAGGGACTCCCTTAGCCTTCCCGAGGGACTGGGCAGGCAGCCCAGAGGGGGAAGTGGTTTCCCAAGCAGGAAGATCCCGGGAGGACGGACATGGAGCCTGGGACGCCCCGACACAGCCAGAGCCAGCAGGCTGTCCCCCTCCTCCGCAGGGACTGGTATGCAGGGCAGCACAGCGGGGCACAGGCTGGGGCGGCCCTGAAACACCCCCCCAGGCAGCTCAGAGCCCTTTGCATTTCCAGGGGTGGCCAGGGTTCTTCCCTGGTGGGCAGCAAGGGCTCCTGGGGGCTGCCCTGAGCTGTGGGATGGAGTGGAGGGTGGGCACCCTGGAAGAGGAGCAGGCCCAGGGAGGGTGTGCCCGAGTCCCCGCAGGCACTGGCGCTGGGAGCGCCCTGGGGAGCAGGACCTGGTGGGCTGGGCTGGGCTGGGCGTGGCTGGCTCAGGGTCGAGGGTGCGGCTCGCCAGGAGACCCTTCTGAGACTGAGGAAGACAGCCCCAAGGCACCCACAGCTTCGTGGAGCACAGTTCCCACGGCAGTTGCTGGTGGCTGGAGCCCAGCACGCTGGCAGGGTTGCCAACGCGGCTCGGATTCCCGCTGCGGAAGCCCCCTCCTGCCCGCGGCTCCGGCGCAGCCCCTCTCCTGCACCCCTGCCAGAGCCTGCCTTGTTTCCTTTCTGAAAATGCCACACACCTGAGTCGCAGTCCCGCGACCGCGAGGGGCGAGATGGGCTCCTCACTCCACTTCCGGGCCGCGTGGCAGGGCCTCACGCCTGCCCCTGTGTGTGTGCCTGGGGGACGGGTGCACAGCTGTTCACTGCTCACTCGCTGGTGGCCACTGCTGCCTCCAGCTGGGGCTGCCTCAGGGTGTCTCTGGACACTCAGCTGCATGCTTCTACGCAGACTTGTCCAGCTGCCCCAGGTGGGTCCTCAGGAGTGGACTGGCTGGGCTTTGCCTCTGCCTCCGTGTGACTTTGTAGCAATGCCAGGCCATTTCCTGAGTGCGCTTGCTGATCTGTGGAGGGACAGCTCGGGGCTTCTTGTTTGGTGCCTGTGCCAAAGCCGCTGTACCCACTCACAGGCTGGTTTTTGTGCGGCCATGGATCTTGGTTGACTCGAGCACGTGCCTAGAATGCCACTGCTGGCCCTCACGGTGAGAGCGCCCAGCACGTAGGGAGCCACCGAGCCTCTGCCAAGGTGACAGCACCATCCCGCACCCCCAGCCACAGAGAAAGAAAGCAGGGAGGCGGGTGTGGAGTTTGGGGAGAAGGTGGGGAGTCGATGGGTGGACAGAGCTTCGGCTTGGGAGGACAGAGGGTTCCAGGTGGATGAGGGTGATGGCTGTATAGGACACCCATGACCTCACGCTGCAGAGTGCACACCTCGGAGTCAGGGTGGTGACTAACCTCAGTGCGTCGTCCACAGTCAAAGTCAACAAAGGACGTTGGGGCTGGGCCACGCCGATCCCAGCCACTTGGGAGGCTGAGGCAGGAGGGTCACAAGTTAAAGACCAGCCTGGGCAACTTAGGGAAACTCTATCTCAAAAAAAAAGGCTGGGGTCAGCACCTGCCTCCTGTGTGGGAGGCCCTGGGGACGTCCCCAGCACTGCAGACGAACGGTCGATAAATGATGAGTCTACAAACTCAGCGCCAAATGAAAGAAGCCACCCTGTGTTTCTAGCGGTAAAGCTACGCCCCTGGCCAACCCGGCCTGCAGTCGGAGCCGGGCGAGGCCAAGGCCGAGGTCCAGGCAGTGTCCTGGGGCTCTGCATGGGAGGGTGCTGGGTGGGCTTCACTCTCCAGTGTGCTGCTGTGAGAAAAGGTCTTAAAACCCAAATCGGTTCTGTGTTCAGGTCTGCCTTTGGCTTCTTAGCGTGACGCGCACTTCAGCTGTGCTCTGTGGGGGACTCGGGACCCGCCTTTAGCCCTTGCTCACCTCCCCCAGATTAGGAGAACACCCTGTGGACCCTGAGTGGGCTGCAGACCGGGGCTGGAAGCTGCCGTGGGAGCCGCCGGGCGCCCCGCGCTCACTGACTGCAAGGGGAAGCAGGAGCAGTTGCCTTAGATACAGTGGGAGTGAGGGGGAGTCTCCAGAAAAGGTGTCCCCTTCCACATCTGCGGCCCAGCCAGAGAGAAGGCGCACAGATGTTCCTGGGCCACGGTGACCTGGAAACTGCTAATGAGGCGTGCAGATGGGAGGGACCTGGGGGCAGCGCAGTCTGCAGGCAGCTGACTTTATGTCTGTTGACAGTCCCAACGACTGGAGATGACACAGGGTGCGGCTGCAAGCAGCACCTGGAGAGGCGCTCTGGGCCTCGCCTGCACAGCGTGGCTCAGTGCCCTGCCAGCACACGGCTCGCCTGACACACAGAGCACGGGGCAGAGAGGGAGGACTCCTGCCCTGGGGGAGCCTTTAGGGTTGGAAGCCCTCAGGGTGGAGGGTGCTGGTGAGGCCACAGGTTCCCGTCACCCTGGGCACAGAGTGCCCCCAGAGTGCCTACTGCGTAAGGAAGCCGAGAGGAGGCCCACGTCTTAGTGTCCTACAAGGTGCTACGAGGCAAGGGGCTGGCCGGAGCCGGGGCTCTGACTCGGAATCAGGGCCGACTCCGAGGTTTATTCTTCACTTCCCAAAAGCCCCAGGACCCAGGAGGAAGGGCCTGGCCTGGACGGGGGCTACTCTCAGAGTTCACTGTCTTGGAGAAGGGTCTGTTGCTACATGTCCTACCCAGAGGTAGAAGGCCCACCTGTGGCCAGCACAGGAAGAGGGGGAAGGCCAGGCCCACGCTGGCTGGCTCAGATGTCCAAAGCAAGACACAGAGCCCAGCAGGTGCAGCTTGACCCTGAGCCCCAGCGTCCATCCGGCACCCTCGGGAAAAAGCCCACCCCAACCACAGCACCCAGCCTCTCCCCCGGCGGGGGCCTCCCCCCAGGTGGCCCCACTTGGGATGGCAGGTAGACACCCCCTCTGGGGTTCTCAGTGGAGTCCATGGGGTGAGAAAATAGGGATAGTGAAGAGGGTCGATGCCACAGGACAGATGAGCTTGTCCCCGAGACCGAGGCCACAGAGGTCCCACGGAGGCTAGGCAGGTCACAGAAAAGCTCCCACACACGGACTTGGGTGGCGTGGTCGGGAAGAGAGCCACTGGGCTTCAGAGGTGCCACCCACCCGTGGCCTCCCCGCTGCCGTGCGGGGCCTGCGGCCTGTTTGTTTCCTGGGGACTCGGCCCCGGGCCTCGGGTAAATCCTCACGTGGGATTTGCAGAGTCGCTGGAGGCCAAGAAGGAGGCCGCGTGGGGGTGTCCAGACCTTCCCAGCGTGGACGTGCCAGCTGTCCAGGAATTGCAAAGGTAAGAGCAGCTTCCCTTCCTCCTGGGAGAGCACTCGGCGCCGACACTTCCTGCCTTTTGACGGTCACAGGCGTGGGCTCCACGGCACCAGGCGGTACCAGTTAGCACAGGGCTGGCGTCAGTGTGTGGGTGAGTGAGTGCCACGCTGGCTGGGGCTGGTGACTAGTTAGCGCTGTGCTGAGGTCAGGGAGAGTGTTAGTTAGCATTGTGCCAAGAGTGTGTGGGTTAGTGAGCACCGTGCTGGGTGGTGCTGGTGACTAGTTAGCACAGCACTGAGGTCAGTGTGGGCCAGTTAGAGTCACACCCCTCATTTCTCGGGGATTACTGCCCTTTTGCCGGGGCTGGTGTTAGAGCATGGGAGAGGAAGTCAGATGTGAAATGTGACCGGGGTAGGTGGCTCTCAGAACAGTCCTCAGCAGGGTGCGTGCTGTTGGCCGGAACAGCTCCGAGAGCAGCACGGGTTCTGGCCCCAGGAAAGAGAAGGCAGCTCGGGGTGGAGCTCGCTTACAGACGTGCTCAGAGGCACCCCCTTGTCTGCACCTTACTGTGCTCCAGGGGAAAGGCAGGTTCTGCCCAAGACAGCTGTGTCTGGGCGGTAGCACCTGGAGCCTGCTGAGGGCCCCTGGCCGTGTCCACACCTGGAGCCTGCTGAGAGGCTGGCTGTGTCCAGGCCTGGCAGGGACACTGTGGGGCCACGGAGGGACATGTGCTCACAGTGCGTGGGAAGTGCCTGTGTTTTGGGAAGTGAGCACTCTTCAGAGGTCCGCCCTGCTGAAGTGCTAGGCAGCGTCTGGAGCCAGGGGTGGCCGGAGCATGCAGGGGCCACGGCTCCTGCCCTCAGCCAAGCTCTGCTGCTGCGTCCGGTGGGCCCATGTGTGGCTGTGAGGTGCCTTTGCCTGCAGCATGTGGAGGGTGCCTCAGGGAAGAAAGTCACGGGTACGCCTCGCCCGGCGCCCAGAGCGGTGCCTCCTGTCAGCAGAGGAGCTGCCCTGAAGTCAGCGCCGCATCTGTAAGACTGGCCTTGGAAAGTGTCTTCCTGGAGCACACTCCTGGTGGCGCGTGAGCCAGTGCCTTGGCCTTGAGCCCCGGGGAGCAGGGCCCTGCGCCCCAGGAACGAGCCTCAGGTGAGGCCTGAGGCTGCCGGGCAGGCGCCCCCTCCTGACTGCTCCCGACACGGCTGACCCCTCCTGGTGTGGGTGTGGGTGCTCCTGGGCAGTGCTGTGTGGGGCAGCCTTGGCCGTGGGTGGCAGCCAGCCTGGCCAGCTGCAGTCCACAACTTCTGGGTGATGGGAGCGTGCGTCTTGGCAGGGTGTGGGCCCCATCAAGCCCACTGACTTGGGACACGCGCAATGTGTGCCTTCCCCTCCGTGTGTGCGAGCAAACGCTGAACCCCGTGGGCACAGCAAGTGACATGGGGGGCCGTCTTGAAATGCTCCAGAAATAAATGGCTAGGGGCAGGTGGAGGGAGGCAGAGGTGATGGGCCAGTGACCCTGAGCCCGGGAAGCCCACAGCTCTTGCCGTGTGGGACATTTTCCAACACGGTGCTGGGAGCAGCCGGGTCATGGGCCGTGGGGACCATCGGGCCGTGTCCTACCCCCGCCTGCGTTCTGGAGGTACCTTGGGACTTACCAGTGTGCAGAGGGTCGGCTGCTCCAGCAAGGACCGGCTCTGGAGGCTGTGGTCAGCCACAAGTGTGGACCCTGGTAGGACCGAGCCTGAGTCGTGCCCGGTCCTTTGTCCACCATGGCCAGCAGCGTGGCGAGGCTGTGAGCTGACGGCCCCTGCTGAACAACAAACATGGGCTTCAGTGGAAACCATGAGGTCCCCCAGAGTTCCCAGGGTGGGTCTCTAAGGGGGCTGAGGCACTGCAGGCAGGTGCAGAGGGTGACCCTGTCACCGTGACCCTCTGGAGGCCCCGATGGGGAGAGGGTCAGGAATAGTCCTTGGTGGTGACCTTGACCATGGTCCACACATGTGGACTCGCGGCTTGGAGAGGCCCTGGCTCCTTTGCCCGTGAGCTGGCGCTCCAGGAAGCCCGCCTGTCCCCCTCTTCCACAAAGGCTCTCACGTTGTGCTGACGGGGCTGAGCCTCGTTCTCCCACCAACGGCCTCCGCAGCCCAGGGCCTGGCGAGCCCACCCGGGGTCACCTGGGCCTCAGCCTTCCAGGCCTGCCTGGCTGGACGTGCCTCTTCACCACCAGCTCCAGGGGACAGGCTCAAGGCACAGATGGCTGTGACAGAGGAGTCAGGTGGCTCCTGCCCCCTCAAGGTGCAGGTGAGCTGCTGTGGTCTGGAAGGAGTGGGAAGGCAGGGAGGGAGGTCAGGCAGGATGTCCGCCTCCTCGGCTCGTCCCAGTGCAGCGGGGAAGGGCTGCTCTGGGCGGCTTGAGGCTGGGCTTCCTGAACCCAGTCTCTACAGTTCGTTCCATGCATTCGCGCAGACCACCAAGCTCAGCCCGGCTGGGAAGGCGGGCGGAAGTCCTGAGCAAGCCCAGGGCAGCCCAGCGGCAGGACCCCACACCCACACCCACCCGGCCCTGGCACTGCCCTGTGGTCCTCTCTGCCTGGCTCCGCCCTTTGCGCCTCAGGTGACCGTGCCACTGTTTTCTTGACAGTTGTACCCTATCGGAGTGTCCCCAAACACCTGGGTGTCCTGGCTTATTTGGGGTTCTGCTCCTTGGTGTCCTCCAGGACGTGCCTTACGTACTTGGTGGCCCTCACGTTCTGTCACTAAGGTGCATGTGGGCTGCTGCTGGGCAGAGGGCCACTCGTTCCCACTGCTGTGTGACCTGTGACAGTGCCACTGTTTACCCCGCTCTCCGTCTGTGGACACCGTGTTTCCAGGGTGTGCTGTCAGGGCCTCTATGAAGAGCTCAGGCTCCTGGCAGGCCGGGCACGGCTTCTCCCACGTGTGCACGTGGCAGCGGGTGGCCTGCACGTCCCAGATTGCACCACCAACCCCCTCCCAGGGTGACCAACCACTGCCCGGTGCCATCGTCCGCTCCTGATAACGGCTTCGGTGTCCTCGACCACCCAGCACTGGCCACGCGCATCTCGTCCTTTATCTAGTTGGCCTCTTATTGCGATCTACGCACACCACTCAGGGGTCCAGTGGTTCTGAGGGCTGGGTGGACCCTGCCCGCTGTGCCTGCCCAACCCTCCAGCCCGTCCTGGGCACTCTGGTCTCCGTGTCTCAGTGGGTGCTGGTGTCCACTTCTCCAAGTCCTGCTCAGGTGAGCTGCGTCCCTCCACACAGCTGTCCTTCGCCCCGCCCTGGTTAGCTCACTGTCAGCTTGGGCTCCGTAACGGAAATGCCCTGAGTAGCAGATAGGCTCCAGGTGCTTCTCCACCAGGGGCACCAGGCTGAGCCAGCCAAGGGGTCTCACCGACACCCACAGAGTGGCCGGACCCCTTGTCGGCCACCTGGCTCCTCAGGCCCCTGCCCTCCGAGTCCTCCAGGGACAGCAGGCGGGAGCCAGGAGCTCCTTCTTTAGATGGCCCTGGAGGAGCTTGACCCTGCTCACAGTGGGTCCCAGCGGTGACACGCCTGCCCCGTAGTTAGACAGGGGCTTCCTGAGCAGAGGGACTTGTGGATTTTAACCGGAGTCCTGGGGCATCGGCTGTGGCAGGGATGGAGGTTCCCAGCCGTTCTCCATTCAAGGAGGGGTGTGGCATGAAGCAGCTACTCTGCCAGGTTGCTGCGTCTGTGGCGGCAAAGGCTGGTCCGGCTGCATGGTGTCCCCCACTGTGACCTCTCAGGGCAGCTCTTATGCCCTTCTGAGACAGGAGGAGACCACGGCTCTGACCTGTGAAGTCTTTCCTGACGACTCACAGGGAAGGAATGGGGGGGGGTTGAACCATCCCCAGGTGGATTGCCCGCCTGACGCCCCCCAGTCCAGGGCGGAGCTGCCCCTGGGTCTGGCAGGCACTCACACCTCCCTGGGCCAGGACACCAGTGAGGCAGCAGGAAGCTGGGCAAGGACTGGCCCTGAGCCTGGCGACTGGCCAAGCCTCGAGCCACCCTGGGTCTCGGTCTCGCCCCAAGGGGGAGAAGAGCCATCTCCTTGGTGGGGTGGAAGGTGGGGTTAGTGAAGACCTGTTCATCCAGAGTCCTGCCCGGGTCTGGGCTTGGCCCTGGTGGGTGCCACATGGCCATATGAGGCCTGGCATGGGGCAGGGCAGACTTGGGGATAGAGGCTCTGGCCACAGGTGCCAGGAGTGTGGAGAACTGGATCTGTTCTGGGCACGGGGCTCATAGCTACAGGCAAGGGGGTACCATGGGCGTGCCCAGGGAACGGAGCAGAGAGGCCTCCCAGAGCAGAGTGGAGCCAGCAGAGGTACCAGATGGCCTGGGGCGCCGCTGGCTGCCTGGACACCAAGCAGGAGAGTTAGAACGTAGCAGTGTTGACCATGATTTACCAACTGTGACCCAGGCTGACACCAGGGCAGGACATTGTGGGTAGGTTGAGTGAGACCCCAGAAGTGGCTTAGAATCTGCAGGCCTCGGCTGTGCCATGTGGGATATGGGCTGGCCAGGCTATAGTGGACAGCAGTAGCTAAGAGAAGGCTTTGCTCGAGAGCCCTGTGGCAGACAGGCAGAGAGGCAGGAAAGCGCCTGCCTGGACCGGTCACAGTGAGGACCCAGAGCAGGCAGGGTGCAAGGGACAGGCAGGCCCCAGCCGGGCTGCGTGCACTTGGCTGGAAGGGCCAGACAGACGCATAGGCCTTGGTCCCCACTTGCCAAGGGCCGTTCCAATCCACGCTCAAGTCACTTTTTCCATATATTAGTTTCTTCCAGTCTGTGTTATAAAATTCTTTTCAAGCTAAATTTAATTTGCATCCAATTCACTCTGAACTTTAAATCCTGTGTCCTGGATCTTTACCCAATGCTGGTCCACCAGACCTTCTCTTTGAGGGACGCAGACCCAACAGTTTCAGTCTTCAACGTGCCTGGGGAAGGCCCCGGGATCTTCCTCATCCTTCACAGGGAAGAGGAGACCATGGTAAAGCCCCACCAGCAGCCAGATCGTAAGCCGCCTCCCTTCTGTCCCCTGCACTGATGAGCCTGTGGTAGTGTCAGCGGACAGATGGACAGATGGATGGATAATGGGCAGGTGGACCAATAGGTAGTAGATGGGTATGTGGAAAAATGGGTTAATAGTGGATGGAGAAACTTATCAATTTATTGATAAATTGATGGATGAATGGGTGGATTAGTGGATAGGTAATAGGGTGGGTGGGTATGGGATTAATTAATGGATGAATAAATGGATATACTGAGGTTTTGATATAAATTGGTAGGTGAGTAGATGGATGAATGGTTAGATGGATGGGTGGGTGAATGCGTAGATAAATGTATGTATGGAGGGATGGATGGGTGGAGGATGGATGTGTGGATGGGTGGATGGATGGATGGTGGGTGGATGGGTGAATGATGGGTGGGTGGATGAGTGGGTGGATGGATAGATGGTGGATAGTGAGTGGATGGTGGATGGATAGATGGTGGATAGTGGGTGGACGGTAGATGGATAAGTAAATGTGTATATGGATGGTGGATGAGTACATTAATGGGTGAGTGATCAGATGTGGATAGATGGATGAGCTGGTGGGTGGTGGGTGGGTGGACCTAGTCATCCATCATCTGAGCTTCAGCCTTGGTCTAGTCTTCTGTCCTATCAGAGGTTCTGTATGGCTATTTCTTCTTCCAGGAATAGTGTCTGCAAAGCTTCAAAAGGGTGTGTCACTTCCCTCTCAACCCAAAGGTCACCTCTTCTGAGAGTCCTTCTTTGATCCCCCAGTAGACCAGCATTAAATAAATGATTTTAAAATAAGTCTACTGTGTGACATCAGGATGCGGACCTGGAGAGCAGGTGAGAATCAGGCGCGGTGGCTGGGTGGCGGGGGACCAGCCTCTGTCAGACTGAGATCACAGTGAGCAGGCAGGCCACAAGGCCCCACCAAGCCAAGAAGACACGCGCACACCGCCTCCTGCGTCAGAGTGCAGGGACCGCACAGAGGTCTACCAGAGGGCCACCTCAGGTGTGTGAGAGGAGCCACGGTCAAGGGGGCTCTGCCACTTCCCATGGGGACCGCAGAATCTCCCCACATCCCTCAGGAAAGCTCTGGCCCCTGTGGACAAAGCTGCTCGTGGCTGACAACACTGGACCAGTGACCAAGATCCATTGGAACTTTCCCTCGATGAAAGGCCAGGCGCAACTGCCCATGCCACCGAGCCCAGGGTGGCCCCAGCAGCCCTCTGGGCCCTCAAGACAGGTCTGCGCTCCCCACTTCTCCTCCCTCCCTCCCTTTACTCCATGAATTTTGCCTCGTGCTTTACCGAGTCCTCTGTGGCTCAGGACTGCAAACGTGGCCTTCCACGAGCCTCTCCTCAACAGCCACCAGCCTGCTCTGCCAGGCACCTTGCTGGCCCGTGGCTCAACAGCCTGCTCTGCCAGGCACCTTGCTGGCCCGTGGCTCAACAGCCTGCTCTGCCCGGCACCTTGCTGGCCCGTGGCTCAACAGCCTGCTCTGCCAGGCACCTTGCTGGCCCGTGGCTCAACAGCCTGCTCTGCCCGGCACCTTGCTGGCCCGTGGCTCAACAGCCTGCTCTGCCCGGCACCTTGCTGGCCCGTGGCTCCTGCCCTCCGAGCACCTAGTCTGCTCCAGGACATAGGTGAGGAATTCCCAACTGGTATTACAGGAGGGGGGCATGTTCTTTGGAGAAGCCCCCGTCCAGGCCTCTCCTGAAGGGAACTGACCACTTTCCACTGAGCACCCTTGAATGAAGCCACCAAAGCAAACAAGCCTTTCTCCTCTGGATGGCCTGTCACCCGAAACCTGGCCTCCGCTGCCTCTGTGGACCAGCGCCAGACAGGCAGCTGCTCTGTAAAGGTCTCTGCGGTAGCTGAACGGCGATGGGCCACCAAGCCTGGCCTGGGCCCTTGGGCCACCACAGGCACAGTCAGCAGCAAGCACCACGGGGACCCAGGACCTGGCAGGGCTTGGGTCTGGGGGTGCTCCTGCCCTGCAGTGGTGGTGTGGTGGTGGTCTCGTTGCGCCGTGGGGGAGCGGCCCGGCAGCACCCATCTGCCATCCGTCCGCCTGGTGGATGCGTCTCCCAGTGCACACGGAGACGCCCCACAGACCCGGCTGGTGAAGCTGCTGTCTGTCATTGTGCTGCGCTGGGCCCCACGAGAGGCCTTCCTCCAGAAGACGGCGGCAAGGCATCCAGGCAGGCACCGCCTGAGCCCCTGCAAGCTTGGAGGACAGACAGTGCTGCCTCATGTGCACGGTCACGTTTGGCTCAGGCTGCTGACCTGGTCGGTCAACACACGCAGTGTGGCTGCGAAGCCTCTGTGCACAGGAAGCTCTGGCTGTGGGTGGAAGACGTGGCCGTGTCCTGCCGTCCCTGGCAGGGCCTGGTTTTGATAAGCCTCAGCCCCAGGCTCCGCGGAGGATATTGCTGCTGAATGACAGGAAGCCAGCCCGCCTGCCAGGCCTTTGGACGGCACGTCCTCCCCAGATCCCTTCCTGTGACAGCAATTTCCCCTGAACATATCCCTCAAAAGCCCCATGTGCTGCTCTCAGTCCGAGGCCACAGAGTGGAGCACCAGAGGCTGGTTGGGGAGGCTGGCTTGGCCAGGACGTCCTCGATGGCCTTTACCTGACTGAGGGTGGTGGCAGACGCACACACAGCAGAGGGGAAGCGCAGAGGAGGTGGCTGTTCACCCGGGACAATGACGGCCCCCGGGGGCTTGTGGCTGTCTGTGCTGAGGAGAGCCTGTAGGTGTGGTGGGCAGAGGGACGTCCAGCCATGTCTCTAGCCCTCCTCTTCCCCGGATGCTGGAAGTGTGTGGTAAGGATCTGCAGTGACCCTGTGAACAGCCCTGTCCTAATGCCAGGCTCCAGACCAAGTCCCATCAGCAGAAGGCAGTGGTGGCCAGGGCCAGGCGACCCTTGCATGGGGGGCCCCGGTCACGTCACTCACTGAAGGCTGCTGCTCCGGCCAGACCCCTTCCTGCGGGCCACCCAGACCTCGGGGCTGGGCCTGCCGCAGGTCTCCGACAGCTTCTCCCGGGCGCGGCTCCTTGCTTTCTCTTTGCGCTCTGCCAGGTGCCAGCCGGCGGCCCGGAGGTCCAGGCCTGCCTCGTCTCCTGCATCCCCCGCCTGCAGCACACGGCTCTGAGACTGGACATGCGCCATCTCTGGCCAGCACACCACAGGCTCGTGGGCCCTCAGGACACTTGTGGATGGGCCAGTGAGGTGCAGCAGAAGGGGCTGTGTCCACAGGGACAGGGAGGTCCCAAGAGGCCTTTCAGGGAGTGAGGTTCAAGGCAGCCCCCAGGGTGCAGCTGTGCACTAGTCAATGGGGGATGGACCCCCAGGGCTGCACTCATGCCAAGAGGAGGCCAGGTGCAGTGTCCACGCCTGTAACCCCAGGTGCTCAGGAGACTGAGGTAGGAGGATGGCGAGTCTGAGGCCAGTCTGAACATCTTAGTGAGACCCTGCCTCAAAATAAAGACTAGAAGAACCAGTGACCTTCTGCTCAGTGGTGGAGTGTCCCTGCTCCAGCCCCCTACCAAAAATCAAATTAAAAAGGGGGAGAGAAGGTTGGGAGCGGACCAGCAGCTACAGGAGAGTGGCCTGTGGTGGGCGGGGCGTGTTGGAGTTGCAGGGTCGTGGTCAGGGGAGCACCCCGCTGGGCCCACGGGGGCTGCTGCTCTGCAAGGGGCCTGCTGGGGTGGAGCCACCTGGGAACCCTCTTCTGGTCATCAGCAGCTTTGAAGGAGGGGCCTGAGCCTGCACGTCTACTCCAAGGCAGCAGCTGCCCTCTGAGGGCCAATCTCCCCCTGCACCGTGGCAGCTCCTCATGGATGCCTTGGACTGTGGCTCCCTGAGGGCAGGTCTGGCTGGCCGTCATGAACATGGCCTGTCTCCCTGGGGCGGGAGAGCCCAGGCCTACCTCCAGTGCTTCCAGGGCATGGGGACCCCTGGGGGAAAGGGAAGCAGGTCAGGAGCACTGGGGGGGGGGGCTGGAGGCTTCCTGGGGAGGTGGCCTGGGGGCCCCAGAGCTGAGGGTGGCTTTGATGCTCTGCCAAAGGTCCTCCTTGGGAAGAGGGGGCCGAGCAACAGGGAGCCACTCAGGGAGTGGAGGGACCTTGTGATACAGAGGGCTTGTCCTGAGGTTGGACCCCATGTGACTTGCCGTGAGGGCTGGACAGTGAGTCCCTCTGTCCTCAGCAGCTGGTATGGGGGAGACAGGCATGAGCCCAGCCCCATGGGCACCAACACCACCTGCCCCTACCGGGGGCAGCCTTTAGGGTGCAGGGGCTCTGCCCTGGTCCCGCCTGCTAGAGCTTCCCGAGGACAGATGGAGGGACAGGCCGGAGGCCACAGGCCTGCCCTCTGCCCCCGGGGAGCAGCAGCCAGTGGCCCACCCCAAGCTGCCTGCTCTCCCTCAGGGCTCCAGTTGCCAAGGCTGCAGTCTCCCTGCCTTACTGTGTAAGGCCAGTGCGGCCCAGGAAGGACCTGCAGTGTCTGAGGGGCCACATGTCCACGTGGCAGCTTTGACAACGGCTGCTCAGCCAGATGTCTTCCAGGAGCCGCACTGGTCAGGGCAGCACATGGCATGGCCACATGTCCTCTCAGTGACAGTAACAGACAGGGGAGGACCTGGGTGGGCCTGCATGCTCAGGAGGAAGCCAGCTTCTGGCCCTCCGCTTCTGCCATTTGACCTTGGTGGCTTGACCTGGGGAAGAGACTGGACTCTCGTCACCTGTGCATTTGGGCGTCACTGGGGTTTCATGGAAGTTGAGTCTCCTCCGGGAGCCTCAGGGCTGCTGGGGCACCGCCCTTCAGGAGCTGCTCGGGGACAGACACTGGGCTTGTAGTTGTAAGGCCAGATACTCCAGCCTCCCCTTGAGGAAGGAGCTTGGCCACGCTGGGGGCTGCCAGCCCTGGGTCCAGGCACAGGCAGGCTGCGCCCCACGAGCCAGTCACCTTGGCCAGCTGTTTCGTGATCTCGCAGGGCCCGGGGAGGCTACCTCTTCCCCCCAACATCCAGTCAGCCCTGTTGGCACAGGCGCAGGCCCCTGAAGTGAGTCCTCACTCTGCCATTCGCATGCGTCTGACGTGCTGCGCCTCGGTGCCCCGGCATGCAGGTAAGCCTGCGGGAGGGCCTGCCTGTGCCGGGACCCAGGGCTGGCACCCCCCAGTGTGGCCCGAGCTCCTTCCCCCAGGGAGGCGGGGGTACTCGGGGCTTGGCGTGCCAGGCCTGGTGGGAGGGTGATGGTGAGGATGTGACCGCTTCCCCCATTGCCAGCCCCTCAGGCCCCATCCTCACAGTAGCCCTGTGACAAGGACAGTGTCATCCCGCCTTAGAGACGAGGAGGAAGAGACTTGGAGAAGTCCCAGTTCCACACAGCAAGGCTGAGCCTGGCATCTGAGCTCTTGGGCAGCCCCCACGGACAGCAAAGGCCCCAGGTGCATGGAGACGTGGTCTCCTGGGTGGCAGAGGCACAGGAAGCACTGGCACCAGGGGGGTGTCAGAGGACGTGGCCACCTGCAGTCTGCCCTGCTGTCCTGGCGCTGTCCTGGCCTCGACCACACACGGGCCCTCAACAAATACATGAAAAGGCCAGAAGTCTCCCAAGATGAGATTCATTCCTTGTTTTTGAGCAAACATGCTTAAAGTGGGTGCTCCATGCTTGGAAACTATCTCCGGGGCCACTTCTGGTGGCCCACGCTGCGCGTAGCCACGGCGGGGGTGACGCTGGGCTCTGGGCTCCTCGGCAGGGCCTGTGCTCACTCACGGCCGCTGGTTGTTGGCCCTGTGGCTGGGGCGGCTTTCTGTGGTCTCTGAGGAGCCCCAGGCCAGGGCTGTGCACACGGAAGGTGCTTGTTGGGTGAGAGTGGACCACCAACAGGGACAGCGTCCTCCTCCCCGTGTCCGATGACCCTGTTTGGACCCCGACTCTGCTGCTGCTTCCTGAACTCGGCCTGTCCACTTTCCCAGACCCCGGGGCATTGCACTGCTGCCCGACTCTACCTCTCAGCTACACTCCGTGCTGGGGCAGAGGGTAGGGTCTGCACCATGGCACCCCCAGCCTCCACCTGCCATGGGACCGTCACCAAGGGGCTCAGTCCTGCAGGAAAAGCCAGGTGGGGAGGGAGGCGACCCCAGCGCTGCGTCCTCAGTGTCCAGGGTTTGTGTTCCCTTCAGGGTCCCCTGGGGTGCACTCCCTGCCCCGGGGTCTGTGCCCTAAACTGAAACACCAGCCCCTGATGTGAGCCGTGGGCGTGAGGATCACGTCAGGACTGGTGTGCCCAGTCTGCCGCCAGAGGACAGCCACACACCGCTGCTCACGCTTAAAGGAACTAAATTTTGAAGGTCAACATCCACTTCCTCAGCCCCTCCAGCCCTCTCCAGGTAAGTCGGCTCATCAGTGCCACTAGCAGGGCCATCTGGGGGCTTAGGGACGAGCTCCCCCCCAAGGAGCCTCCCCACCCTGAAGCCACAGGCCGCTGCCCCTGTGCCAGCTCTCCAGGGCCCTCAGCTCCCACCACTTGGAGCCCGGCCACCCGCAGCGGCCTCATGCCCCGCTGTCCAGAGAGCTCCAAGAGGACTGCCCAGGGGCAAACAGCTCTCCCGAGGGTCCGGCCAGGTCCCCCTCAGCTGGGTTCTTCTGGACTCGTCCTCCCAGCACGGCCGCCAGCCCTGCGGGCAGATGCAGGACCATCCACAGGAGCCGAGTCTCCCCAGACCCAGGCCTCGCTGGAGAACATGAGCATCCCTCCCGGGAGGCCAGGCCAGCTCACGCCACTGGCCACATGGCCTCTCCCGCTAGTGTCTCCACCTGGGAGAAGCTGCTGGGGACATGGGTGCACCCTGCCTCCTCCTGAGCACTCGGTGCTGAGCTGCCACACAGCCGGAGCCTGCCCAGAGACTGGTCCTGCCGGCCTCTGAGAGGACAGGGTCCTCTCATGGGACCATTTCAGGAAGTCCATCCTGGGAGCATGAGGAGAGAGGCCTGGGAGGGAGCGAGACTGCAGTGGACGCCACTTATCTTATCTGGGAGCACCTCCCACCACGGTGACACAGGGCCCTGGAATCTGCCCTACCCCCCCACGCCCTGGCTCCTCCCACCCGCTGGGCGATTCCCCAGGGCCAGCACAACTGCCCAGAAGGCCCTGGAAACAGGAAGCTGGGAAGAGGCCAGGGCAGAGGAAGGGCAGGCTCGGGCCTTGGTCCAGCTGAGGGCTGCGGTGGGAGGGAGTCGTTTGGACCGAGGGCGACTGAATCGCTCATCACCCTGGGGAGCAGAGTGGGACCAGCACATTCCCACTTCACGCACACCCCAGCTTGTGGGGACAGAGGCTCTGCCCGCCTGTCCCGTGGCCGTTGCAGCCTTGAAGTTTGGGAGCCCAGCAGCAGCATGATCAAGCGCCCTCCTGCAGGGCACCTCTTCCCTCCCCGAGAGCATTTGCGACTGGGGCTCCCTGTGCTTCTAAGGGGAACTCGGCCACCCCATCTGGCACAGGGGCATCACAATGGCAGGGCATTGAGCAGGGAAGGGACGCTCGTGCTCCTGGCCCAAGCCAGCCGAGCGGCTTCTGCAAGAGTCTGGGCGTCGGCTTGGGTTCCTCTGCCTCGAGTTCTGGGCTCTCACACCCGTGTTCCCAGGAACCCCCACCCGGCTGCTGGCTTCAGGGCCCCGGACCACGGGGCAGTCGGAGGTGGCCACGCTGCAGACCCAGAGCCAGCAGCCGCCAGGCTTCCCGAAGCCAAGGCCGACACCTGGTCACGTGGAGGGTTTCTGCACGTCACACGCTCACACACCTCGCACACGTGCGTCCATGCACACAGACAAGCCCACCCGGGTGAGTGTGGGTGTGGGACCCGGTGCCAGCTTCCTTGCGGGAGGACCCAGAGGTGCCAGGGCCGCAGGCTCCTGCTGGTTCTGTGGGGGCCTAAGGAAGGAAGAGAGTGTGGGTCCAGGGCAAAGCAGAGCGGCCTTGCCCAGAGCCGCCCATGCTCCGAGTCGTCTCAGCGTGCCGGCGTCGTGCCCTGCGTGGTCTTCCTTCAGGCCTGCGAGCCCTGCTGGCAGGTGCTGTAACTCCCCTCAGCTCAGGGAGGTGACGCCCGGTGTGGCTCAGCTGGCAGCAGGCTGGGACGCAGGGACCTGGAGCTGGCCGGCATCGGGTCTCTGCTGGAGGGCAGGCCGGCGGGCTGGGACGGCTCGGTGACACCTACGTCTAGCCCTACCTTGTGCCACAGAACCCCTGTCACCTCCAGAGCTGGACACCTCCCCCACTGCCCAGCTCCAGGGCTGGCGTCCCCCAACAGAAACCCCTGCCAGCCCCCGTGTCCCCGCACCCTCCACTCACCACGGGAGCCCTAGTCCACTCCCTGATGCCGCCATGTGTCTCTTCTGGACACCGCGAGAGGCTCCGCCCCTGGCCCTTGGTGACCTGCGTCTGTCACCAGCAGCATTGCAGCGTGTGCAGCGCTGCCTCTGTTCTCACGGCTGGTGGCCCTCCACTCGGTGGGCCAACTGTGGTCCCCTCTCCCACTGCAGGAGTCTGGACTGTGTCACTTGGGGCCTTGTGAATGACGAGCTTCTGTGCCGACGTCTTCTTCCTTTTCTTTTTTAATATTCATTTTTAGTGGTAGGTGGACACAACACCTTTATCTAGGTCTAGGGGGTGCTAAGGGTCGAACCCAGGGCCTCCCACGCGCCAGGTGGCCCTCCACCCCCAGCCCCTCCCCGCCCTGGGCACACGTTCTCACGTGGACAGAAGTGTGGCTTTTTCTCGGGTACACCCCTAGGCATGGCACCACCGGGTCTCAGGTGACCCCACATTCAACCTTGTGAGGAATGACCGAGGCGGGTGCACAGTGGCCGCATCATCCCTCTTGCTGGTCCTAGGTGAGGAGGCCAGCTCCACGTCCTCACATCATGTCCCCTGTTGAGTGTGTGTGGAGGTGTCTCCTGGTCCCTGGCCTGCGCTCCTCGGAGGGTCGAGGAACCGCTCCGTTTCCTGTGCCTTTAGGCCACTTGCTTATCTTCTTTGCAGAAATGTCCATTCAGGTCCTTCAAGCAGGTCTGGTTGGACTTCTGCCTTCTTCTTGCTGCAAGAACCCTCCGTGTGTTCTAGGCGCAGTCCCTGGGTCAGACAGGCGCTCGCGAGCGCCTTTCCCATGCTGGTGGGGGGCCTGCCCACTCAGTGTGTCCTGGCAGCTCTGCTGTTGGTCCCAGAGAGTCCCATTTATCTACTTTCTCTTTTGTCACTGTGCTTTGGTGCCACCTAAGAATCCATCGCTTACTCCAAGCTCACGGAAATTAATTAATTAATTAAGCTGAGGAGCTGGAGGGGACCCCACACTGTGCTGCAGCAAGCCCAGGACCGGCGACAACCAAGAACGAGGGCTGCCCCCAGGTGGCCTGCCTCCCAGCCTCCCTAGCCTCATCTCAACCTCGACTCCCACGTCTCTGTGGGAAGCGACCCCTGGATCGGCATCTCCACGGCCCACCCTAGGGTCGGGGAGGTGATGCCCGAGTGCCCGGCACCGTTGCTCAGCCCTCTCCCCCTCCCGCCCAGGGCAGAAGCACACCCCCATCTAAATGCAGCAGAAATGAATCTGTGAACCTCCAAATAGCACAGAAACACATCAAACCAAAGGTGAGGTTCCTGCCCTCTGCCTCTGCAGAGACCGTCCTGCAAGTGCTCATATGTAGCCTTCCAGAAGTTTCTGGGCCTCGATGGATAGGTAGACAGAGTGTCAATCCCATCAATATTAAGGCGTGGACACCTTCCCTGGGTAGTGCAGGGGTACTGAGTCTCAGCCTGTTGGCGTCAACATAGGATAGCTTCTCGCTGTGGGGACATTGCCCTGTGTGCGTGACCCCAGTGCAATCAACTGCCATCGAAGATCTGTTCCTGAGGCCTTGGGGGTACACACAGAGGTTGGGCCGTATCTGCCACAGACGGCTGTGCTGCGCTGAGCACCCCTCCATGTCCCTGTGGTGTGGACTGTAGACTGGGCTCCTCCAGTGGGCCCGCTGGGTCGCAGCCACAGGAGAAGGGCTGTGCCCAGCCACGCCTTCTGCGAAGCCGGTGGGTCCTGCTCCGCCCCAGGAGTGGAGAGCCTTGCTTCTCCATGCCTTCATTAGCACTGGTAGTACAGGTTCCTGTTTGAACCAAAAAGACCCCCAAATATGCCTTCCTTTGGCTTCTGCTGGCCTAGACTATGACCTCTACTTGGTGGGCTTTGGGACCAAAAAAGGATCTCCCACCAGCCTGCCATTTCCAGAGGCAGAGGAGTAGCCCACAGCCCTGTCCCCCAGAATAGGGGAGCAGACGTGTGCCTCTAAGAAAAGAGAAAGTTTCCTCCCCTGATCCCCTCTGCTGCTGTGACCACCTGGGCTGAGGCTGCACACTGAGTGAAACAGACTGGACACACCACCCTTTTGCCACTCTGTGACCCTGGAGCTTCATCCACAAAGGGAGCAGTATTCCCCACATTGCAAATGGATTGTGTGGACTCAGAGCATTTCTGCAAAAGTACTTGGCATGGGATAGTGCTCACTAAATTCTGGGAAACTGCAACACCATCACCATCACCACCATCACTATCATCACCTCCTCCACCATCACTACCACCACCATCATCACCACAACCATCACCACCATCACCACCATCATCATCATCACTACCACCCTCACCACCACAACCATCACCACCATCACCACCACTATTACAATCACCACCAGACACCATAACCATCACCACCATCATTATCATCACCACCATCACCACCACCATCATCATCACCATCACCACCATCACTATCATCACCACCATCACCACCACTACCATCATCACCACAATCATCATCATCATCATCACCACCACCATCACCCTCACCACCACCATCACCACCACTACCATCATCACCACAATCATCATCACCACAACTATAAGCACCACAACCATCACCACCACAACCATCACCACCAACATCACCATCACCACCATCACTATCATCACCACCATCATTACCACCACCATCACTATCATCACCATCACCACCATCATTACCATCACCACCACCATCACCATCACCACCATCACTATCATCACCATCACCCTCACCACCACCATCACCACCACTACCATCATCACCACAATCATCATCACCACAACTATAAGCACCACAACCATCACCACCACAACCATCACCACCATCACCACCAACATCACCATCACCACCATCGCTATTATCACCATCACCACCATCATCACCACCATCACTATCATCACCATCACTATCATCACCATCACCATCATCATCACCACAATCATCATCATCACCATCACCACCACCATCATCACCATCACCACCACCATCACCATCACCACCATCACTATCATCACCATCACCATGGTCACCATCGCTGTCATCCTCTTCATTATCACCATTACTCATTTTCCTTCTGAGAAGACACCATGAGTCCTGAACACTGGGGACACAGGCCTTGAGGCCAGCATCCTCTCTATTCACAGGAAGACTGAGGCCCAGCACTTCAGCAACCTCCCCAGGCCATTATGCCTAGAGTGGATCTGGGTCTGGTCCTGGTCCTCAGTGTGTCTCTAGAGCTCCGGAGCCTTGGCTCCCCTGGGTCTGGGGACGGGATCTGGCTGTCTCCTAACACCCTCCTTCATGCCTCAGTCACCATCAGCAAAGCCACCGAGGGAATCTTTCAGGAACAAACAAAGCTGCATTTTGGACAGAGCATGGAAAATGACTCATAGGAATGGGCATTCTGAGTGGCTGTCCCTTTAGGTATTAAGGGTTGGGTTGCAGACTGGTGTCCAAGAATGCTGTGGTCGACTGCAGGGGATGACGCCATGGGGGAGCTGGCAGGGTGCCTGCGGCCTGGAGACACCGGAAGCCCCAGATGTGGCCGTGGGCATGACCTGTGCCCGGCCCCAGGCTGCAGGCTTGCAGCTGCACTGGGTGCCCCGTGTGGGTGCAGCCTTGCCTGGCACTGGCTGTGAGCAGGGTCCTTGCAGCCCTGCTGAGGTCGGGTTCTGATTCAGTGCTGAATCTGGGCTGCAGGTTCGGCCATCTGAGCAGGAAGACCCTTCCGTGCCCTGTGACAGCAGACCCGTGGTGGGCAGACGTGCGTCAACACCACTGCATGAAGCAGGGCCTCCCCGGGGCCATGGGCCACGAGGAGTGGGCTGGAGGAGAGGTCTGGAACATGCAGAGTCCTCAGGCGCCAGCTCAGGACCTGGCCGCACCCCACAGCCTCAGTGCCTGCCCGTCAAGGCTGTGCGCACACAGCCTCAGGGGGTCCCATTACCCGGGCCATCCTGGAGTCTGGGCACCTGAGAATCAGGATCCTGCCCCTGCCCACCGTTCTTCCCACCCTACTCAGAGCCCCGAAGCCTCACCTCCAGAGAGCAGTGACTTGGTGCAGGCCCCCGTGGTCCCCAGAGCTGGTATCCCTGGTGCTGGACCACACCCAGGCAGCTGAGTGGCTGCTGCTCACTGGGGACCTGATCGTAACCTTGCTGGAAGGAGCCAGCCTGGCTCAGACCCCACTGACGGTGGCACAGCCTTGGTGGTAAAACAGGTCCTCACACCCAGGCTGCCGCAGCTTGCCACCTACCCAGGGGGAAAGCAGGTCCTGAGGGTCCCGGAAGCAGGGTCTAGGTGAGTCCCACCCCTCCGTCTGACAGACGGAGGCAGAGCTGGAGCAAGGCCCGAGGAGAGTCCTGGTGCGTTCACCCAGGCCACGTCCTGCCTCATGGGGGGAGTTCCTACTCTGTCCACGGAGGCGGGCTGCAAGGTCTGGCCTGTCCCTGAAGATCCCACGGGGATAAACGTCACCGAGCACCAAGTGTGACGTCAGAGGCCAGGTGACAGGAGGTGCGGGCTTGCCTGCGTCAAGCTTAGGTGGATCTCCTGTGAGCAGACGCCACCCTTTCCCTGAGGCACTGAAGAGCTAAGCCAGTCACCCCTGCTCGCTGGCTGAGTGGCCCAGGTGACATCTCCGCAGGCGCTCAGCACCACGTGCGTTTTCACACTCTCCCGAGTGCTCGCCTGGGCTGCCCTGGGTTTCTGTGGCGGCCGGGGTGGCAGGAGGCGGTGGCCAGTGCTGGGCCTGCTCCTGGCTGTCTGCCCTCGCAGCGGCACTGCAGCTGGACCTTGTGCACACTTCCTCCTGCTCTCGGGCTCTTCCCAGGGGACCCCTTTCTACACTGGGATTCCTGCGTCGGAGAGTTGGGGTGGCCTGTGGCAGCTGCCTGGGGACTGAGCTGGGGAGAGGGCCTGACACCTGACCCCAGCTTTGGGGACACTCTGGAAGAAGGAGGTGTCGAATCCAGAATCACACAGGACACAGGTCTTTGGCTCCATTGAGCAGGTGAAATCCAGAAAAGTCCCTCAAACAAAGCCTGGTTCCCAGGAGGAGGGTGCAGAAGGGGTCGGCCCAGTTGGTTCTTTACACCATGGACCCTCAGAAAGAAATCCTGGGGATGTGATGTACTGAGGCGGCCATGGAGGGCGATGGCGCTCAGGACGTGGCCGGCGACACCGTGTGACGAGAACCCTAGTCCAGAGTGTGCACAGGCACAGAGCCAGGCTACTGGGGATGAGCTCTCCAGAGGTCCTGGACACAACTCACCACAAAGTCCCTTCTGCCATGTGAAGTCACAGCCACAGCGTCTGGGGGTCAGCAGGTGGACATCTCGGGGCCTTAATCTGCCAGCCACAGCAGTCAAGGGGCCCCCTTCGCAGGTGGGTTGCCTCCTTGGGCCGGTGCTGAGCTCCACCGCTGATCTGGAGAATGGCCTCTGCCCTCCGCCAGGCCTGTGTCCAGGACAGCTCTGTGTCCTCTCCAGCCTGAGCTGGGGCCAGGCGGCTGGCGATTTCCCAGAGGAACACTGGAGGGGGGACAGCTGCCGGGTGGTTGGGGCCTCCCCGGCCGCCTTCCCAGTGGCCTCAGATAAGCAGGTCCCCTCCACTAGGGACAGCCTGCCGTCTCCTTGGCAGTGTGCCCCTGGCTCTCCAGAGCAGCCCGTCTGTCTGGGTGTCTGTCTCCTCCGAGGCCTGAGGAGGTCCCAGTGTGCTGCACGTGCCCCTGTGTTGGCACTGCCGGGCCACGGCCATGGCCCCCGCACCTGGTAACACCAGCTCCCGCCCGCCGTGTCCAGGGGGACTGGGACCGGCCACACCCAGGAGAGCAGCCAGGAGCCACAGACACTGGGCCTGGAGACAGGACGAAGCCGGTGGAACCGCCAAACTGGGGCTGCGTTGGGCATTTTACCTTCCCCATGAACAGAAAGGGCGCCCACAGCCAGGGTGGCCTGCTGGACAGCACAGCCCTAGAAGCAGGACCCAGCAGCCCGTTGACCTAGCGACCTCTGTCCAGACTCTCCTGGGGGTGTCCACGTGGCCAGAGCCAGCCAGCACTGCCCCTGGACCTGGGTGGCTCCCTCCTCTCTGGATGGTGGTTCTCCATGCCCTGGGGCTGAGTGTGTGGGGGTGAGGAGGGCTCTGCTGGACAGGTGTGCTGAGGCCAGGTGAGGTCGCCCAGGGAGCACTGCGGCTGCGCGCTGCCACTCACGGGTTCACCTGGCAGGTGTGTCTGTCCAGGTGCGTCCTCTGCCTCAGGGGCACCCACTCTCTCACCCTCGGGGTGCTCAGGAGCTCCTAGGCACGTTGTCTGTCTCGGGTGTGTCATTCTGCTCTGGAGGCCCCAGTTGGCCGTGGCTGTGGCAGGCCACACTCCCCGGAGAATCACACCTGCAAGACCTTACTCACAGGTTCCATGGGGGCATGAATCTGGGGACATGATCAGAGAATGGGCCCATGGGGCAAATTGCAGGGTGCTCCACCTGCGGCCAGGTCACTCCACAGGTCTGCAGGGAGACTCCAGGCCAGGGCTCGGGCCCGGGCCAGCCACCCAGCCTCCAGCCTCCTCCCTGGCAGGTCAGGACTGGGCACTGTGGGGCACAGAGGGCTCACTGCCAGTGCGTGGTGGGTGTGGCCTGCTGCTGCGGTCAGCCTCCCACCCTGCCCAGGCTCTCTGAGCCCATCTGGCCACGATTCCTGCTCATCTGGGGCTGCAATCAGCGCTGTCCTGGAAAGCCAGCCATGGGGCCTGGTCACCTCTGCTAATGATGATGCCTGACGCACCAGAGTCACTTTACAAAGTGCTTTCCCAGCCCGCCTGCGCCTTCCCGGGGCTGCTGGGACGAGGACCTTCCCAGTGCCTCCTGGACTAGAGAGGGTGGGAAGCCCCTCCAGGGAGGCCTGCCCTGGGCTTCGGCAGCCCACTCAGCCTGGCCTGGGGAGCCCATGGGCCCAGCAAGCTAGGGGCACTGGGCCCGGGACACCAGCCCCTCCTCTGCCCTCCCAAAGCTGGGAGGCTGGGTCCCTGGAGCCTGGGGAGGAGCTGGCCCACCGCCCCGGACCCAGGCTCCTGGCCTCCAGAGGGGCACAGACACTTGTGACCTGAGGCCCCCCGACCATGGCACTTTGTGATGGCAGCTGAGACCCCAGGTCTCCTCTGGAGTCGCGTGTTCACACCCGAGCCCAGTGCCCTGTTCCCAACAGGGTCACTCAGGTCCAGTCCTCAGGTGTGACCTTGTGGCTGCAGGTCACACTCAGGTCCAGTCCTCGGTGTGTACCATGCCCATGGCCCCCCAAGATGGAAGGCTGGTCCTCACTTTCTTGAGTGGGGTGTGTCAGCTTCTGGGCACCTCCAGGGTCTGAATGGTCCCCTGGGAAGGGCACACGCTGCTTGGACCCGCCTCGCTGGCAGGACAGCTGCTGCCCAAGGCTGTGCCGACGCCCGGTGTGCACTGTCGTCAGCCACCGGTGCCTGCCAGCCTGGGCCCTGGGCCCTTCAGAGCCTCCCGCGGCCTCTGCTCCCCTCCCACGGCTCTGGGGAACCTCGGTGAGAGGAGTGAGCCCGGCTCAGGCAAAGCCGGAAGGTGGCCCTGTCGCCTGTCCCTGGGCCCCGCCCCGGCAGGTCATCACCCGAGGCTGCGACCCATCCCCCTGCAGGTCCTGGTGGCACCACAGTTGGTCCCCGGCAGCCCTGGGCAGCTCCGAGTGCACCGAGACTCCTGGGGCTGACGCCCTCCGCTGGGTGGGCCTGCCTCTCCTGCCGCCGCCTGCTTTGCCCCCGGGCAGTGCCCAGGTTCTCAGGCTCGGGCTCAGCCCACTGCGAGGCTCCTCCACGGGCACCCGAGCCCAGTGGGTCCCGCTGCATCGCCTCCAGGAGAGGACCTGGCAGCCACAGGCCGCGCCTTGACTTCTGCAAGTATTGCCAGCTGCTCTTCCAGAGCCGCGGCTCCTCTTGTGCCCTCTCCTCAGAGGACAGGATCCTTCCCCCAAGCCTCACAGAGGAGGTGACTGAGGCACAGAGAGGCCAGGTGATCTCTCCAAGGTCACCCAGGACAGGCCATGATGCAGACCTGTGTCCAGAGGATTTTCCCTGGGCAAGAGGGTGACCTCAGGCCCTGGCCACCATCTAAGCAGAGTGCCCTAGAGGCAAGGCCCTGGGAGGGACAGGGAGCCTCAGAGAGTGGGTGAGGGTGCCCCTATCAGGAGCTGGAGGGGGCTGGGGGCTGCGGCATGTGCCTTCAAAGGGGAGTGGGTGGGCCGCAGCCCTAAGACAAGAGTATGGATTCCCCGGGCACGTGCGATGGACCAGGAGGAAAGTGGTAGAGACACATGAGCTAAGTGGGCCAGTGTCCAGCACCCCCGTCACCACCCAGCCGACCCACCGAGAGGGCCCTTCCCAGCACATAGGCCAGGCCCTCAGGCACGGAGCGCAAGGGGCTCCAGGTGGGCACCATCCTCGCAGAGCAGGGCATGGGGGAGGGGCCAGGGGCCAGGCGGGCCCCCACAGTCCATGCAGTGTGCCTCCCTTCACCAGTTCTGGGTGGTCCAAGGAGCTTAGTGAGGACCGAGGATCGCTGGGACTTGAAGCTGAAGGGCCCTGGGAGGGCCGATCCTGACCCACTCCCCACAGGCATAGAAACTGAGCCCAGGTGGGAGGCCCAGGTGGGAGGCGCAGGTGGGAGGCCCAGGTGGGAGGGCCAGGTGGGTGGGCCCAGGTGGGAGGTCCAGGGGCTCCCGGGCAGGAGCTAGAGGAGGAGGGTATGTAGGCAGTGCCCCCCAGGAACAGAACCTCCTGGGGTGGGGGCAGAGGGCCTCCAGGGCGTGAGGGGCCTCAGGGCGCCTGGTCCCACCTCCGTGTTGCCTGGTGCCTGTCCTTCCCCGTGCGGAGGTTAGACTGTGTGAGGCCTATGATCCTTGAAAATATAACAGCCGCCCCCAGCTCACACAGCCACAGGGAGTGGACCTGGCCACTGCAGTCACCTCTCCCAATCCATCCCGTGCTCACAGACGCGGGTGACGTGGGACAGCCTCCTGGGGAGACCTTGCTGGGGACCCTGCTCCCTGCTGGATGTGTGGGACACTTTTAGGAGATGGGACTGCTCCCCACAGGCCCCCCAGGGGGTCTGCCAGGACCCCACCTAGTGTCAGCCCTGACCCTACACATAGGGTCAGCAAGACCAGGCCTGGTGGCCGGAAGCTAAGTCACCAGTGGCTGAATGAGTGCTTCCTGCCCAGAGCCAACCAGGGGGCAGTGACCTTTCAACCCTGAGAGTGTGACAGAGCCTGGGGAGGGTGCCCCCAGCCCTAGCCCCAGCTAACGGACAGGGCTGGGGAGGGGAGGTGGTTGGCTGGGAGCTGTGGGTGAGACTTCCTCAGCACCGTGGCCATTTGCGCCCACTCAGCTGACCCTGTGCTAGCCAAGCCTTCCTGGGAGGCAGAGAGGACCCATGGGCCCTCGGCCACCTTGGCGTACAGAACTGGGGAGATCTGTCATCTAGAGGCATCTTGGGACATTGTGGGGCGTCTCGGGCCCAGCACACGGGGACCTTGGAAGCTCAGGGAGGACCCCGGGGGCTGGCCGGTAGGTGCCACCCTGGCCCTGGGCAGGGGAAGAGCTGGGGCCGAAGCCGCTGGTCAATGCAGCTGAGGAGGGAAAGGCATTTCTTCCTGCAGACTGCGGAGGAGGCCCTGGGGCGTGGCGGGCGGCCTCCGGTCTGCTGTCGGGGGATCTGTTCTGGGCCCTGCTCCAGGCTTCGCAGCCCGGCCACCCTCCGGTCCTCTGACGTAACCCATCCCACCTCCTTCCATGGCCCCTTGCGTGTTGGCCCCAGGGAACCCGTGTCCCAAAGCACCCTGACTGCCTCTGTGACCGAGGGGACCGCACCGTCAGGGAGGGGCCAGGTGGCACAGGGACCAGCGTGGCCGTCTGGGATGGACCCGATGTCCCAGCTCCGCCTCTACACACCAGGGCATCGCTCAGCCCACATGAGGGAAGGGGGTGACCCACCCGGGCAGTGTAGGGCCAGAGGGCAAGCTGGGAGGGCTGCCAGGGGCTGCGGCCATTGGTCAGAGTGGGTGAAAACTGGCCAGGGGGGCGGCCGGCTGGCAGAGGGGTGGGCTTGGTGGGACACAGAACGAGGTCACCATGGAGCAGGGCTTGGGGTGCCGGCCACACAGGAGGATGGGGAGGGGGGTTCTGGGTGTTGGGAGGGCAGGTCAGCGTGGACTTGTGGACTTTGAGGCACTGGAGAAGTGGGCGGCTGGACGGGCCAGCGGGTGAAGTGCAGACTGAGGCCCAGGTTTCTGGAGAGGATGGGGCCTTGGCCACCTTAGCTGTCCCAGGGGCCCAGGGTGAGCATTTGAAGGCAGCAGGAGGAGACGAGAAGGAACGTGGGAGAGGCCCAGGCAGACTGCACGAGGGGCTGCCGAGCAAGGGGCCTCACGCTGCACCCCACGTGGCCAGGTCCTCTCAGCCCAGCCCTCAGCCACACCTTCTGGCTGGCAGGACAGTGACTCAGGAGCTGGCTCGGAATCCCCAAGAAGACGTGAGCTTCCTGGACTTGAAACGCCGTCCAAGTGTTTCACAGATTCCTGGCCCTGAGCTGGAGGGCCTCAGGAATCCTGGGGGGGTCCACGGCCTTCTGCCCGCCTTCTCTGGCCAGCGCAGACAGACTGATCCGCCCTGAGAAGGCTCCCTGCACTGGACAGAGCCGTGGAGTCCCTCCGTGCCCCCCAGGCCCGTCCGTCCTCCTCCCCTCTGCTCAGCATGCTCTGCTGCCCGGTCCTCCCAGCAACGAGGCCTCTCTCGGCCTCTGAGGAAGGCCCAGAGGAGCAGAGTCGACCCTCACCTGGGGACAGACCCCAGGGGCCAACAGGGCCCCTGCTTCCTCTGGGCACCATGTTGGCTGCACTCATGGAGCCAAGGGGACCACACAACGAGGGTGTCATGCACACATGGCCTCGTCCACCTGGGGCTGGTGCTACTGGCTCTGCTTCTGGCCCTGGTGCTCCTGGCCCCTTGACAGCTACTGTGTCCTCTCAGGCCTCTGTACAGAGCTCTGGGGACCAGGGCTGAGCCAACTCCAGAGCCAGGTAAGGGAGGCTGGGCACAGTTGGCCAGGTGAGTTCTGTGTCAAGCACATGCCAGCCCTGGGCCTGGGGGAGCCCATACTCCCTGCAGAGGCCATCAAGGAGGACGGTGGGCACCACACAGGCTACACACCGCCTGCCCAGAGGAGTCCTGAGCTTGGAAACCAGCAGCAGGAGGTCTCAATCCCCACCCTCAAAGGGACCTCATGGGCTGGGGAGGTGCTGACCTCAGGAGCCTTGGGGACTGGTGCCCGCAGCTCAGCAGGACAGAGACCAAGGGGCCCCGGCACATGGCACGGGGGCTTGGCCCTCACCTGCGGCTGGCAGCCCTGGAAGCGCCGCGCTGGTCAGCAGGTTGCACAGTACATAGGCGGGGACCTTGGGGGGGCTAGGAGTCTCGCCGTGGTGCAGGCTGGGGGCCGGAGAAGCAAGGCAGGAGAGAGGGTCGCTGCAGCCACTGGACAGAGCTGGAGACAGCTGACCAAGTCGTGCTCAACCCAGCACAGACGCAGCCGGGCAGGCGCAGAGCCACGCCTGTGTGCGGGGCAGCGGACCTGCAGGCCTCCTGGGTCCTGGCACAGCGACACCCTGAAGCAGCAGCCCCACCCCGAGCCCGACCTGGGACGCTGCACGCTGCCCGCCAGAGGCCCCAGGGCCTTGGGAAACGCAGAGCGCAGGGCTGGGCAGGCAGGAGGCCTTCCAACACATACATGAGGTGGTCCGTGGTGTCCGAGGGCAGGAGCAGCTCGACCCTTCCCCTGGCCAAGTGGAGCAGGCTGAGCAATAAAGGAAATTACACCGTAGGGACAGTGACCAGAGCCCAGTCCATGTCACATAAATAGATTGCTAAGTGAGTGAGTGGGGAGGAGTCCGTCTCTCCCATGTAACGTGTGCAGACCCCCCAGGAGCTAAGTCCCCACCCCAGCGTGTGCACAGTGACCCCCTGAAGAGCAGACTGTGGAAAGGTGGGAGGCGGTCACTTCCCAGGCAGGACCCACAGCTCGAGCCCAGCTGGCGGCCAAGGCCAGAGCCAACAGGGTCACTCGCGGGGCGGCTTGCCCCTGACGTGGTGGGATGAGAAGGGCTCACCCTGGGTCTTTCTCCCAGTCCCTTCCACCCGTCCAGCCGTGAGAGGACGAACAGACCCGGCTGAGCTGAGGGACGTCCCACAGAGCCCCAGCAGCCCTCCAGACATGGCCGGTCAGAGAGGCGGGCGTCGGCTTCAAGGGGGAGAGATGTGCTTTGGCTCAGTCCAGGGTCACTTGGGTCTGCCGTCTCCCTGCAATGTCCACCACCCACAGCACCACACTGGGGACCAGCCCCAGCACATGAGCCTTGGGGACGTTCCAGGTCCGACTGTGACCACAGACATGAGGGAGACACTGAGGAAGCCAAGGCGGAGTGGGCGGGGGCGGAGGTCGACCTCAATGGCTGCCAGCGCCTAGTGGCGGGGACATCAAGTCGGGGCCCGTGAGCTCTCGCGCCATCCCTGCCACGTCCGTGTGACTCGAAGCCGTCGGGACTTGAGCTTCCTGAAGAACCGCTGGGCTTTGTCCACATGCAGCCCGCGTGGGTCTCCATGGAGTGGGACTCGCTGGAGCTGCCTGGACGGTGGGTCCAGTGAGGAGAGAGGCTGGGGCTGGGGCCAGGGCAGCGGCTTTCTGCTGGCCCTGTCCCACTGCTGTGTGCCCTCAAGCACTGCCTGCACCCTCTCTGGGGCTGTCATCACAACTGTGAGGGATAGAAGGCCATAGGCCCTGACACGTCCCAGATGCAGCCAAGGCCCCCTGAGGCATCTGAGGAGGGTCTGAGGAGGGGCCCACGGGATGTGCCCGCATCCTGGAGGTGAGGCTGGGCTGAGCCGGGCCTTCCTCCAGCCCCGCCTCACCCTGCACGCCATGCCGAAGCCCACCACCCGACCCGGAGCACAGGCCACGTCGGTGCTGCTGCATCCCTGCAGCTGCCCACCCATCACCCGGACTTCCTGCTACGCGGTGCTGGGCACGGGGCCCAGTGTCTGCCAGAGAGGGAGCCTGTCCTGGGGCCCAGCCAGCTTGGCCCAGAGTCCTGCAGCCAGTTCCCAAGGAGCCTCCTCTCCGTACCCTCCAAGGGACATGAGCAGAGGTGGTGAGGTCAGAGTGGGAGAAGAGCAGTCCTCAGCTGCCCCACACCTCCCCGCAGTGAGGGCACTAGGTCTGCACCACCCAGCGCAGGCGCCACCAGCAAAGAGTGCCTGCTGTGGCTCAGGAACTGAATCCGGTTTTATCTCATTTTGTAAATTTGATGGAAGTAGCTCCGCGTGCCCTGTGGCTACCACGCTGGATGTGCAGACTCGGTGCCAAACACTCGGACACCAAGACGTGCATCCTGCTGCGCCCTGGCCCACCATGTCCTGCTGTGTGGACTGGGTGCGTTACTTCCAGGTCTGAGCCCCTGTCCTCGCCTCAGAGTAGAAGCGAGGGCTCCAACCACGGCAGAGACGGGACGAGGGGCCGCCCCTGTCAGCCCGCTGCCCAGGCCCCCCTCTGCAGCCATCTTACCCAGCCTTGCGCTAACTGCCGTCAGCAGCACTCCAAAAAAATTAAATGGGAAATTCTGGAAGCAAATAACTTGTCAACTCCAAGTCACACTCTGTTCCACGCAGCGTGATGAATCTCTTGCTGTCCAGCTCTGTCCTGCTGGGGACACCAGCCACGCTCTTGTCTGGGCGTCCACGTGGCAGCTGCTGCGCCTACCAGTCACCTGGAGCGTCTTGGTCCCTGAGTCGGCTGCGGGCAGCGTGGTGCCAGTGTGCGGGTGCCCTCGGGTCACTCAGCCACGGCATCAGGACGCAGGGCAGTGATGCTGGCCATCCAGACGTGCCGAGGCCCACAAGCTTCCTCCAGGGGACAGACGGGCGCACCTGACTCAGCCGGGAAGATCACAGCAGACGGTGCCACACGGCCAGCTGCGTGGCGGAGGATCCCTGGTGGGACAGTGAGGAGGGAGGAGGAATCGTGCTTGGTCTCCTGTTGTCTCAAACTACAGAGGACACGGCCACAGTGCACCAGTGCCCACTGGCGCTGCATCAGCCCCCGTGTAGAGGAAGACAGACACACGTGGGCTTGGTCTTGTGCAGGTTCAGGGGGCCCTCACGGTGTATCCCCAGGGTCCGACTCACTCAGAAGCCCTCTGTGGGCTCCAGCCACCCTCCTCTCACACAGTCCCTTCTCTCCAGCATCACCAGGCCCAAGCTGTATCCGTCAGCGCTGCTGCGTAACGAGAGCCACAGAACCGCAGTGGGGAGCGGCAGGCCCGGCTCCCTCAGCTCCACCCCTGGTCCCAGCTTGTTCCTCTCCAGTAGCCAGGTGCTCCCAGGGCACACGGAAGCACAGGGCTGCGCGAGTCCTGGCTCAGACTGCATCCTGACCACCGGACCGTCCTCCCCCGCTGACCTCCGCCAGCAGGGAGGGCTACCCTCGTGCAGAGCCGGAGGAGGACAGAGTGGAGCCCTGCTGGAAAGCCAGGTCTTCCCACGGGCTATGCTGGTGGAGGGCACAGGGTATCCCCATGGGGAGCGGTCCTGGCTGGAGGGAGGGGCAGAGCTAAGCACTGTCACTCACCGATGATGGACACGTCACCCCTCAGGGCTCAGCCCATGGGAAAGCGGCTGAGCTCTCAGAGCCCAAGTTCTGGGCAGGCTGTTCCTGCCCTCCCGTGGGGCCAGCACAGTGGGGACTGTCGTGGGGACAGCGCAGCCTGTCACACCCTCCCCGGGAGCCTCACCCACCTCAAACCCGAGCCTCTGCTAAAACGCTGGCCCAGCTTCCTGTGCTGACCAATCTCCAGTCCTGGAAGGAGGGCAGCCTGCAGCACGGCCAGCAAGTGGGGAGGGTCAGTCTTGCAGGTCCCCACCCCTGCAGGCCACCAGAGGGGACTGGGGACGCTGCCCTCCCGCTGGCCTTGCCCTGCTTCTGACCATCTCCATGGGATCTGGTGTCACCAAGACTCCCAGGCAGCACAGCGCCAGGAAGGAGCAGAGAAGAACGCGGCCACCTGCCCCTGCGGCTCCTGGCGGAGGCAGCATGGAGGTGAAGCCTGGTGGCGGCCCGGCGTGCTCTGCTCGGATTCTGGCTGGTCTTAGCAGCCGAGGGCGTTGAAAGAGTTTTTATTCCTTTTCTCTCTTGCTTCGTCGGTGCCCAGCTGACCTCCCTGGGGATGGGGCTCTCGGCCCCCTCCAGGCCCCTTCCTCCAGCTGGCCTCGAGGCAGCCACGGGGAGGCCAAGGAGCTGGCGGGGGGTGGAGGCAGCCTCAGGTGAGGCCGGAGGCACATGTGGGGAGGGACCCCGCGGGCTTTTCCGCTGGTCTCCATCAGAGACGCAGGAGGCCCCACATGGCTGTGCCCCTGGCCTGCCCTCACACAGGGTCACCTCAGCAGCACCATGATCCAGACCCTCCAAGCAGGGCACCTCCCAGCGCAGAGCCGGCCCTGAGCCAGGCCTGGCTGGGATCTCCTGGCCCCTGTGGTGCCCGAGAAGCCCCGCTGCGGCCAGACTGCCCACTGGGGCAGGGTGAGGCCAGTGGCCTGAGGCCGTCTGAGCTGCTCTGAGGACATCCTGGGTGCCTCAGGAAATATGCTGATTCCTGCCACTTCTGGAAAAAAGTGAAGCATGTCCACAGGGAAAGGCGAAAACGCGTCCCCCCCGGGCAGGCGGCCGAGCAGCAGGCACACAGGCCCCTCGTCTGGTGGGCGTGTCTTCACGGAGCGGAGCCTGCCCTGTGCCCTGCCAACAGCTCCCGCCCAGATACCCAGGCCAGCGGGCAGCACCCGCCACACAGGGAAGGAGTGCAGGAGACCCCGCACCCACCAGGGGGCAGGGGGTGCACCACATGCGTGTGTGTACACACACACCATGCACCACTCCTGGTGCACACACATGTACACACACGGCACAGCCCAGGGTGCACACCGCACACGGCACATGCAGAGCACACAGCACACACACATTCCACATCACACCGGGCACAGGACGCACACCCACACCACGCAGTACATACACAGTGCTCCCTGTGTGCACATGCTGTACACATGGGCACCACAGGCATGCTGCACGCACACCATGAGCACACACGCCCACGCTCGGTGCCCTCAGCCGTGCCCGCCCCCAGGCACAGGCAGGAGCGCTCACAACCTCGCCTGGGTGTGACCCACCTGCAAGTCCCCTTTGCCACGGGCATCTCTCCTGGAGCCCAGAAGGAATGGCCTGCCCCACACGGTGCCCGACGGTGGGAGTGCCTGGGACGTTGACTTCCAGAACTGAGGTCACACTGTGTGTAGCTGCTGCCGTAGAGAGCACACCGTGGGGCCTTGCTGGTGCCGGGTCCTCCTCATCAGCCGGCACTTGCTCTGGGACCTGGGGGCGGGGACAAGCCCCATGGAGCACAGCCTGCTGATGACGGTGGCACACACTGGGGCTACGGGGCAGGGCCACCAAGGCCCAGGTGGCAGCCCACTAGCGGCTGCCTGGCAACCCTAGCAGGTCCCCAGGGGCCTGGTGCTCCGTCCACACGTGAAGGGGGCCTGCTGTGTGGGCTTCTCTTGGCTCTTCAGGGACTTGGGGACCATCGGAAGCAGCTGGCAGGCCCTCCACGCCCCGGCATCCACTGAGGAAGGTCAGAGGTGTGAGCGGACCCTGCTCCTGCCTGCGGTGGCCAGTCCAGCTGTGGACCCCAGCCCCAGGCAGCCCACACAGCAGCTGGCCAGTAGACCTCCGGCTCAGCACTGCGGACCCGGGTCTGGCCTGCTCTGCCCCTCCCAGCCACCCCACCGCCGCCTGAGCCGCTCAGAGACTCTGGCTCGGTCACCCTAGCTGTATGCCCACAGCGGCTTTCAGAAGGAGGCCGCCCGCGGAGGCAGGTGCGAATACCTCGTGCCCTGGGTAGTGGTGAAGGAGGCTGGACGAAGCCCACCGCAGCAGGGCCGGCCTGAGAACAGCGGGGTAGACTGGGGTGCCGGCCGGGGCGGAGCCCGAGGTCCCGTTGCTGATGCGAGAGCCCCGGGAGGAGGGGGCAACTCATCTGAGAAAACGTCATGAGAAAACCACTGTCCCCTCGCCCCCCCCCGGGGCCACCGCCTCTGGAGGCTGCAGTAGGGCAGGGTGCCCGGCACGCAGCCCAGCTGTGGTCACACCAGGCGGCCAGGCTACTGGGTGAGCCCCTCAGCCATCCGGCCTCCAGGTCTGTGAGCGTCAGTAGCAATGAACACTGGGCCGACCTCCCGGAGCCGTCAGGAGGGACAGCAGCGGGCAGGTCACCAAGGAGGCTGCCACGTGGGAGATGCCCAAGCACAGCCACTCCTTGGAACAGGGCAGCCACCTCCTGGCCACGGCAGCCCTGGGGACAAGGGTGAGCAAGGGCCCTCTGGCCCCTTCTCCCCCTCTGGCAGCTCTATAGCAGGAAGAGGTCATGCCTGACAGCTGTCCCTCCCCACTGCCTGGCACTGGCCCTGGGCACTTCCTGGAGGCTGTCATGCAAGATGGCTCCCCTTGGCGCTCTGCTCGGCAGTAGAGACCTGGGCACTGGGGCTGAGAGCCAGGCCCAGCTTGAGAGAGACTCCAGCAGATGCCCACCCCCGGGCATCAGGCTCCTGAGGCTGCAGAGGCTCCCCAGGCTCCCGGAGCCCGGGCAGCCCCAAGACAGGCTGAGGCACAGAGGAGCCAGCCTTGAGGCCACACCACCTGGGACTGGGAGAGGGGGTTCTCCTGCCCAGGGACGCTGGGAAAGGGCTGGGAAATACAGAGGACCCCGCGCAACAGACAGCAGGTGTCCTGCAGGCCAGACCTCACCACAGAGGGCCTCCCCACCCTGCTCCCACGGGGACAGCCCATCCCAGTAACACCAGCAGGCTCCTGGCTCTAGAGCACGGGGCAGAGAAGCCACCAACACTCTCCCCCACACACAGGGTGCAGCAGTGTCCTTTCTCCTGTGACATGGGCAAGCAGGCCTGGAGCCCGACTCCTCTGAGCTGAGCACCCTGCCCGCCTCCTTCGAGGCCCTCACAGCCTTCAGCAGGCTCCTGCCTCAGGGCCTCTGCACGGAACGCCCTCCTCCTGGCTCACCTTCCATTGCTCAGGCCTAGCTCACTGCACCTCCTTGGAGAGGCTGGGCCTCCCTGCCTCGTCTTTTTTCTGGAGCACTTCCCCAAGGGGTAGACAATAGCATCCTCCAGAGTCTCATGTCCACCCAGAGCTCAGAATGTGACCTTATTTGGGAAGTCTTTCCAGATCAAAATGAGATCACATTGGATCAGGGTGGCGCCCAAATCAAATGACTGGCATCCTTCTAGGAAAAGGGGAAGATGCCCAGGAGATGAGCCCCGGAGGAAGGGGCCCGTGAATGCAGAGACGGGGCCACAAGCCAAGGGACAACTAGAGCCCCCGGAGCTGGGAGGGCAGGAAGGAACCCCCTGGCCCCTCAGGAGGGCATGGCCGGCCACACGGATCTCAGACCCCGACTCCAGGACAAATGCTGAAGCTAAGCCCCAGGTTTGTGCTGCTTTGTGGCAGCAGCTGCAGGACCCTGGAGTTGGCCAGGGAGACATGCTGCTCACGCCTCCCAGATGGGACAGTGACGGCAGGCCAGGCCACGGTCAGCATGTGGGGCTCCACCCAGCACCCAGTGGGCCTCCAGCCAATGCACGTGGCTCAGTTGTTGAGTGAATAACCTGGGCGAGTCAGGCTCCCCTTGTGGAGGGCAGGAAGGTCTCTCTGGAAGGGCAGCAGGGAGCTGCCCCCTCAGATCCCCCACGGTGCCCACAGGCCGTCCCGTGTCCTGCGTAGGTGACCCCATGAGAAGCCAGTCTGCCGTGGGCGCTGGTCCCTGACTTCCTGGCAGCCGGGGGTCCTGGATGTCCTTGGTCCCCAGCTGTGGAATAGAGGGTCAGGCTCAGGTCAGAGCTGGCCGACTCCTTTGTGTCACCTCAGGCAGACTTCGCAGGCTGGCCCCTCGCTTTCCCTGCCTGTCCAGGAGGCTCGGGAACTGACCTGACAGCAAGGTTTTGCAGATAGGGGGTGGAAGCCTCGCACCTGCCTGGCTCATGCGTACAGGAAGTGAAACAGGACCCTCCCCTCCAGGGGCAGCTGTTGACCCTCAGCTGAAGTCCACCCACACCTCCTGAGCCCAGTCTCGCCGGGGGACCATGGGAGATGTGTCCTTGCCCTCCCTAGAATGACTGGTCAGCTTCAAAGGAGGTGCTGGGACTTCCACAGGCCCAGCCTCTGCTGGGCAGCCGAGATCAAAGGACAGCATCTGGGAAGCGAGGTGGCCAGGTCTGGGGCTCCCCGTGAGAGCACCAGAGAGGTGCCAGCTGGGCTTGGGGAACGTGGACCCGGCTCTCAGGCCTGCGAGGCAGGTGGGCGGTTCGGGGCAGGGCAGAGACCTCGGAGCTGAGGCACTAGCTGCCGTCTGTCCCTCCTTACCGCCTCCACTCCAAAGCCAGACGTGGCACCTCCCTAAGGTCCCTGGGCACACTCCAGGACTGGGCCCTTTCAGGGAGCTGGCAGAATGTTCCCTCCCTCCAGCAGCGTGGACTTGTGCACCCCGACCCACTGGGGCCCAGATTCCTAGGCTACAAGACAAATAGTGGGACAAGGGCCCTCCGCACCCGGCCTGGGTCCTGCTGTCCAGCCTCCCTCAAGGACAAATCTGCCTCGATCCTTGCCTGGCCCGGAACCAGACACACAGGCCTAGTGACTCCACTGACCCACAAATAAGGCCCCAGCGTGGGGCGGGTCCACCACAGAACCCACCTGGCCAGTGGGGGTTCAGGATGGGGCCCAGACGCAGCCAGGCCTGGGGGGGCAGGCGGTAGCCTATCCCACAAGTGGACAGTGTCTCCAGAGCCCATGGGAATCTGGCAACCCAGACAGGCCTGCTCAGTGCCCATGCAGCTCACAGGGAGAGCCCTCAGGTCACCCTGACCCCACTCAGTGATGACTCAAACTGCACACAACCAGGATGCCTGGGAGCTGGGAGCTGGGCTGACCGAGGACGTGTGGACAGCCCTAGTGCAGCCACATTCTGGCTGCATGTGCCCCCCCTCTGCTTCTAGAGGTCCACCTCAGGGACAGACACGGCCAGCCCAAGCCATGTGTCCCACACCATGCTTTCCCACTAGCTTGGAACAACCTTGACCGTGGGGTCTTCCAGGCCCGGCCGTGTCACCAGAGCGCCTCTAGGAGAGGCCCAAAGCTGGGGCCATGCGTTCTTACAGTCTCCAACACCAGCCCCAGGCTGGTGCCCTCACCACCCGTCCTGTGTCTGTGGGCCTGACCCCTGCAGGCCCGTCTCTGCGGTGCTGAGGCAGGGTCTCCCAGGGGCTGAGGGCCTCTGCCCACCCCACAGCCACGCAGAGCCAACCTGGGAGCTGGAGTACAGGGGTCCAGCCCTGGTGTCCATTCCAGGTCCTGCGGCTCCCCACCCCAACGGCCGACCCCTGCTGTGGTTCCTGCTCTCAGAGCCCCTGGCCTTCTCGGGTGGTGAGGGCAGCCCCGCACCCCTTCCACAGCTGCCGCAGGACTGGGCTGGGCCGCTTCCCTAGGAGGGCTGGTCCCATCACGACCGAAGGTACGTTTAATGTGCGTGAGCCCGTGCCGAGGGGGTGCGCAAGCCCGTGCCCATGGAGGTACACAGGCCCATGCTGTGGGGGCGCTCAGGCCCGTGCAGTGGGAGTGCATGAGCCCGTGCTGTGGGGGTATGTGGTCTGCCCCCGTGCCCTGGGAGTGCATGAGCCAGTACCCTGTGGGGGTGCGCCGGCCTGTGCCGTGGGGGCGCACAAGCCCCTGCCGTGGGGGTGCATGGGCCCGTGCTGGGTGGTTGCACCGGCCCATGCTGTGAGGGTGTGTGAGCTCATGCCGTGGGGGTGTGCTGGCCCTTGCTATGGGGGTGCGCAAGCCTGTGTCCCCCGTGGGGGTGCGTGAGCCTGAGCCGTGTACCCCTGCGCCTGTAGGGGTAAAATGGCCTATGCCCGTGGGGGTGTGCCGGCCAGTGCCTGGGGGTGTGCGAGCCCCTGCCATGGGGGTGCGTGAGCCCGTGCAGTGGGGGTGCACAAGCCTGTGTCCCCCCGTGGGGGTGAGTGAGCCTGAGCTGTGGGTGCGCCGGCCCACCCCTGCGCCTGTAAGGATGCAATGACCCGTGCCTGTCGGCGTATGCCAGCCTGCCCTTGTGCCCGTGTGTGTATGTTGGCCCGCCCTGTGCCCATGGGGGTGCGTTGGCCTGCACCTGTGCCCGTGGGGGTGTGCCGGCCTATATTTGTGCCTGTGGGGTGTGCCAGCCCATGCCTGTTCCTGTGGGGGGAGTGCCAGCCTGTACCTGTTCCTGTGGAGGTGTGTCAACCTACCCCTGTGCCCATGGGGGTGTGCCAGCCCACACCTATTCCTGTGGGGGGAGTGCCAGCCTGTACCTGTGCCCTTGGGAGTGTACCGACCTGCACCTGTGCCTGTGGGATGTGCTAGCCTGTGCCTGTTCCTGTGGGGGGAGTGCCAGCCTGTACCTGTGCCTGTGGAGGTGTGTCAACCTGCCCCTGTGCCCATGGGGGTGTGCCAGCCCACACCTGTTCCTGTGGGGGTGTGCCAGCCTGTACCTGTGCCTGTGGAGGTGTGCCAGCCTGCCCCTGTGCCCGAGGGCATGTGCTAACCCATTTCTGTGCCCATGGGGGCATTGCCAGTCCATGGATGTTCCTGTCGGGGGTGCCAGGTCTACCTGTGCCTGGTGTGTGAGCACATACAGTCTTGTTCTACCCAACAGTGAGAACTCCTGAGCAGCACATCCTTAGGTGCCTGTCACAGTGTGCCTACGAGGCCCAAGGTGGCTGCAGCATTTCTGGGTGCTATCTCACAGGACACATTGTGCACGTATCCCTCACCAACCCCCGGGTCCCTCACACCGTGCACAGAGCTGCCTAATCCCCCGCTGCCAGCTGCCAGAGGTTGAGATGGGAGTGTGGGCCAGTCTGGAGGGAGGTGAAGGCAGGAGCGTTCAGGAACACCCCACAGTCCCGTGCAGAGGGCCGACCTGGCCCTGCCATGGCCCGGGAGCCCCCAGGCAGGAGCTGCTGCAGCTCAGGAAGATGGTGCCCGAGGTGCAGCAGGTTCAGAGGGTTGTGCTGAACCAGCTCTTGCCAACGCTGTCAACCTTAGGGAAGTTCTGGAAGTGGACCTGCTCTGTGAGGAGGAGGTAGACGTGCTGCCCTGGGCAGGCCCTGTGCTGACCGATGCCCTTGCAGCCCCTGGTCTGGGGGAGCAGGAGGACCCGAAGACCACGGGCAGCCTGCCTTGCCTGAGGCTGTATGTTGGGAATGAAGGCCCCGCAGGCAGGTTACGAGGACAGACTTCGTCAGGGCTTCGGGAGTTCCTGGGACAGGACCAGCTGTCCCCAGCACAAGCACCACTCCCCCCGCAGGCCAGACTCTCCATGGGCCTCCTCTGCAGATGGGCATCCAGTCATTGGCCCCCAACCCTGGGGAGGCTCCTAACAGCCATGGGAAGCCTGGGTCCCAGGCCGGGGGAGCAGCTCCACCCTGAGATGGCGTCCCCCCTGAGGCCCTTGGCAGCCCCTGGCAGGGCAGGGAGGGCCGGGCAGGGGTGCTAGCTGAGGTGGTGCAGGGACACGGGGGCTTTGGATTGAGCGAGAGACAGTTCGGCCTCCAGGCCACCCCGTCCACTTGAGGGAAGTTACTTCTCCTCCATCCGAGCTTAGTGCTGAGCCTGTTCAGGTCACTCTTGGGTCGCCTTCCAGTGAGGCAAACGTGCGGCGTGTTCCAAATGTTCCCAAACTGTGTTCGTTATTAAGAGAGTGACTCAGGCCGGAGGTGTGGACAGGGTGGCAGAGGGGACAGGGGTGCTGATGTGGAGTCTGTCGGAACAGATGGGGCGGAGGCAGGGAGGCTGCCCCCCCAGGTCCCCACGCCACCCCTTGGGCCTGGGCACTTGGCCAGTCACTCTCACTGGGCCCAGGAGGAGGCTGAGGCCCAGGGAGGCAGGCAGTCTGGACCTGGTCATGAGCTGGCCAGGGTACCTGCCACTCGCCTGGGCTTCCTGTCGGGCCACCGCTCTGTGCCCATAGCCCTATCCTGGACTTCCCGGCTCGTGACCTCAGGCCCAGGAAGGACAGAGGCAGCATTGTGAGGGCCAGCTAAGCAAACAGATGGCCGGAGACTTGGACTCCCCCGCGCCCAGGGGCTCTGGCCTCTGGCCCCCGAGACCCTCAGCAGGAAGGTGCAGGCCTGGCTGGACTGGTGTCCGCCCGGCCTCCAGGGACAACCCAGGCCGGGCCGTGGAGTGAGAACTCTGTGGGCTGCAGTTCCCTGCACTGTGGGGCCTTAATGTGGGGAAAGCCCAGCACCAGCCTGCACAGCAAGCCCACCCACCCACGCGGTGCCCCGAGGCCCGGCACTCAACGCCAGCACCCTCCACAGGCCCCGGGCACCCGTCAGTCTGCCCGCCCACTCGGCCCAGGTCACTCGTGATTTTGGATTTTATATCCATGAAGTAGCATCGAAAGGCCCCCCAGGTCGGGTGGGGGGTCTCTAGCTGACGTAAGCTCCTGAGCTCCACTCTAGGCCTGGAATGTCCAGAGTCCCCCATGTGAATGGCCATGGTCACTGATTCACTCCAGGGCCAGAAGCCAGCCGCACCCCTCAGGGGCCACAGGGGCCACTGGTCCACCCTCACTCTGACCTCTCAGCGGGCACCTGTCTGTGGGCAGCAGGGTGGCCGTGTCTTCTCCGCATGCCCGTTTCCTCGCTGGCCGTTGGCGCGTGTGGACTGTAGAGGTGCTTATCTCTGGACACTCTGCTTTGGAGAAAAAGCCTTGAAATGCACTCTCTAACCTGAGGCTGGGATCATCGGCCCCCACCCTGGTGACGAAAAGGGCCAAACGTAGACAGCATGAAGTGTCCCAGGCCGCACCCGTGCCGACCCCGGAGCCAACAGCCGCCCCAGCGCTGGCTCGCCCCTGGCTCCCCTCACTGTCCCCAGTGCCCTGCTGGACGCCACCAAGGAGCTAGGCAAACGTACACTGAGGTCTGTCAGGGCACAGGGTGCCACCTCCCAGACCCGAGCTCTGGCCCCTCTCACCCTCTGCTGAGATCGACCCTCCGTGTGGCCCGCTGCACCTGGGGTCCGCTCGGAGGACTGGTTTGGGGTTTTCTGTTGTGGTTTTCAGCTGTTGATGGACCTTTGCCATTTGTTTGTGGTGCCGAGAACTGAACCTGGTGCCTCACACGTGCCACACCACTGAGCCCCAGCCCAGCCCCGAGACAGGTTCCGTTTTTATTTGGGGTTTGGTTTTCGTACTGAGGATCCAACCCGGGGCTCGCCACTGAACCGCCCAGCCCCGTCCTTTCACTTTGAGATCAGGCCTCTCTGAGTCACTCAGGCCGGCCTGGTGCTTGCCCTCCTCCTGCCCCAGCCTCCCAGGGGGCCAGGGTGACAGGGTGGCCCCCTGCCCAGCAGGTTCTTGCTCTTGTGTAGTGGACACCCACCCCGTAGACCTCCCTGGGTCAGCCTGAGGCTCACCCTTCTCTCTCTTCTTGAGGACTCCGCCAGCACTAGCTTCATTTCACTGAAACCTGACGTACAAGTATTTGTTATATGTTTTGCTTTTGCATCCTAAGGAGCGTCTGCCAATGCCCCAGCTGAGGATATTGTGAAGGATTATGGGTTTGGCCCGAGGGCGGTGGCCATCCTGCGTAAATCCCATGTGGGGGTCCCAGGGGGGCGCATCATCCGCCGAGAAGCCAGCCGAGGGTTGCTCGAGCTCTTCTGGAGAGCGTGCAGCCTGCTCACGCAGCGTCCTGCCCCCCATCAGTACCCTGCTGTGACCACTCAGGTCTGGGATGGCCCCAGAGGGGACAAACGCTTGGTCCCCAGCATGGCACTGTGAGAGATGGGGCCTCGTGGAGGGCCTCAGGTCACTGTGGGCATCTCTTGGCCAGGACAGTGGCATGCTGCTCCTTCCCTCCTCTTTTATTTCCGGCCAGGTAAGCAACTTTTCCCCACCACGATGACCACCAACAGCCTGACACAGCAGCCTTCCCACTCCTGCTTCAGGGAAGGTGGGGCGCATCCAAGACCCACACTGAGACCCCCACAGACCTCTCCACTGGCTGACCCTCTCGGGTACCCACCACACCCTCAGGAAGCTCACACACATGCCGCTGGCCTCGGTGGCATCAGACTGAGACCCAGCCTTGACTTCAACTGGTGAAAACGCTCCAACTTCCTTCTCATTTCCCTTTTTTTTTTTTGAGGTACTGGAAGTTGAACCCAGAGTCTCCTGTATGCCACGTAGGCACTCCCCCATTGAGCTACACCCAGCCCCTGCTCTTAGGTTTGGATATATTGGTCTTTCACATTCCCTGTCAATTTTAGAATTAGTTTGTTACTCTCTACCAAAAATCCTATAAGATTATCATTGGAATTGAATTATCATGACCATCACTACCACCATCATCACCACCACCATCATCACTGTCACCATCACCATCATCACCATCATCACCACCACCATCATCTCCATCATCACCACCACCACCATCTCCATCATCACCACCACCACCATCTCCATCACCACCACCACCATCATCTCCATCACCACCACCACCATCTCCATCATCACCACCACCACCATCTCCATCATCACCACCACCACCATCATCTCCATCATCACCACCACCACCATCATCTCCATCATCACCACCACCACCATCTCCATCACCACCACCACCATCATCTCCATCACCACCACCACCATTATCTCCATCATCACCACCACCATCATCTCCATCATCACCACCACCATCATCTCCATCATCACCACCACCACCATCTCCATCACCACCACCACCATCATCTTCATCACCACCACCACCATTATCTCCATCATCACCACCACCACCATCTCCATCATCACCACCACCATCATCACTGTCACCATCACCAACATCAGTATCACCATCACCATCATCACTATCACCATCACCATCACCACCACCACCACCACCACAGTAACCATCACCATTACTACATCACCACCACCACCACCATCATCATCATCAACATCACCATCATTATCACCACCACCATTATCACCATCGTCACCATCATCACCACCACCGTCATCACTGTCACCGTCACCATCATCACCATCATCACCACCACCATCACCACCACCATGACCATCACCATTATCATCTTGTTTTGCTTGAAAACAAGATCCATGTCGTCTCCCTTTTTGTGTCCTCTTGGTGCCTGTCACGGAGCTGACTTGTGTGGGTACTCAGCAAATGTTTGTAAGTGAAATAAACCAGCATAATAAGCCCCAGCTGTACACAGGTTCTTTGTTTCAATGGTGGTGCTATTAATAGCGCGGGGTTAGACGTTGGGTTCTGTGCTGCCTCATCTCCGTCCTCTGATCAGTCTTCCAGGTGATTATTCTGAGCACATTTTAGGAATAAGGAAAGTGAGGCCCAAGACCTGGACACTAGTGACGGGTCTAGGATCTGCGGTGGGCTTCCTCTGCACCAGAATGCCCTAGGAAGAGAGGCCTCTGCTCCCTCCTCTGATGTACAAACCCGGGACACTCGCTCAGTGATGCGCACAGAGAGGGCTTTGGGGCCATCAGCAGGAAGCAGGCTGGTGAACTAGGGCAGGCGTTTCAAAGTCGGCCCAGCGGCCCAGAAAGCAAGCTGCCGTAAGCACGTTTCTTGGGCCTGAGTGACCACCCACTATGCGCCAGTCATTGCAAGTCCCAGGGGTGCCCTCGTGGCCTGACACACAGCTGGTCACCAGCCATCACTGTCTCTGGGGTCCAGGGCTCAAGGCCCCACCTGGAATTCTGAACAGTGACAGCTGGAGACCACCTCCCAGGAGCCTGGCCAGCCCCCCGCCCCGGCAGACTCGGCTCATTCTCACTGCCACCCAGAGTCAGCTCAGAGGTCCCTGGTGCCTGCAGATGGAAGCGTCCCCCGTCCCCGCGTCATTCCGGATGAGCATCCCCCTCCAAACTCTGAGAGGAAATTCAATATTATTTTAGGACTTGATTCTGCACAATAACCAGGGAGGGCGGAGGACAATCGGCAGTTGTCTCCCTCACAGAGGAGCGACTCCCCTCATCTGACCCACATCCCCTGCTGGGCAGGGGCCAGGCAGTGTGGGCTGTGCCCTTCTGGTCAGTCACAGCCTCAGGACCATGGCCGAGTGCAGGGGACTGAGGCACAGCGAGAGTCCCGTGGCCTGGACGTGGCCCCAGACACAGAGGACCCCAGAGCCCCTCTGCAGGCTCTCAGAGGCCCTGGGCCCTGCTCTGGGGACAGCACGTGCAGTTTGGCCTACAGGACCCAGGAAGGTGAGGCCTTCCGGTGGCCATCTCCTGGGGTGTCCTCGTGTTCCCCAGCCACCACATCCTCCTGCTTCAGGGAAGGTGGGGAGCACCCAGTTTCAGGGAAGGGGGCAACAAGGACCCTCCAGACCGGGAAATCCCTGTCTCCACCTGTAAGTAAACCCCTCTTTCCAGTAGGCAGGACACACAGCACAGGCCTCCCCGCCCCCAGGTGGCCCCCGTGTCCCAGCCTGGCAGCAACGAGTGTGAATAACTCGTCAACCCCCATGGAGAGGCCTCTCGTTTCTTCCCAGGGCTCCTGGATGGGACAGGCAGCAAGGCAGAGAGCCTGTGGCCCCCTGTTGCCACTTCTTGGTGGAAGGCAGCTGGGCTGTGTGGGGAGAATGTGGCACTGAGCTCCCGTGGCACTGAGCTCAGACACCAGGCTTACTGCCATCCCGGAGCCCGTTGCTGTGTGGCCTGGATCAAGTCACTGCCTCTCTGAGCCCGGCACTGTCTCTCTTAATGAGACAGTGCTAACGTGATGTCACTAGGCAAGTTCATACAGCAGTCCCTGAGCCTGGGGACGTTCGCACGGCCATTCCAAGGGTGCCACTCTGCACGCCACCTTGTCCTCAGACGTCAGAGCAGGCTCCCCCTCACCACGCTGGGTGGGAATGAGTCGAGGCTGGAGCTCCTCAGGGCAGCTGCCGCCTGACCTTGGCTTGGCTCCCGGGGACCACAGCAGGACCACAGGCGGTCATGACAACCGGCTCCAGCAGAGTCCCTCAGAACCACAGCTGCCTGCCCAGCTGCGCAGGGCCGCATCCTCAGGCCATGCTGGCCCCAGCAGCCTGACCACCTGGCGGAGCCCAGGCTTTCACTCGCACGCAGGCTGTTTCTCACGTAGCAGCTCTGCTTCACAAAGGCCAGGAAAACCCAAACAGACACGTTGCACAATCGCCCTCAATTCTGGCCCCAAAGGTGCCCGTGGCTGACACCCGGGCTGCTTCCCCCACCGATTTTCTTTTCATTTTCTTTCAATAAAATAGCACAGGGCTGGGGGGCAGCTGGGCAGCAGAGCCCTTGCCTGGCATGTGCAGGGCCTGGGTTCCATCCCAGGAGAACCTCACAGGGTTCAGGAGGACCTCACAGGGTTCCATCCCAGGAGAACCTCACAGGGTTCCATCCCCAGGAGAACCTCACAGGGTTCCATCCCAGGAGAACCTCACAGGGATGGTTCCATCCCAGGAGAACCTCACAGGGTTCCATCCCCAGGAGAACCTCACAGGGATGGTTCCATCCCCAGGAGAACCTCACAGGGTTCCATCCCCAGGAGAACCTCACAGGGATGGTTCCATCCCAGGAGAACCTCACAGGGTTCCATCCCCAGGAGAACCTCACAGGGATGGTTCCATCCCCAGGAGAACCTCACAGGGTTCAGGAGGACCTCACAGGGTTCCATCCCAGGAGAACCTCACAGGGATGGTTCCATCCCCAGGAGAACCTCACAGGGTTCAGGAGAACCTCACAGGGATGGTTCCATCCCCAGGAGAACCTCACAGGGTTCAGGAGAACCTCACAGGGTTCAGGAGAACCTCACAGGGATGGTTCCATCCCCAGGAGAACCTCACAGGGTTCCATCCCCAGGAGAACCTCACAGGGATGGTTCCATCCCCAGGAGAACCTCACAGGGTTCAGGAGAACCTCACAGGGATGGTTCCATCCCCAGGAGAACCTCACAGGGTTCAGGAGAACCTCACAGGGTTCCATCCCCGGGAGAACCTCACACCGCCAGCCTTCAGGCTATGATGTCATCTACCATCTTCCGCATCTGTAGCGCCTGGCCACCTGGCCTTCTGGTGTGAGTGTCTCCGAGCCCTCTCCATGGGCACCACAGCACAGCCACCAGGCCCGCAGGTGCCACCACAGCGAGGCTGCACCGTGCTCAGGGTGGGATCAGGAAACAGCTGCTCTCAGCGAGTTCCAAATGCACAGCATGAGTTCTTGCTATCCCTCGTGCGGCCAGCCTCAGGGACCTGCGTGCTCTCTGGCTTCCAGTTTGCTAAAGGGAATGTCTGTTAAGCCGCTCTTGCGTCTCAATTCCTCGAGGACATGGGCAGCCCATGTCTAGCTGTCTGCCTGTGCCACAGGCCACCTCCCAGTGCCCGAGACCACCTCCCAGTCCTGGGTGTGCAAGCTCCTGCCACTGCTGTGACAGATGGCAGGCTGGAGAGGCGGTGACGACAGGTTGATGCTCTCTGCTGGAAACAGGGGTGTGGGACCCGGTGGCCAGGGCCATGCTCCTCCAGGCTCCAGGATGCGCTTCCCTGCTCCTCCAGCTCCTGGTGGCTCCAGCAGTGGCACCCGTGTCTGTGCCTCCGCCCCACATGGCTTCTTCCAAGTGTGCAGGGGACTCTCTCCCCCATTCACTGGGTCAGGTGCTCACCCTCGTCCAGCAGGACCCTCCTCTCATACCTGCAGAGGCCTTTCCACAAGGCCCCACTCAGACCAGGAGCTGCCTGTGGACAGAGCTTTCAGGGGACACGGTTCCACCCACCACACGCTTCTTGGTGCGTGGGAAGGGAGGTCCCACGCTGAGAGGCCAGGTCTGAGAACCACCCAGGGCCCAGCTCTGAGGTGGCATCAGGCCCAGGTCCTTGGGGACCTAGCCTTGCCCACCTCCACCTTCCTCTAGGAGAGAAGAAAGTCCATCCCAGAAGGACAGGTGACACCGGCCCTTCCTCTGCTGATCCCAGGAACTGTGCCCAGCCAAGCACATGTCCCCAAATGCCCGCAGAGCAGGCGGGGCACTCAGCACCCCACTCTGTCCCACGGCCCCCAGACCACCTTGTGCAGTAGGACACCACCTTGTGGAGGATCTAAGGACCTTGCTGAGGCTACTGGCCGGCCTCATGGGGCTCGCTGTAGGCGCTGCACCAACACCCTGACGTACTTCTTCATCCCTGGGGTCCAGCGGCTCCCAGGCTGCAGGCCCAGGAGGCCCAGCACCAGGACTTGAGGCTCGTCAGCTCGGCCTCCCTGCCCTTGGGCCTCCCGATCCCTCGTCCCTCTGGACCAGTGACCTACACCTGGCAGCAGCAAGCCGGTCCCGCTGAAAGCCCATCCTCCTGATGCCCCAGCCCTGGCAGGACCCCAGGCCGCGTTCCATAGCAGGAAGCCAAGGGCCACAGCACGGTCCCAGCCCCCTCTCTTCCTGTGCGCAGCCCGTGGCAGCTCCCGCAGCGTGAATCCGCACACAGAAAGGCATTCAGTCCCTGCTTGGAAAAGTCGCCTGGGGCCGGAGCCAGCGCAGCACAATGCCCCCTGTGTCCAGCCCCACGAGGCCCCGTGACACAGCAGCCCTCTGTGCATCATGGGCTCCCGATGCTCTGCACAGCCGCAGCCCACATGCCCCTCGGTGGGGCCAGCTCATTCGAGGCCCCAGCCGCAGGCTGCTCTGTCCACCCCAGGGAGACAGGCAGGACCAGAGAGAGCGGCCAGTGATGGCCGCAGAGTGCCCCGCCCACCCGCGCACACGGCCCCGCCCACCCCGCACAGAGCCCCGCCCCCCACAGAGCCCCGCCCACCCCCCACCCCCACCCCCCCGCACAGAGCCCCGCCCAGCCCGAGAAGCGGCCCTGGAGAGGAGGGAGCTGCTTGTGCCTGCGGACGTCGCTGACCTGCTCCAGAACAGCGAGCCCTTCACCTGCTGCCGCAGCAGTGGGTGACCACGAGCATGGACGCAGCTCTGGGCGTCTGCAGCCCATCCCCCCAGCACGGCTCCAGGCGGAAGGACTCTGTCCTGCTGTCGCAGATGGGCAGCTGAGGTTCCGAGGAGGCCCCGTGTCTTGGCAGTGCTGCTTCTATCCAGACCTGGCTTCAGGGCTGCCACCCCTAGGCCCCACGGCTCTGGGTCCTGCTGACCTCAGGCCCAGGACCCCTGGAAGATGGCTTGTGGCCTTCTCTGCACCCCTCACAGGGGGCTCTGGCTGTGGGGCAGCAGGATGATGAGTGGAACAGGTTCCGCTGGCAGGGGCTCACCCTGCGCGGGGACCTGAGAGCCCCTAGCTGAGCAAGTCCAGCTGGCTCTAGGAGGACCAGAGGCACACGCGGCCCCTCCCCCTGGCACCGACAGACCTTCAGGCCCTCCGGAGCGGAATGCCGGGCTCGCCAGGCCAGCCCAAGACCCGCACCCTCCCAATCGTCCATGTGGCTGTCTCAGCCTCTGATTTTGTGGTTGGTTGGTATGAGGCAAAGGCTGAGGGATACAGCATCCCACGGACATGGAGCCTAGACTGAGCAACAGTCAGTCTCTCCTGAGGCAGGAGGAGGCGTCCATCCACACTGAGCAGATGCAGTGCCCTGAGGAGGACGTCAGCCTAGGAGACGGAGGCTGTCGGTGGACAGAGGTCGGCACTGAGCTGCACATCCATCCTCCTGCAACCCCAGGACAGAGGCCCGGCAAATCCCATCCTCTCCGTATAGCAGACCAGGAAGCAAGTCCCCACAAGGCAAGGAGATTTGCGCAGTCCCCGGCCATACTCAAAACCAGTCTCCCTACCTAAGTCAGAAAGTTGTGCTGGTCAAACATGGCGACACCTGTGCAGACATGGCTGGGGGCTGGCGTTCTTGCTCCGACTATGTGACTACTGAGTGGAACCTGCTTGTTTGTTCTCTGAGCTGCTAACACACCTACTATGCATAACTTGGGGTCTTGGAGATTGTGGCACATTTCTTTGGGACATACCACCATTACCACCATCAATCTCATCACCACCATCATCTTCATCACCACCACCTCACCATCATCACCATCACCATCTCCATCACCACCATCACCATCACCATCACCACCATCACCATCACCATCATCACCATCACATCACCACCATCACCATCACCACCATCACCATCTCCATCTCCATCACCACCATCTCCATCATCACCATCACCATCTTCATCACCACCATCACCATCACCACCATCATCACCATCACCACCATCACCATCTCCATTTCCATCACCACCATCTCCATCATCACCATCACCATCTTCATCACCACCATCACCATCACCATCACCATTTCCATCACCATCATCACCATCACCATCTCCATCATCACCATCTCCATCTTCATCACCATCATCACCATCACATCACCACCATCATCACCATCTCCATCTCCATCACCACCATCATCACCATCACCACTACCACCTCCACCATCACCATCACCATCATCACCATCACCATCATCACCATCACCATCATCACCATCTCCATCACCATCACCATCATCACCATCACCACTACCACCTCCACCATCACCATCATCATCATCACCATCACCATCTTCATCAGCACCATCACCATCATCACCATCACCATCATCACATCACCATCTCCATCATCACCATCACCATCAACACATCACCATCTCCATCACCACCATCACCATCATCACCATCACCATCTTCATCACCACCATCACCATCATTATCATATCACCATCTCCATCACCATCATGGCCATCACCACTTCTGTCAGATTGTGGTGATAATGGCAGTGCACTGACTCTACACCAGACACTTTTTTTCAGTACTGGGGATTGAACCTAGGGGTGCCTAATCATTGAGGCACACCCAGCTCAGTTTTTATTTTTTCTTGCTAAGTTGCTTGGGACTCAGTAAGTTGCCGAGGCTGGTCTTGAACTTGTGATCCTCCTGCTTCAGCCTCTGAGCCACTGGGATCATAGGCATGCCCCACTGCACCTGAACCACACCCTCTTTTGAGCTCTCTGCTACTTCACTGTGACAACCACGTGAGGTGGTTTGTATGTGTTAACTCTGTTTATCAAAAGAGAAAGCCAGGGTCCGAGAGAAAGTACAACTTGTCCAAAGTCAGCAGGGCCCGCTGCCCCCACTGACCACCATTATGAGGGGGCAGACGGTGTGCCGTGGCCAGGGGAAGACTAGGGGTGTACAATAAAGTCGGCAGAGTCAGAGGTCAGGGTGGGTGTCTGTCCTGTAGGCAGGCTGAGGTGGCTGAGCCGCCTGCAGGGGAGGCGGGGAGGCTGTGCGGGCCTCACTGCAGAACATGGACCCTCCTCGGGAGAGGTGTCCCACCCTGTTGGGCCACACGTGGCTTCTCTTTCCCCGGGCCTCGGTTTCTTCATCTGTCAGGTGAAGACCCAGGGCAAGTCCAAGCCCAGAGGCTGTGGTGCTGGTCCCTCAGGGTTCCAGACACTCGCCCGCCCTCCAGGCCATGCAGGGTTCAGCAGAGGGCTTCCCGGAGGAGTGGGCATCAGGAGCACGTTCAGAGAGAGAAAGGGCTGCCCGCGTCCGAGGTAAGGGAGTCCAGACCAAGGCTGAGGACGCAGGCCTGCCTGGGGCCGGGCACGGCTGGGGGTGGGGGACACAGGAGCCTGCCGTCCTGATCTGCAGAGGGGGTGCAGCGCAGGTGACGTCACGGTACACAGGTGCACGCACACTCGCACCTTGGGGTCCAGAGGATGGGCGGGGTCTGCTGGCCGGCAAAGCCTGGGATGGGGAGGGAGCGTCCCGGGAGCGAGGACCATCAGGTCTGGGAGACTCGGGGCCTCTGGTGTCATGAGCAGCCGCTCAGTGTGGCTGGAGCTGGAGTTGGGGTGCAGGAGGAAGGGGCCGAGCGGGGGCTGAACTCGAAGGGCCGTGGAGTTCCAGCAGCCAGCAGGTGCCACCTGCGGCACCAGGGAGCCCCGAGAGGGTGTGAGCAGAGGTGTCTCAGCGACACCCGTGCCCACAGGCGTCCCCGCAGCCACAGAAGGCCTCTTGGTACCGAGGTCCACCCAGGGCTGCACTTGCCCCGCAGTCACAGCGTCGTCAGCACACGGCTGGGGGGACTGGCAGCCCCGGGAGCTGCACCTGCGCATTTCACACTCACACTCACACAACCTGTTCTTTCCAAGTAGTCTGCCTGCGGGCTCCGCGCCCAGTGAGCCCAGGGCCGGGAGAGATGCAGGGACTGGCTCACGGAGGCTCCCGTGTGTAGATAGGTGTCCCCACGAGCACCCGCCTGACGCTGCGGCAGAGGCTGCGCTGGGTGGCCACACTGCCATGAGGTTTGGGTGATTGCAAACTAAAACTCCCAGGCAATGTGGAACTGGGGACGTGGGGAGAGAATGACCCTGGACACAGGGAGAGTAACCCAGTCAGGGTCGATGGCCAGAGGGCCCAGCCGGGCTGCTCTGCGCGTCTGGCAGGCCGTCCCTCAGCACTCTGGGCACAGGGACGGAGTAACGGAGGCCCTGCCCAGGCCCGCTCGTGAGACGCCCAGCTGGAGTCTGGACCTGGTTGAGGGTGGGCGAGTTACCAGACCAAGGAGCCACTAGGAGCTGCAGGACCCCTGACCTCCCGTGCTGGTCACAGGTGCGTCACCCCATCACCCGCCGTCCATACCGCGGTTGGCCACCCCGAGCTCCCCCAGCCGCGCTGTCTCCCAGTTCATCTGCTGGTTCCGCTCCCAGGCACTGCCAGAGCCCCGAGGGCTGTCTGCCCTCTGACCCAGGCCAGGGGACAGAGCATAGAGCAACATGGGGCCACCGCCAGCCCGGGCGAGCCTCCTCAAGCTCTCAGAACAGCTGTCCACTGCTGGACTTTGTCCCCGGGAAACCAGAAGGGGACATTGTTGGGCTCCGGCAGCAGGTGGCACAAGCGGAAGCACAGCTTTTCTTCGGTCTCCAGGGAACTGGAGGGCTTTTGTCTGGGCTGGACAGAGCTGGGGAAACTATTCGAGAGAGACAGATCTGGGGAACTTGCCACATTTTTCTAGAAGAATGTTGGAAGACTTGGTGGCCAGGTATGGAAAGAAACCTGTGCACACTGAGGCCATTCATGGCGGGTGGGGGCGGGCGTCAACACAGCCCAGGTGGTGGGGGGTCACGCTGCCCGCCGAGGCTCCCGCAGCACAGAACACATCAGTGTCCTCTTAGGACGGCCTTCCTCGCCGGCTCCAAGTAAAAGGCTGAGCCAAGGGGCTGCAGACCGCAGCTCTCCCTGGGAGATGTGATCACAGGGAGACAGAGACATGGCGACTGGGGCACGGACACCAGTCCCTCCGTGCAGTCACGCTTGGCGTGAGGTGTGCGAGGCACAGGGGAGGCGCCCAGGCTGCCCAGCAGCCGCCAGCCCTCTCCTCCCTGCCCCGGGCTTGCTGTTCCCTGGCCAGCCAGGGCGCCTCCGCCCAGCCCTCGCTCTGCGGCCACCACGTGAAAGGGCCCATTCAGGTGCCCGGCCGCAGGCTTGGGTTTCAGAGACCGCTGCTCCCGCCAGCCCTGTTTTCTTTTCATTAGGGGGTTCCCGTCTTGCAGGTCTGCAGGGCCATCAGGGTGCTCCAGCTGACAGCCCCGAGGAAGGCGCCTCCCCGGGCACCAGTGCCTCCGAGGGGCTCCCAGTGCATGGGGAAACCAAGGCGCACGCAGGGTGGAGATGGCCGAGCTGGGCTGGGGCCTGGGCACCACTGCCCACTGTGCCTCTGAGGTCCAGGGTGGGGCATGTGCCCAGGCAGGGTGCACCGCAGCCTCCTAGGGGTGCCCCCGAGGCCCAGCTCCTCACCTGAAAAGGAGTGCCAGGCTGCAGGGAGGTGCGGGCCACACGAGGCCCCGAGGCCAGCTCTCAGCAGGTGGCTTCAGCTCTGCCCCCACCGCCAGGGCTGCCGGCATCACCTGGGACCTGCACTCCATTCCTGTTCCCGTCCTCCCCGTGCCCTTGGGGTCCCGGGAGCATTCCCCCCAGGTCAGGGAGCCCGGAGTGTGCTGGGCAGGAGGACTTCCTGGAGGAGGAGGTGCCAGCCCAGGAGCCCCAGGGGGAAGAGGCTGTCAGTCCCACAGGCCGGGCCCTCTGCCCACCTGTGGCCAGTTGAGGTGCTTCTGAGACAGGAACCCCTCCCACCCGTCTTTCTGCTCAGAATCGGGGTCACCTGGAGTCGGGGCAGAAGCAGCCCTGCTCAGAGCCCGTCACACGCCCATCTCCTGGCACGTCTCTGGGCGGCTCTGCGCACCTTCGCGCCCTGCCCCTTCCTTCCTCCTGCTGCCTCCTCCCTGCCCCTCCCCCGCTCTCCAGCCCTTCCTGGGGGAGCCTCCTGCCCGCCCGGCAGCCCCTGGACACGCCCTGGGAAGAGTCCTCCTCTGCATCTGGTCGGTCCCTTTTGTGCTCTAGGGAGGAAGAGCCGTTCCCCGCCCCGGGCCTGAGGGCAGGGGAGCCTCCGGTCAGATGGACACCCCAGCACAAGGCTCCGAGTCACTGGAGCACGTGCTCCTCCTGCCCTGGAGACCACTGTTGTGCCCAGCTGCTCCAGCCCAGGGACCCCAGGGACTGCAGGGACTGTGAGGACAGTGGCCCCAGGGTCAGTCCTGCCTCCTGGCTGGTGCCATCATGACTGTGCTCCCAGAAGAGCGGGCAGAAGCAGAGGTTGCTGATTTGCCCAAGGACACGCAGCTGGCAGGAAGCAGAGGGAGCCAAGCCGGAGCGGAGGCCACAGTGTCCTCCCCCAGACTGAGTCTGTGCATGGTGGACGGAGGCCACAGAACTGACGGGGCTCTCAGGGGTTCCCTGGAGCCCACTGCCAAGAAGTGGGCACCTGGAACACAGGAGTCGGGCTCCTGCCGAGGGCTGCAGACCACCATTATCTGTCCAGCCCTCTCCATTGACCCCAAGGTGCAGGGCAGAGCACGCAGGCCACCCAGGAGACCTGTCCTGTGGGGTAGAAGCGCAGCGACTCCTCTGCCCCTGGAGAGCTGAAGCGCAGCCTTCCTGCTGCCCACCAGTCAAGGGTGCCAGGCCTGGCCAGCTGCCCTCCCTGGCCCCGGCCTCAGCTCAGCACGCAGGCAGAGGCAGAGTTGCACAGTGGGCTCCCATGCTGTTGGGACGGGCTGCGTGGGTCCAGCCCTGGTTCCCCGCTCTGGCCAGGAGGTGAGGAGCCTGCAGAGCTCAGGAGCTCAAGGCGAAACTTGCTTTGGAACCGACAAGAGGAGTTCCCCGACTCCCAGAGGCCACGCAAAGGCGGGAGGTCTTGTCTCTCAGGAATGACAGCCTGGTGCTTGTCCCAGTCTGTGCCAGGAGAGGACACTGCTTCACGGTGTGTGCCATCTGCTTGTGTCTGCACACTAAGGCATCAGGGCTGAGCCCGAGTGGCCATGTGACAGTATGCCCCTGGAATCTGCTGGAGGTTTCCCGCTCCCCCGCCCTGCCCTGGCGGGGACCGTGGGTTTCACTTTTACATCAGGCAGAAGTCAAGGCCATGACTCAGGAGGCTGCCGGCTCCCCACACCACAGGCCAAAGCCCCTCCCCAAGGTGGCCAGCCCCAGGCCTCCCGCCCCGGGGCCGGGGCCGGGGCATGTGGGGCTCCAGGGCAGCGGAAAGGTGGGAGGAGTCACAGTGAGGCTGGGATGGCTCCCGCAGAGAGTCACTGCCTGGCTCTTCAGCCCCTTCCTGGCCCAAGCCAGGGGCCTTTGTTGGGCAGCTCCTCCCAGGACAGGGGGTGCAGCTCTCCTGTCCTGGGCTCTCACAGTCTTAGGCACTGGAAAGCAGCACCGTGGGGCAAGTCCAGGGTAGCGATGGCATCCAGAGGCCAGCCTGGCTCTGCCGCCCAAGGACAGCAATGACACCAGGGTCCCACCATGGAGGAGTGAAACGTGGGGCCAGAGGACTCCTCTCCATGGGACCCACTGCTCTGTGTGCTGTGAGATCTCTGCCACATGCCACCCCCAGCCCCAAGTTGTGACAGCCAGACATCTCCAGTCACAGTCAGGAGAGAGGGGCCAAAGGGTCAGGACAGGGGCAGGGGGCCTGTGTGTGTACGTATGTGTGGCCTCCCTGGCAGGGGAGAGTCCTCTCCACACCTGGCCCAGGTAAGCACAGGTGAACCCACCATTAGGATCCACCATTAGGAGTGGGCGCCGGGCGAGGCTGCCGCTTCTCCAGCCACCAGCGTTCAGTGCCCAGGGCCCGCCGAGCATGTGCACATGCAGACACACACTGGTGTGTCTGAATCAGGGAGCCCCAGACCAGCCGGAGCTGGCCAGAGAGAGGACAGACGCCAAGGACCCCTGGTTCCAGGAACCGGAAAACCCACCCTGACAGGTCGACTCAGGGCTTCCTAGCCCTTCTGCACTGTGCCCCTGGAGAGGGGACCCCAGGCCCCACAGGCCAGAGGCTGCTGCAGAAATGGGGTCTGGGGCTGCAGGGCTGGCCCCGCTCGGTCCACACCAAGCCCACCTGCAGGAGTTCCTGGCCCTCTCACACCAGCCCTGCACAGCTAGGAAAGCAGCTTTGATCTGCCACGTATTTAGCTCATTATAAATTGTGCATGGATTGTTCAGCAAGGGGCCTCTGCAGACCAGAAGGCCAGGAGGGGCTGGGGCCAGGAGGGGCTGGGCAGGCCTCCGCCAGGTTCTGAGGGAGGCCCTGTTCGCTGGCCACCTTGCTTTGCATGACAAAGGTGTTCCCAAGAGGGGTGAAATGGGAACTGTGTGAGGGGAGGCTCGCTGGGCTCAGGGCCTTGGAGGACCAAAAGAGCTCCTTTCTGTGCAGAGCTCCCTCCACAACCTTCTTCCTAGAAGCCCACAGGTCTGTGCCTCAGTCCACCTGAAGTGGGGCAGCCCAGGGCACTTTGGCCTGGAGGCATGGGCCTCCTCTGTGCTCAGTCTCCTCATCTGTGAATGAAGCCCTGGAATAGAACCCCCTCCTCCACCTGGGATGTCCCTCCTCCCACCTCCTGTTCCACAACTCACTGGCCAGCGGGCAGGGGGCTCAGAGTGAAGGCCTCAGGGCTTGGGGGAGTGCAAGGTCCCACCTGCCAGAAAGTGTCCCATGGGTTCCTCCTCCCACCACACCTTTGGGGTGCCAGCCTGGAGGGCCTCAAACCAGCTGTGACCACCCCTTGCCTCTGAAGGTCAAGGACATGTGTAGCCTTTGGAGGAAGAGGTACCAGAAGGGACCAGACAGCAGCAACTGGAAGCCACAGGTCGGGGGCAGTTTTGAAAAAGCTGTGCTAATCCAGCCTTTCCGCCTCTGCCCTGCCCGCTGGGAGTGGGCTGTCCCGCAGCGAGAGGGGACTCGGGTAGGAGACGTGTCCATTGGGGACCACTCTGACCAGGGGGCTCCCGCGAAACCCACACCTAGGAAAAGCGGCACTAAAAATAGCCGAGGGGGAGGGCCGTGTAACCCAAGCCGGCCTGAGCTCCGCCGACCCGCGGGCTGCCGGCCGGCGTCCGGCCTCCGCGAGCGCTGGGCCGCGGACTTGGCGGCGCGCGCCTGGGCCGGCTGCGCGGACCTGGGCAGGGTGGAGCGGCTCTCCTCTCCTCTCCTCCCACCCCGCCCCAGGCGCAGCGCGGCGGCGGGGCGGCTCGGTGCCCGGCGGGCGGGCGGCCCGGGCGGGCCTGCGGTCGGGGATGAGCCCTGCGCCTCCGCGCCGCAGAGGCTGGGGCTGCGCGGCTGGGCGCCGGCGCCCCGCGCGTCCCGGGAGCTCGTCTGCGGCCGCCAGCGCGGCAAGCGGCGCGGGCCCCGGAGCGGGAGGTGAGTTCGGGCGGTGCCCGGGGGACCCAGCTTGGACGGGGCGGGGGTGTCACCAGGCTGCGTCGCGCCCTGAGCCCTCGGCGGTGCGCCGGGGCCGACCCTCCGCCTCGCTAGCGCGGCCGGGACCCCGGGCTACTGGCGCGCGGGGCGGGCAGGGCGGCCTGGCCGCTGCGCTGCCCCGAGCCTGGGCTGGCGGTTCCGGGCCGGCTCCCGGCGCTGTGCGAGCGCAGCCCTAGTCCGCAGATGGTGCAGAGCGGGCCGCGGAGCGGGACGGCGGGGCTGCGGGAAGCGCGCAGGCGGCTCATTCATTGCGGGTTGGAGCGGTTTGTCCCCCAGGCGGCTGCCTCCTCCTCCGGACTCCCCGGAGCTGCTGGCCCCAGCCCGGGAGGCAGCAGCAGTGGCAGCGCCTGGGATGCCGGTGGGGTCTTTCTGGTACCCGAGGGGCTCCACGCAGCTGGTTTCTGCCTGGAGGCCCCAGAGGCCACACTGCGTCTCTCGCCCAGCCCAGTGCCTCCAGGGCGGCTCCTTGCACCCAGAGAGTTGAGCTGGAGAGACCCGTGGGGACACTGCGCCCCGCGTGGCCACGGCTGGAAGGGAAGACTAGGAGGGCTCACAGGGTCTTCTCCAGTTCTTTTCCCCCGCAGCCCAGACCCTGGCCCTGCACCCTGGGCCTGGGGGAGAGGGACGCCCCCACAGGGCGCACTAGAGGCAGGGGCAGCTGGGCCCAAGGAGATCGCACAAGGCTGAGGCAGCTGCTGGCTTTGCTGTAGGCGCTCCTGCCAGTACTGAGTAGAAGCCGTGCCACGTGTGATCGCCTTGGGGGTGGGGGGAGACGGTACTGAGTTCGGGGAAGAAACAGAAGGTCCGAGTGGTCATGCTGCAGGGCAACTAGGTGGCAGAGTTGCTGACAGCCCTTTTTCACTCTGCCAAGGTAGACTCTGGTCAGTTCTACTTGTTAGCTGGACAAAGGTGTATTGAGTTCCTGTCTGTGTCCTGCCCTGCCCAGGTGCACCAAAACAGGCAAGACCCTGCCCTCCTGAAAATAACCGAGATACCAGGTAAAATGCCTGGGTGGCACTGGACAGAGAGGGCTGGGCGTGGAGGCGGGAGGCTGGGGCTGTGCTACTCCTCCAGGGAAGGCAGCCTCTGAAGGTGGCCAGGGAGGGAGTGGCCTTCCCTGTGAGTGTGAAGGGAGAACCACAGGCCTGAGCCACACAGGAAGCCCGGCCATCCTGGGGGAACTTGGGCCCCGGCAGAGAGCCTGGGAACCATAGGGAAGAGATAGATGTGTGGCCAGCATGACTGGCCCCTGGGCTGGCCATAGTCCTGGGTGGCGTGCAGACCAGCAAGTCCCAGGATTTCAGGGTCAAGGGGAGCTTAGAGGCCGTGCGTGCCAGCTGCCCGTCCTGCTTGGGTGTCTGCAGACCTGCCTCCTGGGTCCCGACTGCTTGCACACCCCCAGCACCAGGGACTCCTGGCCCCAGCCTTTCTGGCCATCCTGCCCTGGAATGCAGGGAGGGCGAGGGCGTGCTCTGCGTCTGGGTGAGCAACACAGCGCAGCAGCCACCTTAGACGCAGCTGCCTCTGCAGAACTGACACGCCTGACCAGTGTGCACCCTTCCTGCCCTGATGTGCCAGGTCAGTGCCTGGAGAAGTTCATGGCCCCTTCCTCAACTCCAGGGGGTCCAGGAGCAGAGGCTCCCCCTCCCCCTTTCCTCTGTGATTGTGCCTCCAGGGACAGTGCCAGAGACGGCCAGCCACCCCTCCAACTGCAGCTCTTGGCTCTGAGCCACACCTCCCTCCTGACTCTGGGTCTGACACTTTGGAAGAACTCCGTTTCCCATCTGCCTCCTCATCCTCGACCTGAGGCAGAGACTATGGGGGAGGCCATGGATGGATGTGAGAGCACCAGCTCTGCACACAGGGCTGTGTGACCTTGGGCAAGTCACTGAGCCTCTCTGAGGCTTGCTTTGTCCATCAGGAACAGCAGTCTCTTCCAGGGATCCACAGGACAGGCTTTCATGCAACTTGTCTAGGCCCAGAATGGTGGGTGCTGCCACCACAGTCACAGCAGGGACCTGGGGACACCACAGGTCTGGGGAAGGGTCTGAAGATGTAAAAGATCTCCAGAGTGCCAGGCTCTGGCTGGAAGTCCAGGGAGATGGGTGGCTCTGTCCCCTGCCTCACCCTGCTTTCTTCCAGAGGTGTTGGGCAGAAGGAACTGGGGGACAGAAGCCAACTGGGTCCAATTCACCCCCGCCCAGCCCAGGCCTCCAGGTCCACCTCAGGAGACTCGCCCCCCTTCCCACCTCCACTGTCCCCACCTCCACTGGCCAACACCCCAGTGGCTTCACCTTTAGGCCTGTCCACCTGTCCTCAGCAGGTCTCACCCCACACCAGACTGTCCGCCTTGGAGGACAGGCAGTCCAGGGTCAGGTCCCCACTGAGCCAGGCTTGGTGGGTGCCCAGCGGTCACTGCAGGGCCCTGGTGGCACCTGGGCCTCTCTGTCAGGCGGTGCCCCCTGAGGGTCTGCACCAGGCTCCCGGCCCACATCCAGCTGGACAGCCCACATGGTGCCACGTCTCCAGAGGCTGTCTGCTCCCAGGCCCCACAAATGCCCATGGCCAGCCTCCTTCTCTGGTGGAGCTGACCACTCCACAGAGGACTGAGACGAGTGTGGTGGGGTCTGGGACTAGGTGAGGTGGGCTTGCAGTTGGCAGAACCTGTTTCTTTAACCTCTCCCTTCCTAGTTCACCCTTACTGTCCTGTGGTGGCCACAGCTGGGCTGCAGCAACTGTCCTGGAGGACTGCTGTGACCTTGCGCTTCAGTCCCACCTTGAAGTCAGCTAAGGACCTGCCATTTCCCTGGGTAGAAGGAAAGGTGGACCAGTACCTCTGGCCAGGTTGTTCACTGCACAAGGGCACCCAGCCCATAGGCTGCTGACCAGGCCCCAACACACCCCAAGGCTGTGCCCACCCAGGGACATACCTTGTCCTGCACACCCAAAGGTGTCCAAAGCACCAGTGTTGGCCCCCGTTGAGATGTGTGTGCTGTACAAAGACTGTGTCCTCGTTCCCAAGGACTCTACAGGCCACCCCGTTCCGTGTGCTGGCTGGACACTGTCCCCACAGGGGCCCAGACAGCTGAGGCATCTGTCATTTCCGACTTGGGATCCCCTCCTCCCTCATCAGGTGCTGTCACCCGTCCAGGCTCCCCGACATTCTTCTGGGTCAACGTCACGCCCGCGGCCTCCCCCTGGGCCTGGGTGCGCCAGGCCACCCTGGGGAGTGGTGGGAAGCAGGGTGGGCAGGGACCCAGCCCCGGGAGCTGGCGGCCCCCGGCCGGCTGTGGTCAGCACTGAGCGTTCCTGCCTCCAGATGTTCCTCAGAGCCGCGGCTGCTCCCCTCCCCTGTCTGCTGCAGTTGCTGGTCCCGAGTCCCAGGGACCAGAGGGAGAGGTCAGCCGGGCGCTGGCAGGAGCGTGGGGGCTGTGACCCCAGCGTCACACCAGAGGCTTCCTGCCCTCGCTCCCAGCCTGGCTGGGTGGCAGGGGGCTCCGGGACCTCTCTCTGTTTAAACAGAGCGGGTTTCGGGAGGAGCCCGAGCACAGCCCTGGCCGGGGCTGTGGGGAGCCAGGGGCTGGGGTGGGGCTCGTGGGGAGACGCGGGGGGCTCAGTGCCCGCCCAGACCTCTCCACCACCAGGGCCTGAAGCAGGAGGCGCTGGGAGGGAGGCCTCCTGCCCTCCCCCAGGAGGGAGCCCGGCCCCGCTGTCTCCACCTGCTGGCCAGGCGGGCGAGTTTGGGGTCTCTGAGCCCAGGGCCAAGTCCCTCTTAGGCCACAAGCCCCAGCTGTGTCACCAAGGGTGCCAGGGACTGACCCCAGCCCTGCCCTGCATCGCGCCTGGCCCAGGAGTCGCGCCCAGGGAAGCAGAGAGTGCGAGCTAGCGGCTGCTCGGGCCAGGGACAGGTGAGGCCGGGCAGTAGTGTGCGTGCAGGGAGCCGGGAGCTGTGCCCGGGAGCTCCCTCGGCCTCGGCCCTCCTGCCAGGCGGGCCGAGCCAGCGGCAGGGCGGGGGACATTCCGTCCCCTGGCCGCCTCTCCCAGCGCCTGTCCTGTCTCTGGCTGCTTAGGGCCAGTGTCCCAGCCAACAGCCAAACAGAGCCCACATTCATGAGTGGCCGTTGGGCCCCGACCGCCTGGGCCCAGTGGCCTCCTGAGAATGGACGGTGGGGAGGTCCCTGAACAGCACTTTCCGCATTCCTCCAAGGCTGCCGGCCGAGGTGGCCGCCCGTAAACAAGGCCTCTTCACAGGCCCTGGACACGGCCCCTGAGGCTGAGGACAGGCCTCTCTGCCTTCTGGAGGGCAGGAGTGGGGAGTGCTGGACGCTGGCCGGATGGCCTGGTGTCTGCAGGGCCAGGGTGTCGGAGCCCCGACTGCCTGGGGAGGGCGCTCCCCGTGGTCCACCTGAGAGAAGCCCGGGCTGCCTTCCCAGCCTCCGGCCTCGCCTGTCTGCCTCCTGACTGGTCCACTGTCTCTGGACGTCTCGGGTGGCTTTAGTGTCCAGCCTCTTGCTGAGCCACCCGAGTCCCTGCAGAGACCTTGCAGGTGTCCGAGCGCCAGCCGAGGCAGGCACCTTCTCCAGATCCGGCCACACCGTGGGTCGGCCGTCCCCCCCAATGGCACGGTGACCGTGCTGCTGTGCCTTTGAGTTCAGGTCTCTGTGGGCGTGGGCTCGTCACCCTGGTGGGCCCTGGTGAGTGGACTGCTGGGCCCGAGGGGCTCCTCGGAGGTGCCCGGAGCCTCCCCTGGCTCCCGGCCCCGGTGGGTGAGGCCCTGCCTGAGCTGTGCTGTTGGGAACTGGGCTGGGTCTCAAACTCTGACCCCATCAGGGAATGGAGGCAGAGATGGCAGCCACAACCCAGGGCCTCGCCTGTCCTGCAGGAGGCCCCATCTGTGCCCGCCCCCAGCCTTCCCAGGAGCACCCAGTGAGAGGTTCTAGGCCAGCCAGGCTCCACCTCTGCACGGGCATCTCCCGCACGCCCACCGGAGCAGCCCACTGCCCAGATGTGCCCCCTCAGCTCTGACGCTACCTCCGAAAGGGCCCACGGCCATTGTGGGGTCTCTGCACTTGGGGAAGCTGAGGACCAGACCCTGAGGGGGCTGCTGCCTCTGAGCCAACGTCATTCCAGGAGGCCTGAACGGACCCTGTGCCCAGCTATCACGGGTGGCCGGAGGCCAGGTGGCCTGTGGAGTCTCAGCTCGGGTCCCAGGGCCCCGTGTGGCCCGCGGTCCCTGACCCAGTTCAGAACGCACCATCAGAAAGGCTGTCACCCCAGGGAGGCTGGGTGCCTGCCAACAGCCCCCAGCAGCAAGCAGTCGAAGGCCAGGGGCTTGGCAGGCAGCTGACCCATGTGGCCATGAGCGCATGGGCCTCTCCACCCCCCACAGGGGTCGGTGTCCCTGCTCAGGGGGCTGCACCTGGTTGGATAAAGGGGCAGGCTGCACTCTCCCTCCATGGGCAGGCCTGTCCTGGCTGTGGGAGGACAGTGTGGACACCACAGGTGAGGGCCTGTGTGCTTCAAGAAGGCGTCTAACAAACACTGGGCTCTGGCCAGGAGGCACACAGGTGCGTGGCATGGTGACGCCAGCTTCCCTTCCCACTCAGCACGGCCGGCCGGGGACACTGGGGCATGGAAAGGGGAGGCCATGCAGGCAGAGGGCCACAGGCACTGGGCTGGAGGCCAGGAGGAGCAAAGGCGGCGTTCCGGGTGGTGGGCAGTGGAGGGGTTGCCGGGGCTGGGCCTGGGGAGAGGCAGGGAGGCACCCGGCCAGGCCTGGTCCTGGGGAGAGGGTCAGGATGCGCGATCCTGTCCTCAGTCTGCAGCCAGCAGCAGACCTGCCCCACCCGACGGGCCCTTCAGCAGGCCTCCAGGGGGCCGAGGGCTCAGGTCAGGGCTCAGGTCAGGGCCTGCCGGGCAGCGGGTCTCCACCCCGAGGTGGTCCTCACAGGAAGAAGTGCCGTGGCTCTGCTTCAGAGACGGGAGCCGGGGCCCAGGGAGGAGAGGGACTTGCAGGACTCCCTGTGCCTGTCGGCCCTTGCACACCAATGGCCGCGGCTCCCAGGTGAGGTGTGCCTGCAGGGCACCGGCCAGGCCTGGCACCGGCGGGATGCTGGCCCCGTGCGCGTGGCCCATGCTGAGCATGGATTGTCACCCCAAGGGCCTGGCAGAGGGGACCTCCTGCGCCCCTGCCCCGGGCACCTGCACCGCCTGCATTGGAAAGTGACTGAGCTCCCACGAGGCTCAGACTGAGAAACAGGCAGGAATAACCCGCACGGCCAGCCTCACGAGGGGTCTCCCTTCCCGTGACAGCACTCACTCAGGCAGGGCACCTTCCTCAGATGCAGCCGACCCCCAGCAGCAGCAGCGTCTGGAGTGGGACCAAAACTGAACTGCGCATCCCTGTCTGTCTGCAGTGGCGTTTGGTTGAGCAGCCTGGCCTGCTGCCAGGGTCTCAGTAGTTGGTGTGCACACTGCCCCACGTTGCCCCTTTCAGAGGGCAAACCCACAGAGGAGGCAGAGTCCCAAGTAGGGCTCCCTGGAGCAAGGGGTGTTTGAGCTGGATTTTGAAGGATGACTAGGAGTTCACCGAGCATCATGACGGGAGAGACAGTTCCCCAAAAAGGACCGGCAGGCACACAGGGGCTCTGAGCGACCCAGCGCTGAACACCCATGTACCCCAGTGGCTGCCCGGGGCACAGCCTGTCCTCTGCTGGCTGTTGTGGAATAGTGGTCAGGAGGCAGGCTGTGGACTCCACTCTGTCCCCGCCTCCTGGGAGACCATGATGAGCCACACCACCTCAGAGGCTCGGTCCCTCATCTGTACAATGGAGAGACAGGAGCAGGAAGCCTGGTGGGGCCGAGGCCATGGGGAGGCATGTGCCGAGGCCCGAGGGACAGTCCCCATGAGGGCAGGAGGGGCTGAGTGGCACGTGCGGTCATGAGCTTGGTGAGGACATGGGGAGGGCCGTGAAGATGCCCTCGCGCTTCCCTGGGCCCTGGCGTCTGGGCTCAGATCTGACCTCAGTGAAGCCCTTTGGGGGCAGTGAGTCCTAGGTCATCCTTTCAGACAAAGGGAGGACTCCAGGGAGTCCATGTTGCTGACTCCCAGGACACGTGTCCCTTGCTGGGCCTCCCTGACCCCTATGACCAGCAAAGGAGGCCAGGCTCCATGCTTCCAGGGTCCACTGAGACGGAGGAGGCACCAGGACCCAGTGCGGGGAGGGGGAAGCAGTGGCCCGTGTACCCCTGCGAGCAGCAGGCCCGGCATGGCCTCTTCTGCTGGACTTTCAGGAGGCGGCGGGAATCTGGACCTTCCTGTGCAGTCTCCTGTTTTGAAATGCCAGGAACTAATCTGGAAGTTTTGAGAGAATGTTCTGGACCCTGTGCAGGCCAGGAGTGCGCCTCGGTCAGCGCTGCCCCAGCAACACCCAATGTAGGGTGTGAGAAGATGGCTCAGGTCACCCGGGAAGCAGAACGTCCCCCGGAGGCTGCACCTGGAGATGGGCGAGGTGCGCTGGGCGGGGCCTGCCGCACGTGCCCACAGCCTCGGCTCACACGCAGGCCGTTGGCAGGGGCCGCGAGACAAGGCTACGCAGGTGGCCTTCAGTGTCCCGCCGGCCGCACCTGGAAACAGGCGCAGGTGAAACGGTCTCCTTGGACAGTGTGCTCCAGACGCCGTTCCAGCACGCCACCGTGTCCCCGAGAGCTGGCTCCAAGTCTCCCTGACGCGCGCCTCTTGGGTAGAGTGCCCACACGGCCACGGCAGGTCTCTGTTGGCCACTCGGCCTGGCCAGGGCCTCCAGGGCCTGGCCCCGCCCACTGCCCCTCACCCTGGCCCTCCTTGCGCTCTGCAGCCCTCTCGCGTCTGTGGTGGCCGCCGTCCTCTTCCCTCTCCGGGACTCACTTCCCAGGGTGGGGTCAGTAGCCCCGGATCAGACTTGGGAGCTGGATGACCCTCGGATTCCCTCCTCCCAGCCAGCGGGGCTGCCTCCTCACAGGCCACGTGCCCACCTGTGGCTGTGGCCCTGTGACATGGCCCTCGCAGCCCAGTCCCAGGCCTGGCCGGTGCTGTCCCCACACCCAGTTCCCTGCTCAGGCCCTGCACGGGCACCTGCTGTAGGTCGCTTGAAGTGCTCGGCGGAACCCACTCCACTGGGCGCTGCCAGGACCTCTGTTGTCCCTTTGTACATCTACCATTGCAAGCTGGTTCCTGGGGCTTAAGACTGTCATCATCACTGTCACCGTCCTGAGTCCAGGAGCCCAGCCAGGCTCTGGTACAGAGTCCCCAGGAGTGTGGACATGGAATAGGTCCAGGCATGTGTGGGTGGGTTGCTCTCTGCAATCTCAGTAAACATCTGGCCACAGGGCCTGGCAGGAAGCTGACCTCCGGGCACCACTCGGCGGGCAGCCGGACAGGCTATAAATACATTCTGACCCCAGACCAGCCCACAGGCATTCCTGCCCCGCCCGCCCTAGAGTGCCCTCCCAGAAGAAGAAAGGCAGCTGGTGGCCCCTGAGCCTGGCGGAGGCGACCACTCCCGGGGAGTGGGGACATGCCACCCAGGTCAGCTCAGGCCCTTGGCGACCGAGTGCTATCTGACCAGGGCCTGCCCAGCCCCTGGAGGCCACATTTAGTTCTGGAAGGGCTCCCTGTGCCGACGGCCTGCTTTTCTTTGGTGTCTGGGCTGTATTTATGCCGGGCGGGGGCCTGGGGACTAATCAGAGTCTCTGGGGGCTGCGGGCTGCACCTCCGGGGCAGCCGACGGGACCCGCTGAGGAAGGCAGGTGGCCTGGCCAGGCGGTGCTGCTGCGTGTGCCCCAGGAGGGGCCAGCGGGGCTCAGCACGGAGCCAGGGCGCTGCGGAGGCACTTCACCTGCGGGAGCCCAGGTTTTCCTGCCCTGGCGTCACAAGGCCTGGCTCCTTGGGTGGACAGGGACCCTGTGGCTGGCGATTGGTCTGAAAGGGCCACAACCAGCCATCGCTGTCACCACGGAGGGTGGAGAGGGCACTGCTCCACCAGCCTTTGGCAACCCGGGAAAGGCCATCAGGTCCCCAAGTGCAGATGAGTGTTGGCCTCAGACAGGGAGGGCTCAGGGTTCACCTGCTCTGACTGAGGGACCGGGGCTCAGCACGTCCCGGGTGGTGGTGGCGGGGGACACAGGCCAGCAGCATGGCCCCTGGCCTTTAATATATTCGTTTTTGTGTTGTGCTGAGGATGGAACCCGGGCCTCACACGTGCTGGTCAGCTGCTCTGCCCCGAGCCCAGCCCAGCCCCTAGACTGGACTTGTAAACCTGCTCCGTGGGACGTCCCTCGTGATTCTGACCCTGCCTTTGAGGCCAGGGCAGCAAGGGTTAGACCTGTAGGCCCAGGCAGGATCTCCGTCCTGGCCGCTGGGCCACTCAGGGCCTCCCGGTTGGTGAGTGTGTGGCATACTGGCCGCACCTGTGGTTGTCTTGCCCCGCCGAGGCACAGCTGGCATCAGGGACCAAGAGCAAGCAAGAGCCCAGGGGAGTGTGGCCGTGTGTCTGCAGGCACTTGGAGTCCTGTGAACACGTGGCTTTCACAAGGTCCCGCCTCACAGCCCTGCAGGCACCTCTGTCCACTCAGGGCCCCCCAAGCCTCTCAGCTGATTGCACCCCAGCCTGCTCCCCGGGCCCAGCCATGGCTTTGCCTGGGTCGGCTGCCGTCCTGGGCCTGGGCTCGCAGCCATGTCCCAGGCAGCACAGCCCTGGGGCCCCTGTGTGGAAGTGAAGTCTGACCGTGGGCGTCAGGAGGCCACGGCCGGGAAGAAGATGCCCCATGGAGAGCAGGTCAGGGACTGTGTTCAGGCCGGTGTGTAGCTGCCACCGGGTCCACGTGCCCCTGCTCTGGCAATGGTGTTAGGTGCCACCCTCGCAGGGTCCCCAGCTGCAGGCCATCCAGGCTCTACCTCAGCGTGGGGCCCACACTTCGCCTGCTGTTTAGTGCCCATCCTCGCAGTGCCCCCAGGCAGGACATGGGCGGCACTGCAGTCCCCGCCTGAGGCCCAGCAGCTGAGGTGACCTGTCCAAGGTTTGTGGCCAGCAGGGAGGTGGGGTGGCAGCCGACAGGAGCCCTCTGCAGTGCGTCCTCCTCACTCCACGCCGGGCATCGTGCAGCCCCTGGGAACGGCGGGCCGCGTGGCTGGCAGGGCACAGGGCGTGGCCCACGCCAGCCTGCGGTTCTGCTGTCCGTCAGAGTGTGTGCTGCGATCAGCGAGGGCCCAGGCACCGGGCAGTGAGGCCCCTGTACCCTCCGTGGGTCCAGGTCTCCAGGAAAGCCCCCAGCCCCACCTCCGTTTCTGGTCCTGCTTTGGATCCGCTGAGTGCTGCCTCCCATGACCTTTCCTCTGGCCGCTGAGCTGTCCCTTACCTCGCCTTGTGCCTAGTGTCTCTCGAGCATGAGCGACAGACACAACTCAGCACAGAAGGCATTTATGGCTGGCGAGACTGCAAAGTCCACAGAATGAGCAGCTTCAGGCAGAGTCGTCGCCAGGTTCTCAAACAGCACCATCCGAATGTGCTGCCTTCACCTCTGGGCTCTGCTTCCCCACACGTCTCTGACCCCAGGAGTACTTCCTCAGGGTGGCCAAGAGGCCTAGGGGCTCAGACTTTGATGGCCCCAGAGATGAAAGGATGGATAGATATGGAGAGAAGAGGCAATGGGGAGACAGAGATAGATACAAAGAGACAGGCAGAGACACATGGTAGATGATAGATAGATAGATAGACAGACAGACAGACAAACCAAGGACCCTTTGCAGTTTCAAGCAAAAAGGGGAATCCAGACTTCAGAAGGCTGGACAAGGTCCCTGCTGACCAGGAAGGAACCAGAGCTGACCAGGAAGGAGGAGCTGGTCCCTTCTCTCATCCTTAAGAGACAGGCAGAACTAGAGGTCTTCAGGAAAGCCCCCAGCTCCACCTGCAAGTCCTGCAAGTGCCCCTGCCATCTAGCTCCCACAATGCCACGTCCTCAGATAAAGGTGAGGGACAGTCAGGGCATTAAGGGGTAGTGGAGCAGTTGCTTACCCAGATCATCAGTGGGCCAGAGACGGAGTACAGCACATGGGTCCCAGCACCCAGATTATAGTCCCACAACACATGGATGGATGGTGGGTGGATGGATGGATGGTGGGTAAATGATGAATGGATAGATTGTGGGTGGATGATGGATGGATGGATGGATGATAGAGGGATGGATGATGGAGGGATAGATGGATGGATGGATGGTGGGTAAATGATGAATGGATAGATTGTGGGTGGATGATGGATGGATGGATGATAGAGGGATGGATGATGGAGGGATAGATGGATGGATGAATGGGTGGGTGGATGGATGGATGGTGGGTGGATAGATGGATGGTAGGTAAATGATGAATGGATAGATTGTGGGTGGATGATGGATGGATGATAGAGGGATGGATGATGGAGGGATAGATGGATGGATGGATGGATGGTGGGTAAATGATGAATGGATAGATTGTGGGTGGATGATGGATGGATGGATGGATGATAGAGGGATGGATGATAGAGGGATGGATGGATGATGGAGGGCTAGATGGATGGATAGATGGGTTGGTGGGTGGTGGGTGGATGATGGATGATGGATGGATGGTAGTGGATGGATGGGGGTGGGTGGATGGATGGATGGTGGGTGGATGGATGGATGGTGGGTGGATGATGGATGGATGGTGGGTGGATGGATGGATGGAGATGGATGGATGATGGATGAATGAGTGGTGGGTGGATGACGGATGGTGTATGGATGAATGGAGAGTGGGTGGGTGAGTGGATGGATGGATGATGGGTGAATGATGGATGGATGGTGGGTGAATGGATGGATGGTGGGTGGGTACATGGATGAATGGATGGTGGCTGGGTGGATGGATGGATGGTGGGTGGATGGATGATGGATCGTGGGTGGATGATGGGTGGATGGTGAGTGGGTGCATGGATGGATGATGGATGGTGGGTGGATGATGGATGGTGGGTGGGTGGGTGGATGATGGATGGATGGTGCGTGGATGGTGGCTGGATGATGGTGAGTGGGTGGATGGATGGTGGGTGGATGGTGGGTGTGTGAATGGATGATGGATGGTGGGTGGATGATGGATGGATGGTGGGTGGATGATAGATAGTGGGTGGATGATGGATGGATGGTGGGTGGGTGATGGATGGTGGGTAGATGATGGATGGATGGTGGGTGGGTGACTGGATGATGGATGGTGGGTGGATGATGGATGGATGGTGGGTGGATGATGGATGGGTCTTGGCCCACTCTTTTGGCTCAAGTAAGCAACCAGTGCAAGGGGCCCTTAGGCAGAGCTGGGTCCAGGTGCTCAAGCAATGGCAGGATCTACTGACCAGGGGAGGCTCAGCCCCACTGGACCCACACGGATGGGGAGGCAGTTCCTAGAAGAAACCAAGGTGTTACTAACAATTGGGAGGCCGGCCGTGGGCAGACAAGAAACAGATGTCCACACAGAGGGGACCTTTGCAGCCATGAAGATGGGCCAGGGTGGAAACGAGGCCAAGCGGGAAGACCCTGCACCCTGGCGGGCTAGGGAGGGCCATGGGGAGGGGCTGGGAGAGGGTGTGCAGAGGGCCCAGGGAGCCTCAAGCACTAAGTGGGGCGAAGCAGGGGGTGCGGCTGGCCCCGCAGACCCCGGTGCTCCGCGTTCCCCTGAGAAATGCAGATGGGGCTCGGAGTGTCCGGCACCCAGGCTCAGCCCCACCCCCTGCTGCCATGGGCCACTGCGGCTGTGCTGGCCACAGCCCATCTGCTGCCCCACGACTCAGGCCAGAGCTCTGCGCTCTTGGCCCAAAGCAGACAGGGCCTGCAGTTCAGAGCTGGACGGCTCTGCGTCCCCGACCCCAGAACGGGCACACGGCACTGCTGGCAGCCGGGAAGCATAACATGGCTGATGGCCCTGGGGACTCTGAAGGAAGCTAATTAAAATCAGATGAGAGGAGGGAGCTGGAGGTGGGGAGCCGGGGACAGCTTTCCGCAGGGGGCAGGAGGGAGCAGCCAGGGCCATCACACCAACATGGCCTCCTGTCAGCCCCCAGCCAGGCCCAGCCACCCAGACCAGAGGTGAGAGCAGCAGGGACACTGCCCTTCCTAAGGCCTCTGCTGTCAGGAAACGATGTGGGAGGACATGGTGGGCCTCCAGTGACCGTGTGCAGTGCCTCTGTGCTGGTGGCTCCCAGGTGGCCTCCGCGTGCCTCAGTTTACCCCACTCCCTGGGTACCCTGCTGAGCCTCTGGCCCGCTGCCCTCTTCCTCAGAGGGAGCTCCCTGGTGGGGGGCTGAGGGCTGCCCGTCCAGCAGGTGTCCGCGGGTGCAGAGGCAGCAGAGGCCTCTGCACGTCCTTCCTGTTCCTCCTGTTATAAAAGCTGGCGCTGCTCTGGGGCACAGTCTCGGGGGGCTTGGCCCAGCCCTGAGCCCCTCCCTGGGCCCCTGCGCCCCTCCTGCCACACAGAGGGGCCCACAGCAGGTCGTGCCAGGGAGGACAGGGCCACTGCCCTTGCGTGGCCGGCCCCTCCCCTCCCCGCAGCTGTGTGTGCTCACAGGGCCACGCGGCTGCTGGGCCCTGGACGGAACTTTCTTTTAGCCCCTACAGTCCTCCTTACCTAGAAAGCTGCGTGGACACGGTATTTTTAGAAGACAAACTGGCTGTCTCTGCACTGTTAGAGATGGGGCTTTGCGGACTGGCCCCGCCCAGTGCTGGGGCGGCCAGTGGCCTTTGGGTCTTTGCCCTCCACCCACTGTGCCTCCTGGGGAAGCCCAGCACCCCGTGGCCCGTGGCCCTGGTGGCCAAGCAGTGTGGCGGTCCCCGGGGCAGGCAAGCGGGGGTCTCCCTGGCCGGAGGCAGCTTCTGCCTTGAGTCCGGGCCTTGGAGCCCCGGGGGATAGTCCTGGTCTGTGTCGACCCGCTCCCGGCCACCCACCCGGGCTGTCTCCAGCTCGGCCAGGTCTGTGCCAGGAGCCGGGCCTCCGGCAAGGGTGGTCCCTGGAGAGGGCGCGGCAGGAGCTGTGCGGTGGCATCCAGTTCCATGCTATGTGCACTCTGAGGGGGTCCCAGTGCCCCCAGGCCCCACCTGTGCCCAGGGTCAAGTTCACCCCAGGTGGTGGTGGTGCCTTAGGCCTGCAGCGCCCAGTCGCCAGGTCCATGGCGCCTGGTGTCCACCCCTCCTGAGCCCTGTCCTGCATGCTGAGGCAGGAGGAAAGGACGCCACCTGGCCGCGCCACAGGGACGGCACCCACTCACGCCCGCCTGGCCTCCCGCTCTGCGCAGCTAGCCTGCAGGAGGGGCCGCGTGGAGCAGGAGGAGGGCTGTGGCCGGCCACCTCCCGGGACACGGGGCTGAGCAGGACCAAGGGTCAGGTCATGCCGTGCCCTCACTTCTGTCAGGAAAGTGGACAGGCCTGTCTGCACTTGCTGGGGCAGCGGGAGGGCAGGCCAGCGTGTGCATGGTGACGGCGAGGCGGTCGCTGGCGCTCTGAGAGGCCAGCCCTTTGCCAACTGCTCTGCATGCGCCATCTGATGGACCCCACGAACCCTGTCAGGCAGGGCGATTGCCAGGCCATCTGCAGGCGGGCACACGAGGCTCAGAGAGGCTAAGTAAGTTGCCCAAGGTCACATAGCAAAGCAGTGGGCGTCCCTGCCCGTCACTGGCACCTGCACTGCACGGGGGCCCAGAGGTTGGCGGCCCCACCCAGCAGGGAGCAGGGTCCTGCTCTGAGGGTCAGCCTGCCTTGAGGGCTTCTGCTGACAGTGGTCAGGGCTCAGGGTGCTGAGGCAGGTCCTGGCGGCTACCCAGAGCCACTGGCAAAGTGTCTCCTGGGTGCTGTCTATGCTCCAGACCTGGAGGCTACGGAGGCAGAGGAGGCTGTCCATGCTGGCCACCTGCTCTCAAGCCACCATCTTCCTTCTTAAGTGACAGGGACATCAAGCCACCCTCCTCCTTCCTAAGTGACAGGGACATCCAATCCAGCCTGGCAGGCAGAGAGCCGGCCCCACCCATCACCCTCACCCTAGGGAGGTGCCCCACCCACTGCCTTCTGCTGTCCACTCCAGGCCTCTCTCAGGGTCTCTTGCGTCCCTCTCAGGACACGGAGCTCCAGGGTCTGGGCTGGAAGGCCTTCAAGTGGCCGACCCATGTGGCTTGGGAAGGGGGCCGGGCTGGTCAGGGCCTTGTGGGCCTCCCAGGCTCAGGGTGGCTGGAGACCTGCAGCTGGGCAGGGTCTGCTGGGGCCCTGGAGCGGGAAGTGGAGGGAGCATGGGAGTGGGCAGGCCTGGCCACACTGTGGGCATGAGCCGGGGAGCACAGCGCCCTGCGGCCCATCGCCTGACAGCATGTGCCTTGGGTGCCTCCCTGACCACGGCCCTGGGGCCCAGGTGGGTGGGTGTTCCTGGAGAACACTGCCACCCGCAGGTGCCCTTCCCTTCCGCAGGGACAGGGCCAAGCCCGCGGCGCCTGCTCCCTGCTTGCCTTGGTGGCCAGAACTCAGAACTCGGCCCTCCGAGGCCTCTGGTCACATCCTGGCGGTCTCGGCGGCCTGATCCGTGTCCCCCGAGCCTTCGATAGCGCCTCTGCAGGTCTCGAGAAGTGAAGCTGGACGTGAGGGGAGGGATGGTGTCCTGGGCCCACGCGAGGGGCTGGACTGACCAGAGACCCGTCAGCAGACACGGTGGCGACTGAGGCGCTCCACTGTCCCCTGCACCCCTGCACCCCTCTCAAGCCGCTCCTGGTCATCCTGCTGACGTGGCTCTCGGGCTGCCCCGGCTCTCGGGCTGCCCCTGCCCCAGACAGCCTCCTGCACCCCGTCAAAGCAAACCGGCCCTGGGTGTTTCCAGTCCCACAGAGCATCCCGCTTGCTTCCCGCCTGCTATCCTCCAGCTGATGGAGGAAGGCCCTGGGTGTGGGGGGACCGGGCCATGCAGCTGGCGCCGCCCACAGAGGCCCAGGGAGCAGTGCGGGATGAATGTCAGCCTTATCCGGCCGGCCAGCCCCGCCCGCGGGCCCCTCTGCAGCGGGCTGCTGGGGCAAGGGCTGGGGCTGGGCCCTGGGCAGCAGCCTGGGCCTTGCGGCCAGAGACCCGGGAGTGTGGCCTGGAGCGGGGGTGCCTGCCCAGGGACGTGGGCCAGGCCCCCAGACACAGCTGCTGGGACACACTGGACTGTCCCTCATCCGCAAGGTGGGGAGGGCTTGTGAGGCGTGGGCGAGTAGGCCCTCGAGACAGGACCCGGAGCCCGCCCTCGAAGCGCAGGCCCAGGACGGGCAGGAGGAGGCCACCCAGCAGTAGGGGACGTGCCCACACCTTGCCACGTGAGTGTGTCTCCTGGGCACTTTGAGGGCAGGTACCAAGCGGAGACGTGAGGCTTGATGAGGAGGCTGCCTAGGAAGGGCAGGGGCGTCTGGTGGGGCCAGCGGAGCCGATGGCAAGCAAGGTTGCCTGGCCGTGTGGGCGCACCGTGGGGGGCGGGAAGCCTCTTTCCGTACAGTCCTGGCTGCCCTGAGGGGCTGCAGCATCCCAGGAGGCTGAGGGGTGGTGCAGGAGCCCCGGGCTGCAGACTCGGTGCGACTCCCAGGAAGCCCTGGCACAGATGCCAGCCTGACCTGGCTCCAGGCCCACGGTGGGCGGCCCCACAGTGCGCCCACAGCTGCCCTGTGCTGGTTGCCCCTGGGACCTGCCCCCTTGCTTGGTCTCCTGCTGGCGCCGTCCTGCCGCAGACCAGGAGGTGCTGGGGGCCTGTCACACACCCTGCCCTCTGCGGGGCCCCCACGGCCCCCACCTCAGGCCCGCGCCTCCAGCTCGTTCCCCTCCTGCCCCAGGCCAGACTGCAGGGCTGCACAGTGTCCGCTTGGTCATGGGGCCCCTCTGCACCCAGACCTGGCCACAGCCCGGTGCTCTCCCTGCTGGTGGGCTCTCACGGCCTGCTGTGTGACGCCCTCACCCTCTCTGAGCCGCATGGGGAGCTCACACTGCCCCAGTAGTGATTCTGGAATCTCTGGAACTTTCCAGAGCATGGCAGTCCTTCAGACAGCATGGGGCAGGTGGCCTCTCGGGGCCTGCAGAGATGTGTGTCCGTCTCATCCCCAGCAGGCCCAGGCCTCCCTCAGTGCTGGCTAGAGGAGTGGGCGGGCGGGGCCTGGCAGAGATGGCCTGGAGGCTGCCCTGCCAGGGACAGGTCACCCCAACCCGTGCAGGCTGGGTCTGGCCCCACGGCCTCAGCCCACACAGTAGTCATTTGTTTTATATGAAGTTGTTACCAGAGTGCAAAAATGGGGAGATCTCACTTTAAAACCTGGATTTCTGGCTTTTCCTGAAAACCCAGGAAGGCTTCAGTGCCGGGCACCTCTGGCCGGCAGGACCTGGCGCCCACTCCCTGCACAGCACCCGTGGGAAGGGGCCGAGCAAGGCGAGTCCCCCACCTGCAGCCTCCGGCTGGATGGAGCCTCCCTGGACAGACGTCTGCGAGGCCCCTCCCGTCACTGTCCCTGGCTCGGGGACGCGGGATGCAAGCTGTCTGTGGCGCTTACCTGGTTCCATGCCTTTGGCTAGGTAAGCTCTGGGGTCCAAGCGGAAGGGGCCCAGGTGACAAGAGCCAGGGAGGAGCCCCAAGGGGCAGCTCCAGGGCAGGTCGCCTCTCTCTCTGGCCGGGCCTGGCCCACCGCCCTCCATCTCTGACCCCCACCCCGGACAACCCTCTGGAAGTGGCGGCCCTGGTGGCCAGGAGGGCCAGCCGGGCAGCGGAGGTTCCTGGCTCCAGGTGGCAGGGCTGCCGTATAGACAGTGAATTACAGGCCCCGACGGGCGCGGCGCTGGGAAGGGCTGTCCCCAGGCTGAGTCCTGGCGGCCAGTTTCCAGCACGGCTGGATTCCAGGAGCAGGGACGTTGGTCAAGGCCAGCCCCGTCGGCCTGCAGACCCAGGCCTCTGGAAGAGCAGCGCCGTCGGGCCCTCCCGCGAGGTGAGGTGGCTCCTGTGGGTGTTCGGTCCAACCCGCTGCCCAGCCAGGGGCCTGGAGCTCAGCTACTCGTCCTGGGTGGGTGAAGGGCCAGCGTGGCCAGGAGGGCGGAGTGCAGCTCGCTTCACGGCAGCCGGCAGCTTGCGGGCCACGGTGGGTGGAGCGAGGCAGGAGGGAGCCAGCGTGCGCTCAGGAAAACCCCCAAGCCTCGGAGACCACGCCCCTCTGCATCCTCGGGGTCCCCATGGGACAGCAGGAAGGGAGCACCACTCCACATCTCCACAGAAGAGCCTGGGGCCACAAATGGGCCACCAGAAGGCCTGGGCAGGAGGCGTGAGAGCAGCCACCAGACGTGGGAATTGAGAGGTGATGGGTTCCTGGAAGAGAACAGAAGAGCAAAGGCCCTGTGGCCAGCCAGAGACAGTGCCTTGAAGGACAGGAGTGATGGTGCCCTTGATTCAGCTTGAGCCGAGAGAGCCGGGGCAGCAGCAGGGCCCCTCTGCCCTCTCAGGCCGGGGCTGCTGCCCTGGGGACAGGACAACTCAGGATGCCCAGCAGGGGGGCGGCCCACAACTGGGCTCTGCAGAGCCAGGGGCCCACCTCCGAACAGCCTGGCCAGATGTCCACCCACCACCCAGTCGGCCCTTCCTGGATGGAATCCCAGCCCTCAGGAGAGGGTGCCCGTAGGTCAGCCAGATCCGTGTGGGTCCTCGGAGTGCCCAGAGACTGAGGCCACACAGAAACCTGGCCTGCCACCCAGGAACCTTGCAGAAGATGGTAGCCCTGGGGAGGTCACTGCCTGAGCGCCTACAAGAGACCCCTGACCCGCATCCTCTCCCTGGTGTGGGCCTTAGGGGAGCCCCTTGGTCTCTGAACCTTGGTTTCTCACCTGAGCCGTGCAGAACCGAACTCTCAAGGGGATGGAGGCTGTGGTGCAAGAGAGACCCTGGAGCATGGGCCCCCCAGACCAGGGCCAGTCAGGCCTGCCGCCCGGCCCCAGTCCTCCCTCCTCACCAACCCACCCCTCCCGCTGGGCCTGCCAGGAAGGTGGCGAGCTTGCTGCTGCACCAGGTCCTGCCCCGTCTCCCGGGTGGTGCGCACCAGGACCCTCCCCACCGGGAACTGCCATGCAGGGGGGACTGCAGCCGCCGGGCGCCCTGTGCAGGTGTCCCCAGGGTGATCCCAGATTGGTCACCTGGACCATCTTCCAGGACACGACAGGGACCAGCTTGTCCCGGAGCTGACAAGAGGCCACAGGAGAACGGGATTGGGGTGGGAGTGGGGCGACCTGGAGTGGCCCCGCGTCTCTGGCCTCAGTTTCCTCATCTGCAGGCTGTGACCGAGTCCCCGCTGCCAGGAGTGTGGCCGTGATGGGGGCAGCAGCAACGTCACACCGCGGGCTGCCCAGAGCCTGGGAATCCTCACCCACATGTGCCATGAGGCGGCAGGCGCCTGCCCAGCCTCCCGCCCGGCCTCCCGCCCGGCCTCCCGCCCGGCCTCCCACGGCCCAGCTAATCCTCTTGTCCCTGAGAAGCAAAATCATCATCATTTTTAATTGAAAAAAGAGGCCGATAGGATTCTGAGCCACGGCAGGAGAGTAATCAGCACAGCCCCAAGGCCCGAGGGGGCTCATCAATCTGTCACTCAGGAGACGGGATCCTAAAGCTCAGCTGCCACTGCTGGGCTCAGAGGAAGTGGGCACCAGTGACCTCCAGCAGGGCCACATTCTCCCTTTCCCCAGGCGGAGCCCTCGCCAGGGTGAGATGGGCTTGGTCTCCAGAAGCCAGACAGGTGGCCCTCTGCTCAGGATGGACAGGTCCAGGCTCTGCTGCAAGCTCGTCCCCCTCGCTCTCCCTGGCTGCTTCCCATCCCACCTGCCGGGTCCCACTCCGGGTTAAGGTGTGGTGGGTGACACGGCAGGCCTCCCACCGCTCAGCCCAGGGCTCCCCTGCGGGCAGTGTGTCAGTCACAGGAGTGGGTGCGGCTTCACCAGGAGAGGCTGCCGTCCGGGACAGGCAGCACGTGTTGGTGGCCGTCTGTGAGGATGGAGTGCTAGCCACTGTCCCCACAAAGGCCTCCAGCACTGTCCACCCTCCCAGTCCTCTCAACGTGACCTACAGGGCCAGGCTGGCTGAGGCTGAGGGGCTGGGGCCCAGGCACTGAGCGTTCCTTGTGGAGGACAGGGTCAGGTGGCCTAGTGTCCACTCTAGCCAGAGCCAGTCTGCCGCTGTGTGGCTTCAGGCAGGCCAACACCCTCTCTGAGCTACTCTTCCCATCTGTGAAGTGAACGTGCTGGTCAAGGTACCCCCAAAGCTCCTTGTTCCCGTGCTCCCGGGCGGAACTGCTGGACAGCTCATCTCAGGGAAATACTTCCCGTCTCTGGGTCTCAAAGCGGGTGCCTCAGAGCCTGGGGCTCACTGCGGTGGGCACCACTGTGTCCTGCCAGCCCACACTGCCCTCCAGGCGCTAGCCGGCAGCCCTAGGACAAGCCACTCCTGGGGTTCAGAGCCGCCTAGTCTGGCTCTGTGCCCGCGGCTGGCTGGGGAGCTGGGGCCACCAGTCCCTGTCCACTCCTGTAAGCCCAACGCGCGCGGGTGCCCAGGAGGCTGAGGGAGGAGCCATTGGACTTGGGCTGAGGGTCAGGACAGGCTGACCCTCCAGGTGCCCCTGAGGCAGAGCAGGACTGCAGGGCCGGGAGAGGCAGGCCAGTGTCCAGGAGGGCTTCCAGGGGCCGAGCTGCCCTGAGGCTGTGGGCTGGGTCAGGAGGACCTGGCGCTCCTCTGGAGGGCTGGTGGGTTCAGGGCGCGAGGCGGCTGGTCAGGAGCAATGTCCAGCCCTGAATACTGCCTCTGTGGCACAAAGGGATGGGTAGAGGGCTGCCGGCTCCTGCCCAGGGCCCCACGCCAAGCCCCAGCCCACTGGTGGCCGCAGGCCTCGTGCTCCAGCAGAACCCGGCCCACAGCCACCGGGAGGGGGCGGGACAGACGGCTTCCCGCCGGGCACTCGGCCGGGCACTCACCACTTCCCCAGAGCAATTAAGATAAATGCAGCGATAGCGCAGGGTGCCCGAGCCTGCCCTCCAGGTGCACAGGTAACTGTACCTGCAGACTTACCTGCGTGCTCAGGTGACCGCTGCTGAAGAAAAGCGGGAGCCCGGAGGAAAGGAGGGGAATATTGTGGAATAATGGCAGCCTGTCCGGCCACGGCCCAGGACGCAGGCTGGCCGGGGTGTCGCTCTCATGGCTCCACTCTCCAGGTGGCCCGGCCCTCGTGGACGGGGCCAGGATGGGTGTGAGGGACAGAGGGAGACACCCAGGGCAGGGCCAAGGTCAAGCACCCCGCACAAGGCCCGTGGGCATGGCTGAGACCGTTGTGGGTGACAGTGTGGAAGGGGCATCTGGCCTCAACCAGCATGTCCATCAGAGAGTGACCATCGGCTGAAGGGCTATGCCCAGCCAGAGGTCAGTGCAGGGCAGGCTGAGGAGGCCAGATTTGGGATTCAGTGTCCAGCGTAGTATAACACAGGCGGACTCCGCCAGGGTGGGCCAGCAGAGGCAGAGCAAGGGACCAGCCTTCAGAGTGGACGGGTTGGGCCCCTGGACGGGGCCAGCACTCCAGGAGCACAGCCTAGAGAGGACATGTCTATGAGGGTCCTGTCTGGGCTCTGCTGTGCTTCTCCACCTCAGGTCCCCAGCTCCAGGGCCCGTCCCCACGACGCCGGCTTCTCGCCGCCTCCTTCGTATCCACGTGGGTCTGGGGACGGCAAGGGAGTGGCCAGGGCCAGGTCTGCTGTCGGGGTAGACAGCAGCTGCCCGCCCAGCAGCTCCCACTGTGGTCTCCAGGGCCCAGACCCCTGCCCCAGGACTTCTGCTCTTCTCTGCCCCGTCAAACCTGCTTCCTTGTCCTCTCTCAGCTTCCCTCAGGACTCCCACTGCCCCTCCCGAAAGGCCCGCCTCTTGACCTGGACAAGTGACCCACCCCCTGGCCTCCAGTCCCTCTGTCAGTCTGAGGATAGTGCCGACCTCGTGGGGCGGGGGATTGGGCGCAGGAAGCCCATGCATGGACAGGGCCTGGCGGTGGGCCAGGGGCGTCCACACTGCCGTCATTACACTTGCAGTGTCTCTGACACAGAGACGTGGACACTGTGTCATGGACATGGACATTTCCCCATTTTTCTAACATGGTCCCGACTCTGCGGTTCCCCGCACACCTGAGCCTCCCTCTCTGCACCTGGCTATGACTGACCCTTCAGAACACCAGACCAGCCAAGGCCACAGTGAGGGTACACCAGAGCCCCAGGGCTGGTCAGGCAGGGCCGGAGGAGCTGGCCTCAGGTCCCCCCTTGGGTGACCATCTTCAGGGCCTGGCCTCTTGCTGGGGCTGCCAGTGTGGAATGGCTTGCTGAGCTCTTCAACTGCACCCCACAAGAGCCCACCTCATGGTCCACCTCCACAGGCCCTGGAGAGGCTGGGGGCCCGTCTGTGGAGCCCAAGGCCACCCGTGGCATCTTCCGGGAGCCGCGAGGGCACCTGTGCAGGGGGCTCTGGAGCTAGGCCCCAGGTGGGAGGCAGGGCCAGGAGCAGGCCAGGGTTGGGGGCCAGCTCTGCAGGTCAGGAAGGCCAGGCCAGGCTGGGGCAGGTCAGAAGAGGCAGTGTGGGCCCGAGGAGGGAGAGAAGGCAGGTGCAGGGGTCTGCGTCTGTGGGCTCACCCCTCCTGGGGCAGGCGGCCCCCGTTGCCGCGCGGAGCCAGCCAGCCTGAGAACCCCGGTCTTGAGTTACCAGGGTGCCCGCACGGCCAGTCCAGGAGGAACCGGTCACTTTGAGAGAAAAGGAACTGCCCCCACTCCTCCAGGACTCCCTGGGCCAGCCTGGGACCTGGTCTCCCCACTTCAAAGGGCCCAGCCTTCTGATACCCACACCAACGCAGGGGGATCGCCAAGAGCCCAGGCGGGGCGGGAACTCGAGACGAGGCCTGTGCTGCCCCTCACTGCCCCTGGTCCTCAGGCTCTGCACGGGCACTGGCGGCGGCACGCCCGAGCCCTGGGGTCCTGAAGGAAATGAGGGCCCACCGCTGAGGACCGAGGATGGGCAGGGATGGAGGTGGGTACCCCCAGAACCTGGGACCAGTCGGGGTAGGAAGGACAAGGTGATGGAACTGCTGGCCTGGAGCCCCCTCCCAAGGCACCGAGCCGGTGTGTGTCAAGCACAGAGGGACACAGGGACAGCCCCTGCCCTGGTCCCTGCTAGGCCACATGCTGGCCGGGTGACCTCCCCCAGGCCACTCTCCGAGGCAGCCGCCTCATCTGTAGCTATTGCTGACTCTGTCCTTCTGGTAAGCGGGAGGCCACGAATTGGCCACATACGGCCACGTGCCCAGTGCCCAGCACAGTATCTGGTGCAGATGTGAAGCCTGAGAGTGAATGGTGGACATCTGCCCACCTCGGGAGAGGCCTGCTTGCTGGGGTGCTGGGCTGGCCACCTGGTGCGGAGCAGCCTGTGCGCTCAGTGACTCTCGGGGAGCAGTGGCCTACCGCCCTTCATTGCCTTGTGGTCTTGGGTCAGGGAGGCGGTGCGGCCCAAGGGGTGCCAGCAGGTCTCCAGAGGCTGCAGGCGGGGTGTCAGCAGGGGACGCGGCCCCGTAGAAGGCTCCCAGGGCCACAGAGCTGCTGGGGCTCCCTGCCACTCAGACCTCTGTGGGCCACACGGGGCCACCCCCACACATACTCGCCCTGTGCGCCAGGTAAAAGCTGGAGGGGCGGCTGCAGCGGCTCTCACGGCCCGGCCTGCAAGGTCCTGTCTGTCAGCAGAGTGCTGGGCCCCACCCAAACCCACATCCAGGTGGGGGGAACTGGGGTGCACCTCCCCAGGGACAGGGTCACACCGCACCTGGCCACATTTAAAGCCCACAGGGGTCAATCTGACAGTCTCTCTCCATCTACCCACTGCCCAGCTGAGGCCGGGCTGAGGGACCTGGACCCCCTGCAGCTGTGTGGGTGGCGGTGGGGAGGGCCGGCAGCAGCCCCTCCGTGGCGTGCCCTGGAATGGTGCGGGTACTGAGGGCAGGAAGCTGCAGGCAGCGTGGGGCAGATGTGTCCAGGAAAGGAGGGGACCGTCCACCCCACTGGCTGGCATTTTGCCTCTTCTCCTCGGAAGGAAACACAAGGTGCACCCTCGACTCCTGGCAGGACTGGGCGAGGGTCCGCAGGGAGGGGGACGGAGCCTGCCCACACCCATCTTGTAGTCGTGTGAATGATTGGTCTGTGCCTAAGACAGAGCCATGACAGACCGCAGGGTTCCACTGGCTGACCTGCCTGCTGGCCTCCTGGGGCCCGCCACCCCCGTCTCCCAGGCAAGCTTCCTGCCTCTGGGTGGCTGCGGACAAGGGGGCCGTGCCCTCCTGGGCTCCCAGGGCTTGGCCAGAGCCTCGCCCGGCAGCAACTAACCCTCTTTCCTTTCTCTGCAGCCAGGAAAGCCCTGCTCCTCAGGAGGCTGTGTGTCGACCACACCAAGGAGCCCCAGCTCCCCAGGTATGTACAAGTGGCCAGCCGCCTGGACCCTGGCAGCTGCCCCTGTCCAGAGTCGCCCCTGTCCCGCAGGAACCCACACCTGGCCTCCATCTCCCCACACAGGACGGGGCAGCCGACCGAGAGCCCACCTCCCAGAGCCAGGCGTCCGGGGCTGGCCCCGGCCTGACACCGCAGCTCTGGGCTGGGGCAGATGTGGCAGTGCTGTCCAGTGGTCCCTGCGTCCTGTAGCACCCAGACCCCAGGCCTCCCGGCCCCGATGGCCTTGCCAGAGACGAGGCCCGTGGGACTCAGTGCCTTCCAGCAGCCTCCTCAGCCCAGCCCAAGGATCTCGGGCCCAAGAGCGGAGGAGGGTGTCACCCACAGACGCGGGCTCCCTGCAGCCTGGCCCTGGGCGGGAGTCTGGAAGCAGCAAGGTGGCCAGACCCACCGGGCTGGCCAGGGAGTCAAGCCAGACGGTGCTCAGCAGCTCGGCTCGGCTCTGCTGCCTGGCCACCTGTCACCCAACAGTCATCACTGAGGACAAGACAGGGAGAGGCCCTCCCCCCACAATGGGATGGGCAGGGGCCCAGGGGTGGCCTGGGAGGAAGGGGCACCTCGCCGGGCAGCACATCCCCCTCTGGGCACTGGGGTGGAGTGTAGTGGTGCCCTCTGCTGGGAGCCACTGGTATAGCACCCAGGCAGAGACCTGGGACCCTCAGGCCCCAACTAAGGCAGGACACCCCAGGCGGGGCACTCCAGGGCAGGGCTGCCTGTCCTTGGCTGGATGTGCAGGTTTGGGCCTGGCCCTTGAGCATCCCTGGGAGCCCCACATGTGGGGTGCAGCTGGGTCTCCCCAAGAGCAGAGTCGGCTCTGCCTGCTGGCTGTGTGGTGGTGGGCAAGCGTCCAGGCTCCTCTGCCCTGTTGCAGGCCTTCCATCAGTGACCGCCTCTGCCCTTCATCAGCCTCTCTTCTGGGCCGATGGCCTGTGGAGGTAGAGAGGAGCCCTGACCCCTGCACCCACCATGCAACCCTGGGTCCCGTCCTGAGGACACATGAGATCAGAGTGGCTCTTGGTCAACCGGCGGCACGGCTTGGCTGGTGGCTGGGAAGGGGGAGAATCCGTGAGGTGGGGCAGGTAGCCCAGGGTCACCCTAGAAGGGAACCCCCGGACAAGGTCCTGTGGGGCACCCAGATGAAGACGGAACCGCTGGGCAGATGGGAGTGTGCTTAGGGAAGCAGGAGGGGATGCAGCCAGGCCCCGGGCCTCGCAGACCAGGAATGGCCCAGCCTAGCAGGGAGGCCATGCTGGGCTTCCCCAGAGGCCTGAGCTGGGGTCCTGGAGGCCCTGAAAGGAGCCTGCACATTCTTGAGTCTGGGGACTCCCCAGAGTGGGGCTAGAGACCTTCCTAGGCAACCCCCAGGCAGGGATCTCCAGCCAAGGACTGAGGTGTAGCGGCGGGTCCTCCACAGACCCCCACAAAAGTCAGGTGTGAGCCTCCAAGGAGGTCTTCACGTCCCCCACCAGGGGTCCTGAGGCTGGGCTGCCCACAGAGGCCCCTGAGCAGGAGTGAGCATCCACCCCAACTGCCAGGCTCGCCCCAACCCCACCTGCACGTGAGCCTCCCGCCATAGCCTGGCAGCCGCCTCTGGGGCTGGAAGAGCCCAGGGGTCTTCTCAGACCCTCAGACCCCAGGCGGCCCCTCCCCCTCCCTGTCCCTCCCTCCCCCTCCGATTTTGCCCCCTTTTTCCCTCCCCCTTCCCATCCCGTCTCTCGCCCAGCAGCCCCCAGAGTCCCTGGCTCCATCTGGCATGAAACCCTCTAGGGCCTCTCCAGGCCCTGAGCTGCCCTACCCTTCCCTTAAAGCAGGACGTCTGCGATGGCCACACAGCAGGGCCTGCTTCTGGCCTGGCCACAGCCTCCCTGCTGGGCCAGGGCCATCCCGCCCCACCAGCCCCCATTCATTACTGCCCTTTCCTTGCAGGCTTCACTCAGGACCATGAGAGCAGGCTGCCCCAGGGACCCCCAGGGGGTGAGGATGGCCACCCAGCCCACGCCCTGTGGCCCCCCTCGGACCACTGCATCCTCCTAGCGCCCAGGACGGTGGGGCCATGCCGGGGGAGCGGCCCCGAAGAGCACCGCCCCCAACCATGACTGGAGACCTGCAGCCCTGCCTTGCCGTCAGTGGCCTGGGGCGTCCCCCACAGCCCCTCATCACCCCGGGGAGCAGGACCACCCACGGCCCGAGGGAGGCAGGCGGCCGGGCCCAGGCCCAGGCGCTCCCCGAAGCCCAGCCCAGGCAAGCCAAGGAGGTTGAGCCCAAGGCCCTGCTCCTGAGGACCCAGGCCGGCCCCCGGCGGAGTCACCCACAGGCTCACAGGTGGGTGGTGGGCAGGGCAGACAGCAGCCCCCCAGAGCTCTACTGTCTGAGCGTCACCAGCTCCAGGGCCAAGCTCACCCGAGATGAGACGCCTGAGGGCCCACGGTGCGAGGCCCCTCGGGGCCCAGAAGCAGAAGGTCCCGGGGACCCAGGGGCTGGAGCCCACCCCAGGCCCAGCCTCCCGAGGGCTGAGGCCCCCCCTGCCCCCAAAGAGCACAACTCCCAAAGGTGCTTCCAGGAGACCCCCTCCGGCTTTACCTCCACCGACTATACCTCACCAAAGGCCACCCCAGGGCCCCTGCCTCTGCGGGCCCCCCAGGGCAGCGGCACCAGCCCTCAGGGGCCAGCCCCCCACCCCGAGTTCCAGGCCAGCGGGGCCAATGCCTGGCCTCGAGCTGCTGCAGACCACTTCCCAGGTGCTGATTTCAGGGTCCCTCCCCAGGAGCCAGAGCCTCTTCCTGAAGGCAGCAGGCCTGGCGGCCCTCGGGGGGGCTCCTTCCAGTTCCCCTTCCCATCCCAGACCCTGCCCGGGGCCGGCGCCAAGCCCTTCCCCGCAGACACAGCCAGTCACGAGTGTGCTGACCGGGGGCTGCTGTTCGCCTTCCGCCAGCCCTCGGGCCCATGGCAGGAGGCCGGCGTGGGCACAGCTGCCTACCCACTGCCTGCCCAGCCTGCCCTCTGCACTCTTCCCTGCTACCCCAGCCAGCCTGGTGGCCTCGATGACCCCAGAGACCCTGGGGGTGCCCTCCCCGCAACTGGTGCTACTCACCTGGCCCCAAGCCCCCTCCCCGACACTTTGCACAAGAGCCTGACCAAAGTCCTTCCTGACGGAGCCCCCTTAGCCCATGATGGGATGGCGAGCCCCAGGGCACTCCCAGACCCTCTGTCCCGGCGGCCCTTTCCAGGGCAGGCACATGGAGCCAATGGGGTGGGAGCCAGCCCAGAGCCTGTGGACAGTGAGCTGACCACCCCAGGGCCTCCGCCCACAGGACTGCCCCACCGGTGGGACCCCACAGCAGCCCCTTACCCGACCCGGGCCATGGGCCTCCCAGACACCGCCAGGGCCACATTCCTTGAGGGCCACTCTGGCCCAGGCCAGGGGCTGTGCCTCCCGCAGAGCTCGCCTGTGCCCTGGCCCCAAGTGCTCCCAACCCCTGGGCCAAGCCCCCACCAAATGGAGATACTGAGCCAGCTGCCATGCCCCCGGGGCACCCCCGAGTGGCAGGGGGACAGTCAGGCAGGCCTGAGTGCTGCCTGCCAAACAGCCAGGACCGGGGAGGCCCTGGCGGTGGTGAGAAGCAGCCCTGGACAGCCAGGCAGCTCCCCCGGGCTGTTCCCCTACCGCGGGCTAGGTGACCCTGGGGCCCAGCCCCTGCTTTTCGGGGGAGCCCAGGCCCAGGCATCACCCCGAGGAGCCTCTGGCCTGCCTGCCCCTAGGGTGTTGGGTGCCTCCCCCAGAGAGTCCCCGCTGCCCTCGCCCGCCACCAGCACGGTGGGCAGCAGCAGCTGCTCCTCGCTCTCCAACAGCCCGACCAACCCCAGCTCCGAGGACAGCCAGCCCCCCGGCCCCCTGGGGCCCTCGACTTTCTTCCACCCGCCCCCCCACCCCCAGGAGACTGGCAGCTCATTCCCGTCCCCAGAGCCCCCCCACGTCCTCCCCACCCACTACCAGCTGGAGCCGGCCAAGGCCTTCCCTTTCCCCACAGACGGGCTGGGCGCCGAGGGTCCCGGGGCCGGCAGGGGGCTGCTGCAGGGCTTCCCCCGGGAGCCGCCCCCCTACCCCGGCCAACACTTCTCCCTGAGCAGTGCCAGCCTGGACCAGCTGGACGTGCTGCTGACGTGCAGGCAGTGTGACCGCAACTACGGCAGCCTGGCAGGCTTCCTGGCCCACAGGCACTTCTGCAGGCCGGCCCGGGCCGGGGACGGCTCCCAGCAGCCCCCGGGGCACCCCGCACCCACCACCACCCCCAAGGCTCCCGCCCACATGCACACAGGCCCACTCAGCCACGGCCAGACTGTCCCCTTCCTGATAGCCAGGGATGATCCCCTGAGGACAAGCTACCTGCCCAGCCTAGCCACCCCCTTCCCACTCCCTGCCTCAGACCTGGACATGGAGGACGAGGCCAAACTGGACAGCCTCATCACTGAGGCCCTCAACGGCCTGGAGTACCAGTCGGACAACCCCGAGATAGACAGCAGCTTCATCGATGTCTTCGCCGACGAGGAGCCTTCTGGCCCCAGAGGACCTGGACCTGGGCCACCTACCAACAACGGGTCAGGGGTGACCCCAGAGCACTGTGCCGAGGACTTGCTCCCAGCCAAAGCTGACACACCAGAGTCCCAAGCCCCCTGCCCTGGGGACAGAAGCTGCCCACCCGGAAATCGGCCCAAAACCCGCTCTCTGGGCCTGGTACCCATGGAGGCAGATGCCATCAGCCTAGTCAAGCCGCAGAGGAGAGGGAAGCAGTTCAAGCTGCTTCGTAAAGAACTGGACATAGCCAGTGGCCCCAAGGGACCCTGCCTGAGGCCCAGGAAGAGAGGCCACAGCGCTGAGCGGCCCCCGCCCCGCACCCGGGACCTCAGAACTCAGGCCCGGGGCCACACAGATCCAGACAGCCAGGCCCCGAGAGCCACCTCCCTCACTGCAGAGACCAGGAGCTCCGGACGCCTGCGTCTGCCCGCTAAGAAAGACCCCCGGCAAAGGAGGGCCCGGGGTGGCGCCTGGAGCAAGGAGCTCATCCACAAGATGGTGCAGCAGAAGAGCAGGCTCCCCAGGCGGCAGGCACCGCGAGGTGCGCCCGGCCCCCCTCGGACCCAGAGGGCCCTGCCCAGTGCCCAGGACAGCAGGCTCAGGGAGTGCAATTCTGAGTCCGAGGAGGAGTGTCCCCGCCAACGGGGTGCTAGCTCCCGGGGCCGATCCTGCCCCGGACATAGGCGGGGGCAGGGAGGTGAGAAAAGGGAGGAGGACTCACCCCGGGGCCCCAGGAAAGGCCAGAGGCCAGAAGCCAGAAAGGACAGGGGCACCCCAGCCCCAGTGGGGCCCTGCAGCCCATCAGAGAGCCCCGCTGTGGAGCATGGCCTCAAGCACACTGACGGCCCCTTGGCACCGCTCAACCATCGTCCACAGCTTCCTGCCAACAGCAAGGGCCCAGAGGAAGACCAGCCGCCCTCGGACTTCCCCCAGGAGGCCCAGAGGCCTGCAGCAGCCCAAGAATCAGCCCCCGAGGCCACCAGACTCAGAGACGGGCCCGGTCTTTCTCCAGCCATCTGTGAGAGAGAAGGTGCCAGGCCACCAGCTCCAGAACCAACACAGCCTGGCAGATCCCGGCCACCAGGAAGCCAAGCCCGCGCGCTGTCCACCCAGAGCACTCCCGCCCCAGGCCCCGGGGACCTGCTGGGTGCCCCCGGGCCCCACCACAAAGAGGACTGTCCTGCTGACCATCCAGGAGGGCTTCTGAGGCCCGTCTCTGCCCACCCTGAACCCCACGTCCTGCTTGTTCAGAACGCTGATGCAGGTTGTGACCCTGCTGGCCCTGACAGAGACTCCGTGGGGGGCCCCCCTGCCGGAAAGGAGCCCCACCCCAGCAGCAGCGCATCCACTGAATTGCTCCTCCGACCCAGAGACCTCGAGGGCTGTCTCCCTGGAGGCCTGTGCTCCAGGCCCTCGGCTGCCCACGCACAGGGGGCCAGCCGCGGCCACCTCAGCCCAGACAGCATGGATACCCTTGAGCCGAGACCTCGCAAACATTCACCTTACGCCGCTGACAGCCCCCCGGGGAGCGCCCCCTCACCGCTGACCTTGGAGTCCACATCCCTCTTTGCGGGGCTGCCCGAGGATGGATTCGATCCACCACTGTGCCATGGCCGGTCTGCAGACGGGGATGCCCACACACCCACGGCACCAGCCGGCACCCCCCCAAGGAAACCTCTGATGCACCCTCTCTGCCCACCCTTCTTGCTGTTGGAGGAAGAGGCGCCAATGCTGCCCAGCCAGTTTCCTGGCCTCTCAGGGGGAAAGACCCTGGGTAAGAAGTGTCCCCACGAGGGGCCCGCGCCCCCTGCGCCTGGGAAGGGAAGTGAGTGCAGCCTCAGCGGTCTGTCCGAGGAGGAACTGGAAATCAAAAGACTGGTCAGCGAGTTGGAAAGCCAGCTGCAGAGGACAGAGGACACCCAGGGCGCCCCAGGAGGGCCCGGCCCAGGCCCAGAGCCAGCCTCGACCCCCGGGGACACAGTCTCAGCACTGGACCTCATGGGCCTTGGGGAATCTAATGACCGCCAGGAAGGTGTAGAGACAGGCACAGCCACGGAGGAAGGGGCTCGCGGGGGCTTCCAGGGAGAGTGGCCCTGTCCAGGCCCCGGCCACCCAAGGCAAGTAGTGCCTGCCCCCAGCACCCACGAAGACCCAGGTTCTGGTGCTGCTCTTGGGCCCCCGGGGAGCAGCATCAGTTCCCAGGCAGAGCAGATGGCCAGAGTCTCAGAGAAGGAAGGAGATGGCCGAGACCTCAGTGGGCATCTGGAGGCCACGCAGTCGGCCAGGCGCAGCCCAAACCAGGCACTTCTGTTTCCTAATGAGACAGTCAGGACACAGGGGACGGAGGACACCCCTCTGTGGCTTCCCTGTGAACAGAGTGGAAGGCGCTCCCCCGAGCCCCCTGAGGCAGGGGGGTGCGGCCAAGGTCCCCCTACATGGGCTCGCGGCCACCCTAACGTCTATCTGGCTCCCGACCTCGCGATTCGGGCAGATGGGGATCTGCCTCCAGGTGCCTGTCACCGTGTCACCTCTGAGGAACACTCTGGGGGCGGAGCAGCAGGACCCAAAGGGGCTGGGCTCCTCTTCCCCATGACAGAGGGGCCTGGATTTGAGGGCAAGGGGGCTGCCCCAGCACCTCAGGGCAGGGAGCCTCGGGACCCCCACACACCAAGTCCTGGCTGGGTGCCCCAGGCCAGCCCCAGCAAGAGGCCCCAGGCCCTGGCCCCCCTCTGCTTGCGGCCACTCCAGGTCCTGGAGGCGCGAGCCGGGGGCAACGACAGCAACCAGGGCTCACAGGGGGTGCTGCTGGCTGCTGCCCATGGTCCTCCGCACAGGGGCCCCCCAGGCCCAGGAGGGCCCGGTGTGGAAAGCGGCTCCCCAGGGTGCAAGCAGGTAACAGCTGACCCTGCAGCCACTGGACCTCAGCTGGCGCCCCAGGCAGACGGACAACTGGGCCCACCTGGCCAAGCTGAGAAGCCGGAGGGCTGTGGAGAGGCCAGCGGGCTTCAGTCAGTTAACTGGAAGAAACCAGGGGGCCCAGGTAGCCTGGCCAGGTTCAGTGCCCACCCTGGAAACCCCCTGGCCAGGCCGGCCAGGGGCACCCCTGAGCCTGAGGAAAGCCAGGCGCCCTTGGGCCTCGGGAAGCAGGCGCAGCCCACTCCAGGCCCTTCGTCCTCCAGTGGGACTCGCTCGCCACCAGCCCTGATGGCAGCCCACACCCAAAAGGGACCTGAGGACAGAGGTCCAGGGAAGGTGTCCAGCTCAGGCCTTGACCCGCAGCTGCTGTTCAACAGGGAGAGCTCTGCACCCCACGCTGGGGACCTGGGCACCCATGACGCCACGTCCATTGCCACGGCCACCCTAGCTCTCTGCAGCCTCGAGCACCTGCCCGGGAAAGACCCTCCCTCCATGCCCGCCAGTGGCCCAGAGGCCCAAAGCCAGCCATCAGGGCTGCTCCCAGCACCTACCTCCTGTGCCCAGGGTCCGCCGTCCCCTTCTGCCTGGGGCCAGGTGGGAGGGGCCAGCGGTGTGCAAGCCCCCCCAGGTGCAAGGGCCAGGGAGGCCCTGGCAGCTCTTCCATCTTTGACAACAAGCCATTGTGGCCCCAAGGAGATCCTGCCTGGCTGCCTTCTCCTGAGGGCCGGAAGCCCCCAAGACCCTCCCTGCTGCCAGCCTGACCTCAGTGCTGCCCTAACCCCCACCTACAAGGACTATGGCCTTGAAGTTGGCCCACTGAGAACTCTAGAGGGTTCCAAGACAGAGGGACTGGGAAGGCCTCCTGCCTACCACAGCCTTCCACCCCCAGCAGGGGCCATCTCCCCAACAGTGATCACCCAGGCTGCTGGCCCGTCCAGCATTCCCACTGAAGATGGCACAGAGATGGTCAGAGGGCTTTGGGTGTCAGACCCCCACCTGAGCGGAGCCACTGACACCAGCCCCTTCAGTGTGTCCGAGGGTCCCTCCTCGGAGCCCCCAGGCAACACCCCCCTCCTTGGCCACGGGGAAGGGGAGAGCCCCTCAGCTGTGCCCACCCCACCAGGGGCCACAGAGCCAAACCCTCATGCCTACCTAGGAGGTGAGACAGGGGCTGGCAGAGAGGGAGAGGGGGACCCAGGGACACCTGGGGCCAGGCACACTGGCCTGAGAAGAGCTCCCAGAGCTGACACCAGTGGCCCCGCGGGGCCCCCGTCTCCCGCGGGGCTCTGTCAGGGCCAAGCCGCCTCTTCCAGCAGCACAGCCTGTGACCTCAGGTCTGGTTCTCCGCAGAGCCAAGCCAGCGTCCCCCACCTGACACCCCAGAAGGACCCCACACAGAGGCCCCGAGGCTTCCAAAAGAACCCAGAGCCCACAGAGACAGGCCACCAGGAGAGCCACGCCCCAGCCGGGCCCGGGCTACCTGTGACCTGTGAGACCTGCTCGGCCTCCTTCCGCTCCAGGCCAGGTCTGAGCAGGCACAGGGCCAGGAAGCACCCGCCGCGCAAGCCCGCCACCTGCCAGCCCAGCCCTGGGGCACGCCGGGGCCCCAGGAAGAGGAGCCACAAGGGGCCTGGGGGTGACCAACCAAGTCCCTCAGTAACGAGCCCTGGCCGCACCTCTGGGCCATCCCCCATCCAGGGCTCCACAGTGCCTGAGGACACCCTGGGTCCCGAGACGCTGGAGGAAGCCAGGAGGAGCCCTGGCGAGCCCAGGACCCCAGGTTCTCCCCTCGACCAGCTCCCACACCCCCCAGGCCCCGTGGAGCAGGGGGAGGGTGTGAGGGCTTCAGCCCCAAAGCCCAGAAGGCCAGGCCCCCCGGAGGTGGACCAGCTCCCTCCCCAACAGACAGAGAACAGAGAAGACCAGAGGCGAACTGCAGAGCCCCTGGGCTCCCCCAAGCCAGAGGGGAAATGGAACAGGAAGGTGGGAAAGCGGGGGGCTGGGAGAGCCCGGCAGGAGAGCCCTGCCCCAGCCTCCGCAGGCGCGGGTCTAGGAGGGCGCAGCGCAAGCCCAGTGGCGGCAGCCGCCAACCATGCAGCCCTTCTGAGCTGTTGCCTCTCGCGGGAGGGAGCGTGTGAGGCCAGTGTGGGGCAGTGGCTTCGCCCGGCCACTCTGGGGCCTGAGGTCCTAGAGGACGAGGCAGACACAGGCTTGGGGGTTCTGAGTGCAGAGATGGCACCAAAGTCACCCAGAGACCAGCAGCTCCATCCGGGGAAGATGGAGGGGGAGACAGAAGGGGTGTTGCCTGGGGAACTGCGAGCAGGGTGGCGGGGAGCCTCCGCAAGGCGGTGCCGGGGACCAAGAGACATCAGAGAGCCTGAGCTGGCTGCCGGGAGCCAGCCTGCAGAGACCAGCAGAGGGGCCAGGGGCAGGTCAGGCAAGCGCACAGGGGAGCGGGCACCAGACCCTCCAGAGGCATCCGATTCTGTAGTGGGCAACACCATCAGCAGCGGCCCTCGGAGCCGCCCAGGAGCCCGGGCTGAGGTGCAGGGGCCTCAGGGCACCGTCCCTGATGCCCGGGGCCCAGGGCCCGTGGACCCTCCAAGCTCGCTTGATGACGAAGTGTCCTTTTCCCAGCTCTTCCCTTTGGGTGGTCGCTTCACCCAAAAGAAGAATCCCCGTGTCTATGGGAAGGGGTGCAAGAGGCCTAAGCGCCCGCCACCCACAGAGCCCCGCAGCGAGGGGGGCGACCTGCTGCACCCCACCCACCTGCCCCCAGACCTCAGCGACTCGGGCTCCCTCTGCCTCTCCCCGAAGGACCCTTGGGAGGATGAGGCCGCGGTGCTGCCCGAGCCCTTCCTCCTGGATGGGCTCCTGGGCAGCAAGGTACCCAGCCTCGACCCCTGGGCCCCCAGCCTCAGCTGGTGGGCCCCGGAGCCCCACAGGGAAGCTGGCCCTGGGGAAGAGGCCCCGTCCTGCTGCGCAGAAGACTCGGAGTCAGAGGCCATCCCCAAACTGCACATGGTCCCAGCGGCATGGCGAGGCCTGGGCCTGCGGGTCCCCAACGATGAGACTCCTCCTCTGGGAGCCGAGAGCCCAGAGCCCCCCGACCTGGAGAGGGAGCGCTACGATGACGGGCTTCCTGGGAGTGCCAGTCTACTGCCGCGTCCCGCCAAGGACCTGGACCTGCTCAGTGCCAAGCTGGAGACGCGAGACCTGTGCTTCCTGGGCCCCCTCTTGGATTCCAGGGCTGCAGCAGACTCACAGGGGCCAGGGAGCGAAAGGACCCCGGGGGCGGCCAGGCCGGCTCAGGCTGGAGGCGGGGAGCTGCCCGCTCGGGGCAGGAGGGCCTCCTACAAGTGCAGGGTGTGCTTCCAGCGCCTCTGCAGCCTGGGCGAGCTGGACGTGCACAAGCTGGCGCACAGCCCCTCGCCGCCCCCCACCTGCTACTTGTGCGTGGAGCGCAGGTTCTGCTCGCGGCAGCGGCTGCGGAAGCACCTCCAGGAGAGGCACCTGCAGGGCAGAGCGGGGCCCTGGGCCTGTGGCCTGTGCCTCAAGGAGGTGGCCGACGTCTGGATGTACAACCAGCACCTGCGGGAGCACGCCGCCCGCTTTGCCCGCAGGGGGCAGGCGCAGCAGCCCTGGGGGGGCCTGCCCCGCGACTTGGCGCCCGAGAGCACCCACACACACCTCCTGGACAGCATCGTGGAGCCGGACAGACCCCGCAGCAGCAGGCCCACAGGGGACAGAGCAAGTGGGAGCCCCAGGGAGACGGCAGAAGGGGGACGGGAAGCTGAGGAGGAGGCCCCCAGGGGGCAGGTGAGGCCGGCCAGCGGCAGCAGCCCTGCAGCTCCGACCGGCAGCTCCGCCACCCACTCTGCCAAGACGTCTCCCAGCCTGGCCCCTGACCCTTGGCTCCTGCCAGCTGTCCCCATGCACGCGGCCTGCAGGGACCCCTCCAGAGACTGCCACCACTGCGGGAAGCGGTTCCCCAAGCCCTTCAAGCTGCAGCGCCACCTGGCGGTGCATAGCCCGCAGCGCGTCTACCTCTGCCCCCGGTGCCCGGGCGTCTACCCCGAGCTCTGCGAGCTGCGGGCGCACCTGGGTGGGGTGCACGGGCTACAGGAGGAGCGGGAGCTGCCCCACATGCCACTGTACGCCTGCGAGCTCTGCGCCAACGTCATGCACGTCATCAGAAGGTCCTTTGTCTGCAGCTCCTGCAACTACACCTTTGCCAAGAAGGAGCAGTTCGACCGACACATGGAGAAGCACCTGAGGGGCAGCCAGCAGCCCTTGGCGCTCCGCCGTGTGCGCCGGCCAGCGACCCCCAGGCAGAAGGCCCTGGCCCTCGAGGGCGTGCTGCCCAGCAAAAGGCGAAAGGTGGTTGTGCCCAGCAGCCCCCCAGGGCTGGGTGTGGCTGTGGCCGGGCCTTTGTCCCTAGGCAGCCCTACCCTGAGCCCTCCTGCCCTGCCCCAGCTCTGCCCAGAGTCGGCTCCCAGCACCACCAAGAGCTGGCCCAACCCATCCAGCCCCGCGGCCAGGGAAGACCAGCGGCCACCACACAGTCAGGAGCGCCCACCCCCGGCTCTGTCACCTCTCCCCACTGCCTTGGCTGGTGGCAGCTGTGACCAGGGACCGGACCCGACCCTAGAGAGGCCTGAAGACAAGGCTTGGCCAGGCGAGCAGCAGCCTCCCCGGGAGGAAAAGGGGCCTCCTCCCCTGTTCTCAGGGGGACACAGGAGCCCGGGCGCCCGCAGCAAATGTGTGTCTGATGGCTCCCCAGGAGACCCCTTCCAGCTCCAAAAAAAGAAGCAGGTGTCCACACCCCATGTGGCACCCGAGAGGGGTACAAGGGGTCCTTCCCACAAGGGTGGTGCCACCAAGCCACCAAAGCAAGGAGCAGCAGCGTCCACTCCCAGCCATGCACCCAAGCCCCTGGTGCAACCCAGGAAGCCCGTGGGGATAGGGAGCCCGGCACCCCGAGAGCAGGCCCATGGCACTGAGGATAGGGTGAAGCCCACCTCCCCCAAAGCCAAGCCAAGAGCCAGCGCCCAGGGCAACAGGTGCCCATGGCCCGGCACCAAGACAGGAGGCGGCAGCCAGCCCCAACCAGCCAGTGGGCGGCTCCAAAGCGAGACAGCCAGCACCCCAGCCAGGCCCCTACACCCTAGCCCAAACCCCACCTCAGCTAAGTCCCCATCTCGAACCCAGGCCAGGGGCTGCACCAAGGGCCCCAGAGAGGCTGGAGACCAGGGGCCCCGCGGTTCCCCCAGCCCCAGGGAGACGGGCGAGGGCAGGGAGAAGAGGAGGAAGAGCCAGGCCCTGGAGCTGGCCAAGCGTGAAGGCGTGGGGGGCTCTGGCAGAGCCCCTGTGGCCCCCGACAAGCCCCTCCGGACCCCCCGAAAACAGCCTGCTCCCAGCCGCGTGCTCCCCACCAAGCCCAGACCCAGTAGCCAGAACGGTAAGATGAGGCCACCACCCTCAGAGCAGCGGGAGGCACACAGCCGTGCCCACAGGGGGGAGGCACTGAGCAAGCACAGTCCCCAAGCCAGACTCCCGCTCAGGGCCCCCAAGAGGGGTAGAGCCGTCCACAGTGCCGAGGCCACCAGAGCCCGAGACCACCGCACTGCGGAGTCCCAGAGTAACCTCCTCAACCAGCTCTTTGGCCAGAGACTGACCAGCTTCAAGATCCCTTTAAAGAAGTTCACTTCGGAGTAACCGGAGCTCTGGCGGCTGTGGGGCGCCTGGCACGCGGGTTCTGCGCCACTCTCCTTCGGTGTAGCTGAAAGTCGGGGCACCTGCCTGCCCCAGCCTGCAGGAGCTGGGCAGTGCTCCGTGCAGGCTGCCGGGCACAGCAGCCCCTCTCTCGCCGGAGCACAGGGGAGAGGGATGGCAGCTGCAGTCCCTTTGAGACCACACTGCCGCCTCCTTGGTACCCAGTACTTGAAGAGCAAGTAGACCGTGCCCTCCCCAGCCCTGTGTGCCCTCTCGGCAAGGCGCCACCGGCCGTGGAATGCGCTGGGAGAGTCGCACAGGGACCCCGTCACCCAGGGGAAGTAAGCTGGGGCCGGCGCCCCTCTGAATCTTGCTGCTGCTGCCGCTGCTGGAATCCCTGGGGCAGGGCATTCCACATGGGCCATTTCTGAGCCACCTGGTCCCCAACAGCACAACACGCCTCCTCCCTGTGGCCACACTGTGGAGGCTCCCGCTGCACCTGGCTCCTGGGGGCCGACCAGGCTCCCACGGGTTCCTGCAGAAGGCCGTGCCCGGGGCTCCACCAGGCGAGGCCCGCCCACGCAGACCCTCCGCTCTGTCCCGGGGACTCTGCGCTGAGGTTTCTGGTGCTACTTTCGTGTTGTAATGTGAATACAGCTGCCTTGACTTAATCTGGACCAGGGGGTTGGGCGGGACTCCGGGTCAGGGAGGCTAAGGACGCCCGGCTGAGTCTCACTGGCCTCCAGCCAGGCTCCAGCCTGAAGTCCCCGCAGCGAGGGACACCTTCAGGCCTCGTGGGCGAGAGCGTCCCAGCACTGACTGCCCCCACAGGTGCGGTCCTGGGAGAGCAGGAGCTTGGGGCAGGCGTGGGAGGCTCCTCCCCCTGGGGCTCAGGCTCGAGGCTGTCTGTCCTGTGGCTCTTAGCTTGGTGCCATGTGTGTCAAAGGCTTTATTTTGACATCTCAAAAGAGACCAAATCAGCCTCTCTAGAAGGTACTGTGGGCCTCAGAGAGCATCTCGTGTGGACGAAGACGGAGACTCTGAAGCCATACTGTAAAAATCACAGCGAACTCATCTTCTCAAATATATTCCCACTATTTTCGCAGAAAACCCCGGCTGAATGGCGTCTCCTTCTCCCCCGCCCGCCCGGCGCCCCAGAGCGAGGGCCAGGAAACATCCGCCTCCAGGGCACTTCTTGGGGCCACCATGTGCCAGGCTGTGCCCGGGCTGTGAGGACACAGGCAGGACCTGAGGGCACAGTGGGGTGGGCTGGACATGCTGAGCACGTCCATTTATGGGGGGATGCCAAGGCCCAGGCTGTCGGGGTCTCAATAGAGGTCACCTGGCAGAGCTGGTGCCTGCAAGGCCCGGAAGACAGCTGCCAGGCTGGGTCCCTGAGGCCGCCTGGCTGTGCTGCCTCCCAGGCCTGCCAGTCCTCCGGCCACTGACAGTGCGGGTGGAGTGGAGTCCCTCTGCTGCTTCCATAGTCCCTGGCTCTCGGGAGGGGCCCTGGGAGCTGAGGGGAGGACTGGGGAGCACCTAGCAGGGCCCCACTTAGGGGGTGCTGGCCAGCAGGAGGGGCGGCACCCACAGACCCCTGACCCTGGCTGCAACCCCCAGGGTCTGCTGTATCCTTAAAGGCCCCAAATCCAGGTCCAAGCCTCTACCAGGTGAGGCTGGCCCCCAAGGGCAGTCTCATCCTGGGCAAAGGAGGGAGCTGCTCTGGCGGCCCCAGCCATATGTGCTGGGGGAAGATCAGCCCCACAGTTCCACAGGACATAATGGGGTCTCAGCACAGCGTCCAAGCCCAGGTGTCCTCTTCCCCTGATGGCAGATCTGCCCCACAGGCCTACAGGTCTAATGGAGTGGCCCTGCCTGGCCCTTGCCCACACAGCCCCTCCACCAGTACTGCCCCTCCAGGTCCCCACCAACCTTCTACCCCAGCCAGCCACTGGTCCCCCTCTGCTCATGGCCTGTGACCTCGGCCAGCCTTTGCAGGTGGCCCACTCTACAGAGTGACCTGCCAGAAAAGGGCTCTGTGAGTGCAGTTGTGGTCACCTCCCCTGTCCCAGGTACATGTCAAGGGAGCCTGACCAAGCCCTGCCCAGGGACCCCGGACATGTTCTGGGGCATGGAGTACACTGGGGGGATGCGCAGGGGGCTTGGTCTCCAGGGGGTCTTGGGCTACACAGCAGGGCCTCAGCCCGGAGGTTGGAGAGGCGGAACAGGGGGAGGAAGAGAGGGCCTCAACCGCAGGGGCCTGCATCAGCATTCGGGGTGGGAGCAGGTCAGGGGAGTAAGCCATCCGAGCTGTGTCTCAGAAAGGGGGTGGAGACCAGGGTGGCCCGGTCAGCAGTCCTGTCCTGCCCTGTTCAGATCCCTGGCCAGCACGTGCATGTCACCCGGTCCCAGGAGGAAGCTGTGCTCAGGTGTCCTGGGCAGGTGGGCACTCTGGCCTTTCACACGCCCTGAGGGGCTGACTCAAGGACCCTTCCCCAACCATCTAGGCCCTGCTTAGGGACCGGCATGAGCCAGCCCTGCCTCCGTCCACATGTACACCCCCTGGGGCCCCCAGCCCACTCTGCAGCCAAGACCCTCCGCGGGGACCGCCCTAGCCTGGCCACTAGGTGGCAGCATCCATCTGGCCAGGGAGCCCGGCCTCTCCATCACACCTGCTCAGTCCACCACAGACCACCCACACCTGAGCAGGCCGGGGAGCTCTGCACTCAGACACTGACACGTGGCCCCCGACAGCACTCTCCGGCACAGGTGAGCTGCACACACTCACCAACATGGAGCAAGCCCCATGGACGGGAGTCCCCAGGCACATACCCACTGAGCCCCAGGACAAACACAGGTGTCCACCCACCAGCCACACAGACCCCTGGAGTGAGTGGTTCAGGTGTGTCCAGTGTGGAGGTCTGGGCGGGCTCCCTAAGGACTGAGCTGAGCTGGGAGCCCAGGACTGGCGCTCGGGGGCTGGGGTTGAGGCACTGCAGTGGGCAGTGCAAAGCCCCGGCCCTGTGGGCAGTCAGGATTGCTTGCACACAAAGCCTCCCAGCCCAGAGACCCTGTCCCCAGGACAGCTTCCCACCATGGGAGCTGCAGGGCAGGCAGGCAAGGGCATGTGTCTACAGAGGTCACCAGATGGGTCCACTCGGAGGCCCCAAGGTCTGGCCCAAACCTGCCCAGGGAGGTGGGCAGTGGCAGCGCCCCTGGGTTCACCCCCAGGACAGGACGGCAGAGCCCGAGCAGAGCGGCTGGGCTGTGGGCCGCAGGCAGCCCTCTGGCTGGCACAGCCTCTCCCGGCCTGAGGCACAGGTTCCTGGGAGCCGCTGGTTCCCCAGAGAACCCATCACTGCGGGCAGCCTTCTGGGTGGGGGGGCCGCAGGCACCTTCCGGAACCCCGCCCTCAAGAGCCGGGGGGGGGGGGTGTGCAGAGAGCTGCTGAGCAGCTCAGGGAAGCAGATGCCACCAGGGAAGGGCTGTGCTCACAACTCGGGGGACCAGGTCGGGTTCCTTGAAGTGTCCCACAGGGCGATGGGACTTGCCAGGTGCGGTGGCCACGGGGAGCCCCCTCCAGACCACACCACCTGTCCCCACGTGGCACGCAGGCCATGAGACCCAGCAGCAGCACACAGCAGCTTCTAGAAGCCGAGCTGCAGGGACTGGCCAGCACCGTCACAGAGAGGCACCCTTGTCCTGGGGGGACCTGACCTGGCCCCAGGCCCGCGAGCCGGAGGCCCACCCCTTTCCCACAGCACAGGTCTCACTGACCACCAGTGGCCCTTTGAACAGAAGCTCAAGGCTACTGCCTTCTGCCTCCTCTGGGGCCCCTGGGCAGGACGGGGCAGCAGCGCCATCCCCCAGCCCAGGGTCTGCCCAGGGTGCAAGGCAGCACTTAGCCCAGCCGCCTGAGACCCCAGCACTGTTTGGAGCCCAGGGAGGAAGACAGGCACACCCTGACTGTGGGATGAGGCACCAAAGGTGGCAGGCCTCAGGCGGGGGCAGGAGACCTCCAGCCAACCAGTGTCCCTTCTGGGCCTCAGTTTCCCCACTTACTGAATGGGTACGACCCCCTGCAAAACGTTCCCAGCCCTGACCCTCAGCATCTCCCCGTGAGGGCTCAGGTCCAAGTGCACTGTGATTCCCAGGACCCCGTTGGCTTCATGCCTGCGACGGTCTCCTGCCCTGTGAGGCGCCCTTGTCTGGAACAGGACCCCGGGCAAAGCTGATCATAATGGGCAGGCCGGGGCCGGAAACGGGGACCGCAGGGGCCTCCTGGACTGACCGGCATGAGGTGGAAGGAGAGGTACGGGTAGCCTCGCTCGCACCCAAGGCCGGCAGACCCCGCTGGCAGAGAGAGCAGACCACCCCACAAGGCCTCTGAGAGCCACGCGGGGCTGCCACCACCCCAGGTCTGTCATGGCGGGGCCTCTGTCCTCCACCCGCACCTCCAGCCCTCCATCGTCCTGCTGGCTGCAAAGCAAACCCGCCCCCGACGCTCAGAGCAGCCCTGGCTCCCTGCGCTCCGACTGTGTCTGGGAGGCCCGCACGGGCAGCCCGCGCTGGAGTCCTGCGAGGGCTCACACACATCCGGCCCGTGGCTCCCTCGCAGCAGTGGCCGAGTGCCGGAAACAGGAAGTGGCAGCCACATCCTGCTGGACTGGCAGCCTGGAGCCCAGACTCAAGAAGAGGCTGGGCTGGGCACAGTGGTCACACCTGTGATTCCAACGACCCAGGAGGCTGAGCCAGGAGAACCGCAAGTTCAAGGCCAGCTTCAGCAACTTGCTGAGATCTTGTCTTAAAATAAGGGATGAAAGGGCGTGGGCAGAGCTCCTGGTAAAGTGCCCCTCGTCCAATCCCCAGGACCAATCAAGAGCACAACAAACCAAGCTTCCAGGCCTTGCCTCTCGGTGCGAGGGCCAGCCGAGGGTCAGGGCACCAGGTATAGCCATCACAGCTGCTCTCTGACCACATGGAAAACATCCCCCCACATGACCTGAGGCCACCCCGGGATCTCCATCAGGGGCCAGCCTGGGGTCTGCTGTCCTCACCAGGCCAGGAGTGGGTGAGGCCCACGCCATTGCTGGGGGCACCTTCTCTTGTGAGACACAGGACGAGGCTAGAGGCCCTCGACACCCCCAAATAGGGGAGGGATGGTGAGTAGTCTCTCGCCCCGGGCAGTACCCAGTCCAGCCAGGTCACACTGGACTCCTGGTTCCAGCCCAGTCCGGCCTCCTGAGGGTGACTCTGCATGTCTCTACGGTCCTGGTCCAGACAAGGTGTCCTCTCCCATGGACAACTGTCTGCCCTCTGTACTGGCCAGCTGCTGGGGGGCAGCCCGCTCGGGTCCTGGGCCCCAGCCCTGCGGCCTTCAGGATCCTGCCCACGGCCCTTGGAGTCGGCTGCCCTGAGCTCTGTCCTGGCTGGAGAGATCGTCACTTCTCCTGCCTCTTCCTCTGGCTCTGCTTGAGGACAGGGCACCTTCCGGCAGCGTCCTCTCTCTGCACCGAACGTAAGCCACTCGGCTACTGCGGCACCTCAGCACCCCGCCCGCCCACAGCTGAGCTGGCCACGTGCCTGAGCGCTCAGTACCGTGGCCACCCACCACCCCGAGCTGAGAGCTTGGCAGATGGACACCGCGGGCAGCCATTCCAGCCCCTGCCGGCCGCCCAGTCCCGGAGCAAGTAGGGCCCCGTGCTCCACGTACTGGTTCTGTCTCAGCTTCCAACTAGTGTGTGACCACCAGCCCAGGAGCCGGTGGCCAAAAAGAAGGACTTAGGATGTGCCGTGCTTCTGGGAGCTGGCTGGGCAGGGCCTGGGCCTCACCTGGCTCACTCAGGCAGGTGCTGTGTGGGGGCGGGCCTGCAGGGGTGACCAACAGCTGGACAGGCCTCCTCGCGGCACGCAGACTCCAGCAAGTCAGTGCCCACTTAATGGGCCTCTGCTCACCTTGCAGACATCCCACTGGCCAAAGCAGGCCAACGGCTCCACACCACAGGCTTGGCCCTGGCCCCATGCCGCAGCCTGCCCACTACCTCCATTGTTCGCCTCCTGCCAGACCCTACTCTGCAGCCACAGGGCATGTGGGGCCACTGTGGGCTCCAGGGCCTAGATGGAGGCTCCGCAGCTGTTTCTGGATGGGAGGGAAGGATAGAGGGACAGAGGAGGAGGGCAGGCGCAGAGCCTGTCCGTGGCGTGGCCACGCCTCTCAGAGAAGGAACGTCCAGACAGCACTAGCTGCCTGGCCGGCACCACCTTGCCCCCCCGTGAACGGGCAGCTGCGAGGAAGGGTGAACCTCGGCAGACACCTGGGGATGGACTCCAGACAAGAGCCCGGGAGTCCTGGCCATGGCCCCAGCACCAGGCTCCACAGAGAGGAGACCACTGGAGCCAGAAGGAGGCCTGCACAGCAGGACCCCGGCTATCTGCAGTCCTCAGGCACCTGGACGTGCCTGGAGGTCCCCAGCTGTGGAGCAGAGCCAGCGCCCGCCCAGCCAACAGCACAGGGCCGTCGGCTGCAGCCACCCACCACCCAGGGGGTGCTGGGGCAGCGTGGCGCAGAGGTCCCCCGCCCTCCTGCTGCGGCCTCCAATTCCAAACTTAATTCACTCTGACATCCTCACTGCCTTGACCTCCTTATGGAGTCACATGGTGCTAGAACTCATTATCCCCTATTGAAACAGGAAGTTAATTAAACCCGTCACAGAGCCAGCGCTGACGAGTGTCAGGACGGCCCCTGGCACAGCTGCCCGTGACTCCAGTGCCCAGGGAGACTGGCAGAGGGGACACAAGGTCTAGGCGCCGTCCCCCAGAGCAGCCTCCAGCATCCATTCTGGGCAGTGTGTGCCATTCCTGGGTGGGTCCAGAGCTGGCAGGCCTGCTGGGTGGCTTCAGGCGAGTGGCTGACCTCCTGGCCCCAGCTCACCTGCCTGGCGAAGGGCAATCCCAGCTCCTCAGAGAGCTGCTGTGGGCAGAGGCCAGTTACCGGGCATCAGTGCTCAGGTTAGGGCGTTCAGGAGGAAGGGCTCCTCTCTCTGTTGCCATGAGATGCCACCAGAATGCTGCAAGCTGGGACAGGGGCCCAGTCCTGTCTGGTGGTGCTGCGAGACTCTCAGGGGAGCAGGCTGCACAGGCAACAGGAGGGACAGATGCGCCCAGCGGCCCACACAGCTCGTGCAAAGCCCCGTGGCCACGGGACTCAAGGCCCTCGGGAGGGCAGGCATGTGTGAGATTACCACAGTGGTGCCCGAGAGGGGTGCTCTGAGGGGCAGAGGGCAGAAGCAGGCAAGGCACAAGCCCAGAGCCACGGGTGCTTGGGCTACTGGAGCCCCGACAGTGCAGCCCACCCCTGCCTTGGCCTACAGTAGGGACAGTGTTTGGGGTGATGGTGCAGCATCTCAGAGCCCCTGAGGTGCAGTCACAGACACTAGGCATGGGCTGACCCTGGGGTGGGTTTGCAGTGGGTGGACAGAGGCACCTATGTGCGGTCCAGTGTCCAGGAGCCCTGACCTCTGACCTCAGGCCTTTCTTGGCCACAGGCTCAGCTTCTGCACCTGCTCCTGTCCCAGCACTCTTTCCTGAGCATCCTCTTCATTCTTTGAGGTCCAGTCTAAGTTTCTAGAACATTCTGTGAGTCCCTTGATGGCAGCCCAACAGCCTGTGCAGGGCGTGGCACCTGGGAGGGGCCACTCTTGGCCCACTCACCCACAGCTACTGCCCACCCAGAGCGCTCCTGGGGCAGGCCGGCTAGAAGCGAGCGTCAGAGGGCAGCCTGACAGAGGGCAGAAGCAGGCACAAGCCCGGAGCCTTGGGTGCTTGGGCTACTGGAGCCCCGACAGTGCAGCCCACCATGTTTCAATGAGGAAACGGGACCAAGAGGTCAAGAACCTGCCCAGGGTCACCTCAAGGCAGCAGAGCAGAATCTAAGGCAGTTCTCTGACCTCCAGACCAGAGTTAAGAAGAGGGACTCTCAAGAACCAGATAGGGAGGCCATATCTGATCCCAGCCAATCAGAGGCTGAGGCAGGAGGATGGCAGGTTCAAGACTGGCCTCAGCAACTTAGAGAGGCCCTATCTCAAAATAAATAAAAAGGGATGTGGCTCAGTAGTAAGGGCACCTCTGGACTCCATCCCCAGTACAAAGGAAAAGGAGGGGCGCATCGAGGCTTCCCGGGGCCACCTCCCAGCTCTCCCACTTCCAAGCTGCAGGGCTCCTGGAGAGGAACAAGACCCCTTTCTGCATCTGTAACATGCGGGCAGGTGCACCCTGCCCCAGAGAGCTGTGCATCGGTCACACGGGATGTGACAGCATGGGGACATTGGGCCAGCCACTGACAATGCACCTGTCCTGGAGGGTAGCCCTTGTGCTGATGCAGGTCGGGGGGGGGAGGGGAGGCCACTCAGGCCATCCGAGCCCTCTTCCCTTGCCCCCACTGTGAGGAGGGTGAGGCGGAGGAGACCCTCCCCTGCACGGTCCAGAACCGGGCCCTCAGACACCCAGACGGAGCACTCTGAGGCCTGCACTCCGCCGCCCGCCCCCTGTGCTAACTGACACCTCCTCTTGAGGCTCTGTTCCAGAGGAGGTCTCTGGGCACTGCCAGGGCTGCACTTCCCACACCCCACCCTGCCCCTTCTGACGGGCATGACCACTGAACAGCTGCACCGGATTCTGGGAGCGGCATGCTGGAGACATTCACAGGGACGCCACCTCTCAGGTGGACACCCTTGGCCGATGGCCCCCTGGCAGCCTTTCCAGGATGGGCACCCTCCCATCTGGGAGCCCTCTGGTGAGCAGGGAGCTACGGGACCAGGCTGGGCAGACTGCTGGGAGCAGAGTCCCCTGCTCTGGTAGGTGTCAAGGACACCTGGCTCTGGGGAATGTGATCCTGTCCTCCACTGATGACCTTGACCGGGACATGCAGGGCCAGGTGGAAATGGCTCCCAGTGGGAGTCTGTGGATGGCAGTGTCTGGGGGGCTCCCCTGGCCACCCTCACCACCCCACACCTGCTCCTCCTGTCCCACCTGGGCGGGGGCTGCTCCCTCCCCAGGCAGGGGAGGGTGAAGGGCAGAGCAGCCCAGTGGGGCTTCAGTGGCGGGATGTGGCGAGGACCGCCGGCCCCAGGGCCTGCTCTCATACTGCACAGGCTGCAGGCTCTGTGTCTGACCCAGCACGTGTCCCTCCTCCCAGGGCTGCAGGTTTCATCCATATGTGGGATTGACAAATTACATCAGGCAGGCAAAGAAGGAGCCAAAGGTATACAGTCACTGTCACCCACAGCCTAGACAGTCACCACTAACCCCACGCCTTGGCGCTGATCTTCCCGCTGAGCCTCAGAAACCACCTCAACACAGCTCTCCAGCTACTGCACAGGATCCAACTCAAGCCTCTGGCTGTGCACCAGCCTCAACCCAGAACAGGGCTGGCCTAAGCAGCCTCCTCTATCACCCCCCCAGCTCCCAGGGCCTTTCCTGTGAAGCAGCTGCCCTTGGGGAGGAGGTGGGGACATGGAGTGCTCTGCCTAGCTGGCAAGTATTTGGGGACCCTGGGCTTAGTGAACCAGTGGGACATATTTCCCTCTCCCCAGCCACAGGAGGGCAGTCCCCACCGCCCAGCACAGAGAGCAACAAGAGGCAAGCTGAGCGTCTGCCCGCAGATTTCTGGACTCCTGACCTCAGTGTGTTTCTGTCCAAGGGAATGGACCCCAGCCCCCTGTCCACTGGCCACTCTCCTCCATAGTTCCCTCGGGGTGGTGGCTGGGGCAGGAGATACCCTCCTCTTGCAGAATAGGGGCCTTGGTAACAGAAGTGGGAATAAGATGGGGGCTCCCACTTGGAGCGCCCAGGCTAGGCAAGCCTGTACCCATGACAATGCTGGTGACAGCTGTCCCATTGACTAACTGCCTGTGGGGGGAGGGGGAGGTCAGCGGGTCTTCTCTGGAAAAGCCTTCCTGATAGACCCTGTACCCCAACTCCTGGTCCAAATGCAGCCCAAGAATAACAAAAGGATAGAATGCAGCTCCTGGGAGTGGGCTAACCCTCAAATCTGTCCACTTTGAGTGCATCCCTGAGATTCAATAACTTCACTGGAAAATGAAGGTCCTCTGGGACCTCAGGGACATATCCCAAATAACAAGAGGGTGGGTTCTTTATCTGCGAACCTGCCGTTCCTGATCTGGGAGGTGCTACTGAGAACCTCCTTGGAGGGCCTCCAGCCAGGAGCCGGCAGGGGCAAGAGGGCCTGAGGAAAGAGGCCCAAGGGCAGCGTCAGGGGCTGCTGGCCTCCGGACCCCGCTGTGCTTTCTGGCCAGGTCCAAACCCACGGGGGAAGAGCCCAGGTTCCTGCTCCCTTTAAGGCGAAGACAAGGGAGTCACTGCTGCCGGGGGCCGCTTCCACAGCAGTCTCGGATGGAACCCCTCCTGGGCCAGGCCCCTCCACACCCCATTACGGCCTAGGACAAATGTGGGCGCACAGGCCTCGGGCTTCCGGACCCGCGCTAGCGGTCCCCACTGCGCAGGTGGACTGGGCCTCTGAGCCCAAGACCCGGGGCGGGACGAAGGCCGTGGGACCGGGTTATCCAGCGGAGGGGGCGGGGCGAGGCCCAGCTCTAGAGACCGTCACGTCGGGTCCGGTTTGGGGGCGGAGCTGGCGCCCAGGGACGGAACAGGTGGCCAAGTCCCAGCGTGGCCTCTAGTCTTAGAGACCTAAGGGGAGTGGAAAGGCTAGAGATCTACCTCGGGGCGGGGCCCACACACAGAAGGACCGGCCAGGAGGGGCGGGACCACGGCGACTGGGGCGGGGCCAGCGTGGGGAAAGACGGGCCAGGAGGGGGCGGGGTCAGCGCGGGGAAGAACGGCCGGGAGGGGCGGGGCTGAGGAGCTGGGGGCGGGGCGGGGCGGGGCGAGAGGCCCGCGGCCGGCGACGCGCAGGCCCCGCCCCGGACCGGCCCGCCCTCCCGCAGCGCCCTCACGGTGGCGGCGGGTTCGCTGCTCGCTGCCCGCAGGTTCCATTGAGAAAAGCCGGGCGGCGGCGGCGGTGTCCGCGCGGGAGCGGAGGAGCCGGCACCAGCCCGCCGCCCGCCCGCCGGGCAGTCCGCGCGCCCGAGCGCAGGGCCGTGGCCTCCGGCCTCCGTGGCGGCGCCAGCGGCTCCCGGCCGGGCGCGGCGGGCTGGGGACACGAGCCGGGGCGGCCGTGGAGCCCAGGAGCCGGGGGCATGAGCGGCCCCGCGGCCCCGCCGCGCCCCCGCCGCCCGCCGCCGCCCGCCAGGGGCTAGAGGCGGCCGCCGCGAGGGCGCGCGGCGCCGGAGACATGTCCAGGAGGAAACAGAGCAACCCCCGGCAGATCAAGCGTAAGTCAAACTTTGCTCGCCGTCCCCCTCCGCCCGCAGACCCCCGCCAGCGCCCCGCCGCCGAGCGCCACCCCCGCGCGGCCGCCCATCCCGGCTCTGCCCGCGAGCGCCGGCGACCTTCACCCCGCGCCGCGCCCCCCGCGCTGTGTGCCAAGCGCGCCGTAATCTAATCTCCACTGGCGGGCCGGGCCCCCGCGTCTGGACTCGGGCACCGGGGGTCCGGCCCCGGAGGGGGTGACCGCCCAAAGGATCCGGAGGAGGGTGGTAGGGGGCGCGGCCCGGACACCGCGCGGCCTGCCCCTCCCCCGCATCTCCGAGATGGTGCGGCGATAGGGCGGCCCCGATCTGGGCTCAGATAAAGTTTAAAATATTCCATTCTGCAAGTCCCATCCTGATAAGATCGCTCTGTCGGGACGGGCTGAAATTGTGATCTTATCTCTCGCGCTTGACTCTCCCAGGCTTTGTATCTAGAGGGAGAAAGAGAGACCGGGGAGCGAGAGGGGGCACCTGGGGCTGCGAGGAACGGCGTGAAGAGGTGGCGGGGACCAGGCGGCGCCTCCCGCGAGTGCTGGCCGCAGAGCCGCATGGCTGGGGGAGGCGGGTGTGCAGCTGCCGCAGCAGCCCCAGCGCTCTGCCCCAGCTACCAGACCCCCCACCCCCGCCTGGCGATGGGGGTTTGAACCCGAGCCCTGCCTGCCTGGGGACACCTCCAGGAGGTCTGCCCCTACAAGTGTCGCTGCCCAGGCAGCAAACAGTGTTCTTGTATGCCTGCACCCATGGGCGCTGCCCTGAGTCAATGAAGGAGCTCTGGGGACTCGGGCCGCTGGCGTGGCCCCTGCACTTGTCCAAGTTTCTCTCAGGTGCGGCCTATGGGCAGTTCCCCGCCGGGCCGAGGGGCCACTGCACGTCCGCTTTACCCATGGCCACACGATAACATGTCTTGCGCTCTCTGGACCACTGGGCTGCTGCGACCACTTCGCTGCTCCAGGAGCTAGCCAGCGCACAGGAAGCGCCCCTCCCCACCCCACGCCAATAATAACTTCGCGCCTCTGCGGCCAGGGCCCTGGCGCGGCGTGGGCTTCCTCCTCCAGCGCCTCCCACTGGCCAGACAGCAGGTCATCCGGGCCAGCTCGGTGGTGAGAGGAGGGTCCGGTTGGCTGCCCAGCTCCAGGCTCCTGGACACTGCCTTCTCTACCCACAGGACCCAAGTGCCCTAGCCTGTGGGAGTGTCTCCATCCTGAGGTGTCGGAAAGCGGGGGCTCAAGTGGGAATCCGGGTTCCCGTAACCGACTCCCCAAATGCAAAGCGGACCTGTTTTCGGAAAGTCGCCTTCTAACATGTCAACTCAGTATTAAGCCACCCACGGTCCCGATGCGCGCTCTTCTCTGGTTTCTTTTTCCCTTCCTCCCCCGTGAGCCCCGGCTCCTTCAGTGCGAGCGCGTGTGAGTGTGCTTCGGCGTGATGAGAACGGCAGATAACTCCGGCAGGGAGATCGCAGGTTAGGAGCCGATCGCCAGCGCAGATAAGGCCTCGGGAGCAGAGAGCGCCCGGCCCCGCTGGGTCGGCCAGCCGCGCAGGCTGGGGACTGGGACTGCGCCGGCCAGCCCCCAGGAGCCCCCTGGCGCGTCCCAGGACTTGGGCCGGGGAAGGGGCCAGACCTGGGAGGCAGTCCCAGCGACCCTCCCAGCAGCTTGGGGCCCAGGGCGCCTCCTCCCCTGACAGATCTAAGCGCGTTAAGATGCGAACGCTGATTGTCACCAAGCGGCGGCGCCTGCCCGCCCTCTGCCCGCGGCTGTGCGTGCGGCCCTAGCAGCTGCGCGCCCGCTGCCCTGGCCTCACCTGCGGCCCTGCACAGGGTGTGGAGGGGAGGGGGCCGAGCGCTTCGGGCCGCCCCCCCCCCCCGTGCCCCCATCAAAGCCGGGGCGCAGCTGCCCGCGCCTCTGTGCGCCTTTTGTTCTGAGCGGAGATAGATGTGCCGCGTTGATAAGGCGCGCAACCGATGGCGGCCGCGATAGGCGCTTCCATTTATTAACTTCAAACGTGGGAGCGGGGGGAGGGCGAGGCAGGAGCGCGGCCTTGGCCGGCCAGATGGCTGCGACGATAGGCCGGGCCGCTGGCGGGGTGAGCAGGGCAGGGCGCAGCTCAGGACCCCCGGCGCCCCGGGCCGCGGAGCTTTCCTCCCGCCCCGGTCGATGTGAGCTCTGATAAGCGTGGGCCGGTCGGCCCGATGGCGATCGCCAAGAGCGATAAGAGGCCTTATCTAAGGCCACCAGGCCCCGCTGGGTTCGAGGCTACAACAGCGCGGGGGTGTCGCGGCTGGGGCAGAGGGGGCCCGGGAGGCTCTACGGGGTGGGGGGAGCCGGCGTCAGCGCGGTCCATCTGGAGAGCTTTTCCCCAAACAGGCCTAATTGCCAAGAAGTTGGTCCTCCCCCTGCGGCGGTGGTACAGTCCGTCAAAATGAAAGAAAACTGACTTTGCACAGGCCGGAGCTGAGAGAGAGGACACCCCGCCCCTGATTCCTATTAGATGGTGCTGCGGGCCAGAGGGTTCGTCACCTGCAGAAGAGGGTGGTTTCCCCCAATCATGTCGGGTTGTTGGTTCCTGGCAAGTATCAGCTGTGATGTGCAGGAGTTTTCTTAAAGAACAACTCAAGGTGGTTTCCATGGGCCCAGCTGTTTGGGGAGGAGCCCAGTTTGTGCCACTTGCTGCCTTTTCCACAGGGTCCCGAGTCAGGGAAAGGTCTGTCCCCATCTGCCTTGACTGACAAGTATCTATTGAGTGCTTGCTGTGTGCGGCACTGGGCCTCTGGTGGGGCTGAGTAAATGAGCCAGGGGCCTGAGGAGGGGTTCGGGGATGCTTTGCAGAAGGGGAAGGGGAGACCAGCCTGGGGCCCTTCCGGAGACGAGGCTGACCTCAGTTTCCAGCTCTGGAAAGGGAGCGACAGTCCCCTGCTCTCGTGTGGTGTGGAGGGCTGAGGGCTGTGCCTGTGTGGGTGGGGTGAGGCCAGGGGTGGTGGAGTCTAAGACTGGCTTGAGTGCTCCTCTCTGGAAAACTCAGACAGCAGTGAGCCCCCAGGTCAGGCCAGAGACCCTGAGGGGCCCTATTCAGTGGGGGGACTGTGGACCCCGGATACCAAGTGGAGCTGGGCTGACTGGGCCCGGGGCTTCCTGAAGATGCTGGAGTTGCTCTCCGCCCCAGCCCTCTGCCACCCCACCGCAGGGGAGGTGTTTTTCACACATTAGCAGTTTGATTAAACAAATCATTGGGTGACTAATTCACCCCAGCTTCAAAGCCACCTGCTGCTCTCTGCTCCCTTAAGCATTAACACCCACCCGCCCACCCGTGGGGCCGGCAGTGCTGGGAGGGTGCTAGCGAGGTTTCTCGCCTTCACTGCCGATTCCTTCTGGAGAAACGGTGTAACCAGGTCTGCTATCCAAGGGTCAGCAAGTGTAAGTCCTGCCCTCAGCTGGCCTTGCCCCATTGTCCCCAGCCCTGGTCACCACCCTGAGGGGGCAGCAACGCAGTGCACCTGGCAGTGGAGGTCAGGTTGTCCCACGTCCTGAGAGCACACGGCCAGTGACTGGTAGCAGAAGGAGCTGGAGGTGGGGAGGGACTCTGCTGCCCCTGCCCTGCTCCTGGACTCCAGGGATCTAGTGGACCCTGGAGCCCACATGGCCATCCTCTGACACTTGTGAAAGCCTGGCCCCGGCTCCTGGCCGTTGGCTGTCCTGCATTCCTGGGCCTGGGGAGGACAGGCAGCTCACCTTGTCATTTGAGAGTAATGACAGGGCTGGTGTCGGCTGCCACACAGGGCCCTTGCTCCCACAGAAGGTCCTGGCCCACCTCCACCGGGCAGGGAAACAGCACAGAGAAACCAAGTCTCTCACCCAAGAAGACCAGCCAGAGCTGATGCAGGCAGCCTGGCCCCGCCCGGCCACCAGACCTGAATGGCATGCAGCTTCCTCACCACTTCCAGCCACCCGCCTCGGCCTCCACGTCCGTGAGTGGGCTTGCAGGAGCAGCAGAGGACCTTGGGGTCTTTCCAACCCTGTCCTCTCAATTCCCGCTGCCCTCCTTCCTGAGACGTTAGTGCACAGGGCAGCCCCTGGGAGGCCTCACCCAGCCCTAACCAGGGCCTGAGTCCGGGACCCAATCCCTCTGGCCCAGGGCCCCTCCCTGGAGGTCACCAGGACCCAGCATGGCACCAAGCACGCCGGGATTTAAGTGGGTCAGTTGGGGAAGAAAGGAGGAGGAATGCAATGCCATTAATTGTGCCCCTTATCTCCTGTTTCTATGCCAACCAGACGTTCCCGGGGCTTGACGGGCCCGTGAATAATACTCCCGGCTGGCCTATCTGCCATCGACAGCCCTTCTCCTAGAGGCAGCTGTTGCCTCCCGATTGGTATCGCCAACCTGTGGACCTGGGCCTGGGCCTGCCTAGAGGCCATCCTGGAGAACTCGGGCCCTGGGTGGACTGCTGCTTGCCCTCCATAGCCCTGGTCTCCTGGAGGTTTCGAGGCTCCTGTCCCCATTTCACAGAAAGGGAGACTGAGGCTACAGCTTCCTGATGTCTCCAGAGCTCACCGGCTCTCCCCCTCAGGAGGCCTGGCCTTGTCCCCAGGGGCTGGGAGCTGGGACAGCACCTGCAGGAGGAGTCCCCTGCTGCATGACCTTGGCACCACCCGCCCACCCCCCCGCTGGTCGCCCGTCCTTGGCTGTTTCATTAGGAGACAGGTGAAGGTGGGGTAGGAGCTCAGCTCACACACAGGCCTGTGGACAGGGAGCCAGCTCAGCAGGGCCGGGGTCAGGCTCCTCCCTGCTCACGCTGTGCATGGGGTGCCCAGCCCAGTGCCTGCTGACGCCCTGTGCCTGCCTGCCCAGGCAGCCTGGCTCCAACCCTGGCTACCCCCTCGGTCCCGTGAGCTCCCTGAGGGCAGGGATGGCACTGGCCCACCCCACGCTGCAGGCCTGCTGGGACCAGACAGTTGGCACGAAATGGGCAGATGTGGGCCCCTGACTGGCCCTGGGCTCATGGGCAAGGCCTGTCACCTGAGCCTCAGCTCTCCATCTGCAAAAGGGCATCAACAACAGCACCCGTCCTGTGCAGTGCTCCCATCCCCTCCTCCCACTGCTCCTCCTCCTGCTCTCCCTCCTCCCCCTCCTGCTCTCCCTCCTCCTCCTCCTGCTCTCCCTCCTCCCCCTCCTGCTCTCCCTCCTCCCCTCCTCCCCCTGCTCCTCCTCCTGCTCTCCCTCCTCCCCCTCCTGCTCTCCCTCCTCCTCCTCCTGCTCTCCCTCCTCCCCCTCCTCCCACTGCTCCTCCTCCTGCTCTCCCTCCTCCTCCTCCTCCCACTGCTCCTCCTCCTGCTCTCCCTCCTCCCCCTCCTGCTCTCCCTCCTCCTCCTCCTGCTCTCCCTCCTCCCCTCCTCCCACTGCTCCTCCTCCTGCTCTCCCTCCTCCTCCTCCTGCTCTCCCTCCTCCTCCTCCTGCTCTCCCTCCTCCCCCTCCTCCCACTGCTCCTCCTCCTGCTCTCCCTCCTCCTCCTCCTGCTCTCCCTCCTCCCCTCCTCCCACTGCTCCTCCTCCTGCTCTCCCTCCTCCTCCTGCTCTCCCTCCTCCCCCTCCTCCCACTGCTCCTCCTCCTGCTCTCCCTCCTCCTCCTCCTGTTCTCCCTCCTCCTCCTCCTGCTCTCCCTCCTCCTCCTCCTGCTCTCCCTCCTCCCCCTCCTCCCACTGCTCCTCCTCCTGCTCTCCCTCCTCCCCTCCTCCCACTGCTCCTCCTCCTGCTCTCCCTCCTCCTCCTCCTGCTCTCCCTCCTCCCCCTCCTGCTCTCCCTCCTCCCCTCCTCCCACTGCTCCTCCTCCTGCTCTCCCTCCTCCTCCTCCTGCTCTCCCTCCTCCTCCTCCTGCTCTCCCTCCTCCCCTCCTCCCACTGCTCCTCCTCCTGCTCTCCCTCCTCCTCCTCCTGCTCTCCCTCCTCCTCCTCCTGCTCTCCCTCCTCCTCCTGCTCTCCCTCCTCCCCTCCTCCCACTGCTCCTCCTCCTGCTCTCCCTCCTCCCCTCCTCCCACTGCTCCTCCTCCTGCTCTCCCTCCTCCTCCTCCTGCTCTCCCTCCTCCCCTCCTCCCACTGCTCCTCCTCCTGCTCTCCCTCCTCCTCCTCCTGCTCTCCCTCCTCCTCCTCCTGCTCTCCCTCCTCCCCTCCTCCCACTGCTCCTCCTCCTGCTCTCCCTCCTCCTCCTCCTGCTCTCCCTCCTCCTCCTCCTGCTCTCCCTCCTCCTCCTGCTCTCCCTCCTCCCCTCCTCCCACTGCTCCTCCTCCTGCTCTCCCTCCTCCCCTCCTCCCACTGCTCCTCCTCCTGCTCTCCCTCCTCCTCCTCCTGCTCTCCCTCCTCCTCCTCCTGCTCTCCCTCCTCCCCCTCCTCCCACTGCTCCCCCTCCTGCTCTCCCTCCTCCTCCTCCTGCTCTCCCTCCTCCTCCTCCTGCTCTCCCTCCTCCCCTCCTCCCAGTACTCCTCCTGCTGCTCCTCCTCCTCCCTTCCCCCTCCTTGTCCTCTTCTCATCCTCTCCCTTCTCTTGCTCCTCCCTGTGTTCCTGGGCCCAGGTGACAGCCGTGCGGTGCCCTCTCTGTGCCCATGTGCTCTGGCCAAGGCACATGCCCCAGTCCAATCTCCCATTTCTCAAATGAGAACCAAGGGGCCCAGAGCCCCGAGGTCAGTGCTGCCCCAGTGCTAAAGGGCCGCCGAGGCGGAGCAGAGGCACACTGGGCACCAGGCCCCCTGCAGCCCTGGGTGGTCTGGCTCTGAGTGACCCTGGGGCTGGGCACATGGCCCTGACTCACAGACCCCAGTGTCAGGACTGCAGGTGGCTGCTGCCCTTGCTCCCAGACATGGCCCTCCCACCCAGGCTGTCTCCCCTGCTCAAGCAGGGCTGGTATACAGTGGTGCCTGGTGAGCACAGAGAGCAGACCGGGAGGAGACGGGTATACAGTGGTGCCTGGTGAGCTGGTATACAGTGGTGCCTGGTGAGCACAGAGAGCAGACCGGGAGGAGACGGGTATACAGTGGTGCCTGGTGAGCACTAGGAGCAGACCGGGGAGGAGACGGGTATACAGTGGTGCCTGGTGAGCTGGTATACAGTGGTGCCTGGTGAGGACTAGGAGCAGACCGGGGAGGAGACGGGTATACAGTGGTGCCTGGTGAGCTGGTATACAGTGGTGCCTGGTGAGCACTGAGAGCAGACCGGGAGGAGACGGGTATACAGTGGTGCCTGGTGAGCACAGAGAGCAGACCGGGAGGAGATGGGTATACAGTGGTGCCTGGTGAGCTGGTATACAGTGGTGCCTGGTGAGCACAGAGAGCAGACCCGGGAGGAGACGGTGCTGTCCTCTCCAGCCCGTGGCTGAGGAGCGGAAGCTGATGGTGGCGAGGGAGGGGCCTTGCCGCGGCCCCAGCGCGACCCTCCCGCCCGCTCCCCCAGCGCAGCCTTGCCCTACCCAGGCCCGGGTTGCACCCCGAGGGCTCCAGGGTTAGAGGCGACCAGGGCAGGGCCCTCCCGGGACAGGAGCCCAGCCTGGAGTCTGGCCGGGAGCCCAGCGGCCTGCTGTGACCGTGGCCCAGCCCTGCCTGCTGGTGTGCAGCAGGAGGTCCCCCAGAGCACCTCCCACTGGTGTGCGCGGGCACCTGAGGCCCCGGAGCAGCCTTGCCCTTCAGGTGCTGCTGTCTGAGGCAAGACGGCCCCCACCTGTGTCACGGCCTGGCCGCCTGGCCCTGCCCGTGGTCCTTCCCTGCCTGACAGCCTCGTCATCGAGTGGCCAGCTTCACAGGTGAGAAGACCAAGGCCCCACTTGTTCACCTGATGCAGGAGCTGGTCAGGGGCCCCGGGGCTGGGGTGCCTCTGGGTGGAGTCCACTCAGCCCCTGAGAGGTCCCCGGGATCCCTGGAGCTCTCCGCGGCCCCTCCCTCCCCCCTCCTCAGCAGTGTGTTGGGAGACGCCGCCTGGCCAGCGGGAGTGTGGCGCTGACCTTGGGCAGGGCTGGTGGGGTAGAGACGCGGCCCCTGCCTGCCCCCAGGCACTCCCCTGACCTCCCCAGGTGGCCGCAGCCTCTCCGAGCCTCAGCTTCCCCACCTGCAACATGGAGCGGCTATGCAGCCTCTGAGCTGGGTGAGGTCAAAGTTGGCCCTGGAACCCGGGTCCCTTGGCTTCTTGCCCCAGGGCTGGAGTGGGAGCAGGACCCTGGCTGGCATCAGCCCAGGGTGCCAGTGCTGGTGGGCTCACTCGTGTTCGCCATCCCTCCTGGGACTCTTCAGACACCTGCTTAAACTAGGGGTCTCAACCCATTCTGCATCCAAGGAAATGGGTCAGAGAGGGTGGTGGCTGCCTGAGAGTCACACAGCACAGAGTCAGCCGGGGGGTGGGGGTGGTCTCCATGAGCCCTATCCCTGCTCCCAGGCTGGGGACCTGTGTCCCCCAAACCGGGGGCAGGGTGCTGCTCCTGAGAAGCAACCACAGTGGGGGTTCCCTGTGAGCAGCCACTGCTGGGGACAGGCCCATCCTAGGTTTGCAGCTGTCCCACTCTGTGCCTATGGGGAGTTGATCTCAGAGTTTCCATCTCTGCAAAATGGGCCTTTCTCGGGGACCCAGGATGGGCTCTAAGGGTGCCTGGTCCTCGTGCCAGGAGCTCCTGAGTCTCAGGTGCCCCCTATCAGTGGGTCAGCATCGTTCACCTCGCGGTTGGAGAGGACGGCGGAGGCCCCACAGCAGGCATGGCCAGGCAGAGCAGGGGGTGGGGTCTGTGTGGTTCAGTGCAACTCAGTGGAGGGGCACAGGGGCCACCTTTCTCCCCCCGACTGCTGACCACCCCCTCAGCATCTCTGCACCTTCCCAGTCTCCTGGGCTTGCTTCTTGCCGGTTCCTCCTGGCATCTGACCTCCAGCCCTCTGTCCTGGGTGCTGAGACCCATTCCAGCCCCGGTCTCCTTGGTACTTTCACACGAAGTCTGTGCCCAGAGCCAGACACTGGGAGCGGCGGGGAGGGGCCAGGCCAGGTGGCCTCGCTCCCCCCGCGAAGCTCCTCCTCTGGGGACAGGGACAGAGCCTGGGAGGACTCCACCCCAGCAAGGGTGCTCCTGGCCTCCGTGTGACGGGGGAAGCCAGCGCCCCAGGCCCAGCCTCCTCCCACCAGGCCGCGAGCACGTGCAGCCCAGCCCGTGCCCACGCCGTGCCCAGCACTGCACAGACTGACCTCGCGCCCCCTGCAGTCTTGAGGGAGGTCCCGGGAGGAAGTGAGGCCAGGGAGTGTAAAGGTCAGGCTGGCACCTATCTTGGGGACAGGAGACGGGCACTGCAGGGCGGTTCTCCTGGGGAGAGCTGTCCCCGAGCCACGCTGGGCCTGGCGGTGCCCATCTTCACGCTCAGGACACGGAGGTCTTCCCGGGGCTCCCCGCGGTGCCTCCCAGAACGTGACCTTGGCGAGTTCCCTCCTCCCTGGGCAGAGGCCGCAGCAGGAGTCCAGAGCTGCAGCTCCACCAGGCACCCGTGGGCCAGCCCTGCTGGGCAGCACCGGGGCCCTGGCCGGCTGGTGTCCTGGGGTGAGACCCTGGGTTAAGCCCAGGGTGTGGCCACAAGTGGGTCTGGGGCTCCCTCTCCCGTGGTACAGGTGGCCACTCACGGGCCAGGTGGGTAGCCCCCCAACATTTGCGAGGTGCCCCGTGCGCACTCCCAGGGCCCAGGGCTGGGATTCCTGAGCCCGGTGGGGAGCTGCGGGGCCAGGCCCCAGGACACCGTGCCCGTCAGGTCACTGCTGATGGTTCCCGGGGCTGGGCCTGCTAAGCCACTGGGGAACAGGGCCTGCCGTCCAGGGCCAGGGGTGAGTGTCTACTCCCCACTCCATCACGCGTGGGGCCTGCCTCCTCCCAGCCTGTGGGCCGGGCTCCACCCAGCCGCGGGATCCCGAGGGGCTTCCGCCTCAGTTTCCCCTTCTGAGCCGCAGGCCCTCACCCAGCGCCACCCAACACAGGCAGCCTCCCCAGGGAGTGCCCGGCCTCCACTGTGCCGGCTCCATGGCCGTCCCCCTCCCACTGCGGCTGAAGCCTGGTCCCCGCACTGTCTCCCGTCGGGCCTCTGGCGGGCGCAGGTTTCAGCTCCTGTGATAACTCGGAAAGTTGAACTGGCCCCATTACTGCCGCGATGGTTGGCCAGATACGGCCTCGATAATGGAGGAGATAGGCTCCCGTGGCCAGCGCCCCGCCTCCGTCCATTAGCATTCCCCACCAGCGATGGCCTATCTCCTGCATTTCCACTCCTCCCGCAGATAAGAATGGAAATTCTGACTTCATAGCTCACTGATTAAAGTGTCTGGATTTCTTGATAATACACAGATAAATTATGTTTTTGAAAAAGAAGGTGGGGAGAAGGGGGGAGGACGGAGCCCCGGAGGGGAGCCCTTGGCCGACGCTCCTGGCCAGGCGGGCAGCCACCAGTGTCCGGCTGCACAGACGGGCTCTGCACAGAGACTCCCCGGGAGCTGGCCCCTGGCAGGCCAGGCTGGGGTGGCTGGAGCAGGGCTCTGCTCAGGAGAGCGCACCGAGCCTCTGCCCCCCTGGACTTGCCTCTGCCCCAGGCGGCAGGGTCAGCGGGCTGATGCAGCCTCCAGGCCTCCTGCAGCCTGGTGGTGGGCAGATGGGGTTGGAGCCCGGAGGCCCGGGCTGTGTCCTCAGGGCAGTCTTGGTGCCCAGGGCCTCATCTGTCCCGTGGGTACCGTTTGTCAAGGTATATGCGCAGGCGGGGTTTCACCTGCCCGGTCCCTGCCTCGGTCCCTGGACGGTGGCCAGTATACAGGAGGTGCTCACTCCATGCCAAGGCCCCAGCGGAGCCCCAGCTGCGTTGGGGGCGGGATCTGAACTCTGGCTGCTCCGTCTACGTCACCCCCTTCCCATGTGGAAGCCCATGGCTCAGGGCTGTCCCCCACCACTCCAGCCATCAGGCCTGGGCGGCTGGCCCGCTGCCGTCGGTGACAGTCGGGCCCAGATGGGCTCAGGTAGCGCGTGCGTCTGTCTGGATGAAGCCTGTCTCCTTCAGCTGATCCGAGATCCTGCGCTGATGTGTGATACGGCGATTAGGGCCGGCGTGTGGCTAATCCTCCCGCTGAGGGACAGGCGAGGCGCCCGCCACGTGGGAGGAGAAGCAGAGGCCCAGTGGGGACAACCTCTCCCTGGGGTGGTGGCCAGGCTGAGCCCAGCCCTGCTCCACAAGGCCCTCCTGAGGCCACTCGGGATCCCAGTCGGCCTCTGGGTTCATTTTTCAGTGACTCTTGAAAAGTGAGATTCTCTGGGGTCCCAAGGGCAGGAAGCATGGACAAGGTCCCCAACATCTCTCCGTGTCTCTGGGACTCCCCAGTTATGACCCTGATGGTTGCCACTATTAATAGCTCCCTTTATTGAGTCCTGGCTGCATGCAAGGCCTGGGCTTGACCTGTCTTGTGGAATAAGGGCCTCCCTATAGCCCTGGGAAGAGTAACTTTAACCTCGTTTCTCCTCTGATGACTCAAGGCTCAGACAGGCTGAGTAACTGACCCAAGGTCACACAGCATTAGAGGAAACAAGAGGGACTCTGACTTAGAGGCTTGGTCCAGATCTGGGTCTCCATCTGGCTGGGGGTTCTGAGCTGTTTACAGCCTTGGGTCCCTCTCCTAGTGGGCCCACCACCTCCATTTCAAGGAAAAAGGCCCAGGCACAGAGAAGGAAAGTGACCGCTGGGGCCCACAGCCCTGTCCCAGGAACAGTGGAAGCTGTGGCTAAGACTGGTCTGTCTCTACTCTTGCGTATTTCTTGGGGCTCCTCTGATGAGGAAGTTTGTTTCTGTCCTCTGGATTTTGCTCTATATCCACATTCTAAGAAAGTCAGCTGTCTCAGGAAGACGAGGTGTCTCTGGGGTAAGGGATAATTGTGGGGTGCGGCTGCCAGAGCTCAAATCCCACCTCTGGGCAAGTGACTTAACACACCCCTGGCCTGGTCCCCTCGCCTGCGCCACGGCCACACGCACAGTCCCCGCATGCTCAGCTTTGAGAAGCGGACGGAGGAGGTGGAGCTGCCCAGGCCTGCAGGTCCTGGCCAGGTGGTGGGCACCACCTGGGGCGCGCGTGGCTGCAAGGGCCCTGCACCTCCTCTCTATCCTCCTGCCGCCATTCTTCTGCGGTTTCTGGCAAATGACTTCATTTGCCGATGGCCTCGCTGAGCTTTGCAGAGGCCCAGAGCCTTCTCCGGTCCATGGTGACCCCTTGTCCACTGCTTGGAAGCCCCTGGTCACCAGTGTCTCCAGATGGAGGTTACGAGAATCACGCAGGGAGCGCAGAGCCTCCGGGGTGCTGGGGGGGGGAGCCTGGGGCCCAGCCTGCCCCGTCGCTCCTGTTCTCGAGCACCTCACTGTTCTGAGCCTCACTGTCCACGTCTATGAAGCAGGGCTGAGGATGCTAAAGTCTGCCTGCAGGCCCTGGGCCCAGAGTCCCTGCTGGGCTCCGGCCATCTCCTGAGTGCCCCCACCAGCCCACCCGTCTGAGAAGGGGGTTCCCCTTTCCAGACAACCCGACTTGTGCCAGAGAGGCATGCTTACACCCAGTTACCTGCCCTGGCGGTGTGACCTTGGGCAAGCAACTTCACTCCCTGAGCCTCACTGCTCTCATCTAGAAGGTGGGCAGTGCCCGTGGGTGCTCGCCAGCGGGCCAGATAGAGCATGGCACAGCTGCTGCTGCTCCTGGTGGCCTTAAGACCCTGCCCCTCCCGCTGCCTTGGGACCCTCCCTCTCCCAGTCAGCTCTGGGCAGGCCCTGGGTGCCCGTTCTGGCTGGGGCCTAGGAGAAGAGGCCCCCACCCGATTCCCTGGCTCTGGGGGTGGGGTGGGGTTCCACCCCGCCCGGCCCCCAACAAGAAAGAGAGAAAAGGGAACCGATGGAAAGTGCGATAGGCGGCGCGCCGAGTGCTATCGCGTTATCCATCTGCTGCGCGGCTGCCTCCCCTTATCTCGCCACCCAAATGCCAGGAACAAAGCGAGGCGCTCGCACCCGCGCCCACCGCGCCAGGCGACGGCCCGGCCCGAAGGGAGGTGCACGTGGCGCCGCGCCCCTGCTTTGCAAAGGAAGCCCTGAGCCGGGCAGCTGGAGATAGCGAGTGGCCGCAGAAAGCCCTGCCCCGGGGAAGAGCGAGCCTCGGAATAGGGCCCAGTCCCTGCCACCCAGGGAGCATCTCCCCTCCACTCATCCATAGGGCAGCGGAGAGCCGGCACAGGAACATCGCTCCCCACGCAGCCTGACACCTGGGAAGGTCACTCAAAACCCCCCACTTCCAGGACACACCCCAGCGCAGCAGCCTAAGGCTGAGTCCCAGCGGCCTGCTCCAGCCACACGGCGGCAGCCGGGAGCCCCGCCCCCACCGAAGCCCCGCCCCTCAGGCCGGACCCCTTGCCCCCAGGGTCCGTTCTCACCCACCCTCTAGCAGCCAGTAGAAATGGGGCATGCAAATGAGTAGGAGCGAGGCCCAGGGATTGGCTGAGCTGCTGTGGAGTGGGCCTCCATGGAGCGGGTGGGGCCTCCCCTAAAGTGCGGGACACTGTGTCCACCCTAGGCCCTGCTGCTGGTGGGAATGCCCCCAGGCTCAGCTTTTTCAAGGCCTCAGTGCCCGGGCTGGCCTTTTGCCTGGCACAATGTCAGAGTCCAGACCCTCACACCTGAATCAGGGGGACCAGGACACGGAGGACCCAAGATCTGACAGCTGTCAGAGGGGACACTGAGCTCCTAGAATGGGTAGGGACGACCCCAGCCAGCCCCCTTGGCCCACCCTGGCCTCCAGGCTCCCTACAGGCCCTGGGCATGCTGTTCCCTGACCCCAGCCCTCCAACTGTGACTCACGCACAACCTTGCTTGGCCCAAGGTCGGGACGTGGGGATGGGGTGTCCATCCTCCAAGCCTCTGTTAGGCATCTGTAAATGGGAAAGGGATCTATTCTGCCCCCAGGATGGTTTCTGAGCACCTGTCCCCGGTGGCCGTGGTCTCCCCACTCACACCTGGGGTGAGCCAGCAGGTTCTCCTGGGTCCCTTTCTCTGTGGCCACACTGGAGAAACCTGGGTCTTCCCGAGTTCCCATTTCCAGAGACTTGTGAGGAGAGCATGGCTCTGCATCCTAAGTCCACTTTGCCCTCCTTGGTGGCTTCTTTGTACAAGGTGGCCCAGAGTCCTGGCCAGAGACCCCATCAGGGACTCCTGTGACCTCCGGGATCCCGGCCTGGTGGGGAGGAGAATCCCTATCCCCTAATTCCATGAAGGGCTGTGGTGTGGACCACGGAGTCCCCATCGCTGGTGCTGATAGCGTGGAGGCCAGGAGTGGGGGCAGGGCGTCCTCAAAGAGGGGCTGCAGGGGAGGAGATCAGCTTGGAACGTGTGAGTGTGCCCCAATGACCAGCACAGGCCACGGGGCCTCACAGGTCGGTAAAGTGGGTGGTGAGGGGGCAGCTGGGAGGGCCCTGGGCACGGTGGGAGCAGCAGGGCTGGGGCCACCCCTCGTGGGCCAGAGGGCCTGTCACGCCGCAGCTGCCCTGTGCTGGGCAGCCTTCTGCCTCCATCCATCTGACCAGTGGCTGCAGCGACGGCTCCATTGGTCAGGCCTCAGCCTTGTCACCGGGCCCTGACCGCCCATCTGGAGAGGACTGCACTGCGGCCGCCGGATCCGTTCCTCCTCTCTTGCTCCCAGGATGCTTCGAACTCGTGCCCTGCGTGGCCTCGGCCGCCCCTGCCTGGCACGTGGCCGGACTGTCCACAGCCGGTCAGGGCCACACTTACCCAAGTGCGTCAACAGCCCTGGGCTGCAGCTCCCACGCGGCCCCACACGGCCCGCCCCGCCCCCAGCATCCGTAATCCGTCCTCCAGAATGAAACAATCTCGTGTAATCTATCAGCGGCTATCAGGCCCATCAGAGGCCGGGAGTGGCCGGGCCCAGAGATGGCGCCAACCCTCAGCGTTGATAAAGTTTCCGAGTTCAGCCGTGATGAATGTTGAGTGAGCGCAGGCCGCGCCGAGGGGATGCGGACTTGGCAGCCGCAGCAGCTCGGCTGAAACCAAGCTCCCGGGCAGGGGCTGGGCCTTCTCAGGCCGCTTTGCCGCCTTCCTCAGTGCAGCCCCGCCCAGCTCCTGCCCTGGGGACTGAGCGAGGGCCCAGCCTGCTGGCCCTGGCCTGAGAGAGGGGCAGGCTCGGGGCAGAGGGAGGACCCAGGAGAAGCGGCGTTCTGCTGGGAGAATAGGCCCCAGCCCGGCCTCCCCACCCCGGCCTCTCCACCCCGGCCTCCCCACCCCGGCCTCCCCACCCCGGCCTCCCCACCCCATGCCGCTCTTCCAACCTCAGGCCTTCCCTGACAGCGCTCTCTGCCTAGACACCCTTCCTGGGCTCTTCTCAGCCACAGCTTGAATGCCACCTCCTCCAGGAAGCCCTCAGGCCACCTGCTCTTCATCCTGCACACAGTGCTGCCCGTGTGGTGCTGAGGTCCATGACCCCCATTCCTCGTCTGGGCTGGACCTGTCCCCTCACCTCAGCCTGCTGCCGTTGTGAGTGGCCAGGCCGAGGCCTTCCTGAGCTCCTCAGGCCTCGCTGTCCCCTCTTCATGGCGACTCTGCAAGGTCGTCTGAAGGGCAGTCTGAAGGGCAGGGCGGGGTGGGCTTCCCACTCTGCTAGCTGAGAGGCCTCTCTGCCTCTGTTTCCCTGTCTGCAAAGTAGGGTGCCCCGAGGTGAGCTGCATGAGAGCCAGAACCTGCCTCCGTCAGGATGTCCTCTCCGCTCTTGGAGCGGCTCTTGTCCCCCAGAGGACAAGGCCAGCCAGAAACCCTGAGTGGCCATGTCCCAGCAAGTTAGACCCACTGACTTCCTCCTTTAGATCCCAGCTCATCTCCAAGAAGGGGTTGAAAGTGGGCACGGAGGGAGGGGTGTCCAGAGAGGAACGGGAGTGCCGGAGCAGCCTGCGCCCGGCGGGTCAGGAGCCCATGGGTGCCACAGGCACAAGGCGCCGGCCCCGTCAAATCCTGGGTCAGTGAAAATCAGCAAAGAAACGCAGGTGATGTCATACGGACGCACTGGCCAGCTTGGACCCCGGGGCGGGGTGTGCTGCTCCACGCGAGCCTGAGCCTGGGCACCTGCGTCTCACCTGGGCTGCACCTGCTGCCCGCGCACTCCCCAGCTCAGGCCTTTAAAGCCTGCGTCCCGAGGAGAGTGCCTCTCATCGACAGGACACAGCGAGTCTCGAAGGCTGAGGTCCGTCCCAGCAGCCCAGCTCAGTAGAATGTGGGTCCTGGAGCTCAGAGCCGGGCCTGCTTGGCTCTGTTGAGACCTGAGTCTTGCTGAGGTTGCCCCAGGATTGCCCAGGGACCCTCCAGGCCTGGCCGAGGCCCAGGGCCTGCCTCCGGGGCAGGTTGCGCCGAGGCCATGCACACTGGGTTGGCCTTTCTGGAGCTCACCCCCAACAGTAGCTGTCCACTGCACAAGGGGGCCCTAACCACCTGAGGGGACAGGCTCCAGGCACTGCCACCCAAGGAGCCTGCAGCACTGAGTTCCAGTCGCCGGGGGCATGGAGTACCCTCTGTGAGGTTCTCGGTGGGGTAGAGAGGGTCAAGCTGATGGGCCGTGTGTCCCCTGCTCAGACTCACTAGGGCAGGGAGGGAGGCCATCCAGCTCGGAGGCGATGGCCCCAGCTTGCCATGACCCTGGGCCCACTCAGGGCTGGTTCTGCGACAGGCTGGGCACTCATCCGTCGGGGCTTACCCAGCACTTCGCTGGGCCCAGGGAGGCCATGCTGAGCCGAGTCCCTGGGGACAGGCCTGGACCCTGGGGACACAGCTGGGCCCTGGGGCGGGTTCAGCTTTAACCCAGCAGATGGGATGGTGGTGGGACACTGGTTTGGGCAGCAGTGACAGATGCCCCACGGGGAGGCTCAGGGTGGGCACTTGCTGAGGGCACCTTCGGGGTATCGGGGTGGGAGCGGGCTCCAGCGCAGGAGCCCAGCCCCTGGGTGTCTGCCGAGCCTCTTCCTGGTGGGCAGTGTGGGCCTGCGAGGGCCGGGGACACAGGCCTGGCGGGGGCTGTGCCCAAGGGCTTGCCCAGCGCTCCTGAATGTGCCCTGTCCATGGATCTTTGGTCTCGGGCATCACCTGAGCCGCTGGGGGCATGGCGTGTGGGGTGGGAGCCACCTCCTGAGAGGCGAGGCGTGTACCTCGCTGGGTGCCGGATCCAAGCTTCCCTGCCTGTGAGCGTCAGCTGGGCTGAGGCCTCCTGACCAGGTGGCCCGGGAAGAGGCCACTCTTCAGAGGTCCTGGAGTCCACTGAAGCCCAGAGGTCATGCTTTACGCCCAACTCTCGGGTCTGCTTTTTGACACAGGACTCCTGGGATGGCTGGTCACAGCCGCAAGCCTGGCTGGGTCGCGGCCACCCTCAGCTCCCAACTGTGCAGCCTCTTGGAGGGCAGGACTGTCCTGTCCCCTCTCTGCCCCACCACGGCCTGAGGTGCCCGCTGCCCGGCAGTGGGAAAGTCTGGGTCTGTTGCGATTTTCCTGCTGTTATCAGGCCTTATCTCCTGCTCTGTTCTGCCTGGAGGCCAGGGTCTCCCTCCTGGCCACGCTGTGCCCTGCCTGCCCACCTGCTGCCCGGGGCCTGCAGGCCGAGGAGGCAGGCCCTGTGCCAACTGGTGGAGGGGGGGTCTTTTCCACCACCTCCCCTCCCCTCCCCAGGCCGCCCGCCACCTCGCACCCTCCCCCTCCCCAGCCAGAGGGAGGCAGTCCTGAGAGCACGGCTGGGCACCTGGTCCTGCCTGGCGAACTGACCCCAGCTCTTGACCACTCCCTGGCCTCACCCAGTCTTCCACGGGGCTTGGGGAGGAATGCCCACTGCTCAGCCTCCTGGCGGGGCCTGCTCCCTGCGCTAGGCCTCACACAGGGTTTCTGGGGGCAGGTGTGGGCCCTGCCGGGTCTCCAGCATGCCAGCGGCTCAGGGAAGGCCTAGTGTGGGAGTGGTGCTCGGGCACTGGGTGACGGGGGGTGGCTGAGCACAGCCTGGAGAGGAGGCCACCCCTGCAGCTCTGCCCATGCCCGTGGCTTGTGCTCTGCCACCTCTGTGTCCTGCTGAGTAAGACCGGGGTGAGGGGCCCCTGGACGCACCTTCCAGAGGGGTCTGTGCCCGGCAGCCCACGGGGCCCCAGCAGCCGGCACCATGGCTGGCAGGAGTGCTCCTGAGCCTGCCCTGTTCCTCACACTGCCCCGGCCCACGGTGCCGTTCTCAGGGGACTTGCCCACCCCGCGTAGCCAGGAGGGCCTGGGGACGGCCCCGGGAGCCTGGGTCACCCTGTCTGGGCCCCTGCAGCCTGGGGCATCTCCTCCCCACCAGCGACCGGCTTCAGCACGCCACCCCCAAAGCTGGGAGGAGGCCGCGTCTGGTGGCCAGCGGGGACTGGGAAGGGAGTGGGGACGAGCCCCCGTATGGAGCTGTCTCCTTAATTCAGTTCTAAAGCATGAAAACAGGGAGTTGATGAAATCCCGCTATCAGTGCTGAGCCAATATGCAAAGTATCTCACCCCAATCAAATAGCTATTATGTTTCCATTTCCAATCCCGGTCCGGCTTAATGAGCAGGGGACGGATGGGCGCGCGGGCGTCTGCTCACTGTGATAACCAGGGGCTCTGGGCACCACGGGGGCCACGCCCAGCCACCCAGCTGCTGGTGACCACTGTCATGACCCAAGGATGTCCCCTGGGCAGGTGTGTGGCCTTGGGCCCCAGCCAGGCCATGAGGTCAGCGTCTGCCTTGCTGCCCGTGGCACTCAGGGTAGGGGGTGTGGCCCCAGGCAGCACTGAGGTTGGGAAAGTGTTGGGGACAGGCCTGAAGATGTGCCCCAGGTCCCATCCTCCCCGAGGACCACGAGCAAGCTGGTCACCTTGACGGGCCTCAGTTTGCTCACCCATGATGTGGTGTGACTCAGCTCTCCTCTGGGGGGTGGAACTGGGGTGGTGTGACTGCCTCAGGATCCTGCCTTCCCTCCACCCTCCCTGCCGCCGCAGGTGTCCCCTGCCACCACTCCTCCGCCACCCTCTCTGGCCCCCCACACGTTGCACACCTCCCCCTACATCTGTCCACCAAACCCTGTGCCTTGATTTCCCCATCCGAGATGAAGACTGTCGGGTGACCTCGCGGGGCTGCAGGGGCGGGAGGTCACAGGAGGTGCCTAATGACACCGCATGTGCCTCCCGTGCCTCAGGCTCTGCTGGGCCACGGGTGGCAGTGTGTAGCGATAGTGACAGCTGGTGTTCACGGAGCCCTTACCACGGGCACCCTGAGCTACACTGAGCAGGTGGGAGCACGTTCATTCTGCAAGGTGCAGCTGGGGTGGCTTCCATTTGTAGCCCAGGAGACCAAAGAGACAGAGAGGTACAGTAATTGGCCAGAGGTCACACAGCAAGGACACAGTAAGCATCTGTCCACCTGCCTGGCCATGGGTTAGCCTGGCCCAGCTATTGGGGTCTCTGAGTAGCATAAAGGTTCCCAGAGGGACAGGGCCTCTGTTGGAGGCAGCAGCATCCAGCTGTGGCTTGCCGATGCCCTGGCCACCTGACAGCTCTCATGGCCCCGGTGTGTCTGGAAGGACGATGCCAGCTGGGACTCCAGCTCCCGGGAGGCCGAGACGGCCGGGGGCAGGGTTTGCCACGCCACAGCCCACTGGGGGCTCAGTGCGGGGCCGGCGGTCTCTCCCACACCCGTCTCCTGGGCCCTGTGCAGAGCAGTGCCCTTGTTCCCCCAGTGGAGACCCTGCACAGTCCGCCCCGGGCATCTGAGGCCCACGTGGCTGGGCGCCGAGTCGGGCTGCCTTCCTGGGGGCCGAGGCAGGGCTGGGGTGCCTGATGCACACCCTCCGCCCCGTGCTCTGGTCCCCGAAGCCCCCTGGTCCCCATTTGCAGAGCAGGCGACAGAGGCACTGAGGTCCCACAGCTGTGCACAGGAGGGACGCAGCTCTCGAGGGGCCGGGGGCTTCTGCCAGGGCCTGGGCAGCGAGAGCCTTCTGGCCCTCTGGAGGGTGTGTCTGCTCGGGGCTGGCCCTGCTGGCTTCCACTGCAGCACTGATTGAGGGGGGCCACACAGGTCAGGCCCTGCCTCCTGGGCACAGGTGGACCTTCTGGGGTGTGCCCACTGCCCATCCAGGCCTGCCCCGTGGGCACATTGATGGCAGCTCCAAGGAGTTCCTGGAGGCTGAGCCAGTGTGTCCAGAGGTCTCGCCATGCTCTCCCTGAGACCCGCCATGGCTCCCTAAGCCCCAGGATGAGGAGGCTCTCCCCCTGTGGCTCCGCGGTCAGCATCATGCCGGGGCTGTCTCGGGGCCTGCGCCCGGGGCCTGTGGCAGCATCCCCCTGGCACCCTCTCTGCACCCCTTCCTGCTTGTGCTCCTGTAACTGGCTGCTGTTTCCAGCGAGGCCACCGTGGTTGTCTGTCTCTGCAACGCGTGGAAGTCCCAGGCAGTGTCCCAGGGTGTGTCCCCTCACTCTAGAACATGGCTGGCCCTCGAGGTCAGCGGGAGGTAGGAAGGTGGAGCCTTGGTCACAGTTGCCCATCCACCTACCATGAGAGAAGAGTCCCAACAGCTGCCCACCCTCCTGCGGACTGCAGGCCTCAGGGTCGGCCTAGAGCGTGCCACACTGGCCCCTGGGTCCCAGCCCTTGGAGATCTGTCCCCTGACCTGGACAAGCATCAGGGACCCAGGGTGGGCAGCAGTGCTGGACTGTGGCCAGGCGTGGGCCTGGCTGTGTCCCCCTCCATGAGCTACATCTTCCGGGAAGGAGCTGTGAGCGAGAGGCCCTCTCGAGGGCAGACCTGGGGCCACATTGTCTGGGGTGGCACTGGATCAGGATGAGGGTCAGGAGCCCCGAGCCACAGAGGAGCAAGTCCTGGTGGCCTCCCCGCTGCCCCTCACTGTCTCCAGAGACTGAGCTCAGCCCCCGGGCCAGCCCCACGCCCCGGGCTTCTCCAGCACAGAGCGCGGGTGCTACCCTGGCCCTGCCCTGGTCCCGTGCCCCTGACCCCTCCTGACTCCTCTCCTTTGGTGGCAGGGGCCTGGCTGTGGTGGGGTCTGTGGCTTCCAGCCGCCCTGAGTGGGTGTCTGTGAGTCAGGAGGCTCCACAGCTCCTCCATGACCAGGGGATGAGTGGTGTGGGCCAGTGATGGACAGCTCAGGGATGGACAGGCATCCAGGCCAGGGCCTAGGGCCAGGTAGGGTTGGGGCTCGTCCTCGCCGTCACACAGTTGACACCTCCGCCTGATGTCATGGGCTGCACCCCAACCCTGCTCTCAGGCCCCATGGTCACTCAGGGTTGAGCACCTGTCCCCTGGGATGACTTCTGCCCTTTGAGGGGCTCCTGTCCCCTGCAGTCTCTAGGGAAGGGAGCCCAGGGCCCAGCCCTGCCCCCACCCCGGCTGGCCCATGCCTGTCGGTGGTTGGTTGGTCCCCCGGGTTCTGGGCATCTCCTCCGCTGGGCCCTGCTGGGCGTGAGTCCCCAGCCTCGGGGGCTCCTGTGAGACAGCTGGACATAGGAGGTGCTGGGCGTAGGAGGGACACTCTGCGGGTGTCCCTCCTCGAGGCCACAGATGGGTGTTGGGGCCTTGGGGCCAGAAGCGTGGGTCTGTGGGATGGGAGTGCTGGCCCTCAAAGGCCAACCAGAAGGGGCCCCGTGGCCGTCCCCACACTTCTGCTCAGTGGGGCAGGGCCATCGGGCGGGAAGAGGCACAGGAGGGAAGGGACCTGTCCTGGTAAGAGTGGAGTCCATCTGCCAGTGGAGGTCAGGACAGCAAGGAGGGCCAACCCCAGGCCTGGGAGTTGTTTGGGGCTCAGACAGAGTAGGTGGAACAGGTCTCGGGGACCTCTGACCTCAATGGCGGCTGGCCCCTGCCCGGGGTGATGTGGCCACAACCCGGGCCAACGCTACCCAGGCACGGAGCCCGTGCCTGCACCCAGATGGGCCACTCTCCTCACTGAACCCCCTGGGCTGTGTCCACAGGTTCCCTCGGAGACATGGAGGCCAGAGAGGAGGAGGCCCAGGCCACGGAGAGCAGCCTCACAGAGCAGGAGGCCACAGCACCAGAGCTCCAGGCCGCAGGGGGGCCCAGGCCCCCGAGTCCACCCAGCACAGGTGAGATGCAGTGTTCCACTCCCCAGGCCCACCCACTGGCTGGGCCTCGGGTGCCTCAGCCCGACGACGGTGTCTGCGGTCCAGCCACCCCTGGGGCAGAGGCCTCCCAAGGAGGGAGGGGCTGGGCGGCCAGGAGAGGACAGACGGACCCACAGTGAGCACGTGGCCTCAAGCCCAGCCCTTGCGCTGTGGGTGGGGAGACTGAGGCCAGAGGGAGATGGAGGCTCTCAAGGGCTGCTGAGAGACTTTGAGAAAGCCACCCGCTGTCAGCCTCAGCTTACCCCATGACATGGGGATTTGGAGGGCCCTGGGGTCTGCCGAGGGGTGGCTCACTGAGTGCTCTGCTCGGCCTCGGCACAGAGTGGGTGCTCAGTACACAGCACCTCCTATTGACCCCCTACATACTACATCCCACTCCACAGAAGGAGGATTGAGACCCAGAGAGGTTAAGTGACTTGTCTAGGGGCCCTTAGGACTGGCCAGACGCCCACATACCAAGTTCTGGATTTGGTTTCATTCTCCTGGCCTCTACCCCAGGCACCTCCAGACTCTCCTTGGGCTCTTCTGCTGGCGGTTCCAGGGTTGGAGTGATGCTCCAGCTGATGCAGACTTGGAGGAGACCATACCCTCCTGGGAGTGAACCAGCCTGACTCCCAGGAGCCTGCTCAGGGGCAGGGGCAGCAGGAAGAAGGGCCACTGAGGTGGAGGCACCAGGAGGGCATGTCCCCATGCTCCAGAGAAGGAAGCCGTCCTGGGGACACAGCGCCCCCCAGGGAGGCCGGGTTCCCTGCAGTCTGAATCACCTCACTGTCCTCTGACAGGGTGATGTGGCCACAACCCCGGCCAGGTGGAGGGTGGGAGGGGGCGAATGACCCGAGTGCAGGTGGGTCGGGGCCGGAGAGAGACCCCAGGGTGTGTGGTGCTGCCTGTGCGAGGTGGTCTGCGGGAGCTGGGTGCCGAGGAGGGATGGGAGAGCACAGGCAGACCTTGATCCCTGGCCAGGAGTGGGCCCTTTGCCCTGGGAACCCCGCCTCAGCACTTCTCAGGCCAGGTGTCAGGGTCCCCAGGACAGCCACAGGCCGGAGTCCCCCCACATTAGCCCAGATCACTGCATCCAGCAGGCTGGCCCCAGCCCCACTGGCCAGCAGCAGCCCCTGGGGTCACAGAGCCACCAAAGTCGTAGCCAGTCAGGCTCGTCACCCCGGGCTCACCTAGACTCCCCTCCCAGGAGAGCTAGCAGAGGGGCCTGGCCCCAGGGCTGTGCACATCACCCCAAGCCCGGGCTGCACATCTGGGAGCCGCAGCACCGGAGGCTGCCCGGCCTCTGTCACCATCTGCACCACTGGGTGCTGATGGAGGGGCCGGGCAAGACCTGCCAAAGGGCATGTGGCGGGTTGCCGTGGACTTTGCCCGGCCGGCCTTCCGGGAGCCAGGCCCTTTATCTGATTTGGGAGCTGGGGCTGCACAGGGGGCGGGGGCGGGGCCAGGGCCAGGGAAGGAGCTGGAAAACACAGCCAGGGCTGCACCTGGCACCGGCCGGTGATAACGCAGCGATGGGCGCGATAAGGCTGCGGAGCCTATGCGCTCAGGCGGGCCTGCGCTCCCTCCCGGTGGCTGGAGCTCAAATGCCAGCCACTTTGATTTATAGCCAAAAATAATAGGACTTTTATACTGCGTGATTGATTTATTTGATGTTAATCACACCCTTATCTCGGGTATTAATAATCTGCCGGGCGTGTGACGTCACCGGGGGGCTTTATGGGAGCGCATCGATTGGGGGCCGGTGGTTATCAGGCCCCGCTGGAAAGGCAAATATGCCCTTTGGGCTGGAATTGGGTGCAGGGCCTGGTGGAGGGGCCACTGCCGGCAGAGACCAGGAGCCGGGGGCCACTCGTGCCTCTGCCCTGGCACACCTGTGGCCTCTGCTCTAGTCACCCAGAGCAGCTGGACTGGCAGTCGCAGCTGCAGTCAGTGAGGGGTTTCAGAAGGCCCAGAGGGAATGCTGGCTGTCCCCTTCATCCTCTCCAACTTGAGCCAGGAGGCCTCAGTTTCCCTCCCGGCCTCAGGAAGGGCAGCCCGGTGCCCAGGGGCTGGCTCGGCAGGGATGTGATGGTGTTTTCCCCTCTGCAGACACAAATCCACCCTCAGAGCCAGCGACCCCCACGTCCCCAGGAGGCCCTGAGGAGATGGAGGAGCAGGAGCCAGAGGCCCGGTCTCAGGAGGCAGCCGCGGCAGCAGCCAGCCCCTGGAGTGGGCCAGGTAACCAGCAGGTCCCCAGGGCAGCCGTGGCCCGGCTTCTGGAGCTGGGCCACCCCCGGTTCTTAAGTCTCTGGAGGTCCATGGGGCCTGTGCAGCTGGCCGTGTAGCGGGTGGTGTCTGGATCCCAGCCACACGGGGGCAGAGAGTCACCTGGAGGATTCCTGGAAGACAGGTCTGACCTGGCTGGGAACGAGGAGCAAGTGGTGGTGGCAGAAACCCTGTCCCCAGGAAGGGACTCAAAAGGGCGTGTCTAGAGCCACCTGGGCCCAGGCTTCGCAACAGAGGGGCTGGGTTCCAAGCCTGCAGTGCCCTGGGTAGGGCAGGGGAGGACCCCAACCCTGAGTGGCTGCAGCCCCACCCAGGACAGGCTTGGCTGCCAACTGGGTCAGGCCTGGGCCTGGAAGTCCCCGAGGGCTGGTCACGTCACCCCTGCCCTGCGACTCACTCAGAGCCAAGCTCTGACCTCAGAGGTCCTGAACACGTCCCTGTGGCCACCCCTTCCAGGACTGGCAGATTCCATAGACCTGTGACTGTAGGACAGGCCAGCAGCCAGGCGGTGCTGCCCGGTCAATCAGCACTGGGCCCAGCAGCACATTCGGGGTGGGTACCAGGCCTCCTGCAGAGCTGGCCGGTGAGGGAGGGAGGCCGAGAGGTGAGGTCCTCGGGCAAGGAGGGCATCAGAAGAGGAGCCCTGCACGCTGCAGGCATTTGCCGAGTACCTGCCTCGCACGCAGGGCTGGGTGCGCGGGGCTGGGTGCATGGCTCCTGGCGGAGCAGTTGCCGACCTGAGGAGAAGGCGCGTGGAGAGGGCTGGCCCTGCTGGCCATCGGGAAGGTTCTGCTGAGGCAGAGGGGCCCAGGGGCTAGGCTAGCGAGGCCAGGAAGGCCTCCTGACGGGACGCGTGGGCTCTCCAGAGAGCACTGATGGATGGCAGCCCACGTGGGCAGGGTGGCCGGCGCGCGGGGGTGCTGGCCTGGGGGCTACACCAGGGTGGTGGCCCCACAGCCTGTGGAGACCAGACCCACACACTGCGTCACCCCATGGGGTGTGGGGCCGCCCAGGAGCAGGGTGCCAGGCAAGGCGGCCCTGGGTCCTCGCAGCCAGCGGCCCCAGGGCTCTCCTCTGCCACCCCAGCAGCCAGTGACAGGCAGGGCAGGGCCGGGTGACCCGGCAGAAACCTCTAGGGGACGCCTAGAGCTTCAGGTCTCACAGCCCAGGGTCCCACGCGGACCTTTCCCCTCACAGGAGGGAGCCAGGGGTGGGCAGCAGGCCTACGCTCAGACTGCCCGGCTTCCCGTCCGCTTCCCCGTCCTGAGTGGGTGGCGAGATGGGCCTCTTGTCCTCCCACCGCCCTGCATCCCCTCAGCCAGCATGGCCTGCTGTGGACCCCGATGGCCACTGGGCAGCCCAGCAGTGTTGCCCCCACTCCTGGAGGAGACCCCGCGCGGGATGGAGAAGGAGTATCTGAGAGCACCAGGCGCCCCAAGCCCAGGCTGCCGGCTAGTGGACGTCACTGCCCTCAGCACCTCCCTGCCCAGCCACGTGGGCATCGGCTGTCCCCTTGCTCAGTCAGAGCCCTCAGGCGGCAGGCCGGTCTGTGGAAGGCTGGGCCAGGGTGGCGGTGGGCCGTGGTTTGGGGCTGGGCTACGCCCCCGTGTTTCCTGCACTATTTGCATCCCCGGGGCTGGAGGCGCCCTATCGGCTCCCGCAGATACGAATTTCTGTGCAGTGGGCAGTGATGGGCTGATCAGCAGCCACCGGCCAACCGCTGCAGTGGCCGCGGCCTATCAGGCCCCGCACAGGCTGCGCTTATCGCCTGGTGGGCAGCCGGGGGCCTCAGTGGGCTCTTATCTCGGGGCCGCCCATGCCGACATTGGGCTTCACCAGGGTCAGGGCCTGAGGGCAGTGCCCAGCTCGGTGGCTGACCCTGCAGACTGCCGGGCTCTCCAAGGTGCCCCACCTCTGTCCCAGGCCCCACTCTGCGCGGTCCTGTGCGAGCCCCGTCTCCCCCGTCTCTACCTTGACCCCTGACCTGCTGCAGTGCAGGCTGGGCACCCCCTGGCCTGGGCGCCATCCCTGGAGGCCCCTCCGCCAGTCTCTATGGAGGGCTGTGGGACTCCAGTGCAACTGCATCTGCTGGCTGCGGGGAGGGACTGTCACATCCCAGAGCCAGTGTCCAGGGCTCAGCTCTCAGGAGGTGCTCTGTCCACACTGCCCTCCGCTGTCTGGACATCCTCACACCTGCCTCTCAGGGCTGCCGTGCAGTGTGGCCCAGAAGGTGGACATCGGCCCCTGCAGAGCCGCCAGAGTCCCTCCCTCCTGACCGTGGGGTCAGGAGGCCGTCCTGCCTCCTGGTGGTCCTGCCCTTGATCAGATGGCCGAAGCCCCCCGAGGACTCACACGGCAGCACAGTGAGGCCTCGGACGCCAGGGCTTCGTAGACACTCGAGTGCTGCTCCTGGGGCATGCGGGTGGCCAGCGTGGTCCCATGCCCTCCTGCCCACCTCGTGCCTGTGGCCTCAGACTCCAGGATCAGGCTCTGCACCTTGCCCGCTGCCGTGGCGTCGCTCCTGAGCACTGCAGCTTCGAGCCAGAGCAGTGGGTGAATCTGAGGCAGGAGCCCAGGCCCTGGTGCCCTCAGGCAGGCTGCTGACCTCTCTGGACCTCAGTCTCCTGCTCTGTCCCACTGTGATGAGGGGACCCATTAGGGCCCTCGGGCTCGTCATCCACCTGTGACACCCTGGCTTCCTTAGGCGTGGGAGTGTGAGGCAGGTTTGCGGACACCCTGCAGCGGCTGAGAGCACCCTGCATTCATGCCTGGACAGCTGACCGCAGGCAGGGGAAGCCACTTTTGCTCCCTATGGCAGCAGTTATCTTAGCCTCCAGCAGAACCAGCCATGTGGTGACACTAAAGTGTGGCCTCAATGTCCTGCTCTGGGCAGCAGGGACAGTGGCAGACCTGTCTGGGGCCACAGGGACGGAGCAGAGGCCCACAGGCTGCAGTGGGCTGTGGTGTGCCACAAGGTAGGGGTGACCAGACCAGCCCTGCCCTCAGTGCACTGGGTGAGGAGTAACCATCCCCAGGATGACCGTGAGGAGCCTTTCAGGGTGAGACGGGATCCTGCCGTCAGACGCCCCAGGAGGGCCAGGCTCAGAGCTGGGGCACGGGGGTCCAAGCCTGAGCAGGGGCAGTGAGGACAGGGTGGGCCTGGTGGACCTGAGGTTGAGCAGAGCCAGCACTGGAGCAGGGCCCCGCCAGGCCCGTGTGGCACAGCCTCCCCTGGCCCTGGGCTCTAGGGCTACCCTCGCTTGGCCACCACCTGGTCTCCCTTGACCCCGAGCCTGGAGTCCACCTGGAAAGGAGAGGGTGCTCAGGCAGGGAGGTTTGAGCTGTTTCTGAAGGGACTGGGGTGATGGAGGGATGGCTGTGTGATTCTGACACGCAAAGGCCAAGAGCCATAACCAGAGTCTGCCACTGCTGTCCCAGCAGCCAGGTCCTGGGCAGTGGGGACACACCGTGTCCCGCTCCCCCAGCCTCCCCAGGTAAGGCCAGTAGAAACTAGATGGCTGGACAGAGCTATGAGGGTCCACGCCCACACCACCTTGGCCCACACCACCTTGTCCACACCACCTTGTCCACACCACCTTGTCCTCACCACCTTGGCCCTCACCACCTCGGCCCACACCACCTTGGCCCTCACCACCTTGGCCCACACCACCTTGGTCCTCACCACCTTGGCCCACACCACCTTGTCCACACCACCTTGGCCCTCACCACCTTGTCCACACCACCTTGTCCACACCACCTTGGTCCACACCACCTTGGCCCTCACCACCTTGTCCTCACCACCTTGGCCCACACCACCTTGGCCCTCACCACCTTGGCCCTCACCACCTTGGCCCTCACCACCTTGTCCACACCACCTTGGCCCACACCACCTTGGCCCTCACCACCTTGGCCCACACCACCTTGTCCACACCACCTTGGCCCTCACCACCTTGGCCCTCACCACCTTGTCCACACCACCTTGTCCACACCACCTTGGTCCTCACCACCTTGGCCCTCACCACCTTGGCCCTCACCACCTTGGCCCTCACCACCTTGTCCTCACCACCTTGTCCTCACCACCTTGTCCACACCACCTTGGTCCTCACCACCTTGGCCCTCACCACCTTGGCCCTCACCACCTTGGCCCTCACCACCTTGGCCCTCACCACCTTGTCCTCACCACCTTGTCCACACCACCTTGGTCCTCACCACCTTGGCCCTCACCACCTTGGCCCTCACCACCTTGGCCCACACCACCTTGGCCCTCACCACCTTGGCCCTCACCACCTTGGCCCTCACCACCTTGGCCCACACCACCTTGTCCACACCACCTTGGCCCTCACCACCTCGGTCCACACCACCTCGGCCCTCACCACCTTGGCCCTCACCACCTCGGTCCACACCACCTTGGTCCTCACCACCTTGGCCCTCACCACCTTGCCCTCACCACCTTGTCCTCACCACCTTGGTCCTCACCACCTTGTCCACACCACCTTGGCCCTCACCACCTTGGCCCTCACCACCTTGTCCACACCACCTTGGCCCTCACCACCTTGGCCCTCACCACCTTGTCCTCACCACCTTGGTCCTCACCACCTTGTCCACACCACCTTGGCCCTCACCACCTTGTCCTCACCACCTTGGTCCTCACCACCTTGTCCACACCACCTTGGCCCACACCACCTTGGCCCTCACCACCTTGTCCACACCACCTTGGCCCTCACCACCTTGGCCCTCACCACCTTGGTCCTCACCACCTTGGCCCTCACCACCTTGGCCCTCACCACCTTGGCCCTCACCACCTTGGCCCACACCACCTTGGCCCACACCACCTTGTCCTCACCACCTTGGCCCTCACCACCTTGTCCTCACCACCTTGGCCCTCACCACCTTGTCCTCACCACCTTGGTCCTCACCACCTTGGCCCACACCACCTTGTCCACACCACCTTGGTCCTCACCACCTTGGCCCACACCACCTTGTCCACACCACCTTGGTCCACACCACCTTGGCCCTCACCACCTTGGCCCTCACCACCTTGGCCCACACCACCTTGGTCCTCACCACCTTGGTCCTCACCACCTTGGCCCTCACCACCTTGGCCCTCACCACCTTGTCCTCACCACCTTGGCCCACACCACCTTGTCCACACCACCTTGGCCCTCACCACCTTGGCCCACACCACCTTGTCCTCACCACCTTGGCCCACACCACCTTGTCCACACCACCTTGGCCCTCACCACCTTGGCCCACACCACCTTGTCCTCACCACCTTGGCCCACACCACCTTGTCCACACCACCTTGTCCTCACCACCTTGGCCCACACCACCTTGTCCTCAACACCTTGGCCCTCACCACCTTGGCCCTCACCACCTTGGTCCTCACCACCTTGTCCTCACCACCTTGGCCCACACCACCTTGGCCCACACCACCTTGGCCCTCACCACCTTGGCCCACACCACCTTGGCCCACACCACCTTGGCCCTCACCACCTTGGTCCTCACCACCTTGTCCACACCACCTTGTCCTCACCACCTTGGCCCTCACCACCTTGGCCCACACCACCTTGGCCCACACCACCTTGGCCCTCACCACCTTGGCCCACACCACCTTGGCCCTCACCACCTTGGTCCTCACCACCTTGTCCTCACCACCTTGTCCTCACCACCTTGGCCCACACCACCTTGTCCTCACCACCTTGGTCCTCACCACCTTGGCCCACACCACCTTGGCCTTGCTTGGCTTCTGTCTTGAGGCAGTACTTGTTATCCCTTGGCCTGGTCCAGTAGCAGATGAAGGGGCTGGGGCCAGCAGGGCCAGGCCCAGAGGTCCAGGATCTCCTCCCAGCCTCAGTGGGACTGTGACTGGCCACCCTCCTCCACCAGGGCAGAGGACTCGGGGAACGGGCCTGGCCAGGTCCCTGGTGTGGCCCGGAGGTCCCAGACTGTGCCCCGGCCACCCACCTGTGCTGGCCAAGCCTCCCTCCTGCTCTGGCCCTGACTCCCAGGTGGGAAGGTCAGCTGAGGCCTCAGCAGAGGAGCTGGATGGGAGTAGGGAGACCCACGGGGTCCCTGCCAGCTCTGCCAGGTGGCACTTGGAGGGCCCAGGAGGAGTTGGGGGCCAGGGCCTCGGCAAGGGTCCCTGCAGCCCACAAGTTCTTCAGGGCCTGGAGCCCCTTCCTGGGAGCCTCTGTCCATGTTCACAGAACTTGGGCAGAGCCTCGAGGTGGACAGGGCCTGTTAGGAAGGGTACTAGGACGTGTGGTCCACCCTGAGGTCGGGCAGAGTGCAGTGCAGGTGCACATGTCCTAGGTGTCCACGTGCCCACTCCATGCCCAGGGGGTTGGCTCTGGGGATGCATCACCTGACCCAGGAAGATCCCCTTGGCCATCCCTAGATAGAGCTCTAGGTGCCAGGGTTCTCTGGACATGAGGGGCAGGCCCTGGGAGAGCCGCCTGAGCACCCCACAGTGGCCCGCTGCCCTGGGTCAGCACAGAGGGCCTGCTGAGGGTGGGGGGTCTCCTGCCTGGCCCTTGAGAAACGGGCCTCGGAAAGGGTGTGGTCAGCAGGTGGGAGATGGGCTGCCTCTCTGAGCAGGACCCGGCTGGCCACGGCTGGCCATGACCCTGGGCCCATAACGAGAGCCTCCCTGAGGAAGGAGGGCAGAGTGGGGCTCCCTCAGACTCCATGGGCTGGGGCTGGGGCAGGCTTGAGGAGAGATGGAACGGGCAGCATGTCCCTTCCACCAGGCCCTCTGAGGGCCTGGGCCACTCCTGGCAGCACTGGCCGGACCCTAAGAGGTGCTTTTTGTCTGGCTCCAGCCCAACCCTAAAGGCAGAGGTGGGAAGGCAACTGTCCCTGGGAACCGTGGTCAGCAGAGGGGATGCCCGAGGTCAGACCAAGTGTGATTTGTGGTGGATAGTAGCACCGTAAGAGGGCCCCAACCCCCATCTCTAAGCCGATGCCCCAAGGACAGATTAGAGTGGGGTAGGCATTTGTGCCAGAGCCAGCATATGCAAAGGGCCTGAGGTTCAAATGGCACCGTGCGGCTGGAGCCTCAGAGGCCAGGTGGGGATGGGAGAAATGGGGAGGTCTGGGCTTGGGACTGCACGGCAAGGATGAACCTCGTGTTCTGATTTTCTTCATGGTGCTGGAGATGGAACCAGGGCCTGCACACACTGACCAGGTGCTCTGCTGCAGAGCTGCCCCCCACTGAGGCCCTGAGTTCTTGGCTATAAAGTGAAGATTCTGAAGGGCTTGGGGGGCATTTGGTCAGCTGCCTCTGGAGAAGGGGCCAGGGCCAGAGCATCTGGGGTCCAGGGCAGAGGTGCAGTCCTATGGGCCAGAGGAGTCTGCTGTCCGTTTCCTGCCCAGGCCCAGTCCTGACCCCCTCCCGGGGTCCCTGGCTGCTGGAGGCTGGGAACGTCCCGTGGAGCGTGAGCTGGGCGTCGGGCTGGTTATCGGGGCTGCGCCCGGCTGACTGATCTCACAGGCCCGAGTCTCCACGTGAACCTCAAGGCTCCTTATCGGGCAGCGGGCGGCTGGGGCAGGACGGCCTGTCCTGATGGACAGCCCGGGAGATGGGCCGATATGCTGGCCAGCATGTGTGGGTGGGAAAAATCATTTCAGCTATTTTGTTATCGCGGCCTGGCGTTGCCGGCGATAGACCTATTTGTCTTAGATTAACAGGCGGGGGAGGGGGCGCTGGCAGATGACAGGGGTCAGCCTGGGGTCAGCTGCAGAGGCCAGGCCCTGCAGCTGGACGGGGAGCCACCTCTCCTGGGTGTCCCGAGGGTCCCCAGGCCCCCTGGAGAGTCCTGTTCCTCGCAGACCCTTGGCGGCTGGCGCCTGCCCTGACCGCCCTTCAGGCCCAGCAAACTGAGAGGCTGGGAGGGACCCTTCCTGCAGCCTGCACTTCCTCGCCCAGATGCGGGGCACACGCCCTGGGGGCAGGGAGAACAGATGGCCCGCCTCCGGGTGCGCAGGGGACACAGGCCAGAGGGCCCGGGCAGGAGGGCCGGTGGTCCGTTGGCCACACAGACCGGCCCCCAGGAGCCCCTGCTGTGCGTGGGAGGGTGAGGCCAACGGGGCCGCATCCAGCTGGAAAGGCCGTCCTGCCGGTGACGGGGTGCCTGGCGGAGTCCGAGGGCAGGGTAAAGAGGGACGGCAGCTCAGGCCAGGCCTCATGCCGCCTGTGCTCTTGGATCAGAGTTCAGAGGCCACAGGCTTCAGCCAGGTAGGTCAGGGGTGCTGGACGGCCGGCTGCCTAAGCCCCGGAGCCAACTTCCATCTCCGCCCTCAACAAGGGCGTTTGGGCCTCAGGGTCCAGGGCCTGTGGGAAGGGCCAGGGCCCCGGCCAGACCCGTCACTGTCCCCCACACTGCCACTCAGGGCGTCAGGTGGGCAGCCCCACCCAGGATGCCAGGACACTGCAGCCCACGGTCACAGGGAAGGGCGGGAAGTGCACCCTGGGCCAGGGGAGCAGGACCGCCCGGTCCTCCGCGCTGCATGAGGGCTCGGCAGGCTGGGGGGGCCACCGACACCCGGGGAGCAGCTCACGGGCAGAGCTGGGGCAGCAGGCTCCGAAAGCCAGGCAGGGACACAGGGAACTGAGCACAGGGCAGAGGGAGCCGGGCAATTCGCTCAGGGGAGGGGTCCACTGGCTGTCATGGGACAGGCCAGGGACAGGGAGGCCCAGAGACTGGAGAGCACCGAGGCCTGGCAGCAGCACTGAGGAGACCCAGGCCCAGGGCATGGCAGCCTGGACCCAGCCTCTCCCGGGACCTGACAACCATCCCTACAGGCCCAGTCCCAAGGGGCTCTCTGTGGACACCCTGCAGACAGGGTGAATGGACAGCTGGACGCCCAGCAGGGAGCGTATCTGTGGCAGAGGCCTGGCCTGGCTGCGTGCCGCGGGTGGCCTGCTGACCTCACCCACCTCCGGAGCCACTATCTGTGGCCAGGGCGGCCTATCTTGGCCACGGGCGCTAATCAAGCCGCTTCCTCCTCCGCCCTCCCACCGCTTCCTGCCCAGCCAGCTGTCCCCACAGCAGGCCCAGACAGTGCACAGGCCAGCCCCGCCTGGGGGAGCCCCGCTGCTGCGCTCCAGACACCCCTGCTGTCCCCTGCTGTCCCCGTGCTGAGGCCGGGGGTGTCTCTCACCCCTCCGAGCTCACGGCTTCTGGAGTAAGATGGGCACAGATTGGGCCCAGCTGGAAACCACCCCCCACTGCACCCACGGTGCCACCAGCGCCATCCCTGTGCCCTCCGTGAGCTGCCCCTGCTGTGGCCACTCGTGCAGCACCTCAGTGCCCCAGCCCCCTCCCCCACGCGGCCATTGTGCTTCTGTCCTCAGGCATGGCTGTCCCTGCAGGGTCACCGTGGCCAGCACCGTTACTGCCGGTGGCAGGTTGGCTCGTGGGCCCTGGCCCCGCAGACCTGCCTCCAGCGCCCCCCACGTCCCGCAGACCTATGGTCTGCTGTGCAGGCCAGGCTCAGGTCTCCTGGTCCGTGTGGGTCACATGGGCAAGGCCAGCAGAGGCGGGCCAATACCCACGTGGGCACCCTCCCCATCTGGGCTCAGGTCAGGTCCTGGCTGCCCGGGCTGTGCTGGGCCCCACAACACCTGGGCCTCCTCCCAGTGGGCGCAGGCGGCCCTCCCTGGAGGGGCTCGGCTCGGTCCCCAGGTCCCCAGGTCCCCAGGTCTGGCTCCTTCTCCACCCTGCCCAGTCACAGCAGCACTGCCCTCATGCCAGTGGGCAGGCTGGTACGTGGACTGGGCCCAGGAACTGCCCGCCACCTCCCAGGGCTCGGCGGTGCCCTCTGAGGCCCTGGCCGGCCCGCCGTAGGACGCTCTGTTTATCTATTTATTGCTCCTCCCTCTCCCCGTAACTTTTGATTTCCTCGCTGCGTTTTTCCATTACGATGACCGTGGACTCCACTGATAAGATCGGTCCCCAGAGATGGGACAAAGGGTCCGCCGTCGGCTCGAGGGCTGGTCATATCCTGCACGAAAGGGCCTGAGACGAGGTGAGATGCTATCGCAGACTTACTATGTCTCACGGGGCCTGCCCACCCCTGCCCAGCTGGCCGTCCTGGTCCCTCGGCCTGTCCCTCACCTCGGGCAGGTGCGGTGGGATTCCCAACCCCGTCCTGGCCACATGGTCTGGTGACAGCCCGCACTTGGCTGCCTGAGCTCAGGACCTACCCCAGACTTCCAGGAGTCTTCCCTGGAACACTGACTGGCCGTGGACAGCGCAGGTGACCTGGCAGCCCGTCCCGAGGGAGACAGGGAGGCTGCTTTGCCTTCTTCTCATCCCGCAAAATTTCTGCGAGAGGACAGGAAGGAACTGGAAACCCCTCCCTGGACCTCCTGCCCCCGTGGCCGCCCTGTGCCTGTGGCCGGTTCCTTGCCCACGGCCCCCCCAGGGCTCGGCCCTGTGGGCTGAAAGGACAGGCCCCTGCTCTGGCCAGCACTAGGCTGCTAAGGGGTGGGAGCAGCGCCCTGCTCCTGGTTCAAGGCCTTAGGGAGTGGCCACCACCCGGCTCTGCTGGACAGGCGGGCCAGATGCTTGATCTGGGGGACCCCGGGGACCCCTGAGGTTCCTGGCAGAGGCACAGCAGGAGAGGGCTGGGCCTGGGGCAGGACCCATCTTTCAGGCCCTCCAGGCCACCCCCTTCCCAGATAGTGACCTGCTCACACCTGGGTGTCCTTCTTCCCAGTCCCTCTCAAGGAAGGACAGCCCTGTGGGGAACCTGGGTTTGAGCTCCCAGTCACCCGTCTTACCAAGTGGTCAGGTCCTCGCTGACCCTCCATCTCTTCGTCTTGATGGAGCTAAGGCCACGAAAGTAGCCACCTGCTCCTCTGGAACCAGGATGGCTCTTCCCAGAGGAGAGGCCCTGGTCCCCCAGAGTCTGCTCCCCAGACACACTCTGCTGGACCCTCCCCTGGCAGAGCCCAGTGACCAGCCCATGCTGTGGGGTCTGGGAGCACTGTGACCCTCCTGAGGCTTCAGAGCGGCAGGAGTGTTCCTGGAACCTCTGGCCACTGACCAGACCCTCGCTGGCCCTCAAGCCCACTCTCCTGCCTATTTAGAGGCAATGCCCAGAGGGCACGCGAGCAGAGCAGCAGGTTGCCCTGACCAGCACTGGGCACAGGGCAGGCTGGCCAGGATGGGCCCAAGAAGAGGAAGGGACATGGGCCCACAGGGCAGGGGCTGGGCACCCCGGCTGGTAATGGCCAGAGAGAGCAGAGCAGCACTTCCTCTCACACCCCAAGCCGGACAGCCCAAGGCAGGCCAGGGGAGCAGGCACCCAGCCCAGGGCCAGGCCTCAGAGCCCAGGGGGCCATGGAGGGCCGCAGGTCCGTAGGCCCTGAGGCTCCTCCTGCTGGGCCAGCTGCCCTGGGCTGTGGAGGTATCTGGGGCCCTGTGCCACCCCAGTCAGGGCGATGGACCTCAGCAAGGCCCACTGCCCAGCAGGCCCCTCTGGAGGGAGATAGGGCCTTGCCCCACATGCCCCCTGCAGTCCCCGGTCAGGGAGCAGCCCTGCCCTGTGCAGCCTGCTCAGCCCAGGTGGACCCGCTCTGCCGGTCTCCGGGGCCAGGGTTCAGCCGATATCACAGGCTGGTGTCGCGTCAGAAATCAATACTGGCCCCCGGTGCCCCGGGGCTTGGGAGGGTTCACAGGCCCAGGGCGGGTGGAGCCCGGGCTGCAGCACAGGCAGCCCCCGTGCCCTGGCCCCAGCCCTGCAGACGATCCACAGCAGACTCCAGTTGCCCCAGACCCTGGCCAAGCCTCCTGCCTGCTGCCCCACGATGCCCGTGACGGGCAGCTTGACAGCGAACCTGCCCCTTCTGGGCCGCCTGAGCAGGAGGCTGAGCCCGGAGAGCTCAGCCTCTGCAGCTCCCAGGGGCTGGGGGTGGGCAGAGCAGAGGGACAGGCCCAGGCCCTCGCGCCCAGCCAGCTGCCCGACCTCAAGCACAGCCACTGCACTGTGTCCAGGCACGACTGGCCACCTTCAAGGGCCAGCAGTCCAGTGGGCAGACAATTCACAAGGGAGACGGGGCTCCCAGTGCCCCATGGAGGTGCCCACACTTGGAACCCTGAGACAGGATTCACTGCTCCCGTGCGCAGGAGGCCGCTTGGACACAGGCAGAACTGGGCTGCCGAGGCTCCCGCGTCCAGGCAGCACCTTGTGGGCCAGCCCTCCCAGCCCAGGCCGTGGCAAGCGCTGCACCTGCACCCACAGCCCTAGCACCGCTGCGCACCATCTTGCAGCCATCAGTTCCCAGAATGTCACCCACCTGCCTGCTCCACCCGGGGCAGTGCCCAGCCCAGAGGTACAGACACTGAGCAGACCTGGCTGGGTGGGCGGGCAGGCGAGAGCCACAGTTGTTGCTGCAGAGGGGCACTGTGTCCGGTAGTGGGCTGTCCATGGTCATGTCCACAGCACCCAGTTCTTGATAATAGTGACCAAGACTGACCACTGAATGAGGCATGCCCACGTGATGGTCAGCACAGCAGGTGGGCAGGACGTGCACTGTCCTGGGCTCCAGGCCTCTCATGGCCTACGGGAGCCCAGGGTCCAGTTTCCCAGCTCAGCTAGAATCCTAAATGGCATGAAGGTCAGAGTCTCGGTGATGACCGCTGACCCGTGTTTGCATACAGCAGGTGGGCAACACAGACCCTCCCCAGCACTCCAGGCCCCCTGGGGCAGGGTGGGAACCGGGCTCTCCGAGGGCCAGTCCCGGCCTTGGAGGGGCTCCGCCTCCCTTGCTGGTGCTCCTGCCCGGTGCCAGCAGTTCCTGCGGCCTGTCCTCTGCAGAGCGGTCACATCAGGCCCTCCACCTGGGCTCCCTCGCGCCCCCTTGCCCAGCTCAGAGGCTCTGAGTGGGGGGCCGCAGAGCAGCCTCCTCGCCAGCTGCCTGAGGAGTGGGATTCGCTGAGCGAGGCCGCTCGCTCACTGGGCTGGGGCCAGCCTGGGCTCCGCTCTGCTTGCTTCCTGCTGGACGCGCAGCCTCGGGAAAGTCCTTGGCCCCTCTACAGGCCTTCAGTGGAGAGCAGGGGACACGGCCACTCTCCCCATATCCTCCCACGCTGTGCTGCTCCCGATAGTCACTGGGGAGCTTGTGGCCTGCAATGGGCAGGGCCTCTCCAGAGGTGCTGTGGCCACAGGGACAGAACTGGAATCCGGTGCAGGCCCCTCTCCTATCCTGACATGGTGCTCAGGTGTGGTTTGATCCAGGGAGTACTCAGCCCAGCTGATCCCCACCTCCCAGTCGGCTGTGTAGCCTTAGGGAGTCGCTTGCCCTTTCTGGGCCTTGCTTTCATGTTTGTACGGGGTGGAAGCAAGTGTCCTTGGGGTCCACACAGTCTGCCTGCTGGCCTCCCAGGCATGCCCACTCTGCCCACACCCAGAGTCTTCTAGAACCTTGCCAGCCTGGGACTTTCCTCCCTCCCCCGCACTCCTTTTTCTTTCTTTTTCTGACTTCTATCAAAGGCAAACAGTGCGATCCCTGAGATAGGGCCGCTCCCCAGCTGGCCTGCGGGCCACAGGGCGGGGCGGGCAGGGGTGATGGCCGATTAGATAACTGGGCACCGGTGGGCACCCACATGCCGACCACAGAGCCCACTGTTCAGGGCGGGGGCTTCAGGCAGCTGGACTTTGTGCTCAAGAGGCCGACTGCAGCAGGAGACAGGGCCTGGCAGGTACAGGAGGGAGCCCAAGCTCACCCACAGCCTGCAAGCCGCCAGCAGGGACGAGGAGGCCTGGGACAAGGAGGCCAGCGGGGCCAGGGGGGAGGCCGGAAGGAGGGTGGGCTGAGTGCGCAGTGGTCTTGTCCGACTGGTCCACTCCTGGCTACCTGACCATAAGCCACGTGTGGCACTTTCTGGGCCTCCCACAGCCGCTGCCGTGCCCAGGGGAGAGGGCCACCCCAGGGCTGGGAACTGTGTGTGCTGTGGAACAGCGGCATCAGGGCTCTCCGGCCTTAGGGACAGGACCCAGTGGCCCAAGGTCACAGCAGAGGAGCCCCAGGCTTTACCCACTGTGTGTCTGGGGTGATAGGTCGCGTGTGCCCAGCGTGGCAGCCAGGCGACCCCCGGGGACGCCAGCCTGTGCAGGGCGAGGGGAGCCTCGGGCGGAGCATACACGGGCACCAGCCCGCGAGGCAGGACCCGCGGCAGCCTGCTTGTCCTGCCCGGCCCTGCCCAGGGCTCCCTGCTGGCCAGGGAGCTGCCTGCCTTGGGCTCCACAGTCCCGGGTGTCATCAGGGCTTGAGACCCCAGGACGCGGACGTCACATCAACCAAGCCTGCAGCCTCTCCCTCGGTTCCGGGAAGATGCTGGCGGGGCAGACGCTGTCCATCTGTGTGATTCAGCCCTGTCCTGGTGCTGCGCCTGGAGTGGGGGTCCAGCCCCCGGTGGGCAGCACAGGCTGGGCCACCTCAGAGGAGGCCAGTCTGCAGACGGGAAACCGAGGGGACAGCCACAAGACGGCACAGTGCCTGGCAGTGGGTGTGGAGTCCTGGCTGTGAGCAGGGCTGGGGCTCTGGTTCAAATCCCCACACCTGCTGGGCACCCTGGGGCTGGTTGCTTGTCCTCTCTGAGCCCCTCTTCTCCAGGCACTCACTCGCCAGGGATTGTGGCAGGACGGGCACTCCTGGGCAGAGGCATTGCCTGGTCTTCAGCTGGGGTAACGGGGGACAGGCGTCCAGTCACCGGCTGTGGCCCCATGAGGCTGCGACTTGCGTGAGCCCCACGCACCTTCTGAGCTGCAGTCATTCCTCGGGCCCCTGGGCTCACTGGCCATCTGTGCCCACTAGTCTCCCGCCAGCTCCCCCCAGGCGGCACCTGCCCACAGCTCGTCCTCATTCGTCCTCAGCCTGAGACTGAGCCCCACAAGGTGCCAGCTGCCAGGAGCTTGCGGCCTCGGCCAGCCCCACTGTCCAGATGCAGTGTGCCTCTGGCTGGGAAGGGAGCCACCGGGGCGCTAATGTCCGGACCGTGTTTTGGATGAGGCAGGCTGGGGCAGGACTGAGGGGACAAAGAGGTAGTCTGAGCACTGGACATTGAACATCACCAAGGCCTCTGGACAGTGGCAGGGGCTGTCCCTGCACAAGGCCCTGGGATGAACTGAGGCTGAGGCCACTGTGCTCCCTCACCGTCCAGGTGCCTGTGTGGCCCTGCGGCCACCCACAGGAGGTGACGTTTCAATGCACAGCCTTCAGATGGCCATCTGGGCCCTGGCCAGGGAGGTGGGCATGGTGATGACCAGTGTAGGTCCCCAGCCCCACCAGCTAGGCTCCGCAGGACCCCTGTCCTCTACTGGCCCCAGCAAGCCCTGGTACGGGTCCTGCCCAGGCCGGGGAGCTGCTGTCTTTATCAGCACCAGCCGTCTCTGGTGGGGCTGATACCCGGGAAGCGGGACAGCCACCGTGGGAGACGCTGGCCACACTGCTATCTGGGAGGCTGGCCATGGCCGCAGGCTCCGATTAGGCAGAGCGGCAGGCGGGGCCCCGGCTCTGACTCCTGCACCTCCCCACCAGGCTGGGCAAGACAGGCCCAGGGCCCTCTCCTGGCCACGGTGTGACAGGCAGGGGCCCGTGGACACTGCAGGCTGGGAGAGGGGGCTGAACTGTCCACACCTCGCCCTTGGGTGCCCCGGGCCAGCTGCCTCGCTCCTCACATGCTGAGTCTGTGGGGACTCTTTTGCTTGTCCCTGTGGGGCCCCAGCAGGGCCCGGGCACATGGGTGCTTCACTGGGGGGAGGGGGGGCTGTACAGACTGATGGGCAAGTGGGCACCTGTGAGCCCTCCCCTGGGTCCCCTGATGGCCGGCCAGTGGGGACCAGAGACATAGATAAGGCCAGGACGCGGGGACAGCGTGGGCCACCTGCAGTCAGGTGTTGGGTAGACCTGGACCCACTGCCATCCGGGGGCCTCTCAGGGCTCAGTTTCCTCATCAGAGCAGGGATAATGTGTTCCCCTGAGGCCACACGGTACTGTCCAGGCTTCCTCCCAACCCCGACGATGCCCATTCTAGTGTCCACTCTGTGCCAAGTCTGGAGAGGCCAGGCCCCCGGCATCCTGGGTGGGCTGTGGAGGCTGGGGTGGGCCACACGAGCAGAGTAGAGCCCACCTCGAGGCCCTCCAGCCCCTGGCTCTTCTCTCCTCGCACTGATAAGGGGCCCTCCCTCCGGGTGCTGGGCCGCTGCCATCTTATCTGGCCCGAGGAAGACAAAGGCCCAGGGGAGCGTCCCGCGGGCCTCCTGGCATATTCACACCTTATCTCTGCCATTAGGCAGCAGCTATCTGATGATCGCGCCCATTAAGGCCGCAGCTGCCAGGGGGCTCCAGGAAGCCGGGCCGCCGCGGCACTTCGGCCAGGGGACTGGGCCAGGCCATGTGAGGCCTCCGTGGACCTGGCAACCCCGTGGCAGGTGAGGCACGAGGTGGCCGGCCAGGGAGGCACCGCCCGCCAAGGGAGTGGCCACCACAGTCTTGTCCAGCCAGGAGGCCGAGGCTCGGGGAGGGTAGGTGACAGCCAGGCACGTGAGCGTCCTGTGGCCACCCACACATGAGCAATGTGAGGTGAAGACGGTGAAAATGTCCCTCTCCCGTCCCTCGCCTCTGGAGGCCAGAAGCCGCAGGCTCAGGACACAGCGCCCCCCAGAGGCTCTGGGAGCCGTGTGGCCATGCCCTGCGCGGCCGCCAGCTGCCCCCTCGGCCCCTCTGATCCAGGATGAGCTCCCCTCACGGCCCTGATCCCTCCGTCCCTGTGCCCAGGCACACCGAGGCCACCCTGAGCCCCTCAGGGCCCTGCAGTGTCGCCGGGTCCCACAGCCCCTCCCCAGCGAAGGTGGCTGACAGGACTCCCTGCCGTTGTGTCCGCAGCCACTGTGCTCCAGAGTCCCCCCAGGGCCAGGCTGCCCCAGAACCCCGGGCTCTGGCCACTGTCACCGCCACTCCGGCCACCCTCCCTCTCTGTCCCCCAACCCAGCTGCTTTGGGGGACTGGGACTGCGGACATGGGTGCGGCCCAGCGGGAGGCCACGGCGTCGCTCGACCAGGCCCACCTGACCCCGCGTCTCTCCGCAGAGGAGCTGGAGCCGGTGCTGCGGGACGGGCGGAGGTGCGTGCAGGCCCGACTCAGCCTCGCCGAGGGCCTGTCCTGGGGCCCGTTCCAGGGGAGCATCCAGACCAGAGCCTCGTCCCCCCGGCCCGCAGAACCGGTAAGGAGCCCACCCTGACCAGCCCGCCGAGCCGCTGCCCACCCACGAATTCAGGGCAGTGTTCAGCCCAGGGTGTGGGCCCCTCGGCCCCCCAGAGCCAGGCCCGGCTTAGACCCAGCCAGGAGCTCTGGCCATTGGTGCAGAGCCTGTCAGGAGACGGGACCTGAGGTCCTGGGAGCACTGGCGGTGGGGGGGACGCAGGACCTCTGGGACGTCAGGACGGGGTCCAGCCTCAGCCCTGGCAGGGAGGCCGGGCCACAGCCGGGAGAGGCATCCCAGGGAGCAGCAGGAGGGCCTCACCTCGCTGGGACAGTGCAGGGCCTGGAGAGGCCGGAGCCTCCGTGCCTCCTCCTGACAGCAGTGACGATCCTGCTGGGGACCCGCTACCTAGTGCTCTGGTCACAGGCCTCCCTGCCTGGCGGAGCCTTCTGAGGCAGACCCCATCCCATGCATTTGCTGGGTCTGCTTCTGAGGTCCCCCTGTTCAGGGTGGGTCAGGCTGGTCTCTTGCTGGGCCACAAAGGTCCCTTCCAGATGTGCCTCAACTGAGGAAGGCAGCCCTCGCTGAGCACACTGGGCAAGAGCAGGGGGCAGCAGCTGCAGACCTGTGCACGTGGGCACATCTTGAGCCCTTTTTATTTCCCGATGTGGTACTCAGGTGTGGCTTGATCCAGGGTAGGCACGGACTGGCCAGTGTCACACGATCTTGGGTTTCTTGGTCCTGAGGGTCTGAGGCAGCCTTCTTGGCGCCCTCTGCAGGCAAGGATGGAGCTGCGTGGGCGGGACGTCTCTAGCACCTGAAAGCAGAACACTGCCCTGGCTGTGGTAGCCCACTCTGACCCGACAGCGCGGCCATCTCAGCCTGGGGAGGCCCTGGGAGGCTCCAGGACTCAGGCACAGCAGTGTCTGACAATAAGAACAGGGCACAGCCCGGGACCCTGCTCACAGCGCCTCCAGCCGAGTGGGGGTCAGAGCCGGGCCAGGCCTCTCCAGGTTCACACGCAGCCTCGCTAAGGCTGCTGAGCCTCCGGCACAGCCTTTCAGCCACAGGTGCTGCCGGGGACCCAGGCTGTCCCTGCTCCAAGCTGTCCCTGCTGCGGACCCCAGGAAGGCCCTGCCCAGCCTGAGCCTCCATTTTTCAGCCTTTGGGACCCTCCGCCTGCCTAAGGAGGAGACGGGGACCGAGCAGCCAGCCGTCTGTGCAGTGTAGCCAACCGCAGCCCACCCACCAGGGCCCAGGCGGTTTAGAGGGGAGAAACCAGGGTAGTGCCTGCCCCTGGCAGGGTCGTCCGTGGGCTGCCACTGTGCAGGCCTGTTAGAGTGACAGCAGAAGCCCTGTGTGGGAGAGGAGGCTTGGTGCTGCCCTGGGCCTGCATGGAGATGAGCAGGCTCCGCAGGACACAGGGTGCTGAGAGGCGGAGCTGGGGGCGGCAGGACAGAAGCTCTGGGGGTCCACCCCTGCACTCCCACTGCGCCCGAGAACCTGTACGCAGTGACCAGGGCGAAGGCAGGAGGGCCGGGCTGGGCCTGGGGCGCCCCTTGCTGGATGGACAGGCACACTCCACATGCTATCCACGTGTGGCCCCGCCCTCCGAGGGGTCCACTGCCCCTGTTCTACAGATGACAAAACTGAGTCCCCAGAGGCTCAAGGCTTGCCCCAGTGACCAGGATCAAACAGCAGGGGGAGAGCTGGAGGACACCCACCCCAGTGACCTGCAGGTTCCCAGACAGCCTCCCCGCGGGAACCTCCCCGGGCGCCTGCCCCCTCCAGGGTTGCCCTTGGGCCCCAGGCCAGGTGGGCCTGGCGAGACCCGCCGAGGGCAGGAGCCCTCCCAGGCCAAGATGTGTCCAGTGCAGTGAGCCAAGCACAGACGCCGCTGGGGCCCTTGCCGAGGGGCTGAGAGGAAGCAGCTCCCTGCTCTGTCTCCTGCAGAATCCACCCTCGATTAACCCTTATCTCCCCAGCAGGCCCTATCTCTGCCTTGGCGCCGAGCGTCCAGACACACCATGCAGGATGATTGATTTCTGAGAGATACGCCCGCCTTTCTGATACTTCGGTTATTGTCTAAATATTTTTGCTAACGTTTCGGCGGCCCCTTATCGTACTGTGCTGATGGGTCCCAGCTCTCTCCCCCGGGCCTCCCTAGGAAGACATTGCCTCTGCCCCAGATTGTCCTATCAGCCGCCGGGCACTTGTCTTCTCTCTCTGGAGAGGGAGGAGGAGCGGGCACGGAGGGGATAGGACGACCCTCTCCCCCTGGACTCAGGCTGGAGTTAGGGCTGCTCACAGCAGGCAGGAGTTGGGGGAGGCTCCCCTCGCAGTGCCTGGCACCCAACATTCCCATCCTGGCACCCAGGAAGGAGACAGTGCCTTGAGGGGGACGGGGGGGTCTACCTTGCTGTCCCTTCCTTGAGCCAGCTGAGGTTTCTACCACTGCAAAACCAGGCACTGGAGAAGAGGACCCAGGGGCCCAGCCAGCTCCAGACTTCATATTCACATATAGAAGGAACACTTGTGATGGATGGATGGGGATGGATGGATGGATGGTGGGTGGGTGGGTAGATGGCGGATAGATGGGTGGGTGGTGGATGGATGGTGGATGGGTGGATGGTGGATGGATGGATGGATGGATGGATGGGTGGTGGATGGGTGGGTGGGTAGATGGCGGATAGATGGGTGGGTGGTGGATGGGTGGATGGTGGATGGATGGATGGATGGGTGGTGGATGGGTGGATGGATGGATGGGTAGATGATGGGTGGGTAGATGGCTGATGGATGGGTGGGTGGTGGATGGTGAATGGATGGATGGTGGGTGGATGGTTGTGGATGGATGATGGATGGTGGATGGATGGGTGGTGGATGGTGAATAGATAGATGATGGATGGATAGACATGGATGGATGGATGGTTGATGGATGTAAATGCATGGGTGAGTGGGTAATGAACAATGAATAAGTGGGTAGATGAGATGATGAATAGGTAGGTGGATAGATGGCTGGAGGACAGATAGTGAGGGAAGTAGATGGTGGATGGATGGATGGTGGGTGGATGGATGGATAGATAGATAGTGGATGGATGGTGGGTGGATGGATAGATGGGACAGGGATGGGTAGGTAAATGAGTACATGGACGAATGATGGATGGATGGGTAGGTAAGTGGAATGGGATGGGTGGATGCTCAGATGAATGGGTAGGTGGGGGATGAGCTAATGAGCCAACTCTTTGACTGCAGCCTGGTCTGTGCTGGCTCTGCCCGTCTGTCTATCCTGTTGTCCACAGTTCACTCACTTTAGCCATGAGCCCACCATGGTCTCAGTGAGACCAGGGAAAGGCCCTGGCTACCAAGCAACACTGGGACCATGGACAAGCCATGCTAGAGAGACTGAGGTGGCTACGTGGACTCCCCTGCCACACGACTCTGGCCAGTGTTTGCTCAGAGAGGGTTGAAGTGCCCTTTGAAGCCACAGTGGCCTGAGACTCCCTCACCTAGAGATAGGGCTGGGATCTCTGAGGGCACCACTAGGGTTGAAGGGCCTTCCCTGGCTGCGCAGGAAGCCCTGGAGGTTGGTACAGGCAAAGCCCAGACACTCATGCCCACTTAAGCCCCCCTGGGCACCACAGCCTTGGGTCTTAGAGTTCTATTCTCAGAAGTCAGGGACCAAGGTGGGGGCAGGTGGTTCCTCCAGGGCTCTGAGGGGACCTGTCCAAGGCTCCTCTGCAACTTCTGGTGGCCCCAGTTGGTGCTCGGCTGCGGACACATCACCTGGACTCTGCACGGCCTCTGTGGCCTTCTCCCTGACCCTCCCCACCTCTTTGTCAGGCACAGGAGTTAGGCCCTCCTGATCCAAGATGCTCTCTTGAGATCCTGAACACATCCATCCACAGAGACCTTTTCTCTAAACGAGGCTGTGTGCACGGGCTCCAGATGGGCATCTCTGGAGGCCCCACGCAGCCCACTCCCCAGAGCTGGCAAGTAGCAGAGGCGGCTCAGCCCAGGCAGGACCGTGACCCTCCACAGGATGACCCTGCGGGGCCTAGTGTTGCCGCAGCATCGGGCATGGAGAGGCAGGAGGCCCTGCTGCTGGCCCTGCTGGCCCTGGGCACACTGCCCCAGGCCTCGTTTCCCACCTGCACGAGGAGGAGCCTGGAAACTACCCCGGCTCTGGGACACCTCCTGCCCCACCCCCAGAGAGACCCAAGTGAAGGACTGGGAGCGCCCTCCTGTCCTGGGCCAGGGCAGCCATGGCCACCGGGCCACCTCTGGCTGCCTCTCTCCCTGGGCCCAGGGGCTACCCCAAGAAAAGGGCTGGAAGTCAGGGGGCGGGCAGCTGAGACTGGATGGTAGCAAGAGGGGCACACAGCCTGTCCACAGCCTCCAGGGCCTCCCAGCACTGAGCAGGGCCTGCTTCTCACTGCCTGTGGGGACCCAGGGCACAGCTGCTGACCTCAACACACAGCCAGTCACACTCCTGTCCCCAGCTGCTCCCCGTCCCGTGTGGCCCCTGCACCTGGCCACAGCGGGTGCTTGGGGACCATCTGAGTGGAGTGGGGGACTGAATGACAAGGCTTGGGGATCAGAGCCTCGACGCCCTGGGTTCTCGTCCTGTGTGGCCACCTCCGCAGGCCTCAGCCCTCACCCGCAAGCCAGCTCCTCACGAGGAGCATCTGGGGCAGGTGAAGGGACCTGAGGAGGGCTAGAGGGTAGTGGTCGGGCCCTGGTTGGAGCCCCAGCCCTCCATGAGCTGCGCTGTCCCCTGGGCCCGGCCGCCCCACCAGGACGGCCCAGCCCCTCCCAGTGGTTTGGTGATAGGCACAGCAAGGGCTGGGGCAGCCTCAGAGAAAGTGGTCACAGCGGATGTGGCGCAGATAGGGTTTCCGATGTTATCGGCCCGCAGAGCGGAGACACTGACCTCTTTGTTGGGGGAACAGGAGGGTTCTCAGATCCACTGGGGAATTTAAAGTGGCTGACCGGCATCCCAGGCTGGAGTGGGGCTGGCCAGGGAGCCACATGGGACAGTGACTCTGAGGGGCAGCAAGCAGGACAGGCCTGGGGCCCTTCTCCAACCCTGGACACGCCTGCCAGGCCAAGCCAGGCGAGGAGCCTGTGGGGGGGAAAGGTCCAGCCTCCGTCTCCCATGTTCTGGCCACGCGGCAGGCCAGGGAGCTAGAACAGGCCCCTCCACAGCTTGTCCCCGTGGCCCCTGGGAGGGCAGGACAGGAGGGGCCTTCAGCACCAGAGAGGCTCCTATCCAGCGCTGCTCTGAAGCCAGCAGAGGAGCCCGGCTGCCCCAGGGGCTGAGGGGAAGGCAGGCGGCAGCTGGCCGGGGCTGGCCTGGGAGTGGTGGCCACCCCATCCCCTGGCTGTGGCCCACAGGTGGGGTGGCCAGGTCCCCGGGCCCTCCCTGCTCAAGCCGCCCCCAGGGCCAGACCCACAGCGTGCCAGCTGGAGCCTGGTGGAGCCTGGTGCCGCCTGCACCCAGACCTCCACGGGAAAACCAGGTTGTGCGGCGTCAGCAGAGCCACGCGTTTTTATCATGCTGTGAACACGCTGCTTCTGAGGGCGATAAGCATTAAACCGACCGCGAGGCTGTCAGTCTCAGTTTGAGGGTTTAGAAATATTGGGACGAATAATTAGATTTCATATCGTTACGGCAGCACCCATCGCAGGATCAGGCAGATTAATTTTCTCACCCTCCTCCACTCATTAATATTCATTAGAGACTCAGAAGGCCAAGGCAGGGAGGGCCAGCCCCAGCGCCCGCCCGCCAGAGCCCAGGCCCGCGCAGCAGGGCGCCGGAGCCGAGTTCCCCAGTCTGTGTGCCCCGTCCACCTGCCACGGTCCTGGGGTCCGCTCCCAGCCCTCACAGGTGCCTCTGCTAAGTGACAGAGACGCAGCTGGTGCGCAGCCCCGAGCACCCAGGTAGGGTGCCCCTCTGCTCTCCAGCTTGCCTGCAGCAGGCCCAGTGGACATCTGGAGGTCACTGCCTGGCCCTGACCTGACAGTCCTACCCAGAGGCGCTGCCGCGACTGCTTGGTCCTCCTGGTCCAGGGGAAGCCAGCAGCAGGGCCGCCGGAGCCCACGTGCTGCCGTGACCCAGGCAGGCACTGCTCAGAGGGCTACACTCACATCCCTGCTTCCCAGCGTCCCTGGGGAAACTGAGTCAAGGCGGGAGGGCAGTGGCCAGCAGCAGGCTGTCAGGCCCAGAGCAGGCCAGGGCTCAGGGCCCTCTCAGGGTTCACGGCAGCTCCAGGAGAGGGTCAGGTGTTACCCCATTTCCAGATGGACAGCCAAGGCCACAGTGTGGCTCCAGCTAAGGCTGTGGGACTCCCCTCCCAGGCCAGGGCTCTCCCCAGCCCACTGGCTGATTTACCTCCACCCCCGCTTGCTCCAGGACTGCCACGTGGCAGCAGGCAGGTGACGCAGAAGCCACCTGGCCCTCCCGCCCCAACCTTGCTGGGCCTTGTCCCGGCAGGCCCTATCTTGCCGGCTCCCTGCATGCCACATGCAGAGGCTGAGCAGAGGTGGTCCAGAGCAGTGGCCCTGGGCTGCAGGGGGAGGTGAGCCTGGACTGGACCTGCCGCCTGGCTCTGAGGCAGAGTGAGCAGCCAGGCCTGGGGGCAGAGGAAGACCAGGCAGGGGGGTGCAGGGGCTGCTGAGGAACTGGCAGTCACCACCCACCTCCCACCCCAGCCTCAGGCTCATCCTTCCCGCTGGGAGCTGTGGCCAGCTGTCTCACAGACACGGGTGCCCCAGATGGACAGATCAAGCAGAGGCCTTCCAGGTGCCCCGAGTTCTGATTAAAAGGTGTTTGTCTGAATAAAACGGAGTGAGTGGGCTGACAGGAAGGCGTGTGTGGAGTGCACCGCGGTCCTCAGGCCCCGGCGGAACTGGACCACTGCACACAGCAAGGGCATCCTGGAGCTGAGGCCCAGCTGCGGGAGACAGGCCCCACCCTCTGCCCGCTGGGACTCTGCGCCTCACCCTTCATGCATGACCAGGGTCACCTGCCCCACCCTGGCCCTCTTTCAGCACAGGATGGGCCTGGGCCTTCTCTGCCCTGGAGCTGGGGGCCAGCAAGGGTGCGGGAAGAGAGGCCAGCCCAGAGCAGGCGGCAGAGGAGACGGGGAGGCTGCCTGCTCCCGGGAAATAGGCCAGGTGGACCCAGGGCTAACCCAGATGACACCACTGGCCTTGGGCCTGAGCGGCCAGCCAGTCTCAGGGACAGGGACAAAGGTAGCCCTTCTCTGCTCCCCACTCTGCAACAGAGGCAGCCCACGGAGGGGTCAGTCGGTCTCTGGGCTCATGTCCTCAGTCCAGAGCTCATCTGGAGGATGCAGGGGCATGTGGGTGTAGGACGCCCAGGCGGTGGGCATGGCGGGGACAGATCTCGCTGCAATTCAGGCTTTGCCCTTCACTGGCTGTGTGACCTTGGGCCTGCTGCTTGACCACCCTGGGCCTTGGTTTCCAAAAGGACCCAGCACCCAACTACAGCTGCTGCTCCCTGCGGTGGCTCTGAGTCCCAGCAGTGGACATACTGCTGTGGGACACAGGATGTGGGCCACAGGTCCATCAGCTGCCAAGCCACTCACCGCCCACAACACGCAGCCCCACAGCCTGGCCACACCAGGCACAGTGGAGCCTGTCTCATGGAGCCCCAGTGGCTCTTCCTGGCTGACTGAGCCCATCCATCCCTGCTCTCCCCAGGGCCCGGCCCTGACCCTGCTTCTGGTGGATGAGGCCTGCTGGCTGAGGACACTGCCCCAGGCCCCGACAGAGGCCGAAGCCAACGCAGAGATCCACAGGAAGGGTGGGTATCATGTGGCGCTTCCCTCCCTCCCAGCAGCCTTCCGGAAGGTGGGGTCACTTGGCTCTGCCTGGGCTGGCCCTTAAAGGGAAACCCACCTGTCTGGACTGAGGCTGGGGAGGCCAGACATTCAGGCCACAGCCCAGCACCCTGATGGACACTCCTGCAGGCAAGGGAGCTGCCGTCCCATGAAGATCCCACCTGCTCCTAAAGGAGCCCAAGGAGGCTGGGCTGCCCTCTGTCCTCTGGGGAAGACGTGCTTCCTTCCTCTCCTCCCGGTTCCGGGGGGACTGCTCCCAGGGCTTCTGGGAAGCCCAGGCTGGCTGACAGGTGGACAGCTACAGTGTTGACTGACCCTGCTGGGCTGGGGGGCTGAGTCCAAACCTAGCTGTGCCTGCAGGTGTTGTGGGACTGGGCAAGGCCAGGTTTCCCCCCGAGAAGGGGCAGGGCCTGAGGAGGACTGCAGCCAGCCTGCCCCTGCCCGTCCTCACCCTCCCTCGGCTCTTCCTGTCCAGAGCCGGGGCTCGAGCGCTGTCCTGGGGGTCACCTGCAGCATGCCCAGCAGAAGCAGAGCTCCCTCCCAGGGGCAGCTCTCACCCTAGGCAGAACCAAAGGCACTGGGGCAGGGCTGCACCTGGCTCTGCCTGCCCTCGACTCCAGGACCCAGGCCAGCACCCTGCCCCCATGAGCCTGTCTCCCCTGTCCCATCCTCCTCACCAAAAGACACTCTTGGGGACTGGAGAGACCAGCTAGAAAGAGCCCTGGGCACCAGGGCTGGGTGCCGGCAGGGAACAGGCAGCTGTGGGCCTGCCTGGGGCACGAGCTGGTCAGCACCCTCTGACCCACCCCTCCTGCGGCCTGTACAATGGGGCTCTGGCCAGGTGTGGCCACCTGGGAAGGCTAAGGCTCCTTCCAGTGGCCATGCTGACAAGGTGGCCTGCGCTGGGTGGCGCTGTGCCTTGGGAGCCCCAGCCAGGCACTGGTTGCGGACATGACAATCACCAAGGCCTCTGGGCTTTGATGGGCCAAGGGAGCCCCAGTCTAGGCGCAGGCTGCTGCTCCTGAGGCCAGCAGCACTCCTTCCCTGGCCAAGCTGGGCACAGGGAAGCACAGGCCCATGTACTGCCAGCCAGAAGGCAGACCAGCAGGCCCAGCTCTCCTGGGCTTTGTTGGCAGAGACTGCCCCCTAGAGGCCTCTGTGGGAATAGTCATACCCAGTCAATTCCCAGAGGAACTATTCTAAGGTCCCCACCTGAGGCCACCCTCCAGCCACTTTCCTGGGAGCCCACGTGGCTATGTACCTGCTTTCCTGGGAATGAGGCAGTGGGGCTGGCCACCAGAGGGCAGGAGGCACACCATGGAAACCAGCCAGGCACAGCTACGGAACCCAGGTGCAGAACCTCCTGCTGGCCTGGAACCTGCTCTCTACCGCAGGCAGCATGGCGGTCCTCGGGGACCAGACGGGGGAGGGGATGCTGGGGAGGGACCAGTGGCCACTGAGGCCCAGCATCATGGCTGCCTGTGTCCTCCAGATGACACCCTCTGGTGTAGGGTCACCAAGCCAGTGCCTGCAGGTGGACTCCTGCATGTGTTCCTCATGGCCGAGCCCTGCGGCCACCCTGTGAAGAAGGAGCCCGCAGAGCCCGAGTGTCCAGCCCCAGTGCCCACCGATATCCAGCTCCTGCCCCAGCAGGCCGGCATGGCATCGATCCTGGCCTCTGCAGTCATCAACAGTGAGTGCCCCGCCTCCCTAGGGCGGGTCCTGGTGTGCTCAGGAGCTCGGGGCTGCAGGTGGGGCCACAGGTAGCTCAGGGCAGGACTTGCTCAGCAAGCACAAGGCCCTGGGTTCACCCCCAGAACCCCCAAAGGGTCAAATGTTACCCCCCTGGCAGACCACTGAACTGAGGGACAGTACCACAGCCAAGGCTGGGACACCTGGGTGCTGGAGAGCACAGGGGGGCTGCCAGGGCAGGACAGCGCAGCTGGGTGCAGGCTTCCACAAGAGGGAGCAGGGCAAGACGGTGCCAGGCTGCAGGTGGCACACTACTCCTTAGGGCAGCAGTGGGGGCAAAGCCCAGGGCAGGGACAGCAGGGCCCCCAGAGCCCAGGCACACCATGGGAAAAGAGGCAAACTGGCCTGAGGTCCAGACTGGACTCTGCACCCCCTATGCTCAACAGGAAGCTTATGGCTCGCCTGGAGCCCCAGACTGGACAGCTGCCTCTAAAGCTAAGGACAGCCAAGGACAGGACACCCACACCCCACACTCCACAACCCTATGCCCCAGCATGGCGCACAGCAGTGGGGCCACCCTGCAGAGCCCTTCCCTGACCTGACACAGACAGCAGCCAGCCCCAGACAGTGGCACATCTGTGAAGGAGATGGCCCCAGGAGGCTGACAGGAGGCAAAGCTCAGAGGTGGCTCAGGCAAGGGGCTCCGATAAGGACTCTACACGGGGTTTAAGGAAGGAGAAGGGCAGGGGAGAAGGCAGGTCCTCTGGCCAAGTGGTGGCAGTAAGCTAATGGGGAGGGCGTGTCTGCTTTGGTCTCTCCCCCGGGAATGAGCCTTTGAGGGAGATGGGTGGCCAGGGCGGCCACCTGACTTGGGCAGGGATGGGAGTGCTACCCAGCTGGCTCCCAGGGTGCCTGGGAAACCTGACTCCAGGGAGACACAGTGGCCCAGTGGGTTAGTGAGGGTCCCATGTCCCCCCTTCAGCCTGCATGACTGTGTCCCCCACCCCAGGGTCTAGCCACTCAGAGGGCTGGCTGCAGAGGGCCCCAGCTTCCTCCTCCAGGGTCTCGGGTCTGGTGTCAGCACCTCAATCCCACAGAGCACTGTCCACGGAACATGCCAGCTGAAGGACACCACGGTGGGATGGATACCTTGTCATCTGAGACCTTCCCAGCTCCTCCAGGGGCAGTGGGCAGAGGCTGAGCTGGGGTCTGGCAACTAGGAGAAGCCAGACCCAGGTTGATTCCTGAGGCCCAGGTTCCAGGCCTGTGTCCTCCCTGTGGCTCAGGGTCAGCAGCAACACAGCCCAAGGCCTCTGCCGTTAGCGGAGCTACATCTGCCCAGGGCTTGGCCTTGGCAGCAGTAGGTGGCCGTCCTGGCTCAGGCCCAGGGCTGCAGCCCCTGCCCCTCACCCAGCCAGCAGCGGAGTTCCTAGCTGTGACCTGGCAGAGACAGACAAATCCCCAGCAGTGGCTTCTCAGAGCCCAGACCCACAGGCCTTAGCAGAGAGAGCAGAGCTGCCTGAGACCCAAATCAGCAAAACCCAAGAACAGAGGTAAACAGCACAGCAGGAGAAGCTGGGGCAGAAGCCACCAGAAAAACTAGGTATGGGGGGCAGAAGCCACCTCCCCCCGCCAGCAGGTGCTAGGTTCCCTCAACGAGGCAGCATCCTGGGGCAGGGCAAGGCCACCACCCTTGTATATCTGAGGCGAGGGGTCATCAGAGACGTCTCCTCAGGGCTCACCCCTGGGAGGGGTCTCCGAGGCAGCAGGCATGGAGGCTGGCCTGGGGATGGCCGAGGTCTCAAAGTCCATCAGATGGGGCCAGGGCTACTAAAGGAGAGCCAGGAAGTGACCGCACAGGGCGAGACAATCTCAGGCCCTCTATGGAGAGGCCCCGCTCCTGCCTGGGCTGGTAGGCAGACCTGCTGCTCAGTGCCCACCCTCAGCTGGTGCCACCTTGCCCCACAGAGGATGTCTTCCCCTGCAAGGACTGCGGCATCTGGTACCGAAGCGAGCGCAACCTGCAGGCCCACCTGCTCTACTACTGTGCCAGCCGCCAGAGCGCCGGCTCCCCAGCCACGGCGGCCACGGAGGAAAAGCCCAAGGAGTCCTACCCCAACGAGCGCGTCTGCCCCTTCCCCCAGTGCCGTAAGAGCTGCCCCAGTGCCAGCTCCCTGGAGATCCACATGCGCAGCCACAGTGGTGAGCCCCTCCTAGACCAGCACAGCCACACGAGCACACCCAGCAGTCATGCCGTCGCCCTGCGGCCGGCACCGGGCTCCCCCAGCACGTGGTAGTCAGCCCAGGCCTGGTCCTAGGGGCCAAAGGGGGCTTCCAAACCAGGCCATCCATGCCAGCAAGGTTTGGCTCAGGGCCCAGTCTCCTGGTCCTCGAGCTGCTGGCCAGGCGGGACGCTGGAGCTGGCTCTGACTCTCCCGTGTGTTCTAGGAGAGCGGCCCTTCGTGTGCCTCATCTGCCTGTCAGCCTTCACCACCAAGGCCAACTGCGAGCGCCATCTCAAGGTGCACACAGACACACTCAGTGGTAGGTGGGCTGGGGGACGGGAGGGGGTGTGGGCCACGACCTCGGCCACAGGGCTCTGACCACCACAGCATGGCCCATAGGTGTCTGTCACAGCTGTGGCTTCATCTCCACCACAAGGGACATCCTCTACAGCCACCTGGTGACCAACCACATGGTCTGCCAGCCCGGCTCTAAGGGTGAGATCTACTCTCCAGGGGCCGGACATCCAGCTGCCAAGCTGCCCCCAGGTGAGCAGTCCCTGCCACTGCCCCACAGGCCTCAAGGAGGGAGGGAAGGGGGCTTGTCCACAGGCAGGCAGGTAGGGTCAATTTTAGCTGTGCCAAAGCTCTGCCAAGCACACCTGTTCCCATTCTGGCCCGGCCAGAGCCTGGCCCCGGCCTGAGAAGCCATCCCTGTGGTCACCTTGCAGACGGTCTTGCCAGCATCCAGCAACACTCAGCCCCACATGGCCCCCGGGCCTCGGGGGACCTAGGCTTGGCACCTGCCCCATCACCAGGACAAGACAGGAAGGTCCTGGTTGAGGCCACCAACGGAGAGGCCAGAGTGGCCCCCCAGAATGGCGACGGCAGTGAGACCCCTGCAGCTCCCAGGAGCATCAAGGTGGAGGCGGTGGAGGAGCCAGAGGCAGCCCGTGCTCCCGGCCCTGGAGAGCCAGGGGCCCAGGCCCTGTCGCGGACACCATCACCGCACAGTCCGGCTGCGGCCAGGGTGAAAGCCGAGGTGTCCAGCCCCACGCCCGGCTCCAGCCCGGGACCCGGCGAGCTGGGCCTGGCTGGAGCGCTCTTCTTGCCGCACTACGTGTTCGGGCCAGACGCGGGCGCTCCCTCGGGCGCGCCGCAGGCCTCCGAGATCCTGGCCAAGATGTCGGAGCTGGTGCACAGCCGGCTGCAGCAGGGCGCGGGCGTGGCCGGGACCCCAGCCGGCCTCTTCGCAGGGGCCAAGGGCGCCACGTGCTTCGAGTGCGAGATCACCTTCAACAACGTCAACAACTTCTACGTGCACAAGCGGCTCTACTGCTCCGGCCGCCGCCCGCCTGAGGACACGCCCGCCGCGCGCAGGCCCAAGGCGATTCCGGGCCCGCCGCGGGCGACCCCCGGCCCGCCCGCCGAGCCTGAGGCGACGCGCTCGTCGCCGGGCCCCGGGACGCGCGAGGACGAGGCGGGCGGTGCGGCCACGCCCGAGGCCGAGGCGGCCGGCCGGGGCAGCGAGGGCAGTCAGAGCCCGGGCAGCTCGGTGGACGACGCGGAGGACGACCCCAGCCGCACACTGTGCGAGGCCTGCAACATCCGCTTCAGTCGCCACGAGACCTACACGGTGCACAAGCGCTACTACTGCGCTTCGCGCCACGACCCTCCGCCCCGCCGCCCGCCCGCGCCCGCGCCCACCCCGGGGACCGCGCCGCCCGCCCTGACCGCGCCGCCCGTGCGCACGCGCAGGCGCCGCAAGCTGTACGAGCTGCACGCGGCAGGTCCGGCTCCGCCGGCGGCAGGCCCCGCCCCCGCCCCTCCGGGTCCCGCGCCCGAGCCGCCCGCCTCGCCGCGGCCGGGAAGCGGGATCGCAGGCCCCGCCCCCGAGCCCGCGGCCGACGGCCCCATTGACCTGAGCAAGCGGCCCCGGCGCCAGCCCCCAGACGCCCCGGCTGCGCTGCCCGCGCTCGCCGACTACCACGAATGCACGGCGTGCCGCGTGAGCTTCCACAGCCTCGAGGCCTACCTGGCGCACAAGCAGTACTCGTGTCCCGCCGCGCCGCTGCGGCCGGCCGCCGCCTGCCCCTACTGCCCCCCAAGCGCGCGCGCCCGCGGCGACCTGCTGGAGCACCTGCGCCTGGCGCATGGCCTGCGCGTGGCCCGGCCCGAGCCCAGCACGCTGGACAGCCCCGAGGGCCGAGCGCCGCGCTCTCCGTCCCCGCCCGCTCCCAATGCGGACCCCGCCGACCTGGGCACAACGACGCCCAGCAAGGGCCCGCCCGCGCCCGCGGCGTCCAGCCACCGCTACTGCCGCCTGTGCAACATCAGGTTCAGCAGCTTGTCCACCTTCATCGCGCACAAAAAGTACTACTGCTCATCGCACGCCGCCGAGCACGTGAAATGAGCCAGCCGCGCGGACCCAGCCCGCGTGGACCCGGGCACTCAATAAAGACTTTCGCTGTGACCAGCGCGCTGGCCGCGGGCCTGGTTCTCTGAGCTCCGTCCCTGCGCCCCGCCCCCGACGCCCGGGAAAAGAAGGGCTTGCACCTAGCTGGGCATGGGCCACCTGGCAGTGCACTGGGAGGTTGCCGCGCGTGCTTGCGGAGGCCCAAAGCGACCTCCCCACGGGCACCACCTCCAGCCCACTCTGCCAGAGCTAAGCCCTGCACAGGCCGAGATCAGGCCTAGGCGGTGCTCGGCTGAACAGTCTGGCCATGGCTTTGCGGCGGGGCAGGTGAGGGTACCTTCCAGCTGGATTTACCTAGAAAACAAATATACCCTTTTTCTACCAATTCTAACGGTCTTTCTGGGCATCCTGCAGAGGCGCAGTGATCACTCCAGGAATAACGCTGAGGTGTCACCCAGCCAACCACCCAGGTGGCTCCTCTGCTTGTTTCCTTCCCGCCCAACCTTCAGGGGTGAGGGGCTATTGGGCCTGGGTATGTACAAGAGTTAAAAGTCCCCAGAGTCGTGACTCACAGGCCCTACCCATGGAGACAGACCACAGAGGCTACCGCCAAGGCCACTGGGCATGGGGGGCTGGGGATATGGCCCTGGATCCCAGGGTAATGGGCTGAGAAAGGATCCTTCGATCCAGGGTGCCTGGCTTTGGTCCTTTTTCCATAAAGGCCAGACAGGAAGTGGGGGCCAAAGACCCAAGGCAGGCTCCAGGTGTAGGCAGGCTTCCCTCTGTCCCCTCCTGTCCCATCCTACACCCTACTGCTGCTGCAGCACACAGAAGATGGCCAACTCTCAGACCCCCCAGCACCCGCACATGCCTCAGTTTCCACACCCATGAAATGGCAGGAGACAGTCCTGTGGCCCCTTCTGGGAGCTTAGCCTGGGCTAAGCCCTGCCACCACCAGCAGCACAAGCCTCAGACTGCAGCAGATTCTCTAGCCTCTGCTGCCCCCCATGGCACAGGGCTGGGCACTGGCTACCCTGCCAAGTCCTAGGATTACACAAGGCCTGTGCCAGCCTCCACCTACACCAAGGACCTTGCTCTGATATGTGCCCATCCCCTGGGATGAGACCTTCCACAGGGAGCACCACAGGTGCCATTAGTCTCCTTGTGTCCCCTGAAGCCCCTGCCCCACTCTCCCTGAAATCCCTCTGGGATGCTGCCTCTACCCCACACAGCCCCAGCAGCCATTGCACACATTAGACTAGCCCCAGACTCCTCCCACTTCCCCAGGGAGCCTGCTTCCTGCCCCAAGACACTGTCCCCGAGCCCTGGGAGCACAGGGATGCCCCTGCATCTCTCCATATCTTCTAAGCCCCAGAGCTCTAGACCCCCTGCTCAAAGACCTCAGCCCCCAGGCCCTCCTAGGGCAGGTCCTAGAGTGGCTCCCCTGCACTGTGCCTCCTCCCCACCCTCTGCCCCTCCCACTGCTGACAGGTCCTGCTGGCCTTTGCTGTCGGAGCAACTTGATGTCTCCAGAGCTCCAGTCTGGTAAACCATATGCAGGTTGCAGAGTCTCAGCCTAGGCATTGTCCCCAGGTCCCCTCTCCCCAAACCCTCCCCCAGCTGGCCTTTAGGAACAGCTGCCACACACCCCTACCTCTGGGGCTGCCCTGGTCCCCTGCCAGGCTCCGGGTTGCACTCTACCCATGTGAGACCCTCCTCCACTGCTGGGTCCACAATCATTTACTAAGCAGGTGGCACCCTGCCCTCGGGTGCACAGAGGAGGAGGCCCCTTGGGGCACTGTCCTTCCCACCCCACTACGCCCTTGGCTGTGGTTGGCAACTCAGGTCAGCACCTTGAAGGGCTCCCCTGTGCCCGTGTGTGGGCACCCGACTTAGGGTCCTCTACCCGCTTCTCCCCTGATGGTGAGCTCATTCTCCAGGTCACCAGGTTTTCTTTTCCCATCCTCTTGACCCTCCCCACTGTCTCCCGTCCTCAGCCACACCCCCACAGTGTTCCGCCAGTGACACATGCCACCCCACTTACTGAACACGTTCACAGTCCACTGTCTCTAACGCTATCCAAGTCCCATGTACAGCCAGTGCCCTGGTGACTGCTGCCTGCCCCCAGCCCCTGGGAGCCTCCCTGCCTCCCTCAGCCCTTTCTGCCAACTCCTGCCCTCTCAAGACTGGCGTAAGCCCACCCCGAGCCTGCCTCCTTCCAGAATCCTCCAGGTAGGGTGGCTCTGGCCCACCTTTCTTCCTCCATGCCCCCTTCTGCTTGACCTGCAGCCCAAAGCCGTGCATCTGTGCTGGCCAGGCCAGCAGCAGCCAGGCAGGACTGTGTCCACCTCATCCCTGCACCCTGTACAATGCTTGGCATGAGAGGGACTCTGGGGACCCTCACTGTTTCAAACCCCTCTCAGCCAGGTGTGGAGCTTTCCTGGTTGCTCTATGAGGACCCCAAGGTTCAGTGGGGCCGGCACCTGCCCAGGGCACCCCACTGGTATAGCTGGGCCTTGACCATGTCGATCTGCCTGCTCCCAATGCCCAAGTTCTCAGCTACTGGCCATGCTACTGGGTACTGGCTCCCAGCCCAACCCGACTTGCGGTCAGCTGAGCAGCCCCCATCTACTGCCCAGAGAAGTGTGCAAATGGGGGTCCCCATGCTGATGGCAATCCCCCCTTCCCAGGACCTCCCCACACAGAGCAGGACAGCAGCTGTGGCTCTGGGGTGTGCACGCTGTCAGTCATCATGCATGGGTCTGCTGGTGGACGCCTGGTCCCATCTGCAGCACCTTCACCCTGCAGGCTGCTCTAGCAAACAGCCCTTAGGAACTTCGGCCAGTGAAGCCTCCTGACAGCAGAGGGCAGCAGCAACTGGTGCAGGGGGCCAGCAGCCAGTGGACCTGTCCTAGTGCTGCCTGCCAACCTTGGGTCTGCCCCACTTCTCCCTGAGGAGGAAGGAGGGTTGGAGGGGCAGCCCCAACGCCATGCCCCTTCCCCCAAGGTCACCTGCCAGACTCCGACAAGCCCAGGGAGAGCCTTGAGCAGGCCCTGTGGGCTCGAGGGCCAGCCCTTGCTGGGCACATCTTAGAGTTCATTTGCCTCAGGGCTGGGACCCCTGCCCCAGCATCACCTGAGCCGTGGGCAATGAACATTTTAGGGACAGAGGGTGTCCTCAGAAGCCTCTCTGGCAAGCTCACCCCACAGCAGGTACGAGTGTGACCACCCTCTTCCTCCTCAGAGTGCAGGTCAGCCACTGAGCCTTCCTCAGCTGGGATGGGCGGAACAGGGAGGGGTTGCACTGGGCCCCAAGTGAGCCACACCCTTTCCTGCACAGAAGCCTGCCTTGGCCCCACTCTGCAGTCCCACCCACCAGTGCCTGGAGGGCCTCCATGAGCCTGGAGACGCCATGGCCCGTGGGGGGTCAGTTGGTGGGGGCTCTTGACCTGAGTTGGGAGGGCGGAAGAGGGTCCTGAATTCTTCAGAAGTGTCCTGAGTGTTCCACTTGCTCTGGGTCAAGCCCAAGCCCCAGGCCGTCCAGAGGCCAGGGCAGCCGGGCGCTCACCTGCAGTCAGGAAGACTGGCCCTACCCGCAGAGCTGCCTCCCCCAGAGGTCACAGATGGCCCATGCAAGGGCACAGACTTCCCAGCACAGTGCACCAGTGAGGTAGTGCCCAGCCCCCCCGCCCCCACGCACGAGGACCCTGTGGCCACTGGATGCATCAGGCACTCTCCCTGTGCCGAAGAGAGATGGTCAGCACCCCACCCCTTATCCCTGAGTCCCCTGCTGCCCCGGCACACAGCCCACCTCCCAGGTGTGGGCTGAGGCTGGAGGCCAGGGGCGTGCCTCTGCCACCCGCCACTCACTGCCTCCCCTGCCCTCAGGCCACAGCCCCCCCCCCCACCTTCCTGTTTTCCCATGGATCGCAGGTTTTAGTGCTTTTTTTTTAGTTGTAAATGGACACAAAACCTTGATTTTTGTTTATTTATTTTTCCGTGGTGCTGAGGACTGAACCTAGGGCCTCACGGGTGCTAGGCAAGCGCTCACCACTGAGCCGCCACCCGGCCCTCCCAGGACTCCTTGGTCTTCTTCTCCGGCCTCCGATACTGTTATGGAGCCCACGGGCTCTTCCTGCCTTGCTGGAGTGGCCCTCGAGTCACGCACGGGCATCTGCAGCATTGCCCTCACCTCCCCCAGGGCAAGCCCGCCCCCCCCACCAGCCCCCTCTGTCCTCGACGGTTCAGTTTTATTTGGGCTGGTTTCACTCTGTAGGTCGGATGATGATTTGTCATTGGGTCTTTGTGTGACCTGGCCCCAGCTGGTTTCCTCACATGTCCTTCTGGTGTGTGACCTGACCCCCTGGGGTACGGCTCCTTCAGACACCTTTGTTCACAGGACCACGATGACCCTTGAGGACCCTGACTCCTTGTCTTTGGGAGAGTGTCCCCGCCCCCACCTGGCCCTGGAGGCTCCCACTGGACAGTCCCTCCAGCTCATTCCTCAGTGTCGCCAGCTGCGTCCGTCCGCCCTGCTCACCTGGTTTCCATGGGCAGCAAGCAGGACCTGACTGCACCTGGTCCTGCACCTCAGATGCCTATCAGCCTCCTCAGTGCAGCCTCCTCAGTCTTGCCTTCACTTACCCTTCTCTCCTGCTGGTGGGGAGTGACGCAGCTCTTGTCTCCCCTCCAGATCAGCCTGAGTGGTGTCCTGGTGTTGGCACCTCAAGGGTGAGAGAGGAGTAGGTGGCACGAAGCTCAGGCACCTGTCCATGCCCAGCTTGAAGGACACCTTGAAGCCCTGGCCAGCATGCCTGCCGTGGCCCGACCTCTCTCGAGTTTGGTGTGGCGTGCTTCCTGTGGGGCTGCAGCCAAGGCCACAGACCTGGTGCCTACAGAGCACAGTGCTGGTCACAGGGCTGTCCTAGAAATTCCAGGGACCATCTCACCCTGGCCTTCTCCAGCTCGTGGGGGGTTCTGCACCTCTGGGCTCCTGGTCCCCTCTTTGGAGCCAGCACACCACCCCCGCCTTCCTCTCTACTCACAGGAGCCTGTGAGTGTTCCTCGCCACCCAGCAGTCCAGGGCAGTCTCATCTCGAGGCCAGCTGATGGGCAGCCTCCATTCCATCCCAGCCTTTACTCTCCTCTGCTGGGGATGAGGGGTGGGCGGCTGGGGCCAGCTGCTGCCTACACCCACTCTTGCACCTCTGTATGTGTTGGCAACGCGTAGCTGAATCCCGGGCTGGGCCTGAGTGGCCTGTCTCCCAGGAGCTGTTGCTGCTAAGATGCCCCGTGCCGGCTCCCGGAGCAGCGGTGTCCCAGGGCAGCGCAGCTGGTTTCCATGGGCAGCAAGCAGGACCTGACTGCACCTGGTCCTGCACCTCAGATGCCTATCAGCCTCCTCAGTGCAGGAGTCTGCCTGCCATGGGGCCTGTGGACGCCTGTGGGCTTTTACTCCAACATTGTTAGGAACCTGTTTTTAAGCCAGTGTCACTGTCAGGACCCTGGGCATGTGCCACTGAGCACCTTCTCCCTGCTAGGCGTCGGGTTAGACTCAGAAAGCACCGGCAGGTATCAGCCAAAGGGCAGGGGAGGACTCAGCTGGCAGAGGTGGCAGATACTCTTTCCATGGAATTCTGCGGGCAATGGCGAGCAGCCAAGGCCGGCACAGCAGGCCGGGTGGCTCTCTGTCCTCGCCTGTGTGCCTTCTGCCCAGCTGGGCACACAGGTGGCTGGTGTGGCTTAAGGCAGCCCCTTCCCTTCTCCCCCCCTTGCTGGAGGCACCTCCCTGGACAGGGAGCAGTATCAAAGGCACACACTGTCTGCCCAGGGCAGAGGACCGAGAAGTGTTGGGTTCATCTGGTGCCACTGGCAGCAAGGCTGAGCCTCGAGAGAACAGTGTCCTGCTGCTTGGAGTGCACATGGGTTAAGCAAGGCCACCAACCAAGTTTCTTGCTGTGGATGCGACCTAACACAGATTCCTAAGAATCAGACTTAGAGGACAAGCTGCTGAAGGACCTCCCGGTGGTGGACACACCCCAGGCCCCTGGGGGTGAGGCACTGCCCCCGAGCCCACCCTGGGAGGGCCAGGGCCCTCTCCTCTTTTAGACCACGTGAGTTTCCACTGGGGCTGACAGGCTTCTGCTTACACACATGTGGGTAAATGAGGCTGAGCTCGGGTCAGGGGGCAGATATCCTGATCCGAGCTGAGTCTGCCTTCCCATCTCCCAAGTCAATGCGGACGGGCATGAGGCTCCCACCCTGTCTCACCTTCTGTCCATCAGGGACCTCAGCCCAGGTCTGAAAGATGGTGCCTAGCGACCTCTGTCTCAGTCACCTCCACATCACCTCCCTCCCTCCCCGACCTTCCTGCAGGTCCACCCCAGAAGACAGACCCCACTAAGTCTCACTTCCTAGGGTGCAGACCTTGCGAAGACCCAGGCCAGCCCCTTCCTGACTCCCCAGCCTGTGATTCCTGACCGTCCTAGCAGCACACTTGCCTTCTGCCCCTGGCTTCTGGTGGAGCCTCAGCCCCCCAACTGCTGCAGGGGTCCTTCCGGGTTTTCCACAGAGGGGAAGAACACACAGCTCTTTGGAGTAGAGTTTTGTGTGCTTTTTTTTATTGCTTTTAGCACTTTCCAGAAATTACCCGTCTCCCACCACTGCCCAGAGAAACACCTCAGTTCTACCACTGCACGGAGACTTGACTGTGGTGGGGTGCACAGGGGACTCTCCTGTGTCACAGTGTGTCAAATGCATAGTTTAAACGCACTTTTAAAAACCAAAAGGCAAGAATTCGGAGTGCGAGCCAACATGTGCTGACATTCGTCTCCAGCCCCTGCATCAGGCTGACCTACATGTGGTCAGCCAGGTCGAAACACCTGTCGGCCCAGTGACAGCCCCTGAATCTGAGGGTCAGTGACTGAGCCTGTGAGGGGAGAGCCCAGACACCTCCCAGGCCAGCGTGGTGAACCTTCGTGGTGCAGCCTGTGGTTGAGAAATCAGGCTGCCGCCGCCTGTTTTTCTTTTTCAAGTTTTTTTATTGGCTTAAAAAAAAAAAAAAGCCCCACAGTGGAACTCTGGAGACACAAGAGCTCACACTGCACTGGACGCCCAGCATATCCCAGGAGCGGGTGCTCTGGCACCGCAGTGTGCCCTTCTCTGCGTCATCTGCCCTCACAGAGCCAGCCACGCTTCCTGACACCCAGAGTGAGCTTCATCCCTCCCTTAGTGCCTCCTCGATCCGCAGGGGAAGAGGTGTCCAGAGGTGAATGCCCTGCTTAAAAGCCCACGGCCAGCATGGGGTGTAGCTCAGAGGTGGAGCAAGTGCCAGGCATGTGAGGACCTGGTCCGTCCCAGCACTATGGCCTGCTGGCTGTCTTCAGAACAAGGCCGCCACCATTGCCCCGAAGGTGCCCACACAGAGAAGGTGGTGGGGCTTGCCTGGCCCGCACTGCCTGTCAGGATGTCAGCAGGGGAAGAGCCGGTCAGACCCTGTTGAGCACAGCCATGCTGGCGCCATTGTGAGGTAGCCTTGGCGCTTGAGAAAGACGTGGGTGGCCGCCGGACAGAGGGTGCAGAGGAGCAGGAGGGGGCCTCCCCTGAACCAGGGGCCCCTAGCCGGGACCCTGCTCCCCTGGGGCAGAGGCTGCTACGGACAAGGCTATGTGGGGAGGGGCAGATGGACGAGGTGAGCCGGGCCCCCACTGCCCCCTGCTCCTGACCCCTCTGACGTGACTCCCTCCCTGGATGAGTTTCTGGGGCAGCCAGAACCGAGACAACACACTGGGACACTTCTCACAGTCCGGAGGCCAGACGTGCTGTCTCGGGGCTCCAGTGGGCCCTGTCCAGCCTCTGCCAGCTCCTGGGCTCCTGGCTCCTCAACTTGGGAAGGGAGGGGCAGAGAGAGGAAGTGAGCCCTAGAAGAGCCACGGGGCAAGGGGGGACAGACCACGGCGAGGGCAGGGGCTGGCGGTGGGCAGGGTAGTTCCAGCCTCGCTCTCCAGGAGGAAACCGAGCCCTGCTCACCCTGTGCTCACCCTGTGCTGACCAGCTGTGCACGGTGCCCAGCCAGGAGGCAGGGAGGAAGGAAGGGAGAGGCTTCCGGAGGGAGCCTGGGGTTCTCCTGTGGTGCCCTGGAGGGAGCAAGGGCTGTGGGTCCCACCTGGGCTCTGGCAGCCCGGCCTCTCCCTCCTCCAGGCTGGGCCTCCCTGCCGCCCTTGCTCCCCGAGGGGCAGAGCTCCACCTCAGCCATCTGGCTCCTGAGTCAGAGGCAAGGCAAGAGGCCCACCCTGAGCAGCCCCCCAGGGCTGTGCGCCGCCCACCGTTGTTTCCAGGACGGTCTCAGCGCCCACAAAGCCCTGTGGTGGTGCTGGAGCCCACGCAGGGCTCACCGCGCTCTACCTCTGGATCTGCCTGATGGGCACTGGGTGCCAGGAGCCTAGGACGCAGGCCTGTTGCGTCTGTGTCCCTGTCCTTCCAACGCCATGGTGTTGCTGGAAACAGGCCAGTGGAGAGGCAGCAAGCAGCACTCGGAGAGGAGCAGAACTCCAAAGATAAGTCCAGATTCAGAGCCCAGACTCACCCATCATACACCTAAGGCTTTTTTCTTCATCAAAAAAAAAATTCCCTAGGGGCTGGGCTGTGGCTCAAGGGCAGAGCGCTCACCTAGCATGTGTGAGGCACTGGGTTCAATCCTCAGCACCACATAAAATAAATAAAGGTATTGTGTCCACCTAAAATTTTAAAAAATATGTATTAAAAAAAATCCCTGATCTCTGGGGCTGAAGGCCTGTGCAGGGTCTCCAACAGGAAGCACGCTCACACCTCCAGGGGGAGTGGCCAGACTCCCAGGGCAGTTATTCACCATCACAAGGTAGGGGCCAGGGCTAATCAGCTTCCTGGAGAAAGGCTGGGGAGACCGACCCCTTTCCAGTGTTGGTGTTTTACCATCGGTTTTCACAGTTTCACCTCCAGCCAGCCTGGATTGCCGTCACGGTGGCGGGTCAGCACCCGGCCCGGCCAGGCTCAGCAGCACTCCCTGTGGGTGGACTGCTCTGGCTTGTCCATCAACATGTCAGCTCTCCTTTGGCCTCTGTCAACAGTGAAGTGACTGTTAAAGCGCACTCCCATGTGGCTGTGTTGTCCCTTCTCCTGGGGCCCACGCAACTCAGGTCTAATGCCTGCGGTGCTGCCACACAGTGTGCCCCTCCCCATCCTGCCACAGGCAAGGGCTCCAGCTCAGCATGTCCCCCCAGCCCTGTTCTGCATGTGGCACCACCTGTAGCTGAGCCTGTGGCTGAGCTGGTGGCCAGGAGGCTGAGTGCCTGGCCCGTGCTTGCTGTCCATTCACAGGCCTGCTCTGGAGAAACCTCTGCCCAAGTCTCCAGGCCAAAGGTGAGAAAAGCAAAAGCTAAAGATCGTCCAGGTGTGAAACGGTAAGAATGCCCCTGGCCAGAACCCCACCCTGACCCCTCAGGCCATGCGATGGGAGGTTCCCCTCTAGGACTCTTGTCCTCACCAGGTCTTCCTGAGGGTGGGCTGGACACACCGTCCACACAGAGCTGGCCGCAGCGGAGATTCCACGCAGGGTTGGAGAGTCACCACCGAGCAGATTGAGACCAAGACCTGAACCTGTCCCAAAGCCGGAGAAGATGTGCAGTGGCCCTTGTGTGGGGTGGAGAGGCTGCACGGGGAAGCTGGGGGTGGAGGTCACTGGCACAGGGCACAGCAGAAAGCACCAGGTTCCAGGGGAACCTGAACAGGGCGAGTACACTTATTCTATGGCCAGATTTCAGGACCTCAAGGGGGAGCACAGAAGGCAGGAGGTCCCCAGGGTCAGACAAGCAGCATAGTGTGTCACAGAGGCCCAGATCTCAGAAGTCCCCGGTCACTCCTCATGGCAACCATCAATTGGGCAGCTTCAGTGCCCATCCTCCTCCACAGGTGGGCACCAGGCCAGCCCACTGGTGGCCAGAGGAGCACAGCCCTGGCTCCAGCCCTTGGCTTCTGCAGTCCTTTTGTCCACAAGATCAGCCCACCCACTCACAGAAGAAGGTGCTGCCAGGCCCCATGGCAGGGACAATCCGCTTGACTGAGCCCTGGACTGTCCCATCTGGCTGGACTGGACAGCTCAGCCTCCAACTCTCTCCCAGGGCCTCTGCCCCTTCAGGCCCCACCTCAGAGCAGGGGTGCTGGACTTCAAAGAATCACAAGCCAGAAACCATCAATAACCACTCCCGGGGCACGGGAGCGCCAGCCTTGCTTTATTTTTGCCAGATACTGACATTAATTTTTTTAAAAAATATTTATTTTTTAGTTGTAGTTGGACATAATACCTTTATTTTATTTGTTTTTTATGTGGTGCTGAGGATCGAACCCAGGGCCTCACACTTGCTAGGCAAATGCTCTACCACTCAGCCACAACCCCAGTCCCAACATTAATTTTTTTAATTATTGAAATTGTTGTTTAATATTGTTGATATTTTGTAAAAACACACCTCAATCCCACGAGTGCTAGGAGGGCACATCTCAGGTCTTCCCTGTGCAGTGGGCTTGGGCCAGCAGCAAGGAGCATTGAGCCAGCCTGGGAGAGAGGATGCAGTTGGTGGCCCTGGACGTGTCTCACAGAAGCCCAGCAAGAGCAGTGGTGGAGCAAGGTCAGGGTAGCCAATGACCCTCCAGGAGCTCAGGGCTCGGGAGTGGGGGAGTCCAAGATCCAAGCTCAGCACAGACAAGAGAGGCTCCCCAACACACCCCAAAATTATGAAACCAGACTTTGAAGACACTCGCTAGGTGGCAGCCCTCTGAGCCCTTTGTCCTATGGCCCAGGGAGACTCGGGGTCAGCATTCCACTCCAGTCTCAATGAGAGGGAAAGGTCATCCATCCTTCTGCCCTGGCAATGTGCTTGGAGTAGCCCGTGTCCTTGTCCTTGGGGTGGCCAACAGAGGGTCAGGGTGGCAAGTCCCAGAGGGAAGTGGCGCCAAGGTGGGAGGGAGTGTCCCTCCAGGCAGCCTGAGGGCCCTTTCACCCCACAACCTTCACCTCTATCTGGTTCCAGAACGTTCCCCCTTACAGGACCCTGCCCCAGCAGCAGGCCCCCCCCTACCCTCCCCAGCCCCCAACAATCCACGTGGCATCCCGTGGGTTTACTTGTGCTGCCCACATCCAGGGAAGGGCATCCGGCCACGGCTGGCCTTTGTGTCCAGTCTGTGATGACATGTCTCAAGGCTGGTCTCTGTCACAGGGCACACCCATCTGCATGTCTGCTGCCACTCACAGTGTGAGTGGACCACATCTATCACCCACTCACTGGTCAGTGCATATCCGTCTTGTCACTTTTTTAAAATCTTATTTTGCTTCTGAGAAGGTCTCCCATGTGGCCTGAGCTGACTGCAGACTCGGGGGCTCCGGTGGTTCTGGACATCTTTTTTTCTTTTTTTTTTTTCGTGCTGCGGATTGAACATTCGAGGCAAGCCCTTCAGCAGCTGAGCTCTCTCCCGGGCCTGGTTCTGGACATCGAGACACCTGCTTATTGGCAGCTGCAGCCCGGCGGTCCCAGCAGCCATTTCCCTGCTGTGGAACAGAGCCCTGGTCCCCAGGGCCCGAATTGGGCTCAGCCTCCCCCAGCGCCTGCAGGCTGCTTGGTGGCCCACAGGAACGTCCACAGCCGCTGGTGAGCTGTCTGGCCACACCTATGGCCTCCCGTCCCCAGCAGCGGTCTGTGCAGCTGCTTACCCAGCTGTGCGTGTTCTCCTCCGTTGGGCTGTGGCCTCCCTGCAAGGCAGGGCAGGGTGTGCTGGGAGGTCTCCGCCTCCCTGCGTCCGGCCACTGTCCTGTGCCCCAGGCTTCACTCAGATCTCCCTGCAGGGGGGATGCCCGTGCCTGGCCCCACCAGGCTCTTTTCTGCCGCCTAACAGAGCGCACAGAATGGGGGTGGGTGGGGGTAGTGGTTACCCCGAGTCAGCTGTCACTCGATGGAGCAGGAGTGGAGAGCCATCGCCTCCTGTCCTCAGGAGTGAGCACCTAGAGGACAGCCACAGGTAGCGGCGCCCCACGGGTCGGAGCCAGGCACGCACAGCTCAGAACCTGCCTTCACTGCCTCCTTTCACACCTTCAAAGTCAGATGCTGTGCCCAGGCCTTCATCTCAGGGGGCCTTGCCGGACCCAGCCCAGCCAGGGCACTGTGTCACTGCGCCCCAGAGGCCACACTGGGCTCGCCGGGCTCCTCTCTCCTCTGCCCCCTCAGCCTCTCTTTTCCACCTGCACAGCCCAGCTGCACCCCACAGGCAGCTCCTGGCTCCCTCGACCTGATCAAGATCCTCCGCACCTTCGGGGCCCTGTGACGACCTGGCAGGGCCCCTCAACCCCAGGCCATCCCTGAGCTCCTGCACCTTTCCTGGGCCTGTTTCTCCACCCCTTGCCATCTGCCCCTCTGGCTCTGCTCAGTCTGACGTAAGCTGGCACAGAACTTCCAACCTTTCTCCAGACGGGCAAATGTGAACTAAAAACCAGGAAACACTTTACTTCTCCCTGGTGCAAAAGGGGAAGGGGACTTTCCCTTTGCTTTTCTTAGTATATTTGCTTTAGAGATGGCTGCTTACTTCTTCTGTGCCCCCTTTGAATCATGTGAACATTTCTATAAAGCTAAATAAGAGCTGTTTTTGCAATCCAGGGGCATCCTTCTCAAGGACCTGAGGGCTATTCCTCTGAGCCATGAATGAGAAGTTAGAGCCTTCTCCCAGTGTTCCAGGGAGGGAGCCTGTTAGGATTTAGATGTAGTGTCCCCCACAAGTTCACGTGTAAGACGATGCAAAAAGGTTTGGAGGAGAAATGACTGGGTCACAGCCTTAACTTGATCATGAATTAATCCCTGATGGGATCATTTGGGTGGTAACTGGAGGCGGGCAGGTGTGGCTGGAGGACGTGGGAATTGGGGCATAGCTATGGGGCATGTGGAGTCTCTCTGCTTCCTGATCATCCTGTGAGCTTCCCTCTGCAACACTCTTCCACCATGATATCTGCCTCACCTTGAGCTGCAGGGAGTGGAGCACCTGTCCATGGATCGAGACCTCTGAACTGTGAGCCCTTCCTCTACTGCTGTGTGAACGAGTCCTTTAGTCATAGCAGGGGAAAAGCTAATGCAGAGCCCAATGTCAGCAGGTGCCTGTGGAGGCTGAGATGAAGGCAGGTGCCAACAGACCCTCCAGCCACCCCAGCCACTCGGATGGGCTGTGCGTGACAAAAGTTGCAGCCTGGTCCCACATTAAGGACCAGCTCCTGTCTGTAGACTGCGTGGGAGGGGCCGCCCCTGCTGGGCAGGCGTCTGTCTCCCCACCCTCCACCTGTGGGGAGTTCTGGGCTGGCAGGAGGGTGGCTGTCAATTTTAGTTCCCCAACAGCTGAAGATGGGAAGGAGCCTGGGGTATGAGTCAACCGCGGGTGCCCCCACGCCTTCCTGGTCTACCAAAGGGTGGGGGCCCCCTTGTGAATTGCAGGGAAATTCGTGGACGGGACAGAGCAGCTTTGTGCTGGACACTGAATGAGAACTACTGTGCGCTCTTTTCACTTTCTCCAGTTTCCATGATGAGCATGTGCTGTTCTGTCACTTTAAAGTGACAGTGACTGTGTTGAGGTTAAGGCCTGGAACATAAGTTCCTCCAGGGCAAGGACTACCGCCCAGTCTCTGAGATGCCACAGGAGTTTGGGGCTTTTTTTCCCCCATGCTGGAGATTGAACCCAGGGGTGCTCTACCATGGAGCCACACCCCAGATGTACTGTTCTTGCTTTAAATATCTAATTTTAATTTTTTAGTTTTTTAGGTGGGGTCTCACTAAGTTGCTCAGGCTGCCCTTGAACTTTCGATCTCCCACCTCAGCCTCCAGAGTCGCTGGGATCACAGCTGTGCACCATGGCACCCGGCTCTTCTCTGAGGGTTTTGATCCCAGTGGCCCTGGCATGCGTGGGAAGGCATGCTCTGCCCGGGGTAGGTTCTGCACAGGTCCTAAGGACACCCAGCTGCCCTCAGGAGTCATGAGAGGGAGGAAGAGACAGGAGGGGTGGAGAGTGGGCAGAGCTGAGTGTCCTGTGGAAGACCAGCAGCTGCTGGTCCTGCCTGTGACCCTAGATAAGTCTCTCCTACCTCTGCCTCAGTTTCCCGAAATCAAGGCAGAAGGAAAAAAATAATTCTTTATCAAGAACTTGGCAGGCACTGTGCATGCTAACTTCAGATGTTGTAATGCTATTTAAAGCCACCCTTTCCTTAGCACGTTGACACTGTGGCGAGCACCAGAACAAAATGCAAGCATCACAAGAAACGACTGCAAGACACAGCAACCAGTCACTGAAGCCTGCGACTCGGGCTGCTTTGGCTGGTGGGTTCCACATAGGCCACAGGAGGCCTGGGGGCTCCACACAGAGCCCTGGCTGTTGCCCATCCACTCTCGCTCAAAATGAGAAGGGAGAAAAGGAAAATCAGCTCCTTTGCATTGAGTTCATTCTTAGGAGTTTGGCAATTAAAATTCAATATTTAAGGCAAGAAAATACACCTGGGTGAATCATTCGGGTTAAAAGTTCAAAACCCAGCTGTGTTCTGATTGCATGGCTCCCAGACATATGTGTCTGTGCCGTTCACACTCTTAGAAATTACTGAGAATCCCAAAGAACTCTGAATTGTGTGGCTTATATCTAGAAATAGTGTATCTATGGTGCATGCCTGTAATCCTAGTGACGGTGGTGGCCGAGGCAGGAAGATCGCAAGTTCAAAGCCAGTTCAGCAGCTTAGGAAAGGCTTAAGCAACCCTGTCTCTATATAAAATGTAAAAAGGGCTGGGGATGTGGCTCAGTGGTTAAGCACCCCTGGGCTCAATCCCTGGTACCAAATAAATAGACATTAGAGATGAACACTGAGAATATGTAAATATTCATTTTATTTAAAATTACACGAATGAACCCATTACATGTAATAGACCAATTTGAAAAAAAAAAAAAAAAGTAGTTTCCAAGGTGAAAAGAAAATTCAGTGAGAAGGGCGTTGTGCTACAGTGATGCTCACCTCCTTAAGGCTGGGCCTGGACGGCAGCAGATTCGTGTCTGCGTTCAATTCACTGCTAGATTTATTTTGGTTGAAATGTACGCAGAGAACCCAGACTCGGGAAATGATGTGGTTGGGAAGGGCGGGGATGCTCAGCGATGGAAGGTTCTGGAAGCATCGTGAAGTACAGCCTGTGATCATGTTTCTCCTCCTCCTGGAACAGGAAAATCCAATCGGTCTGTGTTGCAATCCGAACGGACCTTTTGCCAGGCATGATGTGGAACATGTAGCCTTGGGGCACTTGGAAAATACAAGTTTGCCGAGTCACATGGTCCTCCCGAAGGTGGCCGACACTCCACCATGGGCACCAAAACGTAGCTCTGGGATCCCACCACTTTCACCAGAGAAGTTGCTGCCTGAGGCTGCTGTGGCCCCACAGTGGTGGACACAGGTTTTCCAAAAGTCTTGCAAAAATTTTTGCAAGCACAAATCCAACATTCCAATGGAGACTCTCCACTGCTCTCCTAGAAGCACTGGCCATGTCCTTCCTGCCAAGGGTTGTGGTCCACTGTGGTACTTCCTGTGAACAGAGCTCCCTGGGAGAGGGGCAGGTCAGAGCACTCAGACCCACAGGGGCACTGTCACAAGGCCAGGACTGGGGGAGGCTCCTGCCAACTGACTGCTTCAGCACAACAGGAGGAGGGGTCCGAGAGCTGAGCTCTACTGCAGTTCTGGGGCTGACTCCATGTCCACACGACTGGGCTAAGGGCACAGAGAGGGGGAAGACGTCATCCCCTTGGATGTTTGGTCTTGGGTGTTTTTGGAGGATAGCAGTGAGTGAAGACGACCATCACCCAGGTGGACGTCACCATCCACCTGCCCTGACCCCAGGTGGGACAAAAGGATGCAGGACAGGGGCTTCCCTGCCTTCTGGGGCTGAGGTGCCCCCTTCTCCTGTCCTGGAACATCAGTGCTCCAGGTTCTCCTCTTAGTGTCATTGTGACGATGGCTCTGATGTCCCCAACCTCAAGGTACCGATAAACACTGCTTGGAGAACTGTCAGGTGCAGCTCTGATGAATGGGATCATGCTCTGCCTGACAGGGACCCCTCTGCAGCCCTGGTCCCTTGTGTTGTGGTGAGGAAGATGCGATAGGAAGAGAATAGGGTCTGCTTGCCAGGATGCAGCAGGAGACATTGATGCCCAGGCAGCCCACATGCCCATAGACCCACTGTCCTGCCAAGCTGTCAGATGTGAGGTAGCCCAAGGTAGCAGCATGATGAGGGCCAGGCTCACCAGGTAGCAGTTGGATTTGAGCAGTCGGACCCGCTCAGCAAGCAGAGTGGAAGCCAGGACTGGGCAGACTGCTGAGGGCTTGGAGTACACACACACACACACACACGACACACCTACACAACTCACATCACACAGCATGCACAATACCCACAGCATACCTATACACACGGCCCCCTACACAATAAACACACAGCACAATGCGTGCACGTGTGTGCACACACACTCCTTTCCCCTGTGCCCCTGCAGCATGTGTAGAGTGTGGCGGCCAAGCCCCTGGGTCACGGGGGCAGACAGCACAGGGGACCCCTCCTGACCCAGTGGCACCCCCGCAGCCCACCATGGGGCAGGAACTAGCATTCCAGGCACTGCAGAGCAGAGGGAGAAGCCATGGTTCCTAGGATGCCACCCACACACCTGCATGCCCCTGGGACACAGCACAAAGCTTGGCCACATGACGCTACACAATGCAGCACCTTGTGCAACATGTGCCTGCCCTGCCCATAGTGCAGGGCCCAGGCAGAGGTGTGCAGGCCCAGCTCCTCCCCAGCGCAGGACTGCACTCAGCCAGCACACAGAGCCACACACCAGAGCAAACACAGAGCTCCATGCAACCCCGTCCTCTCGCTCCTGAAAATGAGCCCTGTGCACTTAGCTGGAGCCAGTGACAGTCAGAAACCGCAGCCCACAGAGGCTGCCGCTCCCAGTGGCTGGACCAGGGTCTCACAGTGGCTCCTCCAGGAACAGCCCCTGCAGCTTCATCTGCATGAACCCCACCTGCTCTCTTTTCCTACAGAACCTTCTCTTCATGCAGTTGGGACCACCGCCTCCCAGTCCAGACCCCAAGAGAAACTTCTAAGCACCGAGAACTTACCTGATCAGAAGACTAACAGCCCCCCTCCCTCCAGAGGCCAATTTGAGGCAACACGATGTGCAGACGTGCACAGCCCCATCCCTCCCCCTGCAGAGCCCAAAGCAAAGCTCAAGCTGCACTAGCATTCACGCCTCTGCAGCAGGTGGACCTGTGACAAGGACATAGGGACCCTTGCTCCCCCTAGGCTGTGAGTGGCTCCCCAGGATTTATCAGGATGCCAAGGACCTGGATATCACCCATTCAGAAGGCCAGCCAGCTGAGCAATCCCTGGCCTGAGAGAAGGAAGAGACCCAGAGAGGAGCCAAGGGAGGTGCTGGGCCAAGGTCCCCAGGTCCTGTTGTCCATGGAAAGTCCGGCCAGGATGACAGGGATGGGGTGGGGGTACCCAGGGGTCTGGCATCTAAAGGTGATTCTGGTGTTCAACTCCTCCACAGGCCCCCCCACACACACAGTGATCTGGGACCAAAGGAGCAGAGGGATGATGCCAGGCAGCTCCTGTGGCCCAGTCAGAAATTCCCACAGGGCAAGGACCTCTGGGAGGAGACTGGCACGCGGGGAGCCTGCTGGGGCACAGGGGCTGGTACAGGAGGCTGCGAGACACAGAGGCACGATGTGTCCAGGCCCTCCCAGCTAGGGCTGATGCACAGCTTTCCCCCATGGGGACAGCTGGCACTGTCCTCAGCGCTGGGGAAGGTCTGAAGGGGTCCTAGGCACAAGACTATCTCCTCAAATGGCCGAGAGGTTTAAAAATGCACAATCCAGTCCAGTGGCACAGCTCCAGGCCCCAGAGCCAGGTGGAGGTGCCACAGATTCCCGGCTGCACTCTAGACCCACAGGACCCCCGGCTCTGGATGCCATGGGGGTGATTTTAGTAGCCAGCTCCCCCAGAAAATCCAATGGCCCCTAACGCCTTCCTCACCCTTGATTTTATTATTCTGAAGTGCAGCATGCAGAGCAAGGCCCCACACTCATGCATCATAGTGTACTGCAACAAGGGCGACACTGGAGCACCCCAAGCCCAGGAGCCAACTGCTGCAGCCTCCAGGCCAGCCCATCACTGTCAGGTGACGCCTAACGCCAGACTGTCACCTGGGAGCTCCTCACAGCATCTGCTTGGCACGACTGTTGGAGAGGCATTTGTGCTATGGAAGTGTGCCTCCTCTTCTCCCCACCATGTGGGCTGACTAGACTAGATGTGACGATGCAGCCACCCCATCCTCGGACTGGACTGGGATGTGCCCACTGCGTGGTCACAGTCAGGCTGCATTAGGATGTATTCAACCACGACTCCGTCGATGGGCTCCTGGCTGCTTCCAGTCGTGGGTTGGGACAAGGCTGCCAGGAGCACCCTGGACAAGAATTCCAGCTGATGCTCTTTCCATCCACTTGCCTTGACTCTCAGGACCTCACAGATGAGTGGAGGCAGGCGAGGTCAGGAGAGGAAGTGGTGGCAGAGGGGATAACCACACCTGGTAGGCTGTGGACCCCCCCAGGTCTCCCAGTCAACACCCCACAGCTCACCTAGAGCTGCCTGGATCAGCAGGGGGCCATCCCATCACCCACTGTGGCCTGAAAGACTGGCTGCAGCAGTGGACATGGGTCCCCACCTCTCCATCCCAGCTGCTGGCCCAGCCCACCTCACTCGCAACCGTCTTCTGCTCCAGGTGGCCCTCACAAATTCAGTCCCAGGGATGGCTCCTAGGATGCTGTCTGCCCCAGCAGGTGCTGAAATCACCCCAGCTCCATGACCACAGAGGCACCCAACCTGGAGCAGAAAGGAACAGGTGGCCCAGGAAGGAGCCAAAGGCCTTCAACCCCATGCTCCCCCACGTGGAAGGGAAAGCGCCAGTCCACAGCCTATGACCTGCCCAGGCCCCAGAGCCTGGAGCCCAGTGAGACTTCCCACAACAGCTGGGACTTACCAAATGCGTCCTGTACACTGGGCACAGTGTCAAGGTCACACGTGGACCACCTTGGCCTATAACAAAACAAGCTTACAACTAGAAGAAAGCTCACCCACAGGCAGCCTCCTTTTCTCCATCCCCCTCTCTCTAGGACAAGAGAGCCATGGTCACCTTGCCCAGCAACCTAGGAGGTCCCCTGCTTCTGCCCCAGTCCTCATGCGGCTAGCTTGCCTGCGCAGGGCCCAAGGGACGCTCTCCTCCCGCCACACGCACCTTGTGTGCACCAGGAGACTTGCTTCCCGGGACCAGCAGGGCAGCAGCAAGGAGGCCTCAGAGCACCCCCCAGTGCTCGCTTCTGTTCACATGGAGACTCGTGGCTGGAGCCTGATGCCACGTCCACAGGACACCTGAAGGTGTGCAGGCAGGCTGTGCAGGACAGTTCACAAAGCGTAGCATTCAGCAGCACTGTGACCAGCCAGGTGCTGGGAAGGCACCCGGCATCTGCATGGCCACAACCACCCACAGGTTCTCACAGCTCTTGCTGCCGTTCTCCAAAAAGGAAGCAGAGGCTGAGAGAGGTGAGGCTCAGGCCCACAGCAGCCATGCAGGGCCGGCACTGGACACTCTGCTTCCACAAAGCTGTGCTCAGCACAGGCTTGGGCAGCCCTCCTTCCCACAGGACTCTGGAGAAGCCCGAGGGCAGAACACGGGCCCCAGCTGGGTTCCCGTGTTTCCCTGTCTGTTATGAACGGGGAGAAGCATGCTCAAGCAGCTGCCTCTCTGTGGCATCTCTCCTGTGCTTGGTCCTGCACAGTGGAGGTGGGCAGGCCGGGGGACAGGCTGCTCCACCTTCAGGTGGGGGACACAGTGAGCCGTTTAAAGGTCAGCCACCAATCCTCAGGCTTCAGGCTTGGCAGGTGGTGCAAATGCAGCTGGAAAGGAGGCTTGGCCCCCACACTTCTGCAGGGTGTCTGGAGAAGGTCTGGCTGTGGCTGCGCCAGCTCTGAAACCACTGGCCACTTCCACATGGCGTGCTGAGCGCTCAAGGGCCTTCCACCTTGGCTACCCCCACCCTGAAACCCTCCAGGCCTCCTCCACAACCTGGGAGTCAAGGGCGAGCCTCTGGTCCCACTGCTGTGATCCTTCTGGTCAGCTGACAGCAAAACCCAGGAATACTGGGAGGTGGATTATGCAGAAATTTGGTCAGAGAGGTGTGGGCAGGTCCAGGCCAAAAATGGAAGGGGTGAGGCTGGGGTTGTGGCTCAGTGGTGAAGCGCTTGCCTAGCATGTGTGAGGCACTGGGTTCGATTCTCAGCACCATGTATAAATACATGAATAAAATAAAGATCCATCAACATCTAAAAATTTTTTTTAAGTGGAAGGGGTGGGTGTTGGCTGCATAAGAGGTGGAAACAGACATGCAGAGGTCGGCACGAGGACATGAGGCTGGTAGGCTTGTCGTTCAGGCAGGACCTCTAGTGACAGAGGTGGGCCAAAGGCAGGGACAGCTGGCACCGGCATGCCGTGTGGAGCGTGAGCACCCTCTGCTGGGGCGGGCTTCAGCACTGCTGCCTTGCTGTCTCCCCTCCTGTGGGCCAGCTAGGTGACTCTTCTCCTTGAGATGAGGCTAGAGTAGCCAGACTCCCCACACTGCCTACAGGGCAGGAAATCGCCAGGCCTCCCTGAGGTTCACACCACACCCTGCATCTGTTGGTTTAGGAGTCACAGGCAGCACAGACAGGAGGACAAATCCCTGCAGTGGTCTACTGGGCCGTCTGGACACTGGCTACCACAGCCACTGTTATAGAAAGGGCTCTGCGGATGGCAGAGGCCTTGGGTGGGGAGGTCCTGGCTGGATCAGAGTGGGGAGGCCCGGGATGATCAGAGTGGTTCCCTGGCCCACACCAACACAGAGCAGTACTTTGGGGTGTAGCTGTGACCCCATGAAGAAATGCCAGGCCTCGGTGAATCCCAGGCCTGGGTAGAAGCAGAGGACACTTGTTCTTTCACTCGGCATTCACTCCCCCAGCCTGCTACGGCCATCCAGGACCTTACCTGGCGCAGCGTGGGGGGCCAGGAATCCTGCCCAAGTGCCCTGGGGGTCTTAACTCCTCAGGGAAGCAGGGGGACTGGGGGCTCCTGCATGTCTCTAGGGCGGGAAGGAGACTGGGTGGGTTACCATCTCCCTACAGCAGAAGCAGGGTGTGGTGGAAGTGGGGGTCCCACATAGCCTAGGGTGCAGGACTTCCTCCAAGCCGCACCCACAGGCCCAGGGCCTGACCCACCTGAGCACAAGCTAGGCAGGCAGATGTGCCCTCTGGTGGCTACATGAGGAATTAGGGAAGGTTTGCCCTAAAATGCAGCTTCTAAGCCAAGAGGAAGCGGGGTGGAATGAAATCCTGGGACTTTGCCACAACGAATCTTGCACATTATAACGCATTAATTAAAATAAGAAGAACAATCGAAGGATTATCAGCAGAGTGGAGCACAGCAAGCAGAAGGGGGAGAGGAGATATTGGGGAATAAGCCGATTATGTATGTGCACCTAGGAGTGTAAAATCATAATGCACCAAAATCTTACATAAATAAAATGTTGCTTGCAGAGAGAATTGCTGTGTGCAACCCTCTGGCTAAAGACAACTGTGAAAGCTGGACAGCGTGAGCACGCATGTACAAGCACTGAGGCCTGCAGGGCACCCAGCGCCCCAGGCCTGAGGCCGTGAGAGAAGGAAACAAGGGGGCCTGTGCTCCCTGGCTTCCCCAGTGGGCATCTTCCCAGGGTGGATCAGAGAAGAGAAAACAGAGAACCTTGCTGAGCTGAGGAACAGGACTGGAGCTAGGCAAATCTAGAAGGGAAAAACTGGAGAAGGAGCCCAGGAACCTGGTGCAGACTCCCTACAGGCTATGGCCTGCCCACAAGCTGCATGAGGCCTGGGAAGCTCCTGAGGAAGGAACAGCTGCAGGGTCCCGCGCTCGCCCTGTGCGAGGATCAGGCTGACCCTGAGCCCACCAAGGCAAGGCCGGTAACACCCCAGGGATCTCCCAGGAGAGCACAGAAGTCTCCTCTCCAGAGGCAAGGGCTCCCCAAATAAACAGCAGCTCTATAAGCCCCAGAGTAAGCCTTAACAGGGCCCCCAGGATGCCCCAACAGGTTGGCTGCCATATAGGGAGGCCTCACCTAGTCTAGAGCAGGCCACACTGCGCTGGTCCCCTCACAGTAAGTAACAGATCTACCACGGCCAGCATTAAATCATTACCAGGCATGCTCCCAAAAGGGACCAGATCACGAAAACCAGGGAAAAGACACTCAACTGCAACAGACTGGAAGGTGACTGGGACAAAGGCGTTATCAACAAGGGCCTTTACAATCACCTACACGAGCCAGGCATGGTGGTGCACACCTGTAATGCCAGGGACTCAGGAGGCTGAAGTAGGAGGGTCACAAATTCAAGGTCTGTCTCAAAAAATAAATTAAAAAGAGCTCACTCAGGGTGTAGCTTTGTGGTAAAGTGCCCCAGGGTTCAATCCCTGGCACCAAAAGAAAATTACCTACATGCTAATTTGTTACTCCTCTGCTCAAGAGTTCACTGTGCAGTCACCATCCTCTTTGGAAGCAACTTCACAGAGTGGACCCAAAAAGGAGCTGGGAGATCTGACCATAAAAGTGGCCAGGCACACCCGGCTTCAGCCTTCCCTTCTACAAATAAGGGACTGGAGGAAAACTTCTAAGGCGTCCTGGGAGGCGTGCCCTGTACAGCAAAGGGCCAGGCCCTACCACAGAGTGATGACAGTCGGGTGGGACTGAGGCAGCCACCTTGCGAAAACGCCCCCCCTGCCCCCAACACTTCATGAATCACTCGTACAGTTGATTTAAAAAGCTGGTTCCTGTCCCTCTTCCTTCCCACTCCACTCCAAGAGGTGACTGGTTTCAGCTCCACTTCCTGGCGCGTCTTCCTATATAACATTTATACTGCTGCATGTGGAGGCACACACCTGTGATCCCAGCAGCTCAGGAGGCTGAGGCAGGAGGATCTCAAGTTCAAAGCCAGCCTCAGCAATTTGGCAAGGCTCTGGGCAACTCAGTGAGACCCTGTCTCAAGGACGATTCACCATTTACACTCCCAGCAGCAGTGAATCTCACCTGCCCCACATCCTTGCAAAAGCTCATGATTTTCATTTTATAATTTTCATCTTTGTTTTCTTCTGCCACTTGGCTTTTTTGTTCAGCATCAATTATGAACTTCACCCTCTTTTTCTTTTTTCCAGTGACAAATAAAGTTCAGGAGCATCAGGAAGGCTCCTGAGAAGAGCGTCTGGATGCCGGGAGACCTGAAGAATGATGAAATGCAAGCCATGCAAAGGAGAAAGGTGGGAACCATGTTCCTGGCAACCAGAACGGCCTGTGCAAAGACCTGGGGGCAGAGAAAGAGGTGGAGAAAGCCAGGCGTGAAGGTAAGTTTCAACCTGGTACATCATGCTCAGGAGTTTGGGTTTTATCTGGTGTCCAGAGAAAGCCAGTTCAAGCTGAAGTGAGAGACCCAAAACCTATATGAGATTTAGAAAAGGCAGCTCTCGATGCTTGGGAAGATGAGACAGTGGCAGGAACCACACAATAGGGAAGCTGTGGCATTTACCCTGGCAGGTGATGGTGGCAGGAACCAGGGGTGGATAGCAGAGAGGGAAGGACAATTTAAGATACATTTAGAAGGCAGACTTGCCCCATCTCTTCCTACCCTTTCCCCTTCCCTTTATCTCCCCTCATTTTTCTTTAAAAAAAAAAATCATCATTATTGATAAATAATTCAAACATTATATAACACACACACCCTTTTTTTCTGTATGTGGCGCTGGAGATTGAACCCAGGGACCTCGTGCTTGCTAGGTAAGCACTTTACCACTGAGCTACATCCCCAGTCCTTTTTATTTGAGACAGGGTCTCAGTAAGTTGCCCAGGCTGGCCATGAACTTACGATCCTCCTGCCTCAGTCTCCCAAATTGCTGGGATTACAGGTGTACACCACCACATTCAGCAAAACTCGCCCTTTTAAAGCATGCAGTTAGTTCAATGAGTCTTATATACTCAAAGTGGGACTACCGTTCCCTAATCAAACATAATCATTACTTCGGAAAGCAACTTGTACCCAACAAATATTCTCCACGCCTCACACTCTTCCTGACTTTGTGAATTTTCCTATTCTGGTTATTGCATATAAATAAAATAGATGAGTAATCTCGGGCTGCTACAACAAAGTACTCTAGATGGTGATTTAAGCAGCAGATATTTATTTTCTGTTTGGAGGCTAGAGGCTGAGATCACGGGCCACACAGCGGGTTACGGTGAGGGCTTTCCTTGGCTGGTAGAGGGCCGCCTCTCCCTGCATCCTCCCGGGTGGAAGGCAAGAAAGAGCTCTCCGGTGTCTCCTCTTACAAGGTCACTACTCCCATGGATCAGGGCTCCACTTTACGACCTCAATCCGTCCAGCCTTACTCCCTTAGAGGCCTTACCTCCGATACACAGGAGCTGGAGGCCAGCGCTCCACCCGAGAAGTGCGGAGCGGGGCTCGGGCCTCCGGCCTCGGCCCGGAGCCCGGGATCGCGCCACGTGACCCGCGGGCTGCGCTCTCCCCGGGTTTTCCCGGTGCGTTCCGGGCCAGCCGATGTCAGGACCCCATGCCCACGCACCGATGACAGCCCACCTTCTGTCCTTCCTTCAGGACATCGGCTGCTTCCGCTGTGTGCTGGCCGGGAGGCCGCAGGGGCAGGCCGCTCGCAGGGCAGCCAGCCCGCGCCGGGATCAGCCGCAGAGCTGCGGGCGGGCAGCAGGCTCCGGGCGGCCGCAAACACCTGTCCCGCATCAACCGGGTTGAGAGCGCGGGTGCGAGGAAGGCCCGGCCGCGACCACCAGCAGGGTCAAGCTGCCACTCTAAACAGCAGAGCAGACGCTCCCAGAACCACCGAGTCGCCGCCACCCGACCCCACCGACCTCACGAGACCGTCGGCCCCGCGCTGGCGCCGTCGGGTCGCCGACGGATCCAGAGACACGCCTCGGGGGCGGGGCGATGCGCGCGCCTGCGCCGTGGCGCGCCCGCACGGAGGCCGGAAGGAAGCGCGAGGGGCGGAGCGAGCGAGGGAAGCCCGCGGCCCGCAGGACGGCCGTCGCGGCCCGATGACGTCGCACAATGGCCGGCCCCCGCGGGTAGTGGAGCCCGTTTGTTCCGCCAGCGTCGCGCCTGAAACCGGAGCCCGTGAGGAGCAGAAGGGCCGAGGGACGTCCTGCCCGCGCCGCCCCGACCCTAGCGGAGCCGTGGCCCCCTCCCCGCCCTCGCGCTGAGGTAAGCGGCCGCGGCCGCGGCCGACGGGCGGCGGGGGGAGGCCGCCTCGGCGGCGGGAGCGAGGCCCGGAGCCCGGCGCCGCCTCCGCAGCGCTCGGGCGCGCCCCCGCCGTGCGCAACCGCGGGCCGCAGAGAGCCGAGCCGGGGCGGGACGCCGAGACGGGCGCGAGCCCGGCCCGCGGTCTGGGCGCCCGGGCCCCGCGGCCCCGCGCGCTGCCTCCCGCCCGCGGCGGAGTGGATTTTCCTGAAGCTGTCATTTCTCTTCCGGGCCACTCGCGTGGCACATGTTTGCCGCCCACAAAGCGGGGAGAGAGCACGCTGGTTCGCCCGGGAGAAGGCCCGCCCGGACTGTCGATGGGCTCTTCGGGGAACTTTGAGCTCTTTGGAGCCTGCTGGAACTTGCTCCCGCAGCTCCCGCAGCACGGCTTGGACGTACCGACTGCGCCCCAAGACGCGCGCTGGGCTCCTAGGAATGTGTAACTTCTTGCCCCTTTGATCGGGAGCTCAGAGATGCCGGGTTCTTGACATAAAGTAACTGCAGTTATGATGCTGGAAGCAAATAAGACTTCAAGACTTACAGTCTTGCTCCTGCTGGAACTTGAGTTTTCCCGAATACTTTCACAGTTGAGTTTACTGGGCCCAGTGGTTGATCGTTTTAAATGAGCTTCGTTTAGTAAACTCATTTCCAAGAGTAGGTCATTCTTCAGACCCATTTGGGGGAAATGGAAGAGGGCATTTGGCACCTGAAGTACTGTTGGGGTGTCACAAGGCTCTCATCGTTTCTTCTATGAGCCTCACCAATGTGGCATTGCCCATCTCAGTTCAGTGATTGGGATTCTCAGGGTGGGCCTGGACCTAGGCTGTATCCCACTTTCCAGCCATGGGAGGAGAACCTTTGCCTGATAATTTTAAAATCTGAGCACACATGTGGAGCCCAGCCAGCTCTGGAACCAGTCAAATGTGTCCCAAAGCCTGGAACTCTTCTGTTGTAGATGGGAAATGCTCAAACATTGTGAGAGAGCTTTGTGGAATCACTCCAGAAAGACAGGTAAACTGTGGCCTTGCTCATGTTTAAAGATATTTTTCACCTTATCACAACTCCAGATCGTCTCAAGGTGAGTACTTTCTTACCAGGGAGTTTTTGGTGGTTGAGCTTAGTCAGTTTGGGAATGGTATGTGCCACTAATCTTGACAGCTTTCATTTAGATATTGCTAAGTCCATTAAATTAGGCATCAGAATTTTTTTTTTTAAGAGAGAGAGAGAGAGAGACAGAAAATTTTAATATTTATTTTTTAGTTATCGGCAGACACAACATCTTTGTCTGTATGTGGTGCTGAGGATCGAACCCGGGCCGCACACATGCCAGGCGAACACGCCACCGCTTGAGCCACATCCCCAGCCCTAGGCATCAGAATTTTAACCAGATATATCAGAACTTAGGCATTCAAAGGGGGATGCACTGTTAAGAGTAATTGTCCCAAAAGATTATACTTTTATTGCATTGATGATCCTTTGCTAAAACCACTTCATAGCTTCTTGCTTATGAGAAATTTGGTCTCATTCAATAGTCGCACCCCATGTTTGACCAAGAGTTATCTTACCTGGCTTGATGCTAGACCAGTCTCTGAGTTTCTTACAATAGTTTCTCAAAGTGACCCACCTGCAAAGAGGAGGATTGGCCACTACTGAGCACATCCAAAGAGTGTTCTACAGACTGCAAAGCTCATTCAAAAAGAGAAGTTCCAAAAAATGTCCTGCAGGTCAACAGTGCCATTGGAATCAGAGTGTTGCCTCCAGAGTGTCTTTTCCAAGGAGAGATGGCACCCACTTTGTGTCTAAGTTCTACATTGGTCGTTTGGGACAGTTACTTAAGTAATGAGATTTTGTCATTTATTCACCGAGCACGTATCAAGTGTCATCTGCCAGGTGCAGTTGGCACAGAGACAGGATAATGGACACTTGCCATTCTATTCCCTAGACAGGTTCAACATTGTGGATTAGAGGACTAAAGATTTAGCTCTCAGCCTTGCCAAGAGTTCTGGATTATGGGGCGATGGTTATGTAAGAAGACCAAACAGCAAAAATTGTAAACCTGGAACCTGTTGTGGTGGCGCACGCCTGTAATCCCAGCAGCTAGTGAGGCTGAGACAGGAGGATGGCGAGTTCAAAGCCAGCCTCAGCAACAGTGAGGTGCTAAGCAACTCAGTGAGACCCTGTCTCTAAATAAAATACAAAACAGGCCTGGGATGTGGCTCAGTGGTTGAGTGCCCCTGAGTCCAATACCCAGTTAAAAAAAAAAGAAAAAGAAAATTGTAAATCTGGGAGTGGGTGAGCTTGACCAGAGGACCCCTGTTTCATTTTGCACTTAATAGGCTGCATGTTTCCTTCCCTTGCACCTGGCATAGAGTACCACTCAGATATCTGCACCTTTAATTAACCTCAAAACAGGACACTGGTACTCAGAGAGACAGTTAACCTGCCAGGAGCAGGGCTTAGAGCTCAAGCCATCTCCTGATTCCTACTGAGGTTCCTTCTCTTCCATGTACAAGATGTGACTCTGATTCTAATAAACAGATAGATTCATTGGCATGTTTTTCTCTGAAAGGTCGATGGACTGAGTGGACTACAGCAGTAAAACTCCAGGAGGTCCTCTGGGAAAGAAGGTGATATGATTCCTTCCTTCCCTCAAGAAGCCTGTCAGGGCCTCCTAGAGGTGACTGTGTCCCGGGTACTAGGGCAGTCCTGTGCATGCCTGCTAAGTTTGTTAATGGTTCCCCCTTCAGTCTCAGAAGTGTGTTCTAGTTTGGATAGTATGTTATTTGGTAGCTGGGCTATTGATTACCATCTCTTTGCTGAGTTCAAGGAACAGGAAATGAATCTGAACCCCCACACTGTGTAGGGGGTATGTTAACTTTCCATCACTAAAACAAATCTCCCAGATAATCAACTCACAAAGAGAAAAGCTTTGTTTTGGCTCAAAGTTTTGGAGTTTCCCATCCATGATTGGAAGGCAGCATATTACAGCCAGAGTATGTGGTAGGACAGGAGCACCCACCTCATCGTGAACCAGGGAACAGAGAAAGAGACCAGAGTCTCACAGTCCACTTTGGGACACACCCCAGCAACCCAAAGACTTCCTACTAGGCCCCACTTCTTAGAAGTTTTAGCACCTCTCAGTAGCATCCCTCTTGGGACCAGGCTTTAACACATGGGCTGGGGGGGGGGGCATTTAGGGTCCAAACTATAGCAGCAGGTGATGGGGGGGGGTGTCTCCTAGCAGCTTTTAAACAAACTATTGCAATACGACCTGTAATGGAATGAAGTACACTATACAGAGGCAAGAATTCTTAATCTGATGTTTGGAATTCCCTGAAGTAAGAGGAAAATTTTACATGCCTAGGGTGAGGGGCCCTACCTGTCATTAGATTCTTAAAGCAGTCTGTGACACACACTCTCCCAAGGCTCCACTGACAAACTGGCAGTGTCACCTAATCTTGGTGCCTCTTGCCCTGCTGCTTTGTGGTAATCACCATGAACCCTTCAGTGGTCAGGAGAATTTGACTTACTGTACATTCTACTGTGGAGGGCTTGCAGGCTCAGTAAGTGCTTCTTGAGATAGTCTTACCACGGTCCCTGCTCTCTTGGGATCTAACTCTGGGTTGTGCTTCCTGTGAACTCAGCATAAAGGTGAGATGCCTTGGATTCGTCTTTAATTTAAGCGCCAGACAAGTTAAATCAAAATAAATGGTTGATGTCACCATTCAACTCTTTGTATGGTCATCACTGTTTTTTAAGTAGCAGTCCAAACAGATCATATAGTAACCTTGTCTTCTGTATGAAACTGGTTTTCTGGAAGGACTGAGATAGGGTTGTAGATGAATCAGCACCAAACTTTAAAAGGGAGAAAAGGAAAACAGGCAGGATGCAGTTGAGGTTAATAGAAGACTCCAATTTATGAAAGGGCTATGTTCCAGAAAAGAATTTATAAAATCTGTTTAGAATTTGGGTCCCACTGTTCTGTAGAAACAGTGGCTAAAAGTGGATCTGGTTCCCAGGCAAGGAGCAGAAGCTCACATTGCCATGGTCCAGGAGCATCTGCTCCAGAGAAGGCTTTTGCTACAGCCCCAGGACAGCCACACAGTAGCCATGTGGCCTTGGTGTCCTTACCTGGGAAAGGGGAGCAGTGCTTACGTGGAAGGTTGGTATGAGGATTGAGAATGACGCTGGTAAATGAGTTAGTCAGGGCTGGCAGTAATCTCTCAGTATGATAGTGGTTGTCGGTTTTATGGTGGTGTTTGTCAAATGACACAGGGAAAAAACAAAAAACTATTCCTGAATGCTCCAGGAGACTTGAGCTGAAGCTTGGCAGGAGTGATTAGAGTATGATTTTTTTTTTTTGTTGAGGATTATATCTGTTTACATTCACTTTAGTTCTGTTTAAATTAAAATGTGTCAAACCAGGAATGGTAGCTCATGCCTGTAATCCTAACTGCTTGGGAAGCAGAGGCAGGGGAATCACAAGTTCAAAGCCAACCTTGTCAATTTAACTAGAGCCCATCTCAAAATTTTTTAAAAAGGACTAGGGGTATAGGTCAGTGGTAGAACACTCAGGTTCAGTCCCCAGTGCCACTAAATAAGTAAGTAAAAAGTAAATAAAAAATAGATAAATAGAAGGTGTGGAGCATGTCCCAGGCATGTTATCAGTTATCTCATCAAATTGTTGTAACAACCTCACAAAGTGGCTACTGTTATCCCTATGTTTTGAATGAAGAAACTGACATCTAGCAAGTTCACATAACTTGCCTAGGATCTTAAACCTAGGAAGCAGCAGAATGAGGACTACGGTTCTCAGAAGCCCCAGTGACAAGCTAGAAGGCAGTCTCCCCACTCTTGAACTGGCCCATGGGCAGTAGTTCAGATTTTTTTTTAAAAAAAATTATTTATTTGTTCTAATTTGCTATACATGACAGCAGAATACATTTTGATTCATAGTACACAAATGGAGCACAATTTTTCATGTCTCTGGTTGTACACAAAGTAGAGTCACACCATTCATTTCTTCTTACATGTACCTAGGGATAATGATGTCCATTTTATTCCACCATTTTTCCTACCCCCAGACCCCCTCCCTTCCCCTTCCTCCCCTTTGCCCTATCCATAGTTCCTCCATTCCTCTCATGCTCCCCTCCCCCAATTACGGATCAGCATCCACTTATCAGAGAAAACATTCGACCTTTGGTTTTTTGGGATTGACTTACTTCACTTAGCATGATATTCTCCAACTCCATCAAATTTACCTGCAAATGCCATGACTTTATTCTCTTTTAATGCTAATATTTCATTGTGCATAATACCAGTTTCTTTATCTATTCATCTATTGAAGGGCATCTAGGTTGGTTCCACAATTTAGATATAGTGAATTGTGCTGCTATAAACACTGATGTGGGTGCACCACTGTAGTATGCTGTTTTTAAGTCCTTTGGATGTAAACCAAGGAGTGAGATAGCTGGGTCAAGTGGTGTTCCAATCCAAGTTTTATAAGGAATCTCCATACTTGGAGATTGCACCAATTTGCAGTCCCACCAGCAATGTAAGAGTGTGCCTTTCTCCCGCATCCTTGCCAACACTTAGTGTTGCTTGTATAGAAGTTGTGGGGGTTTTTTTTTGTTTTGTTTTGGTTTTGTTTTTCATTTCTGACCACAGAGTTTTAAGATTGCCAAAATATAAGAAAAATTTGGTTATACCTAATGATGACAGTGAAACCAAACTGCCAACTAATTTGGGCTCCAGAAAAGAGCCTTTAGCAGGTTGTAAGAGGCTGTGGTTCTGCTGTGCCCAGGATAGTATGTGGCAAGGCCTACAGCAGCCTGGGCCAGTGTTTTCTGCAGAGTCTCAATTGTGTGATTTTTAATCTAGTTTGAGGGGACATTTAGTTTTGCATAACAGTGAGTTGATTTAAGAGATAACTTTATTTCCAAGGTTGCCATAAGCTATATAATGTAAGCAGTGTGTTTTGTCTGGTTTTAAGTGGGTTATCTGAGACTCGGTGACCAGTCAGCAGGACTGAATTCCTACGAGCACCAAAGTACCACACCCAGGGTTTGGGAGATGAAAAGTCCTTGCCCTTCTCTGGGGAAAGTTTTAAAGTAAGTCTAATAAAAATCATACAAAACTAGAGGTAAGATGTTCTACACAAAGGTAATCTTATGGGCACAGTTGATTTGTTGATGTCACTAATAATCAGAAGCTACAGGTACTGCCAGTTTGGCGCTAGCCCCTGACTGACTGCTGTAACCCTGCCACTACATGCACACATGAGCTTTTGGTCTTAGCAGTGGGAGAGCATGGAGGCCCTGGCCCTCCCTGACTGACCCTGGCTCCAGTCCCTTTGGTGGTGAGCTCTGCCCTTGCTGCAGGAGTCGATTTGCAGCCCTGTGTGGAGGCCCACCTGAAGCTGGGTGGTGGGCTCCTCGAGTTTCTGCTTCCGGTGTAGTTTGCCACTACAGCACTGATGTTTAACGATTCTTTCCAACAGTCCTACCTCTGAATACAGCAGTAAGGAAAGCAGAGGTGATCCTTTTCTAAACTGCCTACTTTGGAGTGACATAGGATAGGTTGGTTGGTTTATAACTTTATATGATGGTTAACCATTGTGTCTTTATAATGTGGTGAAATTTAAGTGGTTCTTCTGATGTTTATTCAATTATAGTAATCTGCTACTTAAATATACATATACGTACATATATGCTTTTTTATTGTAGTTTTAGATATATATGTATGCATGTATACATACTTTTTCTAACTGTAGTTTTTGGTACCAGCTCAGCCCTTTGCAAGTATAAATTTAATAATAATAAAAAATATTGAAAAAAATAAAAGTATAAATTTACAATATACATATTTTTACCTTTAACATGTAAATATAAAATTGTATAAATAATTTAAAAAATATGAAATATGTGAATGTGCATGACTTGCTACCTCTAAACCCATAGTGATCTGGGAATGAATAAACTGTTTCTAGATCTTGCAGTTCTAGAACATCCTGACTGTGATACCCTTATTTTAAACAGAATTTTTTAGTCCAAGACAATGGTGCACACCTGTAGTCCAAGCTACTCAAGAGGCTGAGGCAGGAGATTGCAAGTTTGAGGTCAGCCTGGGAAACTCAGTGAGATCCTTCCCTCAAAAAAAACTTTTTGAACAGCTTCACATTATAAAGAATCAGATGGATACCAGACTCTTGCCCATACCTGTCACCACAGTTGAGACTGCCCATTGGTTGGAGGGTTGGAAATGCTGGCTTATAGGCTGATGATCTAGGTGCCCTGCACGTGCACTCTGACCCACGTCAGGCAAACTGCCTTTGAGACAAATGGAGCAGTGTGCTTCCGTGGATTTTCAATGTGGGAAAATAAGAAAACGTTGACTCTGTAATTAAATCTGGATTAGTGAAACAGAAGTGCAGTCTTCTAAGATGCTGCCATCTTTTTACATAAGCACATGGCTTGGTGTGTGAAGTTCTCTACCACAACAGGTACCCACATGGAAATAGTGTTGCTGTCTCTGGCACGTCTCTGGACCCTGAGCACTGCCCTGGGCACCTGCTGAGTCTGAGTGCACAAGTCTGGTGACAACCTGAAGGCTGTCTCTCTGTCTCATTAAGACCCTTTTTTTAACCTTTATTTTTATGTGGTGCTGAGGATCAAACCCAGTTCCTCACACATGCTAGGCAAGCACTCTACCACTTAGCTACAGTCCCAGCCCCTGCAGGCTCTCTTTAAAGAGTGTCCACCTGAGGAACTAAGGCAAATGGAAGGCTCTGCTTTGAGAATTGTCTTCAGCAACAGAAAAGGCTCCAAGCTTGCAAACCACTGACCCTGACCCAGGCTGTGCTCTATTCCCTTTGGGATGACCCCAGACATGTGCCTTTGAGTTGTGCTCCCTTGATCCATGAAAATCTTACTGACTTTGAGAAGTAATTTAAGAATCCAAATAGCTGTCCTTTGCCGTCTGTGGCTTACTGTCTGTTAACCTTGAAGGTTGCACCTGAGAGTGGAAGGGCTGTGCCAGGCCATGTGTCTCATGCTACCAGATTGCCAGAAAAGGAGGCACGTGCTATGCCGCTTAGTAGAGTGTGGTCCAGCCTTGTGGGGTCTTTCTGCAGGGTGGCATGTGGGTTCATGTGGGTTCAGGAGAAGCCATGTGGGCCACACACAGTGCAGGTCTGCTTCTTCCTTCAGGTGCTGCATGAGCTAGGAGAACAGGATAGGGTTTACCCTCCATCCCGCTCCATGCTGTAAGCCCGTGTTTGTTTCTTTCCCAGAACCGTGGGTACCGATGGATGTGGCTGAGAGCCCTGAACAGAATCCTCGCTCCCCAGAGGATGAAGAGGAACAGCCAGCACTTTCTGACGATGACATTCTAAGGGAAAGTGGGTCTGATCAGGATTTGGATGGAGCTGCAGGGAGGGCTTCTGATTTAGAGGATGAGGAGAACACAGCCAGGGCACCAAGCCAGGAGGAGAGTCGCTCTGATGAGGAGGACCGAGCCAGTGAGCCCAAATCCCAGGATCAGGACTCTGAGGCGCACGAGCTGAACAGGGGTCCTGCAGGCTCCCCCTGTGAGGAGGAGGCAGATGACGGCGAGGAGGACCGTGCAAGCGACCTCAGGGATGAGGCCTCCTCTGTGACCAGGGAGCTGGATGAGCACGAGTTAGACTATGATGAGGAGGTCCCCGAGGAGCCGGCTCCTGCGGCCCCAGAGGACGAGGCCGAAAAGACAGGGGCTGAGGAGGATGAGAAGGGGGAAGGCGCTCCTGCAGAGGAGGGGAAGCCTGAAGCCCAGGGTGTGGGCGAGAAGGAGCCCCCAGAGGCTACCAAGGAGAAGAAAAAAGAGGACGATGACGGAGAGATTGATGACGGGGAGATAGACGTGAGTACGAGGGGCGGCCTGGCCAGCAGGGCTTCTCGCTCCCAGTGGGGGCCCACGCGACAGGACGGACTCCTGTTGGTCCTCGTTGCTAGGGGGACAGGGGTGGGCTTGTGCTGGGACAGCAGGCAAGTGCGAACACGGAGAATGCCGAGTAGGCCTGCAGCAAGGCTTTTGTGCCAGGTGGCAGCCAACAGTCTCCACGGACCCCTGAGAACACCCAGGCCCCACTGCAGTGGGGGTCTGGCCTTCAGTAACTTGATCTTAGACGTGGTGGGTCTCATTTCATGGGAGGTAATTATGTTGAAGAACTTGAATGAGCAGTGTTTTGGAAAAAATAGCCTGAAGTCTGAGCAGTATTTTTTTTCGAAGTATTGAACTTGAGACGAATGAGGGGACAGAGCTAATGGGAGGTCTGGGGTTTCTTGGGTGCCCTGGGAAGAGAGTCTCCTTGTCCGTGTCATTGAGTGGAAGGAAGGTATGTTGGACGTGGGCTGGAAGGAGAGGGAAGCCTGCCAGTTGGATGTGGAGTCCTAGGTTAACCCATGTACCCTCCTCTCCGGCAGGACGCTGGCCTGTGTGGATTCAGTTCGATTTGGGCTGTGGTTTATTGCCCTGGTCATGCTGGACAGGCAGAAGGATTGTGGGTATTACCTAATTGGTGTTGGTTCCTAAGAGCAGAACTCTGGGGGGGGGTGTGGCTGTGAGTTTAGGATTTTAGGTCTTTATCTTCTTGCTGTGTGCTCTCCTTAGTTAATGACTTGCTTAATCTGACCTTGCAGGGGGTTGTCAGGACTGTGTTGAGCAGGTTTCCTTGTGTTTTGTTTTCCCTGCTTCTGTTTTTGGGAAGTTTACCTCTATCCCAGGGTTGGCAAAGAGAAAAGGTGCTGTGAGACTCAAGTTGATCAATTTGGATGAGGTTGTGAGTTATGATTGCTCATGAGTTTGGGTTTTTGGTGTTTTGGAGAGAAATGCTCTTTCCAAAGCCAGCAGGAGTGTGGTGGGGCCAATCTGGGCACTGGACACTCCGTTTACAGTTGAGAGGACTGTTATAGGCCCTTCCAGTGTCAGCAATTTAACAAGTCCTAGGGGAGCATTCATCAGAGGGGGTCAGGGCTTCCTTGGATGATGGAGGATCTTAGTGCTGCAGCCAGCCAGCCCTGGACAATGCCACAGTCTTGTTTCCCCTAGAGACAGTGTGTGCCCCACTTAGGTCCTGTGGTGTGTGTTGGGTTTTTTGTTGTTTGCTTGTGCCTCCTACAAAGGCCCCTCAGCTCCATTGCAGTGTGACCACTGTCCTTCAGCAGCAGAGGAGGCCTTTCATTTTCTGTGCCAGGCCCATGATAACATGCTGGGGGTGTGACAGGGAAAGCAGGGCACACCTTAACCGGGTAGGTAAGTGGGCAGGAGCTGTGGTTGGTAGTTTCCGTCCCCATTAGAGCACACCTGACTTGCCCCAGGAATAGTTCTGGTTTCTTCCTGCTGTCTCTTGCCCAAATCTACATCCTGGTTGCCTCCCCATCCTCTGTGGGGGCTCAAGCCGTCTTCACTCCACTGTGATTCCAGGGTGTTGGTTGGTTCTTCAGACCCCTTCCCAAGAACGGAGACTCCTAGGTTGGGATCTACTTGACTGATCAACCTCTTGTCCCCAGGGCCTGACACATTATAGGCAACTTGTTGGTGACTGTTGAGCATACAGTTGAATCTTACTGCCTTGGGGCACATTAAAGTTGAGGGACTTAGAGATGTGAAGTGGCGGTGTTGGGAAGTCTGCCATTTGCATGCGTCTGCTTGTGTGAGGCCTTGAACTGCCTGCTGGTCTTTCGTTCTCCCACACCTCTGAGTGGTCTCTCACCACCCAGGCTTCCTTCCTGTGTGCCATAAGCGGTTTCTGCGGTCTTCATGGGTCTTTGCCTTGACATCACCAGCTCAAGTCCTCCTGTTTGTTCTGCGTTTATATCTTGTCATTTGATTAGAAGGCCTTCAGCCACCTGGAGTATACCATCCCTTTGGGAAGAGTAGAGGACATGTTTGTTCATTCTTCCTCTGGTGCTAGGGCTGTGGGGAGGGTACTGGGTGCCCGTGTGGGCTGGGATGGTCCAAGGAAGAGTCTCAGCTGAGAGGCACAGGTGGGAGTCTTGGCTGCAGCTTGGTGGGAACGAGCCCTGGGGCAGTGGGTGGCTAGGGAGCACAGAGCAGTGGTCAGGTCTTGGTTGCTCATTGGAACCCCAGCCTTTGGTCTTTGTAGAGCTCCTGAGTCACTTTAGAATTGGACAGTAAGGTTAGGACCCTGGATCAAGAATCAGCCACAAGGCAGAGTAAAGAGCTTCATGTAGCCCACACTGTAACACAGTGTTCTTCCTGTGGCCCTCAAGCTTACAGGCGAGCTTTGAGACCATCCCTGTGGTGCAGGATGGAATCCAGGGTTGGGGAAACGGACATGCATTGGTGAGTGGCCAAGACACGCCTCATGGAAAACGTCAGTGTTCCCCACACTCAACTTCTGTACTGCCCTGCGATAGAGGCAGTGCAGGGGGCAGTCACCTCGTTAAGACAAGTGTCCTCTGTTGCAGGATGATGATCTGGAGGAAGGCGAAGTGAAGGACCCCAGTGACAGGAAGGTGAGGCCTCGCCCCACCTGCCGATTCTTCATGAAAGGTAATTGTCTGGGTTGGGCTCTGCTCAGGCTGCAAAGCCATAGCCTCTCCTGGGACCCAGCTGGAGGTTCAGCCTCATCAGGGTCCTGCTGTGCGAGGCTGCTTGTAGGGCCAGACCCTGAGTGCTGCTGCGGCTGCTGCTGTTCAACAGCAGACCCTTTTATTGGTCCTTTCCTCGCTTAAGAGACTGCCTTGGAGGAGAGCCAGCCTGTCACTTTCACACACTTGGAGTAGACCCGTGACTAACAGGCAGCAGCCATTGTCTTTCTAAGGGGTCCCTTCTGTCAGGCTGAACACTCCGGCACCCGTGTTAACGTCCCCCCACCTCTGTAAGAGATGACCAACTCCTGCAGCACGTTCTTCACTGGGGATGGACTTGAGAAGGCAAGGGAGGGCACTCTGCAGAGAACAGTGTGAGTTGAGTAGCTGGGCAGCAGGCGCAGTCTGGTAAACCCTTGCTTAGAAATCTGGACTGACCCTGTGTCAGCATGTAGCATGACCCCTCAGCATGGTGATATGTGTCTCGTTTGTAGAGTCTCGGGATGTTAGTTTGTAAGAGTTTCTCTGATGGGCATGTTTCTTGTATGGGTGCTTCCCTTGGATAGGTAAAGAGATGGTTTCCTCTTGCCCTTAGATGACTTGCTCACTGGCCAGCTTGTGTGTGCAGTCTAAAGCTCACAAGAGCTTCCTGTACTTCTTTTCCAGATGTTGTGACACCATTATCCACTCTTCTTCCACCAATACCAAATTCCATACCACTCAGAGGCCAGGTTAAAGGTACAAAATATCCCATATTCACTCTCTTTAGTACCTTAAAGTCCCCTGCTCCAGAGGCCAGACTTCTTCCTCCTGGATCCAGATCATGCCTGGGACACTGCAAAGAAGGAGGGCTTCAAGGGACAGAGAGCTGTTGTGGCTGCCCTTTTTCCTCCGAGGCACGAGAGCCAAAGGTGGAGGCAAAGGTGCAGCAGCTTGCTTGGGAGGAGGCAGGAACTGACTTGGGGTGGGGGGAGTAGAGTCCCGTCTTACAGATAGGGCAGTTTGCACTGAGACTGGCCCTTGAGTAACCCCACCCTCAGGCCGAGAGATACTCTGATGAGGGATTCCTGAGAACCCTGGTCAGGCTCGCTCCTCTAGGGTGTGTGCTTTTAGCCTACACTGTCTGTATGCTTGTTTTTGCCAAGTGAAAACAGTTGACCCATCTGAATTATATGTGCATGTGATGCCCCCAGTGTGCACACAGTCCTGTTGGACCAGTGGGGTTGTGGAAAAATCTAGAGCCCACAGCCATGTGCCATGTGACGTGTCTCTCCGTCTTGTGACAGTCACCATAGCCACACTGAGGACACAGCAGTGTACACCACATCTTAGTTCCTTAAAAACTTGGGCATTTCTAGTGTTGATATTTCAGAAAAGTGAAACGTCGTTAGAAGACCTATTTTCTATAGTGGTGTGAGATTAAATGACGTCAGATGGTCTCTGATTCCTAGACGTAAGTGATACTGGAGAACTCTGCACACACACACACACACACACACACAGCTGCAGCCACTGAATTAGCACTGCTTACAGACTGTGCCACACACTGTCCTGGTCTCTGGTGGCTGCATGGCTCAGAAGTGGAGCCAGTTGGTTAGGACTAGCCCACAGGTTCCATAGCAGGAGACAGCAGGCCCACTGTCTCTGAGTGGAGGCTCTGGACCAGGAACTGGGCTCACGCTGCTACGTTGGTTCTCAGAATTTAACAACCAAAGCACAGAACAGATGAAGCAAGATCGTTACTGGAAATGTAAACTGAATCTCTGGGAAGATGCTGGTACACGAGAGCAGCGGCATTGTCTCCATGGATGCAGGGCAGGGTGGGTGAGACTGCTAAGCTTGAGTGTCCATGAGTGAGGTCTCGCAAAGCAGTTTCTGCAGTCAAGAGAGTGGAAACTGGGGCCAGTGGTATTTTTGCAGCTTAATTGAATGTGATCAAAAACTTCTTTCAAGAATGATTCTTTTCTTACCTTCCCACAATGCTGGGGGATCAAACCCAGGACCTCACACACATTAAGCAAGTGCTCTATCATTGAGCTACATTCCTATCCCTGGTCCTTAGTTGTTTTTGGTTTTTTTGTTTTGTTTTGTTTTTTCTTTTCAGAGATAGGATTTTGCTGTGAGGCCCACGTTAGCCATGAACTTGCACCTCAGCCCTCCAAATAGTTGAGATCACAGACCTATGTTACTGTGCCCCATTGAGGAGTGTTCTTAAGCATATTTACCTTTCTTCTTGTTGGTTATTCTGAAAGGTGATGTAGTATGAAAGGAAACCATTGAATCCATTTGGCAGAACGTAATCTTCTGCTTTTTCTTAGGAGAAATTTATTTGGATGTAGGTGTTTTGTTTACCTGCAGTTTGAAGTGTGATGTTAAATTGAGATGAGTTGGTTTAAGAACTCTTCAGGAACAAGAGAAATTACTTTAAAAGTATAATAGAGTTTGTCGTGTTGGCAAGGACACGAACAGAGCACACTGGCACTCTCACACAGTGCCAGGGTGAGTGTGAGATGGTGCTGTTGCTTTGGTGCAGTCTGGCTGTTGCTCAGGAGTAAAGGACATTGTTAGTTACCCCATGGCCCTGCACTTCTGCTTCTGGGTTTCTGACCAAGAGGAGAGAAGACATATGGCCCTGCCAGAGGGCTTGCAAGCACCCAAAACAGGAAACCTTCTAGGTGTCCCAAAGCTAAGGAGTCCATCCATGCAGTGGAACACTCCACGGCAGGTAGGAGCCCAGGGAAAGGAACGCTGGCTAGCTGCAGGAACCTGGGGGACATGCCAGCGAGGAAAGCCAGCATGCAGGGCTGCTCAGGGCTTGGTGTGGGACTCCAGGAACATGCATCTCCAGAGCCGGCAGAGCCCACGTGAGGGTGGGGCTGAGCACTGAGGAATGCAGGGCTTCCTTCTTGAACATTCTAGCTAGATGGTGGTTATGACTGCACAGCTTTGTGAGTACACTAAAAACTACTAGATTGTATATTTGTCTTTTTTTTTTTTGTAGATGGACATGATTATTTTATTTATTTTTTTATCTGGTGCTGAGGATTGAACCCAGTGCTTCATGCATGAGAGGCAAGCAAGTGCTCAACCACTGACCTACAACCCCAGCCCCTAGATCATATGATTTTAACAGGTGTGTGAGGTATACTTCCATGGCTACTTGTGATCTATAGATAAAGCATTTAGTTGCCCAGGGCACACATTGGTACTTGTGACCACTGACTACAAAGTGTACCAGCAACACAACTTTTAAACATTTTCAAGAATTGATACTTTGTGGCATGTTTTTACCTCTAGATCTGTTAAAGCAGGACACAAGAGTTCCATACACAAAGGAATAAGAAGCATTTGGAGGTTTTTTTGTCCTTTTTTTTTTTTTTTTTTTTTTTTGTATTGGGGATCGAACCCAAGGGCACTTAACTACTGACCCACATCCTCAGCTCTTTATTTTTTATTTTGAGACAGGGTCTCGCTAAGTTGCTGAGGCTAACCTTGAACTTGAAATCCTCCTGTCTCAGCCTCCCGAGTCATCGGGTATAGTTGTGCCTCACCACGCCCAGCAAGAAGCATTTTCTTTAAGCTGTCCTGCTTCAGGTTTCTGTATCCCTCTGTGAACAAGCACCAGTCCATTTGTAATTGCCCTTGTTGTTGGTTTTTTTAATTGTGGAAGAAACGTGTTTTTCATGGAATTGACCATCTTGATTCAGGGTCACTGAAAGCACTTTGTTGTGTGACTGTCCCCATCAAGCATCTCTAGGACATTGTCAGCTCACAGCACTGAAACTGTGCCCAGCAAACCACAGTCCCTATTCTCTATTCCAGTCCCAGCACTCCCCACTCTGCTTTTTGTCTCCGTGGACCCAACTTTGTTTTGGTACCTCATGTAAGTGGAATCGTGCAGCATTTGTCATTTGGTGACTGGCTCATTTTGTAGGGCCTACTTCTCAGGGTTCACCTGTGCACAGCATGTGCTGGAATTTCCTTCCTTGTTAAGACCGAATAATATTTCATTGAACACACAGACTGCATTGTTTTTGTCTGTTTACCTGCCATTGCACATTTGGCTTGTTTCCACCTCTTGGTACTGTGGATAATGCTACGAGCATGTGTGCAAATATCTTTGAGACCCCTGGTTTCAGTTTTTTTGAATATAGACCACAAGTGGGATTGCAAGTCATAGGGTGATTCTACCTTTGTTTTGATAGAGCTGTGATCAAACCCAGGGCCTCATATGTTCTGCGCAGCTCTTCACTGAACTAAACTCCTGCTTTACTTTTTTTTTTTTTTTTTTTTGGTACTAAGGATTGAACCCAGGGGTGCTTAACCACTTAGCCACATCCCCAGTACTTTTTAAATATTTTATTTAGAGACAGGGTTTGGCTGAGTTGTTTAGTGCCTCACTAAATTACTGACACTGGCATTGAACTTGAGATCCTCCTGCCTCGGCCTCCAGAGCCACTGGGATTACATACATGTACCAGCACCTGGCCCCCAGCCTTACTTTTAATGTCTTGAGGAACTGCCCAGCTCTATTCCACAGTGGGTGCACCCTTCTGTGTCCCCCGGCAGTGCACAAAGGCTCCCATATTTCCACACCCTCACCAGCATTGCTTTGATTTTCTGTAGGAGCATTTCCAGTGGGTGCAAGGTGGCCTCTTGTGTGTTTTTTGTTTTTTGGGGTACTGGGGATTGAACTCAGAGATACTTAACCATTGAGCCACATCCCCAGCCCTATTTTGTATTTTATTTAGAGACAGGGTCTCACTGAGTTGCTTAGCACCTCACTTTTGCTAAGGCTGGCTTTGAACTCGTGATCCTCCTGCCTCAGCCTCCGGAGCCACTGGGACTTGGCATGCACCATTGTACTGGGCCACCTTATGGTTTTGATTTGTATTTTCCTAATGTGTGTGTTTAGCCACTTATGTGCTGCTTGGCCATTTGTATATTTTCCTTAAGAAATATCTTTTGTTCATTTTCAAATCCCTGCATTCTCTTTTGTGTTTAAAGCAGCAGGCCTCAGAGTGTGGACTGGGGACCCCTGGGGGTCCTTGAGACCCTATCAGGACACCTCCTGCAGGTTAAAACTGTTTCCTAATACTAAGACCATGCTGGTAGTAAGGTGTTCACCATCGTGCGCTCATGAAGAGTGCCGATCCACTCAGCGTCTTATACAGCAGTAAGCATTATAATTTAATTAAACTTTACACTTAAGTAAATGTCTTCTAAAAAATGAAACACAGGGCTGGGGTTGTGGCTCAGCGGTAGAGCACTCACCTAGCATGCCTGAAGCACAGGGTTCGATTCTCAGCACCACATACAAATAAATAAAATAAAGGTCCATCAACAACTAAAAATATATATATATATAAAGAAACATAGAGGTACAGCTTACATGCCACAGAATTCACACATTTTAAGAGTACAGTTTTTAATTGATTTTTAATGAATTTGCCAAGTTGTTCAGCGATCACCACAATCCAGTTTAGAGCTTTTGCACCATGGTGAAAGATCCCTTAGTGTTCATCTCAGCACAATGGGATGGCCTTTTGCATGGAGCCCTCGCCCCACACCCAAGCCTCTTGAGAGGGACTTGAGGGTCTTAAGGGACAGTGCATTGGAGGTTTGAGTGACAGGTGATGGAATGGTGCCTGGAAAAAATGACAGACAGATGTACCATAGCATTGTGGGCCTAGGCCCTTGGCAGGACGAATGTGGGCCCCTCACTTCAAATAGAACAATGGCAATTTGCAAACAGTGTTAAAACCTGCACTCTCAAATAAAATGAGACTTTGGAAAATTGGAATCTGCCACCGACTGCATCTGCTTCCCATTGTGTAGCGAATTCTCCACCTGACCACTGGGTGGTGCTGCAGAGTCATGCCAGGGAAGAGGTGCGCTCAGAGTTGCAGACAGACCAAGAACTTCCTGAGAGCTGGGGTCCCACTGCACAGCACTCGTCTGGAGGCCTGTGGGGACAGCAGCAAGAGTGTCTGGGGGGCTGTGAGCACCTCTCTGCAGTTGCACCACCCTGGAGCACAGAAGCAGATGGAGCATCCTGCTGCTGTCAGCAGGACGAAGCTGCCAGAGGAGACCTCATGCCACTCCTCCTGTCAAGTAGTCAAGGAATGTTTTCATGGAATATCTATGTTTTCAGACATTTGATTTATTTTTAAGTAGATTCATGAAATATCTTTGAGGTTTCTCATTTAGCTTGGATACAGAAAATATCACTAGAAATGACCCCCATAAACAGGCCACCTAGGGTGCTGGGAAAAAAGGTTAAGAAAACTGCTAGTCTCAAGTCTGTGCTCCTTAAAGAAGCAGCTGAGAAGTTGTGCTCTTCTCTCAGTTGCCACACGAGCATCCTGAGTCTCCCCGAATGAGCCTGGTTATCTGCCTCGCCTCTGCTGTGGTGAGCTGAGGAGGGATACGACCCAGGAGTCCTTGTGTGGTCACTGGTGCCCGTGGTGTGCAGAGGTTCACTGGGTTTCTGGCCTGTCAACATGCAGATTCAGAGCTCTTTGGTTTGCTCTTAAGCTTAGTTACTGGGTTTGTTGTTGTTTTTGTTTTTGTTTTTCTTTCTTTCTTTTTTTTTTTTTTGTATATTCTGACTTCCTTTTGTGAAGTGTTTTTGAAAAACCACTGAAGCACTTTAACCTTTTCTTTACCTAGACATCCTCTGTTTATTACCTGCTTGGAATTATGCAGGCTAACAGGAAAGAGGGGACTGAGGGGAATTTAAATATAATCACTGTGTCAGAAGGCTTTGTTTACAGTTAGGGTATAAAGCAGGTACTTTGTGTGGGAAGTAGAAACACTGTAAAATTACCTCAGCTGTTCTAGCAGTACCTTTGCAAATGTGGGGATGGTGTGTCTGAGGGATGGGATTGGTTGGCTGTTCAACAAATCAAAAACTAAGATTCTGGTAGTCTGTGGACCCAACACACATGAGCTCTCATGCAGTTGCACACCACAGACACTGTGTATGCTGCTCCTGGTGACCTCACACTAGGAAAGAGGGATCCCTGGTTGTTGGACATGGGATTGTGGCCAGCAACTGCCAGGCCAGAGGTGCAGCAGTTTCCTGTACATATGTTGTATCTGTGTCACTGACACAGTTTGGGTCTGTTTCTATTAAGGCATGGGTTCCTTTTTTGTAGCTATATTGTTCAGTGACAAAAAGCAACACAGAGTAATACAGTGTACTCAAGGGAAACTGGCAAGTGTGTCCTTAGAGGTTCACTGGTCCAGTAAGTTAAGGACTACTTTTGACACAGGGCCCTGGAGGCCCGGAGTAGGAAGGGTTCCTCACTGGCTGCCTTTCACAGCTGTGGATACTTTTATTTACCTGCATTTCCATGTCTAGTTGTGTTATCATGAAACATGTGTATAACATATACAGTGTCTATAGGGCATAAAGCTGAATTTAAAAAAGGGTAGAATTGCCGAGGTGCCCACCCTCCAGTTAAGAAAAGAATACTCTTTTCCTGGGAAGCCCCATGTGCTGAGGGTGGCACTTAGATGTTGCAGGGGGGAAGGAGCTGCCGGGCCTGTCTCGACAGCTCTGGCTTGTCTCCATTTCCACTTGCAGAGTCCTAGCACGGGAAGAGTGAGCGTTTGTTTATGCCCACAGAATTGCAGTTCACCCAGGGTTTGTGTTTGTGAAATTCCATTTAGAAGCAGACAACCAGCTGGGTGAGGCAGCGCGGTCTGCGATGCCAGCAGCTCTGGAGGCTAAGATAGGAGGATGGCAAGTTTGAGGCCATCCTGCCTCAAAATAAAAAATAAAAAGGGCTTGGGTACAGCTCAGTGGTAGAGCATCCCTGGGGTCAATCCCCAGACATACCAAAACAACAAGCAGAAGACCTCGCTGTTCTAAAACATCTGTATTTTTGCTTCTGTTGACTTTTTTTTTTTTTTAAGTTGTAGATAGACAAATACCTCTACTTTTTTTCTTTATATATTTATTTTTTAGTTGTAGTTGGACACAATACCTTAATTTCACTTATTTATTTTTATGTGGTGCTGAGGATCGAACCCGGGTCCCACCCGTCCTAGGCGAGCGCACTACTGCTGAGCCACAACCCCAGCCCCCCTCTACTTTATTTTTATGTGATGCTGGATCGAACCCAGTGCCTCACACATTCAAGGCAAGTGCTCTACCGCTGAGCCATAACCCTGCCCTCCATTGCCTTTTTTAAACAAATTCTTTTAAAATGATGACAGTAATGTACTGATGGGGCGTCAAGGTTCCCCTCCCCTCAGTCCCAGTGGTTTGGTGCTGGGCTTAGGCACTCTTGTTCTGTGTCTGCCCTTTGCTAGACAGCTCTCCTCCTTCCTGGAGCCCTCTTCCTCTTTGCTTGGGTGGCCAGGGCTCAGGACCCTTCTCAGCGGGTGCTGGCTTAGCAGCCAGTAATAGGCGGCCCGGGGAGCCGGCCGGGCGTTGTCACTGCATCTGGCAGAATGCCTGGGCCCCCTCTCACCTTCCTCCCCATGCTCCATGGCCTCCTCTGGCGCACCTGTTCCTCGTTTCTCTCCTGCTACATGCGTGCCCTGAGGTGTCTTTTGGTAGTGGGCCTATGGGTGGTGCTTTGGTTTTTGTCTTGAAAGTTTGTGAATATCGAAAAATAGCAAATATCTGCTCATTTACCACCCAGATATATATGATAAGGAAATTGCAGAAAAGCGTGATTTATATTGTTAATACTTTTCTGTACTTGAAAATTTTCTACAGTAAGCTTTTGTTATATTTTAATAACAAACAACGTTAAATGTGGCGTGGATGTTGTGGGTTGGATTGTGAAGTGGATGGTGCTTGTGATCTCTTCCATGCCTGATTGCAGTCTTGCTTCTGAGCCCTCTGAGGCCTGGGGACCCCAACCCCACAGAAGAGTGTTTCCAGCTGCTTTTGACTTACATGTGTTCTCTTAAATATTTTTAGAAATTTTAAAAAGTCATTTTGTCATTTTTTTTAATTTCCAGAGAAACAATTTTTTAAGTATACTTTATTTCATGTTTAATTTAGACCAAATGCTATTATGTTATATTGAGTTGGTTTTAATACCAGCTTTATTCATAACGCTTAAAAGTGAAGTTTGTTTTTCCTAAATACCTAATGACTGTTTCTATTTAATTATAGAAGAGAAAACGTGATTTGTTGACAGAAATATTCAAAATGAATATCATTGTTTTGGATTGAACATATATTTTTAAATTACTTAAAATCTAGCTACATATTACCCATTGAAAATGTTTTGTAAAACTATGTAGATCCTCTAAGCCATGCTTGTTTTTGAACCCGTTGTATATTCTGTTAAAAAAATAAGTTTAAAAAAAGCAGTTCAGTCACTGATAAGGCATTATACATTTTGTGCTGAAAAGTTTATTGGTTTCCCTTGATGATCCTGGTTTTCTGTTGCTGAAAATCAGTTTTGATTCTTTGTGAGCAAAGTATAAAAGCCTAGTTTTATTATAATCATCGCTGTGTCTTTAATTTATCACACATTTTTAAGTCCCAGAAATATCCCAGAGTGGTTCTGAGAATTTTGATAAGGAAGTACAAATATATGGAGATGGTGAAGATCACCCTGGGATAGACCTGCAGAACTCTGGTAATTGTCAGTGCTTCCCATCAATTTCTACTTCAGTGTGAATGATCTCTGTGCCTGAAGAGGCTGCCTGGAGGCTGCAGCATGTCTCTGCACTGAACCTTGGGTCTGCAGAGCTCTGAGAATTTTCTGTTCTAATTAATGCTCATTGATATACACAACTGTCCTTAGTATCCTCCAGGATCCCCACAGATGCCGACATCTCAGGTGCTCAAGTCCTGGTGTGACATGGCATAGCACTCACAGAGAGCCTGCACACAGCCTTCCATAGACTCAGTCATCTCTAGATCAGTGGTAGTGCCCAACACAGTGTAAGTGCTGTGGAAACAGTTGTTATACTGTATTGTTTAGGGAGTAATGACAGGAAAAGTCTGTAAAGGTTTAGTAATGATGCAGGGAATAATTTCAGTCTACATTTGGAGAATCATGGATGTACAAATTGCAGATGTGGAGGCTAACTGCATGCACGCCTCACAAAGTGACTTTGAAACAGGGCCTGGGATCCTCTAGGGAGTGCTGTCTCGGAAGCTCTCAGCTGAGCCAGGGCCCAGGTGGCTCAGCCTGCCTGCTGTGGCGCTCTCGTGTGCAAGAGGCTGCCTGGCCTTGTGGAGGGGCAGGGAGGCCAGGCAACCCTGACCGCAGCCACTGGCTCTGGGTCTCTCCAGGCTCAGCACACCCATCTCCTCATCCAGGGACCGCTGGAGCACTAGCTGGCCATATAGAACATTCCGGGTCTTTAGTACATGCTGCTGCTGCTCATCCCAGTCACTGCCCATACAGTTAGGCTACTGGCATCCTTATTGACCTGACTTTTGTTTCCCCAGGAAATTGTACCTGGGGAATGAATTGTAGGTTCATACACCCCGGAGTGAACGACAAAGGGAACTACTCCCTCATCACCAAAGCTGACCCTTTCCCGCCTAATGGTGCCCCGCCTCTTGGACCTCACCCACTGATGCCTGCCAACCCTTGGGTGCGTGAACACCTCTTCTTTAATTGCTAGCATATTGAACATCTGGGCACTGTCTGAATCTCAGGCTTAAGACAAATTAGTATATGCCTCGTGGACAAGGCATCTTCTGGCTGGGGAGAGGCATAGAGTGGCCCTTTTGGACGCTTCTATGCAGAGTGGCCCTGGATGTTTTGGGGGACGCTTTAGGCTTGGGCGGGAGAGTCAGTCATGTGCAGCAAGCTTGTGTTTTAGTTGATGTTTTGCTTCGTTTCCTTTAGATTTTAAAGTTTTGCTTGCCTTATCAACTTTTCCACTTTTTTAATAGGGTGGGCCAGTGGTCGATGAGATCTTGCCTCCACCCCCTCCAGAACCTCCAACAGAGAGTGCCTGGGAGCGAGGACTCCGGCATGCCAAGGAGGTAACGGTCCAGCGGCCCTGAGGAGGCTCCATGATGGGCTTGCCTTGCACCAAAACCTAGTCAGAGCTTTGGAAGCTATGGGGTATTGCTGTGGTTCCTGTAAGAGTTAAAAGAATGGAAATGGTGTCTGATTGTCTCTGTGAGTTGGCCCAGGTCACAGGCACACCCCAAGAGGCCAGGGAGGCCAAGCCCAGAACACAGACATGCCATCTTTAGGTGGTTGGGGCAGCCTAGCAGACAGAGGGCTGACTCCAGCCACTCCATGGGGCCCACTGCCCAGGACCCACTCCCCGCCGCCTGAGGCCCAGCACCTGCTCCCCTGGGGCTCCTGTCACTGCCCAGTGTGGCTCCTGCTTAGTGCTCTGGTCATTCTCCAGGGAGAGGAAGACAGCACCCCTCCTTTCACACGCCCTCTGAGTATACACACTTGTGCATACTCACCACACTGGGTCCTCATTACCGAAGGACCTTGGTCCTGTCCCTCCACTGTTCACAGGAAGTGACAAGCTCCATTGTGCCTCACTTGCGCATGCATGAGCCACAGCATTGCTCTCATGCCCCTCCCGAGAGGTGCTGGTGCTGGGGGTCCTGTGTCTGCCCCCTTGCCATCAGCCTCAGCAGACCTTTTCCCTGCGTCCCTCACGGTGACTGTGACTTCTTTCTTCCTCCAATGGTAGGTTTTAAAAAAAGCAACCATTCGAAAAGAACAGGAACCTGATTTTGAAGAGAAAAGGTTCACGGTGACCATTGGTGAAGATGAACGCGAGTTTGACAAAGAAAATGAAGTTTTCCGAGATTGGAATTCTCGGGTCCCGAGAGATGTCAGAGATACAGCGTAAGGAATGCTCTGCTCTTCCTCCTCTTACAGAAGATCAGGGGCGGGAGGGCTTGGTGGAAAGCAGTTGCCTAGCAAACAGAAGCCAGAGTTGTTCCCCAACACAAAGGGGGGGATCAAGTGGCCCCCCGCTCACTAGTGCTCTGGTGAGAGTGGCCACATGTGAGTCTCAAGGCACCTTGGCATTGGTGCCACCCATCCTTGAAGGCGTGGAAATGCCACCCCTGAGCTAATTCAGACTCCCTCTGCAGTCGCCTCCCCTTGTTTGCTGGCCTTTGGTGGTGGGCCCTGTGGTGGCTGCAGCTGTCAAGGAAGCCCCTGGAGCCCCTAGGTGTGTCTCTCTCCTCACTCTGCTGGTCACCAGGAGCCAGGGAATGTGCACCGTCCGCCACAGCAGTCCAAGGGCGTGGCCGCTGTGGCCCTCTCACTGTCCATACTGTGCTATTTCTGCCCTCCAAACCTTTAGTGCTGGCATTTAAAAGTCGTGGTGGAGAAAGTACGCGGAATTGAATGAGTCAGATTGTAAGGCATCACGTGGCCTGGGAAGTGCTGCCTCCCCTGCCCACTTCTGCCCTAGGGATGGTGCTTTACACTCAAAGGACAGAAATGGGCCAGGTTTCTGCTGGCAGAGCAGTGAGGTTAGGGCACGGGTCCTGGGAACTGACCGCCATCTCACCCAGCGGTCCCACTGACTTGTCTCTACCTGGGTCTTGGGGCAGTGCTCATGTTGCAAAGTTGGCAGGCAGGCGCACACTGTGTGGTGCCAGTCCTGCCAGTGGGGCCCGTGCTCAGGACCCAGGGTGGAGACCACAGGCACAGAGCCCCTTACTCACAACTTGCATTATGCCGTTTGTTGACGGTGGTCAAAAATTCAGCTGGAAAGTTCCAGAGATGAGCAATTTAAGTAACTCTGGTCACCCCATATCGTCATAGTCTACGTTATTACGTCAGCCTCTCACTGTGCCTAGTTATAGACTAGACTTTATCACAGGCACGAAGGGAACCGTCTGTAGAGTTGAGTCTGCCTGCAGGATATGCTGGGAGGGTTCCCTGTGGACAGGAACACATGCACATCCTTCTAGTGAAGTTCTGCACATGGATGTTGGCAGATGGCAGAAGGACGTTTAAATCAGAACTGAGTGTGGCCCAGATGTCTGCAGGGTCACCGTGGGCAGGGGGCTGACGCTCAGGAGCCTCTTCTCGAGCAAAGTGTGCACGATGGTATTGTCATTCACACCTGGAGTATTGGTGAGCGTTCAGGAGGTGGTGTGACTTCAGGAAGTACAGAGTACTCTGAATTCATGTGCTTGTTTATAGGAGGGAAAGAAGGGCAGTTTTTACACCCTGTTTCCCGTTCCCCTGGCTGGAATGGGGAGCTGTGAGGTGTGTCTGCTTGGAGGTGGTTCAGTGCCAGGGTTTGATGACAGACTTCACAGAGTGCCCTGGCCTTGGTGCAGAAGCCTGTGGTTCCAGTCCTGCCCTGCGTGTGGTGCAGGAGCAGCCCTCAGCTGCTGAAGCTGAGGCTACGGGCAGTGCTGAGAGCAGGCTCTGTTTTAGAGAGAGACAGAGAGAGAAATTTTTAATATTTACTTTTTAGTTATTGGCAGACACAACATCATTGTTTGTACGTGGTGCTGAGGATCGAACCCGGGCCACACGCATGCCAGGCGAGTGCGCTACCGCTTGAGCCACATCCCCAGCCCCGAGAGCAGGCTTTTGACTGCATTGTGTTCCTGTGTTTTTTTTAACATTCTCTGTGCTCAGAGTGGATGTGGGGGCTTTTGTGCCTGACCCCTCCCAGGCTGTATGAGTCAGTATCTCTGCACCCCAGTGTTTGTTGTAGATGTTGGGGGAAGACTGCCAGTCAGAGTCCCAGCCAGACATAGATCACCCACTTCCTGTAACAAAGAGTGGCCAGTGGGAGGAAGTGTTCACCATTTTGCTGCAAAACCAGGAGAGACTGGGTACCATGGAGGGAGCGAGCCAGTGCCAGTTGAAACTGCTTGAACTGAGAGGTTAAGAGGAAGTTCAGAAGGAGTGAGACCCTGGCCACTGAGAGGGTGCCAGCTGGCCTGTGGACAGTGAGGCTGGACAGGGAGGAGGGAACCATTGGCACTGGGTTGCTCCAAGTGGACCCAGCAAGTTTCCCTTCGCCTGGCTTGGCTGAAGGGCCCTCCTTGGCCAGTGGGGAAGGCCGCTCTACCGCAGCATGTAGAGGGTGGCACAGGTGCTATCCCTGCAAGACTGTGTTTCTTTGAGAGATACTTTATAACTTGGGATAAAAAGCAGAGGTGCATGTTTTAGAATCTTTAGTATTATTTTCTGAGCCTCGGTTTCCTTGTCTTTGAAGTGAAGGGGTTGAACTCTAAACTTCTAGCTCCCAACTTTAATTCTTACATATTCTCTAGCAGCTTCACTTTGCACCTTATCATGCCACTTCCTGGGTGGACTGTAGACAGAAACCACCTCCTCTACAGAGAGGGACAGTTTCGCCCCATGGACCCTGCTGGTGATGTAGTGCACCTAGAGCTCCAGGCCCACAGAAGACCTGTCATGCAGAGCGTCTCTGCCGTCTGCCAGAGTATGTGCAGGACACTGCAGTGCCCGCTGATTAATCAGAGACTCTACAGACCAGGAGTGCACGATCCCATCTGCCAGATGCAGCCAGGGAGCCCAACCTTGCCTACCCTTGGGCGAGGCCCATTGACAGCTCAGGTTTCCTAAAACACAATTTGGGAAATGATTGTGGAGACCATGATACTCTTGAGTGGAACTTGTTTTTACATCAATGAATTGAGCAAACATCCTCCAGGTTCATTACAGATGTTTCTCAGTGTTTTTCAAGACAGTGCCTGAGAAGTCTGTTGTGAGCAAGCTCACACTTAACAGCAGCATGTTGATGGGTGCCCACCTCGAGCCAGGCTGAGGAAGTGTGTGCATTCCATTCTGTTAGCTGTCTGTCTTTGTCTGGCTCATCCTGTGTGCCAGGGAAACTCTGCAAGAAAGAGGCCTTTCCATTTAGCTTAAATGATGTTTCCAAAACAGATATGCTGGCAGAGCCCTGGTGTCAGAGAACATGTAGCCCTGAGACTTGATGGTGTTGGGGGCCTTTGGCTTTCTCTTGTCCAGGCCCACTTCAGGGTGTTTGCTTGCCCCTGCATGTCTGCAGCACCCGGCACCATCACAGACCCACCGAGTACTGAGCTCTGCAGGAATGAAAAATGCAGGCATTGTCTGCAAGAGCCTTGGGGGTTCATGTCTGCCATAGCCCTTGTGATCTTGGAGGGGAGCTCCTAGAGAGCAGTCTGCTGCCCTGGAGGTGTCTGGGACCCATGCGAGCCACATGTACTCCCTGTCCTCCTCCCCTCCCCAAGGAGAGGAGTAAAGCTGTGGCTCTGCCATCCTCCAGCTGGTGTGGCTGGTGCAAAGCCCAGGTGTGCTGGGCTCTAGTCCGGTGTCTCCCCAGGGGGTGGTCAGGTGCCTCATTCAGTGAGGAGCCACCCCGGCCTGTGTCCTTGGGTCTGTCTCTGGGCTCCCAGCTTCCCCCATCAGTTGTTTGTTTTCATGCACAGGATGACATGAACAGCGGGGGCTCTTTAGCATGTTGTGGTGTCTCAGAGGGTGTCTGCACTTTTTCGGGGTTTATTGGCTTGGCTTGTAGGTATGTCTTCCTCTGTGACCTGGGCATCTGCTTGTGCAGCCTCATGAATAAGGTCGCTGGTGTTCTCTGGAATGGGCTTACGCTTATGAGCAGTGCAGGAAGAGCTGGCTTGGGCATTCAGCCGCCTGCCCAAGGCTTCTCGTTTGTTCGCCTGTTCTTCGTATTTTTCAGGATAAACCTGCCATTTCTGGCTGACACTCTCTTGTTCCTGAGTGATTTTCTTCTTCCTTGGTGTTGTGAATGAATTTCTCACACTGTCTCCTAACTAGTCCTTACCTATGTCCACGAGGACTTTGGTTTCCAAGTGGTTCTGTCCATCCTTCTGCCTCACCGGGGTCCTTGTTCATCAGCTCTCTGGGTTGTTGAGTCTGCGTGTACCTTACAGAGCGAGCTGGTGCTGTGCGGTCTCCAGGGTCCTCTGTCCGTCTTGTTGGGAGAGTGTGGGTTCCCATTCTCCTGAGTGCTTTCAGTAGGAATGGGTATTGAGTGTTTGTTGGATGTGCTTTCGAAATCTGTGCACATGATTCTGTGCTTTTTCTCTTCGGGTCTGCTGTTGGATGTAACCACACATTACAGATTTCCTAGTACGGACTCAGCCCTGCTTTCCTGGCCCAAGTCCCATACCGTCATGGTGTGTTGTTTCTGTAACGTGGTGTTGGGTCCTCCTTGCTTGTATTTCATGTAGCATGTTTGCCTCTAGTATTCCTAAGTGATAAGATTTGCTTCTTACTGGCTCTCTTTTCAGACTTGAGCCTTATGCGGATCCTTACTATGACTATGAAATAGAGCGCTTTTGGCGTGGTGGACAGTACGAGAATTTCAGGGTACAATATACAGAAACAGAACCGTACCATAATTACCGAGTAAGTATGACTCAGATGTGCAGATGTGAATGTCACTGATTTACCATTAAAACCACCGCCACCTCCCGCCTTTGAAAAGGGATCTAAGTAGCCCAGGCTGGCCGTAACCCTGCCAGCCTCAGCCTCCAGCGTCACTAGGACTGGAGGTCCGCACACTGCACCTGGCCAGAAGCACCTTTCATTCACGTGAGCTCATTCTGCCAGCCCAGGTGCTATTGAAGCAAAGGGTCGGACGTAGCCCACACTGGTGGTTCCTGGGGGCTGGTGTGGGCGCCCTGGGAATGCTTGTAACCTGCACGGGGCTTCCGCGGACTTTGTTCTTGCCGTGCTTTGTGAAGTCAGACCGCCCATGAGGTCATTGATGCCAGTTTTCAGGGGACTCTGAGAGTCTCCTTAGCCATATTACTCACCTGTAGTCCACGGGCTGAGGACCCGTCTCTGACCACTCTGCCTTCTTGGTGTGGCAGAGGGTGCTCTGCGTTGGTGCTTCCTCCTGAGTCACTCTGGCTCTGGGAGCTCAGTGGCTGTGGACTGTGAGCCCAGGTCTCTGCTCTGGGAGGGACGTGGAAAGACTATTCCAGGAAAGAGCCCTCAGAAGTAGTTTGGCAGGCTTTATGTTGTGACTCAGGGCAGAGCCAGGAGTTCTTAGGACCAGAGGGAAGTGGCCATGGCCCCAGGAGCTCAGCAGATGGTCAGAGGACCCTGTAGTCCAGAAAACCCCTGGCCGACCCTCTGGTGCCCACCTGCTCTACAGAGCAGCTTCCTCCTGGAGTTGGGCTGCAGGCTCCTGGTATCCTGTCCCTACCCAGGGCAGCCACTGTGACCCTCCTCTGCTGGAGGGTGGGGACAGCAGGAAGGCACGGTGTGCACAGCGTGTCCCTGGAGGAAAGCCCAGAGGCTGTCAGGTGTGCTGGCTCGGGCTTCATTCTGCTGTGACACTGAGTCTCAGGGGATGCCCACGTCTGCACCAAGGGTTGTGTCGGGGGGCCACTCCTCCAGGCACCACCCAGGGGGCCCTCCGCGCACCTGCTGGCATGGGCAGCTGTGCCGGCTCCATCCTAGAGGAAGGAGCGTGTGCAGAGGCCATGTCCTCTGGGTCCTGTGCAGGAGAGCCAGCTGTGCACAGCTCGTGCCAGACGGGTGACAGGTTTGGGGGTGGCGGTCAGGGCCACCTCAGTCTCGGACCTCGTGTGCCTCTGATGGGTCCTGCCTGTGTCTTAACGCCTTCTGCGGAGAACCCTGGGCACGCCGTGGCCTGGGCGGTCCCCACGCAGCCCCTGCTCCCTCCCCTCCCTCCTCTGCGGGTCCTCCAGGCCGCCCGCTGACCGCGTGTGTGTTTGCCTTTCTAACCAAGGAAAGGGAGCGCGAGCGCGAGCGCGAGAGCCGACAGCGCGAGCGCGAGCGCGAACGGGAGCGCGACCGGGAGCGCGAGCGTCGGCAGAGGGAGCGCGAGCGCGAACGGGAGCGCGAGCGGGACAAGGAGCGGCAGCGGAGGAAGGAGGAGTGGGAGCGCGAGCGCGCCAAGCGCGACGACAAGGACCGACAGCACCGCGACCGGGACAGGGACAAGGAGCGGGAGAAGGAGAAGGAGAAGCCAAAGCCCCGCTCCCCGCAGCCACCAAGGTAGGCCACCTGATCCCGGGGGGTGGGGTCCTGAGCATGGGCGCCTGCCTGAGCTGGTGCATGGCGGCGGCGGCGGCGGCGGCGGCGGCTGCGAGGCGGCCCCTGGACGGGCAACCTGCGCAGTGGCCAAGAAACAGGTGCGCTGTGTGGGGTAGGTGCTGCTCGTCGTGGGCAGCTGTTGGGTAGTGCGCACTCCGCACTGCGCCCCTCTCCTAAGCCCAGACAGTTCTGGCCCCGAGCTTAGGCAGGGCGCAGGCTTGCTGGGCGCCTGTCGCCGGCTGCGTGCTGCTCCTGCAGCTGGAACGCAGCGCACACATCCTTCCACCCAGGAAGCCGACGGCCTGCCGCCTGCTGAGCGGGTGGGCACGCTGTGCTGGACGAGGCCAAGAGGCAGGGCCGGGCCTGGGCCCGCACTCGGAGGACGCCCTGCGTTTGTCTGAATGCACGTGGGCACTAGGGTGGAAGCCTGGCCTCGGAGAATTGGGCAAGTTGTGTGTGTGCACTTTCTACAGCTTCACTGTGATGAGATGGGTGTGCCTCGCGGCGTGCCTGTTACAACGTCCAGTGGGTGGTTTCTGGTACAACCACAAAGTTGTGCAGTCCTGGCTACACCACCTTGAGAGCGCTCTCGTCTCCCAGAGAGAACTCCCTACCCGCTGGCAGCCTCTCCCGTCTCCTCCACCCCCACTTGCTGCCTCTGGCAGCACGGGCCGCGTCCTCGTGCGTGAGCGTGTTCAGGGGGGGTGTGGGGTGGCAGAGCCTGGCGGTGGTCTTCTCATCTGGACTCTTTCCCTTAGAACATCTAAGGTTCATCCAGGTTCCAGCATTTCTGTTTCAGTCCTTCATTGCTTCTTGTAGCTGAATCAGCATCACGGCCACGCCACATTGTCGTTATTCATTCACTGTTGCTGGGCATTTCGCCCCTTACACCTTCTGGCTGCTGTGACTGTGAACACTGTTGTGTGTTGTGTGGACTTCAGTTCTCCTTGGCCGGGCACTGAGGAATCCCAAGGTCACCTGGTGATGGTGTCGCTTCCTGAGGGCCCGCAGAGGGGCTTCCAGGTGCAGCCCCGCCACCCCCTCTGTAGCACTCTTGTTGCCCCTTGGCCGTCCCCACGTGTGCCCATGCTGCTGCCTCACAGCGTGTTTCCCTGGGGACTGAGACACCAAGCCTGTCTCATGCTCACTGGCCGTTTGTGCCTCTCTGGAGAAGTCTCTCTCCACACCCTTCCCCATCTTGCGGTTTGGCCTGTCAGGGCTGCTGCTCTAACAGCTCTTACATTCTGCATTCAGGCCCTTGCTGAGTCTCTCATTGGCAGCCGCGTCCCCATTCTGCCAGTCGTTGTGCTGTCCTGTTGTTGTCATTGGTATCTGTTTTTATTTTGAACCCTTGTGCTGTTGGTATCATGTCTGAGATGACATTGCCTGATCCAAGGTCACAAGAGGTGTTTCCTCTTAAGAGTTTCATAGCTGCAGCTTTTAGTTTTAAGGTACATTTTGTATACAGTGTGAGGCAGGGGTTCAGCCTCATTCTCCTACATGCATCACTTGAGGATACTGTCCTTTCCACGTTGGAGTTCTAAGACCTCTTCTGAAAAGCTTAATAATGACATCATCCCATCCCATCTCGTGCTTTGCTGGTGTCAACACCCTCCCATGACACGCGGCAAAATGTGGGAAAGGGATCAAAACAGCTTCTTTGGTAGGGGGGAGGGGAGAGGATGACTGGGGATTGAACTCAGGGGCACTCAACCACTGAGCCACATCCCAGCCGTATTTTGTATTTTATTTAGAGACGGGGTCTCACTGAGTTGCTTAGATCCTCGCAGTTGTTAAGGCTGGCTTTGAACTCACAATCCTCCTCCCAAACTCCCCAGCCACTGGGAGTACAGGCGTGCGCCACCATGCTGGGCTTAAAGCAGCTCCTTATTGGGAAGTGCCCCAAAGCCTTTCCAAGGTCCATGCACTGCAGATATATTTTCTTTAACTCAGGGATTTTTTTTTAAGTTGCTTTTATTTTTTAAATATATGACAGCGGAATGCATCACAATTCTTATTACACATATAGAACACAATTTTTCACATCTCTGTATATAAAGTATGTTCACACCAATTAATGTTTTCATACATGTATTTTGGATAATGATGTCCATCACATTCCACTATCATTGCTAACCCCCTGCTCCCTTCCTTCCCCTCCCACCTCTCACAACACTCTTTATTTGCGCTTTAAAAGGCCCATTTTCAGCCTTTAGAATCTGGAAGGGTCGACTGTCCATCAGAGGACGAGAATGGGCCCTTTGTCTCCATGCCTTGTCCTCCTGGCTGGGCTCTGCCTTTCCGCGAGCACTGTTAGCAAGAGTGGGCTCTGGATTGCCCCTCTGCAGCAGTGTGCAGCTCCAGTGGGTGCAAAGATTGACGGCACGTTCCCAGGTGCAGCGATGGATCCCCTCATATGCTGTACTGGCCAGTGGTAGTCCAAGTGACATTCCTAGAGAGTGTTCAGAGTGAGTCACATGTTTCCTCATGTGTCAAAAGAGTTTGTTCTACAAAGGACTGCTTTAAAGAACTCTTTTTTTTTTTTTTTTTAATGTTTTTTAGTTGTTGATGGACCTTTATTTTATGTATTTACAAGTTGTGCTGAGAATCGAACCCAGTGCCTCACACTTGCTTGGCAAGCGCTCTAAAGAACTTTTGCCAGGTAGCAGTGCACACCTGTAATCCCAGCAGCTCAGGAGGCTGAGACAGGAGGATCGAGAGTTCAAAGCCAGTCTCAGCAACAGCAAGGTGCTAAGCAACTCAGTGAGACCCTATCTCTAAATAAAATATAAAATAGGGCTAGGGATCTGGCTCAGGGGTCTAGTGCCCCTGATTTCAATCCCCAGTACTGCCCCCCCCCCCTCAATAAAAGAACTCTTAAAGTGGCTCTGAAGTCATCCAACAGAAGAGCCAGTGCTGCTTTGGTGTTGGGCCCTCTCAAGCCTTTCCTGCGTTTTTCAAGGCAGGAGCTCATTGTGTTCCCAGGTTGGCCCTAAGCTCCCAGGCTCAAGCAATCCTCCTGCCTCTGCCCTAGCTAGAATGATAGGTGCACAACACCGCACCCAGGTTCAGGCCTCCCCCCAACCCCGCCAGTACTGGGGATCAAATCCAGGGCCCTCTGCATGTTTGGCAAGCGCTGTACCACGAGCTACATCCCCAACCCTTCTCATTTTACTTTGAAGCAGAGCCTTATTAAGTTACTCAGGCTGGCCTTGAAGTGCAGTTCCTTTTGCCTCAGCCTCCTGAGTAGCTGGCATTACAGCTGTGTGCCTCTGTGCCTGGCTTAAACCTGTTTTCTTTATGGAAACTATTTTCCCTGCTTTTCCTAAAACGTACTGCATTTTCAGCCTGGACTCAGTCCATTGGACCACTGTTAGGAAGACAGGGCCGCAGCCGCCTCTGCTCTTGGCTGGCAGCGTCCCCTCTCCTGGGTGGGCAGCCTCTCACTTCCTACAGGGTTTGCTCAAATTCCTGCTAAGAGAGGTCTCCCCACTTCTTCTGCCCTCCCATAGCTCTTAGTACCCCAGTACTGTATTATCACAGACTTCTTATTGTCCCCTGGAGGGCAGCAGTCTCAGTGCCTGTCCTGAGACCCAGGACAGTCTGATGCTGACATTTGACAAATGTTTTGAGGCATTTAGTATTTATGGCAGCCTACATTTCTGCCAGGTGCAATTCAGTTGATTGTTGTAGGACTGATAAAACTACAGAAGGGTTTCTGCATATAGAACTAGCTTGTTCTGCCTTCCAGAGCCATAAAATGGCTGTCTTCACGCCTGTCCAGACCCTTGGTCTCAGCACAGATGCAAGAAGGACTCTTAACAGTGCCAAGTGCAGCTGTGGCTTCCTGAGTCTCATCAGGAGTCCACATCTGTGGCTTACGGAGGTGCTACTAAGAAATGCAACTCTGGCCATGGCCCTCTCCAGCCCCTACTGGTGTCCAAGAAACCGGGAGCTCTTCCCACTCCAGTGCTTCTTGTAGAGGAGTGTGCTGGTGAAGTGTGCGTAGCTATGGGCGCAGGGGCAGGGGCAGGAGGCAGGTGCACAGCTGCAGTGCCCGCACACCTGCCTCCAGAGGGAAGCCCTTGGGAGTTGGTTGGCGTGGCCACCGGGCGGCAGGCCAGACGTGCACAGGTGGACCCTCGCATCAGTGGGCCTCGGGGGAACTCGTGGCTGTCTGGGCCCATCCAGACTCACAGGCAGGCTCAGGACCCTCGGGACTCAGGGCATTTGTCCCAAATCAGACAGTTTTTCTCAGCAGCTGAGCAAAGCCGTGTCCTGTTTCTGACCTGGCTTAATCCCATTCAACTTGACTCTCAGCCCTTTTCTTTTCTTCCCAGAACACTGCCTTGTTTTCCTGTGACCAGCCCAGCCAGCAGCCTGTCAGCAAGGCTAGGCTGTGGTCACCTGGAATCAGCTCAGCCTCCCAGGTGCTGAGCATCCTGGGTCCTGGGGTCTGGGTCTTGTTATCCTCTGAGGCCAGCATCTCATCAGGGCAGAATTCCCAGTGCAGAGCTCCTGTTCCTTTTTCCTTTCGAAGCCGAATGAATGCAGCTACTCTTCCAGGGAGTTGACTCTGGGAGTAGAGCGTGTGTGACCGCCTTTTATTAGTGGGACAGCCTCCAACAGATGGGGGTTTACCACACAGAACTTTTTTCACCTAAGAACAGACAGCAGACTTGCATCCCGGGAAAGGCCGTGGAGAGGCGGTGAGCGCTCCTGCAGGGGTTCTGGCCTGGGCCCGCCCAGCCAGCACACCACTGCCCCCGCCTCCAGGTGGCTGTACTCCGCCCTTGTTTCTGTTTGGGGGTGGCCCTTTTTTCTTGCCCCAAGCCCTGCGTGCTGAGACCAGCCTGTTTTCTTTGGGGTCCTCTAGGAATGTCTGGCAGCCCTTGCAGGCCTGGCTGGCAAGCAGCAGCGTGGCCTTTCCGAGTCTTGCGTCATTGTTCACGTTGGTATTTCATAACTGGGCCTCGCAGACCTTTTGCCTACTTCTGGGCCTGGCTATATTTAAACTAGAGCCGGGCCTTCCCACCAGCTCCATAAAACGCATCTGTGCAGGAGGGGAATTCCCGCTGCCAGCCTCAAACTGCTGTGCAAAGCTGGGCTGCTGGGTGTGCTCAGCTGGCGCGGCCGAGACCAGCCCCTGCACAGAGTCACATTGGGCCTTCCTGTGGGAGTCGCCCAGGCTGCCACTGTCTTAGGAGGCTTGCACTGGAGTCACATTCACATTCACAGCTGTTGGTGCCCCTGGGCACCAGCTGCTAGGTTTCTCGCTCCCATCAGGTGGGCCTAGCCCACCTCAGGACCTACTCACTGTTCTGGTTCTTGGTTCTCACAAAGCCACACTGTTTTCCTGGTGGGGTCACAGTCACCTCTGTATCCACACCCCACACACTGCCCCATCCGGCACATGCCTCCTTCAGCTGTCGCCTCATCTCAGGTTGCCTCGCACTTATGTGCCAGTGTGAGGTGTCCCAGGGCTTCAGGTGGGCCAGGATGGGGCGGGGAAAGCTAAGAAATGCTACTTTGGCCTTCTGGAAGGGCCTCGGCAGGTCAGGGTCTTGGTGTGTGCTGTGACCTACTGCAGCTGTCTGAGACGTGCCCTTCACAGTGTGGGCGAGGCCGTGTGGCCTGCTGCCCAGGAGGTTCTGCACTGTGGTGAGTCATTCAGGTCTGCTGCACCTGGCCCCTGTCTCCACTGCTGCAGAACCAGGTGTTGCATTTCTCTCAAGCAACTTCCCCTCCCTGGTTTCTGGAGCGCACTGTCCCCCCCCAAGCCCTGCCCAGCACTGGTGCTGGCTGTGCAGCCAGGTTCCATTGCCAGCCTTTCAGAACTGTCCCTGTGGTGAGCAGGTCTTACAGGGTGGAACTCACATGAGAACTTGCTCCTGTGAGTCGTAAAGATCGGTGCCTAGGTCGCCTCTGCTGACCCTGAGTGCATCTGATGACAGCACCTGGGCGGTCAGCAGATGGCAGGATGTGCGTGACACTCTGTAGCCACCCACCCACTCACCGCCTGCTCTGTGCTATGCTTAGCTGCCTCCTGATGAGCCAAGGGTTGGAGATTGTTCAAAGCTAGAATTTCCCAGTCCTTGTAAGAACTCTCTTAATGCTATCATGGATCTTTCTGTTGTCACAAAGAAACTCCTCTGAGGATTTAATGAGCCTCCCCTGGTCTTTCTGACCTGTTCTGGATGTTGCTTAACTGCCTGGCTCTGAGAGAGCCACTGAGCCCTTCAGGGAAACGTGTGTAACTTCTTGATTGTGCTGTGTGTAACTTCTTGATTTGTGTAGCCAGGGAGTTGCTCCAGCAGCTCCACCCGCCCTTTGATGAAGGTTGGTGAGCGGATGAGTGTAGTGCTCACTGGGGTACTCCATCTGACTGTAGGCGCCTGGTGTCTGCAGGTACTAGATACACACGGGTCTACAAACACAGTCGTGAATTAGAAAACATTACTGAGCCTGTCGAGTTCTTCCATAGGGTGGATGCAGGATGGGCAGTGGAACAGTAGCAGAAAGAGCCCAGGGCAGCGTTGGTAGGTAGCCTAACAGACGTTAGAAGGCGCACTTCCTTGGTGCTGGCCTGCACCTGGAAGCAGTCCAGGTGGGTTTCTTCTTTCTACTCCTGCAGGAACTAACGGCAGTGGGTGGAGCGTGACACAGCACCTCGTGTGTTTCTCCCAGGTTCACACGTGTGTGCTTAGATTCCAGTGCATTTTCAAAACTCGGGATTGAAACACTGAGTCTGTGATCTGTAGGGGTCCCCTATGGACAAAGCCTATCTGTCTCACCTCACCTTCCGGACCCTCACTTGGAAAAAGGCCATCCAGCTTCAGTGGCAGCCCCTCGTGAGCAGACTCTGGATGCATAGGCCTTAGGAAAACCCTGCTCCATGCTGGGACTTCCAAGTTTGGGTCCTGGACTCTGGCCAGTGGGGATTACCAGGTATTTGCATTACCTCAGCCGTGTGGATGGAGTTTCGGAGTGAGGTGCTCTGGGCCCATGTTGCTGGCCTTGTGTTGCGTTGGAGGCCCACTATGCCACGTGCTGTCTGGCAATGGTGGATTTTGTGTGCGGGTCCCTGAGAGAGGGCCAGATGGTGAGTGGTGTAGGTAGGGAGGACTACCTAACTATCTCTTGAACTATCAAGAGTTGTCCTCCAGCATGGGACACCAAGGGTTGTGCCTGGTCAGGTGGATGGACGTGGTGGAGGTGGGAGATGGTGTTGGGCACCATCCAGCAAGGCAAGGACAGAGATGTGCATGGTGGCCAGGGTGCAGGGCCCAGCAGAAGGCCAGGAAAGCCCCATGGCAGCCCCACAGGCACTCAGCTGCCTTGGGCCTTTTCAGTGTCCCCAGCGCGCAGAGCTCACACCTGTCGACTGTCGCCCCACCAGTGCTGGCAGATTGGGGTGAGGGCATCAGATTTCTCCAGAAGTAGATGTGGACAAGTGTAGTCGGAGCAGGAACCACAGGCTTCGCCTTCCCTTTCTGTCTTCATTAGATGTTCAGCCTTGTGAGTTTAGAAGGGAGTGGCCGTCTAGTTTTATCTTTCTTCTTTGGCCCCCCAATTTGGCAGCTGCCCAGACTGGAGCCCAGGCACACCTGGGTTTGTCCCCCTTGCCTGGTCGCCCTTGGTGCTGGCTCTGTGTCAGCTGGATAGAGGCTGCGCTGCCCTGGGCCACTTGTGCTGCTGGTTCGGTGTCCGGGCAGCACAATGACCCTTGCCCCTCAAGCCTCCCGCAGCCTTGGACGAAGGACAGTCCCTAGCAGATAAGAGCGTGCTGCCCGCTGTGGGGAAGGTAGCTTCCTTGGTCAGAGATCAGCTGCGGGACCTTTCCTCTGCAGAGGTGTGTATGCAAATCCCAGCCTGTGCTGGCCTTCTTGAGGCCATCCCCGAACAGCCTGCTTCCTCCCACCACTGCCTCCACAGAGTGGCTGAGCACACTCCTGTGGACCCCGCAGGCCCTTGGGAAAGCTGCGGCTCTGTGTTCTGTTCTCTTTTGTCCCCTTGGCTTTCGGGGTCTGAGCAGGGTGCTCGCGCTGACTGTCCTTTCGAGGGGAAGGGATTTGGCCTCAGGTTTCTCGGGGTGTCTTGGGGGAAAAAAAGGTGCGGCTCAGCAGCCTCCTCCTCAGCCCAGACGGCCATCTGGCCTCCTCAGGGCAGGAGCAGAGTGGTGAGAGGTACACTCCCTGGCCTTGCCGGCACAGTGTGCTGGCCCCCGGTGTGCACCCAGGGCCACGCAGGGGGCCCCTTCTTTGTTGACTGCCCACCCTTGCTCCTCCTGGGGTGTCTGCCCTTGCCTTGTTGGTTTCAATTGTGCGTCCACATCTGAAAGCAGTTTCTTCATGCTTTGACTCCCCGCAAACTGGGGACAGATACCCGCAGGGCTCAGCTTGTTGACATCGTCCTTAGTAGGCACGGCGTGACTGAGGAACCGCATAATTACCAGGCAGATGTGGCTCCTGCCACCAACATGCATTTCGGTATCCAGATACCATCTATGTTGTTTGTTTGCATGTTTTAAATATTTTCACTTTTTTAACTTAAATACCTTTTAAAAGGAATCTTAGATCATCACTGTAAAGCAAACACCAATCATGTGCCATAGTGAATCACTGGAGTAATCCAATAGAAATAAGCCGGGTGTGGTGGCCCGTGACCGTAATCCCAGCTATTTAGTAGATTGAGGCAGGAGGATTCGAGTTCCAGGCCAGCTTGGGCGAGTTCGCAAGAGCCTGTCTCAAGATGAAAAAAATACAAGGGCTGGAGATGTAACTCAGTGGTTCAATCCCCAGTCCTGAAATAAAAGATTAAAATGTCTGGCTGCACATAAGCAAAAATGCGTGTGCTGTGTTGCCGTGCTTGGGAACATGGGCTTGCTGCGTGGCATTCCTGCCTGGCAGGGCCTGGTGCCTGCCCTGCAGTGGTGAGGACATCAAGGCCCATTGGTAGCCCCAGCCTTGGCAAGGAGCCTTCAGGACACACTCGAGGTGCCCATCTCCAGAGGCCCTGCAGGTTTTCCTGGGGCCAGAATGGGGGCACTGTCCACCTCTGTCCGCTTCACTTTCCATGCTGCGATGGAGACCGGCTCAAGCATCTGTCCATCCTCTCCCTTTGAACAGCATCACAGTACATCTGGAAGGAGGCAGCCTCACCATGGCCTTGGTGAGCACGGTGTCCGTTTCCTGTTCCATTTTCAGGATGAGGACGTGCAGGAAGTGTAAAGGTGAAAGCAGCTACCTAGTGGCCGGCGCTGGGGAAATCAGCAGCGAGGTTTTCTCTTCCTTCCTGGATTACTTTCCAGGTAGCACCCGGATGTGCCTATAGCCCTCAGGTTTGGGCTGAGATAACAGGGACTCAAGCCTCAGTAGCGTGTCCTTGAGGAGGCTCCGAGTGCTGGGCGTTGCTGCTGCCCTGGATTCTCCACAGGTGACAGGCTTGGTGCCTGCTGGCTCGCGGCCATCAAACAGGTTCTGAGATCACCAGCAGGCAGCTGTTCTCATGTTCCCACATAACCCAGGTAGTGCTGGTCACAGCCACCCCGACACACACGATGTGGTGGTGGAAAACCCTCAACAGGAACAGCAAGCACCATGTGGAAACGTAAGGGCAGAGCTCCCGTGAAGAAAGCCGCACCCTTTACTGAGAGCCGCAGGAGAAGACAGAATGGACGGCATGGTGCTCGCATAGGTTCTTTCTTTCTTCCTTCTTTCTGTTTGGGTCTTGCACGTGGCAGGCAAGTGAGCAGCTCCCCGAGTTCAGCTACGACTGAGCCACATCCCAGCCCTTTTAATCTTTCATTTTGAGGCAGAGTCTTGCTTAGAGCACGGCTAACTCACATAGCCTTGGCTTGAACTTGTGATCCTCCTGCCCCAGTTTCCCAAGTCGCTGTAATGGCAGCTGTGTGCCACTGCGCCTGCCCTGTTAATGAGCTTGATGACACTCCAGTCCAAAGCCCAGTGGGATTCAGAGAGCAGTACATGACACAGTGCTGCCAAAGGTCTTCTGTAGGTGAGCACAGGCAAGGTGAACAAGAAATCTGAAAGTCAGACGCATGCAGGGTTTTGAATATGCCACAGACCGAGAGCACACGCAGCTCTGGCATGAGAGTGGCTGGTGCTTGCCTTCCGTCGCAGCAACTTAAGCCCTTAGCAACTTAGTGAGGACCTGAGTGTGAGCACACACACCTCTGCGTGCAATGCTGTGCATCCCATTTGCACTGGGGAGGGTGGCCCTGCCTGTCCTCTGGGGTGATGAAGTCCCCTTCTCTGTGGCCCACAGGTCGTCCTCACGTCATCGTCCTATTCGGGATCTGGCTTGTCACGGTCCCCATCCTGGTCCTCATCCTACAGCTCCTACTCCAGCCGCTCTTGCGGACACAGGCTGGGGAAGTGGCTCAGTGGTTAAGCACTTCTAGATGCTATCCCCAGTCCCCCCCCCAAAAAAAAAAAAAATAGCTAAGGTCAGTGGAAGAGCATAGCCCATGAGAAGCCCCTGCAGAATAAGAGTCTATATTCACCAAGGGTGGCATCGTGCGCCCTGGGCAAGAGGGCGCTAGCAGTGCTGCAGACCGCTTGTGAATGGAGGAGGAGCCTCCCTGTAAGCCGCGCGTGGCACCTGGCGCTAGTGAGGCAGGGTCCAGGGAAGCAGGTGGGGGGTGTGGATTACCTGGAAGAAAAAGCCAGGTGAACGTAACTGAGGAGCAAAGAGGAGCCTTCTGAGCCCAAAAGGATGCATGAGGTAGGGCAGCACACTGGGGTCTGCTCGAGTCACAGGCCACAGCCAGCCACAGTGAGCCGGCCCCAGGGCATTACAGTGAAGAAGAGCTCTAGCTCAAGGCTGCACACAAGCAGAGGGCTGGGCACACGCAGCCCAGCCTGGCCAGTCTCCAGCCACGTCCTGTCTGTTTTGCTGGCTTTCATCTGCGTGGTGCCATGGTGGCAGGGAGTGGTGCTGCCAGCCCTGTGAGTGGCTTAACCCTCAGGGGAAGAACTCGCTATTTGCTACTAATTCCATTTATTAGGAATTTGCTCTAGATTTAAAAAAAAAAAAGAAAAAAGCTATGATGACTTTTATAAAAAAAGGTCATCTTACTATCTTGTGTTTTTAAAAAAGAAACCCCAATATCGAAATGTTCAGAGGGTGAGAAATCTCAATGAATTCCCCTGCAGTCAGAGACAGCTCTCAACACAGGTGGAAAGCCCTCCTGGGCCAGCCGGGCAGTCCCTCAGCAGGCCCAGAGGCAGCGTATCCATCCTGGGAAGAACTCAGGGCTGAGGGAGACGCACAGAGGTGCTGAACATCGGCAACAGGGACTTTTATCTTCTTTTTTTTGTTTTTTTTTTTTTTTTTTTAATAAATACAATGAAAAAGGGACTTTTATCTTCTTAATTTTGTGTATTCCGGAGATTTCAAATGAACTTTGTGATTTCTCTACTGAGAACAGATTCCTCCTGAGTAGATACTTTTGTATTAGGCACTTACATTTTCAGGTTTTCTCTAATCGTTATAATTAAGTTACTTTTCTGCTGGTCCTGGGGCTCTAGGTTTTATGTCTTTGATGCAAACTGTTTGAATCTTGAGGCATTCTGTTGGCGCCAGGCTTCCCGATTAGGAGCCCAGCCTGCCTTCTGCGGGCAGAGGGCTGCAGTCTCTGCTCAGTTTCTGTCCAGCACAAGCCCTGGCCAGGGCAACAGAAGTTACGATTTTAGGACAGATTGACGATCCACCTCCTATCCCTCTCGTGCTTGTGCCTGGCCTGTGTGGTTGAGGAGATGGTCTGCCCACTTGCATGACCACATGCACCAGCCCCAGGATTTGAAGGAAGGTCCCTCTGTCCCCTCTCCAGCCTCCAGCCACACCCAGCTGCTGAGGCCAGCACTGTTGTGAAGGCCTGGGAATGCTCTTTCTGGGGGTCTAGTCAGGGTTTTTTCCGACTGCACTGTAGCCAGTCTCTTCACAGACAAAGTGTTGAAGACCTGGACATGTTCATTCACAACCTTTTTATTGCATTTGAGAAGAGTGATTTTTGTTCCTTTAATCTCGTAATTATTTATGATGTGCAGCACTACAGACAGATGTTTCTGGACGTCACAGTCCCCAGCTGACAACGTAGACGGGATAGAAGTTAAATAAGTGATCGTCATAAAAAGCAATTGCTGTCATGGTGAGAAGGAGACAGGGTGTTCACCTGACAAGGACTCTGGCTGGCTTTAGGGCCACCCCCAAGGAGGCCTGCTGCCTCCTCCTGAGGTTCCCTCAGCTCTGTCCCAAGTTGCCTCGGTCTCATCAACAAGCAGCATTGCAGGGAGAGGGCAGGCAGCCTGAGCATTGCCACTCTGTGATTGCAGCCGTCAAGCTGAGCCACCAAAGAAGGAGGCCGCCTCTGTGGGGCCTCAGGTGAAGCGAGCAGATGAGTGGAAGGACCCCTGGCGACGGTCCAAGTCTCCCAAAAAGAAGCTTGGGGTTTCCGTCTCCCCTAGTCGGGCACGAAGGCGTCGAAAGACCTCAGCCTCATCAGCGTCTGCCTCCAACTCCTCCAGGTAAAGCGGCAGCCTGGGAAGCTGGCTGGCCAGTGGGTGTCCACTTACTACCAGGCTGCCTCTCTCTGTGTGTTGCTGCCCAAGGGCAGGGCAGTGGGATACCAGGTAGGACTGATGCTGAGAACCTCAGTAAGTCTTTACTTCCCCCAGAAGAAGCAGAAGCAGGCAGGCTGGGGGACCCAGAAGGGAAAACAAAACACCAGGCTGGCCGGCTGCTGCTGGGGGTCATGTGCCACCCCAGGCCCTGAGAAGGAGGTTCTGGGGCTGCAGACAGGAGCTGTGAACACTGTGAGCCGGGCAGCCAGGTTCTCAGGGAGTTTGCCTCAGCAGCTCCATGCTGTGGGTTCTGGGTGTGAGCCGAGTTAGAGTGGGGCTGGGTGGGCCCTGCAGAGCTCCGCAGGAGCAGGAGGTTCCAGGGCACAGGCAGGTGGCAGGTGGGTGGGGAGGGCCTGGGCGCAGCGTGCCCGTGCTCCAGAACCGGGTCTTGGTTTCTGCTCCGGTCTCCAGGGAGGGGGCTGGATGCATCGCCTGCACAGATGCCAGGAAGAGGGTCCGAGTGCCGGGGTGCCTGTGTGTGGCTCTGCCTGAGTGTGAGCACACGCACCTCTGAGTGTCACTGCTGTGCATCCCATCTGCACTGGGCAGGGTGGCCCTGCCCGTCCTCTGGGGTGGTGAAGTCACGTTCTCTGTGGCCCACAGGTCGTCCTCACGGTCATCGTCCTACTCGGGCTCTGGCTCGTCACGGTCCCGATCCCGGTCCTCGTCCTACAGCTCCTACTCCAGCCGCTCTTCCAGACACAGCTCCTTCTCAGGCAGCCGGTCCAGGTACGTCCCCTACTGGGCTGGCGGCAGAGCCAGCAGGTCGTGTCTGCCACCAGACAGGTCTCGTGGGGCCTGTCTTCAGCTGTTGGGGTAAATCAGTGCCCATTAGTGGCCTGAAGAATGGTGTGGCAAGGCGCTGGCAATTCCCGGCACCACAACAGAGCTGGTGCAGCCTGTCCTGCAAGCATGTCCCAGGGTGCCACCCGCACAGCCATGTCCTCCACACCACCTGTGCACAGAGAGGGCCACTGGGTGGACCATGCACAAGCCACATTCCTGGTGTTCAGTGGCCTTGTGCTAATGATGGCACCATATTGAATGGCAGACATGGAAGGCTTCCATCGTTCTAGAACGTTCAGCTTTTTGTTGTAGTTTCCCCTTTGAAAATAGGCATTTTATCACTTTTAGATAAGATTCGAAAATTCCACAAGCACATACACAGTATTCCGTGTCCAGTTTGTCTTGCCTGTAGGCACCCAATGATGTGGCCCCTCTCTGGCACTCTCTGCCAGTGGGAGTGGAGAGGGCCAGCACCAGGCTCCAGCTCCGCGTGGACCTTGCTGCACCGTGGTCACTGTGGGATCTTCTGGGAGGGGCAGCAGAGTGGCATCCAGCAGGGCGTGTGCACAGGGATCCTGGTCTCACTCACTGGACAAAGGACCCCACTTAAACGTGTGCAGCTGCCACTCTGGGAAGCGTCGTCACCAGGTGTCTTGGAATAAGCTGTGCCTACTATGATGATCTGGTGTCCCCCAGTGGTGCCCCTTCCTGCATAGAAGATGATCACACAGTTGTCCACAGTTGCGTTTTCATGAAACAGAGGGAACCGGCACACTGTCTTGTCTCCTGCGACACTGCGCTTGGTGAGGCCAGGAAAGGTGGGGTTCTTAACCTGAGGTGCTGCAGGGCCAGTCCTGGTGCACCTGTGCTCCCAGACACAGGCCTGGCTGGTTCCTGCAACAGAGTCAATAGAACCTGAGACAGGTTGACACGGGCCCTCGTGTGAGTGGTTAGGACAGGAAAGGACAGTCAGAGCATCACCCTGGAAATACTGTGGGGCTTCATTTAAGAGGCTGATGAGTTGTAGAGGAGAAATATTCACACCATGAGGCCAAGCTGGGCCGTTTGGAAATTTCGGACTTAGGAAGTCCCGTGGGCGAAGAGTTAGGTGATTTTTGCTCTGGGCGTGCAGCTGACGATGATAACAAGGTACCAGGAAGAAAGCCCTGCAGTGACATCGAACACCAAGGTCAGGGCTCCCAGGCCAAGAGGGGGGCTGTGATGAGTGGTCAGGGCAGAGCAGTGGTTCCCTGTCCTGTTCTGCTGAGTGCCACGGGGGCAGGGGTGTGTCACGGCCATGTGGAGGCATGACACCACCTCGTGTGTGGTCTCCTCACCCCTGAAGAGAAGAACGTCTCAGACACTGTGGGGCACTGGCCCGCCCTCAGGGGTGCTTGGAGCCCTGCTGCTGCTGAGCTGGGACCAGCTATACGTCCCCCGAGGCAGGTGCAGGGTGCGCACTGGAGAGGGGAGCTCAGTCTGGGAGGTGGCTGACAGGGCTGCCACTGGCTCTGTAGGAGCTCCTGAAAGTCCCTCCCTGTGCCTCCTGGTCCTCTGTGGCCAGCCTCCCCCATGCCGTTCTCTGAAGGCAGCAGCGGTGGGACTGCGGGAGCCCCGTGAGGCCGCACTGCAGGGCTGGTGCTGCTGCAGTGGGGGCTGCACGGAACAGCTGAGCAGGGAAAGCCTGAGCCTTCCTCGCCCCTCACAAACAGCAGCATCCTGGATCTTGTCCTTGGTGCTTTGTCTACCCTGCTGACACTAAGACTGTGTCAGATGGCTGCCAGCCCTGCCTGTGCCTGTCACCTTGACCTGCTCTGCTTGTGGATCTTTGTCACCCATACCTGTCTCCTGGTGCCTTGGGCCCCCTTCAGCCCCTGGCCTCTCTGGTCCCCCGACAGATCCAGAGCCCTGTCCACTCGGCAACGCATGGCCAGGTAGCCGGCTCGCTGGCCGTTCTGTGGGCTGTGGAACCAGCCCGAGCCTTGCATCCTGCATGCAGGCTCGTGGGCCTTCCTGGGCACAGCTGCCCCGGCACTCTTCTTTCTACTCTGAGGGTGTCTCTTTAACAAATGGTGGAGTGACCTGAAACCAAACTTAAGTCTGAGACATTCTCCATGGGCTGGGGCTGTGTTCTGGGCTTGGCCAGTGAAGGAATGCGCTGAGCACTGGGGCCCTCCTCATTGTCCTCTTTGCTCCCCAGGTCCCGGTCCTTCTCCTCATCGCCATCCCCGTCTCCCACGCCTTCTCCACACAGACCTCCCACCAGAACCAAGGGGGAACCGGCACCGCCCCCAGGGAAGACAGGGTGAGTTCTGAGCCGCCCCAGCTCCCCGTTCTCCGTCCACACTGCTCAGGTCTGGGGACCCCACCTCCTCCCCAGTCTTCTGCTCTGTGCTTGTGACTGGGCTGCAAGCATGGCCCCTGGAAGATGGGTGGAGGCAAGAAGCTCAGATCCTGGACTCAGGTCCTTCCACTATCTACCAGAGCCCCGAGGTGTGGGTGCCTTTCACAGGGACATCAGCCACGTCCCCAGCCCTGTCCTGAGCCTTCTCTGTATCACAGAGAGAAGTCGGTGAAGAAGCCAGTCCCACTCCCCGTCCCACCACAAGCTACCAAAACCACTGCTCCTGCCCCTGAGCCCACCAAGCCAGGAGACCCCCGGGAAGCCAGGAGGAAGGAGCGACAAGCCCGGTCGCCCCCCCGGAGGTGAGCGCTCAGGCTCTGGTCTCCCTGGGGGTGCTGTGTCCTGTGCCGCCACAGAGCAGATGCTGAGGCAGAACTCCAGAGTGGGGGAGGGCATTTGGGCCAAGTAGCTGAGGCCATCAGCTGAGCCCAGACCCAGAAAGCCTGTCCTTGACCTCTGCAGCTTTGGCTGGTCGTGTGCCCCAACCGAGCCTTGGTTCCCCGGAGCACAGTGGGTGGAGTGACCACTGCCCACGGTCCCCAGGCTTCTGGGAGAGGGCTGTCTCGGTGCTGCTGCAGGTGCTGTCTGTGGGTACTTGGTTTCTTACTTGGAGAGGAAGCTGCACCCAGAAAGATAGCAGCAGACCCAGCAGCGCGCAGGTGTCTGGCAGCGGCGGGCCTGCGTGCCCAGGGCTCTGCCTCCAAGCAGTGGCTCTGCTGTTGTGTTGCAGGCGGACGCTCAGTGGCAGTGGCAGCGGCAGTGGCAGCAGCTACAGTGGCTCCAGTTCCCGATCCAGGTCACTCACTCAGCCCCACTCCCCGTCCACCTTGGCCTCTGTCCCTCCCCAGGCAGGCTGGCCACACAGGGGCTCCATCATGCAAGGTTTACCCAACCCTGACAGGCCTAGGCTCCAGGGCTGCAAAGGGTGGGCCTCAGTAGAGTCCCTCGGGAGGGCTGTGGCTCAGGACGCTGACCTCACATGAGAGCACCCGGCTGTGGGCTAGGAGGCCAGGTGGCCAGGGCGCATCCCAGAGGGGCAGAGCAAGGCTGGTCCAGGTCCCGTCCCAGGAAACCTGAGGGGAGGTGCTTGAGAAGGGCTGTGCTGCTGGGAAGGAGCGTGAAAGCCCGCCAGCCCTTGGCCTTACCCCGGACTCCTTCCATTTCCAGGCAGCAGGCGGTTTGTCCATGTGTCCAGCTGTTTCTGAACATGTCTGAGGTGTTTTGAGGAATTAAAAAAAAAAAGCCTGGCATAGTGGCCATGCTTGTGACCCCAGAGGCTTGGGAGGCTGAGGCAGGAGGGTGGCAAGTTCAAAGTCAGCCTCAGAAACTTAGTGAGACCCTGTTTCAAAATGAAAAATAGAAACAGCTGGGATGGGGCTCAGTGGCCCTGAGTTGAGTCTTCAGTAGCGAAGAAGATGGAAAACGTTTGGGCCTCTTGTCTCCTTTCCTGTGTGCCATTGCAGCGCCTGACCGTCAGGAAGCGCTGTGCCAGCTGGTGGGTGGGGCGGGTTGGGGCCGCGTGCCTGTGCTGTGTGGAGCCTGCGTGTGGCAGCACCACAGGGCACGCCCCAGGCGGTGAAGCCACCACCCCCGTTCTGATTTCACTGTAGGCTCAGACCTGCCGTCTCCCGTGTTCCTCCCCAGCACACGGGGCCACCCTTCCTTAGTGAAGCAGAGACCCTGGTTCGGTGGTGTGGCCACCCCTTCACTGTGGAGCACCTTTGAGCCCCTCAGAGTCCCCCTGAAACCTCATGTTCCATGAGTACACACTCCATAAGTGGGAAATCTGGGTCAGGGTGGCCATAGAAACCCACTGTCACCCCTCCTTGTAGCCTGCAGTCCAGACCCATGGTTGAGACTGAGGCACAGCTGTGCTTGTGTGTCCAGGTCCCTGAGCGTGAGCAGTGTCTCCTCGGTGTCCAGCGCCACCTCGAGCAGCAGCTCAGTGCACAGTGTGGACTCAGAGGACATGTATGCAGACCTGGCCAGTCCTGTGTCCTCAGCCAGCTCTCGGTCCCCCACCCCAGCCCAGACCAAGAAGGAGAGAGGTAGGCTGGGCCCTGGTGTTCTGGGGGTGCCTTCGGGGCAGGCCTGGGAGAAGCTCTTTGGGTGTCCATGGTGCCTGATGGTCGAGGTGCACACAGGAACCTGTGGGGACGCTCCTGTGGCTGAGAGGTATCATTGATTGGCAGGAAAATCAAAGAAGGAAGATGGTGTTAAGGAAGAAAAGCGGAAGAGAGATGGGTCCACACAGCCGCCCAAGTCCTCGAAGCTCCCGGCAGGCGGGAAGTCCTCCCAGCAGCCCTCAGCGCCCCAGCAGGCACCCCCCGGGCAGCCACAGCAGGGCTCCTTCGTTGCCCACAAGGAAATCAAGCTGACGCTGCTGAATAAGGTGAGGCCAGGGGCTGGGCTGGACCAAGAGTCTGCCTGCTCTCAGAGAGGGCTAGCCAGTGGCCTCTTTCACACCGGGACAGCCTAGGCATGTGCAGGCAGCACCTCTGGGCAGTCAGCCCCCAGGAGCTGCAGCCCAGATGGCCTCTTAGGACTCCTGTGGCCAGCCAGTTCCCACGGAGCAGCATCAGGCCCACCAGGCTCTGCACCACCTCCTGTGGGGCCGAGGATCCCCTGGCAGTGGCGGGGGCCACAGAGTCATGTGGTGGGGGAGGCTCAGGAGGGACCGGGGAGCAGCCGAGTACAGGGTGGCAGCCCAGGCCTGCCGCCTCATGGTTCTGTGTTGTTTCAGGCGGCTGACAAAGGAAGCAGGAAGCGGTATGAACCATCAGAGAAAGACAGGCAAAGTCCTCCAGCCAAGAGGGCCAACTTATCCCCAGACCGAGGTGAGCCTCAGGCCCCGGCCAACGCAGCCCAGGGGTTCTCAGCATCCCGTCTTCTCTTGAAAACCAGCAAGGAGAATCCCGAAGAATTGTGTGCGATGTATCCATCAGTATTTATAGCATTGGAAACTGGAACGTGGAGATGTTTATAAATATTTATCTACTTTAAAATAACAGGGCCTAAGGTGGTGTTGACCCCGGCAGCTTGGGAGACTGAGGCAGGAGAGTCACAAGATGAAGGTCAACCTGGGCATCTGAGCAAAATTCTGACTCGGAATAAAAAGGGCTGAGCGTGATGGCCCACGCCTATGATCCCAGAGGCTCGGGAGGCTGGGGCAGGAGGATCGCAAGTTCCAAGCCAGCCTCAGCAACAGCGAGGTGCTAAGCAACTCAGTGAGACCTTGTGTCTAAATAAAATACAAAATAGGGTTGGGATGTGGCTCAGTGGTTGAGGGCCCCTGAGTTCAATCCCTGGCACCCCCAAGGGGGGAAAAAAAGAGGTCAAAAGGGCTAAGGGTGTAGCTCAGTGATAAAGTGCTCCTGAGTTTACTCTCCAGTACCAAAAATAAATAACATTTTTTTGTCACGTTCCACGCGACTAAAACACTCAGGGTCACTCTTGGGGAACTGGGCTGCACAAAATAACCACACAAGAGACAGGGATACCTTTTTCTTTGGGGTCCTATGAGGGCTCCTCTGACCTTAGGGGTCGGGGAGAGCACTGCTGACCCCTTTTATTGAGGAGAAGCCATTCAAATGAGGCCAGGGGTCAGGTTTCAGGGGCTGAGTCTAGCTTCTTGATGTCTGCTGTCAGCAGGTTGACTGACATCTAGGAAGGCCACACCCAAGGGCAGAGCAAGAGAAGGGGACACACAAAGGGAGCTTCCATGGAACATTCTATCCCAAATAGGGCAAAGGGGCAGTGTTACAAAGGAGCAGGTGAACGGAGCTCAACCCCAGGGGTGACACCTGAAGACACGCCCTCAACTTCCTGAACCAGGACAACGCCCAAGTCACCACGAAATGTAGTGATGGCTCAGAGCCTCTTGCTTCAGCATGGAAGGCGTGGGTCATCCAGAGGGGCTCCCCACATTTGTTTGTGTTTTAAGGCCGGGGTGTAGCTCCAGGCGTAGGTTTTGTCTAGTATGTAGGAGGCCCTGGGTTCCCACCATTGGCACTGCCCAAAAATTACCAATCATAAACCACCGTCTTTCAACATAAATACCGTTTTTTATGAAAAGCAACCATCTTCCAAAACAAAATGAAGAGTGTGTTCATCTTTTCTGCAAGTGTCTTTACCATCTGTCTGGCAAAAGACAAGGGGCTCTTGTCCCCTGGCTGGCCTGTCCTGTAGCCTCTGCAGACCTCCAGTCCTGTGCGACACGTGAGAAAAGAACAGTGTTTCCATGTCACTGTTTAACCACAGAAACCTAAAGGGTCTCAGGGGCCCAGCCATCCCCAGACCCTGCTTGGAGAGGCCCAGACCCAGGCAGAGACAGTCTTGCTGGCTGGCTTTGAGGGGTAGAGCCAAAACCCAGGCATCCTCCCCTAAGGTGGTGTCCACCTACAGGTAGGGGGCCTGGGCCCCTCACAGGAAGGCCCCAGGAGAAGGAAACTGCCACTTCTGCCCAAGCACCCAAGGTGGACTTGCACCCTGGAGGGCCGGCCTAGGAGCAGCCTTTACTGTCCTTGCCTAAGGTTGCATGACCCTGGGTTTGTCCAGGAGCCTGTGGACCTGAGCCAGGCACTGACCTCCAGTGCTCTCACTCCACTCCTCCAAGTCCAGGGCTTCCTCCCGTGGCAGTGGCATAGAACACTCATAGTCTCTTGGTTCTGCTTCTGGTGTTTAAAGGGGCGTGCTCTCCTGCCGTCCCGTGTTGCCAGATGCCAGGATGCCAGGGTTGGGCGCAGCTCCAGGCCAGGCTGCAGCACCCAGCACTCAGCTTGCTCCTCTCTGTCCCTGGCTCCCTTCCTGCTTTGTTCCTGGTAAAAGCGGAAGTGTGCTGAACTGCCCTGGGCTCTGGAGCTGGGCCCCAGGCCTGTGGCAAGGCCCTCCTGTGCGCCACCTCTGCGTAAGCAGGCGATGGTCACACTCTCTTCCCTCTTGCCAGGTTCTCGGGACCGGAAGTCAGGAGGGAGGCTGAGCTCCCCGAAGCCGGAGCGGCAACGCGGCCAGAACTCCAAAGCCCCCCTGGTCCCCACAGACAGGTGCGTCCTCCTGGGCCTGCTGCATCTCCCCCCACCCCTACCCCTTGGCCCCCACCCTGCCAGCAACTGCCGAGGCCACCAGGAGAGGGCGTAGGGCAGCCAACGCAGCCCAGCCAGAGCCTGAGTACTCGATCTTGTTCCTTAAGAAGCCCAGGGCGCTGGGCACAGAGAGTTCTTGAGGTGGACCTCAGAGAGGGTAGATGACCAGAATGACCAGGTGCACCAGGCCAGCCCAGGACTCTCCCAGTCCTTTCCCCCTAGGAGGGAGCCCTGGGTGTGCTCCAGCCTTCCACCTGCCAGGAAGCACCTCACATCTCCGCCTTCCCATCCCTGCAGGAAGCGCCAGCTGTCACCCCAGTCCAAGAGCTCCAGCAAGGTGACCAGCGTGCCCGGCAAGGCCACAGACACAGCTGCAGCCAGTGCCAAGTCCGGGAAGGCTAGCACGCTGTCGCGGCGGGAGGAGCTCCTGAAGCAGCTCAAGGCGGTGGAGGACGCCATTGCTCGCAAGCGGGCCAAGATCCCCGGGAAGGTGTAGGCCCGGCTGGCGCCTGGAGTGACTCGTGTTTTTATATAATAGGGTAAGCGCAGCCATTTCGGATTTTGCAGTTAATGTCTTATTTTGGCTGTGATTCTTTTTAAAAATTAAAAAAAGAATAAAAAAAGTTTCTCAGCTGGAAAAGAAGCCACACACAAAATGAAGATGATGCTGAGTCCCGGCCTCCCCCTCCAGAAGGATCAGTCCCTCCCGAGCAGAAGTCCCACCAGCAGACAGACAGGCCTGCCTGGACGAGGCGTGGTCTTATGTAAATTATAAGTCCCAGACGTGGCCCAGCCTGCGATGCCCTCCTGCCTCCTGTCTCCACCTGCCGAGGCAGCCTCCTCGCTGGGCGCCTCTCCAGCAAGCCTCCATGGGGACAAGACCTGAGCACTTGGTGAACCCCGGCACATCTTCCTCTCCCTCACCACCCGGATCAGAAGTATATATATATTCTTGACTGAAGTCTGATTGGGAATATTTCCTGTCTTATTTGAAGCATCAATTTGTTTTAGTTGATTTAAAAAGGAAAAAAAAAAAAAAAGGCCAAGGGTATTGGGGTGTCTGTCTAATGTGGAGGGTCTTTTTTTGAGGGATCTCCTAAAATAAAATATTTTGATAAGCAGTTTCCTGGCCTTCGTGGTGTTTTGTGTGTGTACGTTACCTGTCTCCGTCCCTCCAGCCAGGCACCAGGCCTGGTGCACCCTGCCCTGCATCCTGCACCCTGCCCTGCATCCTGCACCCTGCCCTGCATCCTGCATCCTGCACCCTGCCCTGCATCCTGCACCCTGCACCCTGCACCCTGCATCCTGCACCCTGCACCCTGCATCCTGCATCCTGCATCCTGCACCCTGCCCTGCATCCTGCACCCTGCCCTGCATCCTGCATCCTGCACACTGCCCTGCATCCTGCCCTGCATCCTGCACCCTGCCCTGCATCCTGCACCCTGCACCCTGCATCCTGCACCCTACACTCTTCCCTGTGCACTCTAGTCTGCCCTGTGCCCTGCCCAGTGCCCATGCTCTGCCTGTGCCATGCCTTGTGTCATGCACCCTGAACTCTGCCTTGTGTCATGTACTCTGCCCTGCATGCACCTGACTCTGTCCTGCATCTGCACCCTGCCCTGCACCCCGTGCCCTGCCCTGCACGCACCTGACTCTGTCCTGCATCTGCGCCCTGCCCTTTATGCACCTGGCACCCTGCCCTGCATGCATCCCACACCCTGCCTTACACCCGTGCCCTGCCCTACACCCACACCCTGCCCTGCATGCACCTGATTCTTCCCTGCATCCATGCCCTCCCTGCATTCACCCTGCACCGGCACCTGCCCTGCATGCACCCCGCACCCTGCCCGGTATCCTATGTTCTGTCCCGCAGAAGCAGGAGAACAAGACACAGTGGGGGCTGAGTCAGCCTCTTCCTGCTGGGGTGGCCCACCCTGGAGAGGTGGGCTGCTCCATCTGCCCTCAGCCTCGAGCCTGTAGCCAGGGCTCTGCCTTCACTTCTGGCCCGGTCTGAGCTGGTGGCCCCTTTCACAGCAGCAGGCCCTGGACTAGGCAAGCAGACCAGGTTGGGCTGCCCTTGAGCCACAAAGCTAGTTGTCACCTACTTTGAACATGTCACTAGACCCCTACCAGGTGTGTGTGTGTGTGTGCAGGTTTGGGGCCCAGACAGGCTTGTGGTGCCTGGTGCTCCTGCCCGTGGTGCTAGGTGCCCCACTTGTGGCCTCCAGGGCAGCGCCAGACCTCCTCTGTTCTCACCTGCAGGGCCCTGTGCAGGCAGTGGCCTGAGGTCCTGGCCCTGGGTAACAGGCTGAGGGCACTGCGGTGTGGAGTGGCGCTGGAAACAGGGACCCTGCTGGTGACTAACCTGCCCAGCTGGGTTCCATGTAACATCCATTTAAAGGCCCTGAGATTGTTCTTGTGTCAGTGACCTCGAATGTGTGCCCAAGGACTTTTTTTTGGGAGGGGAGGTTACCAGGAATTGAACCCAGTGGTGCTTAACCACTGAGACACATCCCCAGCCCTTTTTTATATTTTTTTTGTTTAGAGACAGAGTCTTCCTGAGTTGCTTTAGGACCTCGCTGAATTGCTGAGGCTGGCTTTCAACCCGCAGTGCTGCTTCCCAGGGATGGTAGGTGTGTGCCAAGATGCCTGGCTGCCCAAGGACTTTCCCAAGGTCTATCTGAGATGCCATCAGGTCAAAGCCAGGTGCAGGGGAACTCCTGTTCTCTGAGGGATGGCTTTCAGAGGCCGGAGCCACAGCCAGGGACACAGCCCAAGGGTCTGCAGCAGACCAGGAGAGACCCCCTCTGCTCTGGCCCCCACCCTGGCCTTCCTGGGAGCCCTGCCAGGTCCCCTCAGACCAAAACTGGGTTTGAGCTTCTCGCTGAGGGCAGCTGTCCATGCTCTGGGTGTCCAACCTCCTCAGGCCAGGATGGGGTGCCCTTCAGGGGCTCAGGAAGGTTGAAGGCCTCACCCCGACCTCACTGCCCCCCTCTCCGGTCTAAGTGGTGAGCACCTTCCAGGCGGGCACTGGGACAGGGGCCTCTTTGTGGAAGGGGCATGGCAGCGAAAGGCCAGCTGTGCCGGTTTCCTGCACCCTTTGCGTGGCCTGCACACCCCACCTGCAGGGGTCGCCACAACAGGCCGCCACTGGGCAGCAGCCAGCTGAGCTACTGGCTGGAACCCAGCCCAGCGGGAGGTGCAGCCTCATCCTAGGCCGAGGGACAGGCCGACGGGACCCCTGCCCTGGTGGGGGCCGCTGCTCTCCTCCGCGGGCGAGCAGCTCTCGCTGCCCTGCCAGTCCGGGGCAGCCTCTGGGGCGGGGCCTGATTGGGTGGGTGGGGCCCGGCCGGCCACCGCCCCTCTGCCGCCCTCTGTCTGGCTGTCCAGTCTTGCCCAACCCTGGACTTGTGCGCGAGTCTCCGCCAAGGAAGCCAGGCCGCCCGCGCCCTTGCCTTCGGGCGGTGTCCGCAGAGCCTTGCCCTCGGGTGGTGTCCCCCAAGTCACCTGCGCGGAGAGGGCTCCCACTCGGCCATTGACACGGAAAATGCAGCCGGGCAGGCGGCGCCCGCCTGTAATCCCAGCAGCTCCCGCGGCTGAAGCAGGAGGATTCCGCTGGAGCCCAGCAAGGGCAGCTTAGCGAGACCCTGTCTCAAAGTAAAGAAAATTCAAAGGGCTGGGTGTGGCTCAGTGGTAGGGCACCCCCAGTTCAATCCCAGTGCCCCCCGCAAAAATCGGAAAACGCGGAAACACCCCCTCCAGGGCGGAGCAGGTGGACTCGAGGTCATAAGGTAGCGACACAGGCAGGGGCAAACTTGACCCCGTCCGCGCAGCCCCTCTTCCCCGGAGGTGCCTGGCCAGGCAGGGGCGCCCCTGCTGCGTGGGACTCAGCTCTAGACTGGAGACTGGCTGGGAATAGGCAGGTCCCTCCCCGCCCGCTTGGCCTGAGTGGCCCAGCGGCCTCATTCTGGTTGGCTCTGGGTTGGCCACCATGAAGTGGACAGCTTGGGATCAGGCATTCTCCGCCTCTCAGTACTGGGGGACCCAGGGCCCCACACCAACCCCTCAGTGTCGCCCTCTGTCCTGAGAATCCAGGCCCTGTGTGCTCCTGGGAAAGGAAGAGGACCGGGAAAGGTGGGCCTGGCTGGGGCCAGCAACCATCCTGCAGAGGCCGGGACCCAGCTCTGCCCGCCCGCAGTGCAGCCCGGAGCCAGCCACTGCCCCCGGAGCCCGTCTCCCTGCTGTGAAGGCCAGGACCATGGCAGGAGCTGGCACCCGGCAGTTGCCATAGGTGTCTCAGTCCTCCCTGGTCTGGGGCACAGGTGGGCTGTCTTGACATCACCCTGACCTGGGCCTGAGCCCGTGGACAGACCCAGAGCTCTGGGAGAGGTGGCACGGGAGGGGTCCCTGGCTCCACGTGGACCTTCTGAGGAGGGACCATCTCCCCTCCAGCTTCTCCTTGCCTTCAAGGTAAGGTTGAGCTGACTGCCTACTGCAGGAGGCTCCGGTCCTTGAAGGGGCTGGGACCTGCTGCTCCCTTCCCTGCCCGCGCTCCCAGGAGAGACCTGCTCTACCGCAAAGGCACCTGTGAACATGGCGGCCCCAGCCTTCACTCTCCTTAAGTCTGTCTCTCTCACACACGTCTTCCTCCTGTGGGGTTCGCCACCCTGACACAGACACTGTGACCCAAAGACAAGTGTTGAAGCAGGAAGGCCCGAGACTTGAACCAGAGCACCCAGAAGCCTCCTGAGCCCCCAGCACCATGTCCACTGGGGTCCCCAGGGGCTGGACGTGTGGATCCGGAGGTCAGGCCCTGCCAGCTGGGGAGAGGCACAGAACATCTCAGGCGCCCAGCTGCAGGCCCCTACGGGCATTTGGGAAGGGGCTTCCCGGGGGCACCTGGCAGGTCTTGACCCTGGGCCCCCCCAGAGGTCCCAGTACCAGAGATCCCAGCAGGGAAGTGCTGCCCGCCCTTGGCCGGGCTCCACCTGCAGAGAGGTGGCCAAGGAGCCTGGAGTTTCTGCCCAGGAGCAGCTGGGGGCCTGGGGTCCCTCGGGTGCTCCTAGTACAGGCGGCAGGCAGTGACCTCAGGGGCCCTGGGGCTGGGGTCAGGGCTCTTCCCTGCGTCCCTTTGTGGGTCACTGCTGGAGCACCTGGGACGTGGGCATGGCTCTTGTGCCAGGCACAGTGGGAGGCACAGTCCCTGCCCTGAGGAGCTAGTGCTGCCCCCAGGGGGGCTGGGGGCTGGAGTCAACCCTGCAGGAAGCAGGTGTCAGCCCGGGGATCCCCCCTGACCTGGGCTGACCACAGCAGGGAACTAGAGCGGCTCTACTGTGTCCGCCAAAGAGTTCCGTCCTCTCTTAACCCACCATCGGGAACCTGCCCCCATCCTGTGGGAAGGTCTTGGCTTTGATGTGATCAGAAAGGGGTTTCCAGGGCTGGGGCTGGGGCGCAGTGGCAGAGCGCTCAGTGAGCATGCCCGAGGCCCCGGGCTCGGTCCTCAGCACCACATCAATGTAAAGACACTGTGTCCACCTAGAACTTAAGAATAGATATTAAAGAAAAAAAAGAAATAAAGAAAGATGGGACTAGAATGGGCTCAAATTCAATGATCCGTGTCCTTATAAGACCAAAGAGAGCCACAGAGAGGGGCCCATGAGCAGCATGTGACTTCTGAGCCAGATGGGGACCTTGCAGCCAAAGGCCAGGGGGCTTGAGGGTTGTCAGAGGCACCAGAAGCTATGGGAGGCCGGCAGATCCCTCAGAGAACCCAGAGTAGCTCAGCGCTGTCCACCTGGACTTCAGGATTCTGGCCTCCAGACCACATGCAGACAAAGTCACTTGTTTAAAGCCACACAGCTTGTGGCACTGTTAGAACAGTCCTGGGAACCAGAATGGACAGTGAGCTCCCCGCCACAGTAGGTATGCAAGGGCGAAAACAGAGGGCAGAGCTGCCCTGGGGCCCACTGCTCCCTGTAGGTGGGGAGGGGGCCTCACTGCCCCGCGCATCTGTGACGCCATCCCTGCTGGGGGCGCGGCAGGGCGGGTGCAGTGATTCCTGTGCTCCGGGGAACCCATGGGACAGGAGGAGGAAGTGCCAGGGGCTGGGCCCATCCCAGGAGGAAGCGACGGCCGGATTTTCCCCAGGTGTGGCCCCAGTATAAAGAACCGGGCAGCTGGGGCCTCGCCAGGTGCACCCCGGGCCGCCCAGGTGTGAGGCTGTGCCAAGCCATGCCTGCCGTCACCGCCGCCACCACCACTGTGCTGGTGAGCCAGGCCGCCCCGCCACAGGGGTGCAGCCTGGCCCGGTGGGGCTCTGGGCCCCAAGATGGGTGCTGGGAAGGGTCCGGGACACCCCACCTGGGGAGGGAGAGCCGGAGCCCTGGGTGTGGCTGCCCTAGAGCCAGGGGTGGTCTCTGGCCTCAGTCTCCCCATCTGCGGGGCAGGCTGAGCCGGGTCTTTCCACCTGGAGGCCGGCAGGCTGGCAGGAGTGAGGTGTCCTGGCCGTGACCCGGGCTGACCACATGCCTGTCCTCCAGCTTCTCCTGGGCATCCTGCCTCTGACCTGGCTGCCCACCAGCCGAGCCCACCACAGCCACCCACTCTGGGGGGCCCCACACCCCCACAGGACCCCGCGCTGCTACTCAGCTGAGGAACTGCCCGACGGCCAGCCCCCCCCTCACCTGCTGGCTCGAAGTGCCAGGTGGGAGCAGGCCTTGCCTGTGGCCCTGGTGTCCAGCCTGGAGGCGGAGGGCCACAGGCGGCAGCCCCAGGGGGCCCTGGCTGGGCCTCAGTGCCCCGTGCTGCGGCCAGAGGAGGTCCTGACAGCTGACACTCACCAGCGCTCCATCTCGCCCTGGAGATACCGGTGAGGGCTGCGGGGCGGGGGGCGGTCCCTGTGCTGTGGCCCTCAGTGTCTTCATCCTGACCCCTCGGTCCACCCCGTCCACCCCAGCCAAGGAAGTGAGGCTCTGTCTTCTGACAGGACCTCAGCCCAGATATCGGCCCCCAGACCCCCAGGAAGATTCCGACCCCCAAACCCCAACCCTGTGCTCTCGGAGGCCATGGGGGCAGGGATGGTCACCCCGAGCCCCGGCTCCCGAGCACAGGGGCCTCCTGGCAGGGAGCAGGCGGAGCCTGGAGTGCTGACACGGAGAAGCCTCACTGTCCTGTCCCCACAGCATCGACACGGACGAGAGCCGCTACCCGCAGAAGCTGGCCTTCGCCGAGTGCCTGTGCCGCGGCTGCATCAGCACCAGGACGGGCCAGGAGACGGCCGCGCTCAACTCCGTGCGGCTTCACCAGAGCCTGCTGGTTCTGCGCCGCAGGCCCTGCTCCCCCGACGGGGCGGAGGCCACCTCGCCAGGGGCCTTTGCCTTCCACACAGAGTTCATCCGCGTGCCCGTGGGCTGCACCTGCGTCCTGCCCAGGTCGGCACCGTGACGCCAGCCTGCTGCCCGGGACCAGGCGCCCCTGCCGAGGGCCCGTTATTTATGTGTATTTATTGTTATTTATGTGCCTGGAGCAGGGCCACTCCAGCGGCCATCTGCGCAGTGCCCCGAGCTGGGCATCCCAGGGTCTGGGTGGGCTGGAAGGCTGCTCCTCCTCCTGGTGCTGAGCGCCTGCCCGGCCGCCCCCCGGCCTCAGGCTGCTCCACTGCCCTGCTTCTCAGCAACCCCGGGACGAGGGGCCACTTTCTTAGACGCTTGTTCATTCCGGCTGTGACTGTGCCATTAAATGGGTTCGACGCAGTGACGTCTGCACTCCTTCACTTCAGACTCCCCACCCGCAGGTCCCATCGGGCAAGAAGTCTGTGCGCAGCCCTGGGTGGAGACGGGCCTGGGCGCCATGGGCACGGGTGGGCCCCGCCAGCCGAGCGGGTTCACCTACCTGACGGTAGACGGGCAGCTCCTGCCCTGGGCATGGGCGCTGCTCCCCAAAGCCCAGCCTCGACCCCCACCTGTTAGCACCTGGAGCACTTGGGGCCATCTGTCCTGAGGACAGCACCCCTGAGGATGAAGCCCAGGGTCGCTGCCCTTCAGGAGGGACAGACCCCCTTGCCTCCCAGGGGGAGCTCACCAGGCCCGGACCTGGTGAGGACCCTGTGCTCGGGAGACGGGGCTCAGGCCTGGGCCCCCTCAGGCTCCTGCCAGGGGTGCTGCACTCCCACTGTCGGCCTCTGGCTAAGGGGCACCGCGGCCGTGTGGAAGGTCGCCCGGGCCTCGGTCCTGCCTGAGACCACAGACCCACCCCACCTCACCAGTGTCTTCTTCCCCTACTGTGAGCGCCTACTGTGTGCCAGTGTGTTAGCGGGAGGCTGTGACAGGAGGCCAGCCCAGGAGGCTTCCTGGGGAGGCGGCCTTTGCCCAGGACTGGGAGTTCCTAGCACAGGGCACAGGGCAGGGGACAGGACAAGCCCTGCCTCAGCAGGAAGGAGGTGGCAGTGAGGTGGGACCCCAAAGCTTCCTGCTTGGCTCTGGGGTTCTGTGCCTGGCCCTGAGGACACGTGGGTTCACACGGCTGGCTCTCCAGCCACAGTGCTGGGACACGTCAGGGGCCAGGGCTGAGGGGGTCCTTGGGGGCAGGGGTGGGATCAGCTCCTGGAAGGAGGCCCTGAGCTCCCCTGGTGGCGCCGAGCATAGCGCCAGGGCAGATCCAGCCCTCTGGATGTCCCCAGGCAGGGCCCTGGACATCAGAGGACCCACTGCCGAGCAGGTGGCCAACAGGGGAGAGCTAGGCCTCCTGCAGCCTCGGCCACCGAGCTGGGGAAGGGTCCGGGGGCCAGGAGTGTGCAGTTCGCTCCCCTGATACTGATCCCACCCACGGGGCCCAGGAAGATCCGCACGCGCCAGGCAGTCACTGCGTTTATTGGGGGCGCGGCCGCCCCCTGGCGGCCACGCTGGGGAGTGCAGGCGACCTCACACGACCTCGTCAGTCACCGGGATGGGGTTGACCTGGGCACCCCCCCCCACCGCTGGGGCCGCTGCCGCCTCCTCCTCCTCGCTGGGCTTCTTGCGGGCCTCAGCTGGGGGTCGGGGCGGGGGATTGCTGGGTGGCTGCTTGATGGTGCCTCCAACCTGCGGCCGCTCCTTGGGCTTGGGCTCAATGGGCATCCACTGCTCTCCGCGGATGGCCGCCTGGGGAAAAGAGAAGGACTGTGCCATGCTTCAGGCCCCACTCCCTTCCTCCTTGGGGAGTCCACAAGATCCACTCTGTAGGAGTGATGGGAGTAGGCCCAGAGAGGTTAAGCAACTGGCCTGAGGCCACACAGCCAGGACCTGCACCTGCCTGACTCCAGACCCAAGCTCTCCTGCCATATGGCCCCACAGGAGAAACGGGCGTGGATTCCATGGGTTTCTGAACAATCTTCTGGAGACCACTTCCTGGTGCAAATTCCAAGACCCACAGGGTTCCCAGGCCTCCTTTAAGGGACTAAAGGCCCTGGGGAGGGCAGAGCCCTCTCTGTCTGGTGGTGACACCCACTTGCCCTGGCCCTGCCCTGGCCAGCAGCCTCCTTGGGCACCCAGGCATTTCTGCACAGAGGCCCAGGGATTCTGGGGGTGCACAGCAGGGATCTGCTCCCGGGTCCTCTGTGGGAGGCCGACTGCTGGCCCTGCCCGGCCCAGGTGGCTGCCATGGCAGCAGGCCCAGCGAGCTGGGGACGTGAAGCTACTTTAGTTCCCGTCACTTTGATGAGTGTTTGTCAGAGCACAAACCTGAGGGAGCACAAGAAGGAGTTGAGCATCTGTGGTCCCCACCCCCGCGGTGCCAGGACAGTCCCGGGAGGTGAGAGGCGGCAGAGGGGCCGCCCTCAGGTAGGGAGGAGCTAACGCACCAGGGACGGCCTCGGCCTCAGAGGGAAGCAGACACAATGCGCTGAAACACAGGGACTCCGCCCTGTGAGACAAGGACGAGGCCCCACAGGACAGTGGGCCAAGGACAAACTGCAGACTGTCGGGCTCAGAGCCAGGGTCAGAGAGAGTCCACCCAACACTGTCCATGGCAAGAGCCGTGAGATGCAGAGCACAGGGGAACCGCAGCACTGGCCAGGGTCCTGCGGTGGTGGCTTTGACCCAAGGAGCTGACGTGGTGGCCTGCGGCAGTGGGAGGACAGGCCCAGCAGGCTGAGGCCTTGGGGCCAGCGCTAGGCGGAGGAGGGCACTCCAGAGGGAGCCTGGGGCTCGGCACGAGGTGACACTTCCATGCACAGGGCGGCACGGCAGGCTTCCTGGGCACCCAGACAAGCGGCACGGGGGGCCAGCTCTGCAGGAAGCCCTCACTGGGGACCGCACGCTCCAGAGTCCAGCGTGGGTGGGCTTACAAGGGTCACACAGCCACAGGCGCCCCACCAGGGGGACACGGTGCCGGCGTCTGGGGAAACACCGGGTGGCACGGGGCCTCTTGAGCTCCTTGGAGAGGCAGACACGGCCCACATAGGAGCAAAGGGAAGGAGAATGGGCTGCGTGCCCGGGCCTGCCACGTCCCCTCCGAGCTTCTGCCTACTCGTCCACCACCCTGCGGGGCTGAGGCAGGCTTAGATGGGAAGGTGCAGGGAGAGGGCCCAGCCTGCATCCGATGTGTGACAACTGGCAGAGCCACAAGGGTCAAGGATGGGGACCGCAGAGGACATACTCACCAGCAGGTAGATGACACTGGCGATGGCCAGGCAGACAGTGCCGAGGATGGTGGCCAGCAGGAAGCCTGCAGGCACGGACAGCCTGGGGGAAGGCAGAGAACGGCCATCAGAAAAGGGCCAGGGGAGCTCGGCAGGCCACTGCGGGGCTGTCCCAGGGCCCCAGACAGGGGAGAGCGGCTCTGCGAAGGCCCGGGTCCAGGTGGCAAGCCTCTCTCTGAGGTGCACTTTGGCCCTGGAGCCCAACCACCACCTCAGGAAGCCTGCAGCTGTGGCACGGCTGGCCCTTCCAGCTGGCCCCCGCAACTGCAGGAGGCCGGGCCCCAGGAGGAGCACTGAGCTGAGCCCGTCAGCCAGGGACCACTACTGCTACGGGGGTGGGGGGCCGTCACACCCGCAGGCACCTGCCAGAGTCAGGGACCTGGTTTTAGTTTGGAAGACCACCCAGTGGGGAGGGGACTGGGCAGGCAGCCAGGCCAGCCTCCTCTCAACCTGCCGACTCGGGGGGACTCACAGGAGGTGCAAGACGGCCCGGACGTAGTAATTCCTGGTGAGGGGCCCGAAGAGCTTCACCACGGTGGTCATGCACTTCTGCCCACTGGACCCAGGAGGAAGACAAGCATGGGGCAGGGGGCCATGCCAACGCAGGACACAACCCCCGTCCCTCCCAGGGTCTTCAGCCCTTCTTCCTCCCAGGCGCTTAGGGACCCAGAAGCCAGGAGACACTGGCTGGTCCCTGGGGACGCCAGCCCCCCCACCCCCTCCCCCGTGTGCAGAGGGAGGCCACTCACCAGCGCTCCATGGTGGCGCCCTTCCTCCTCCTGCCCCGGGGGTACTCCAGGAGGCAGACGAACACCCCTGCCACACTGGGTGCCAGTTAAGGCCTCCTGCTCAGCCCCAGGGCCCCAGGCCCGCCCGCACCCTCCTGCCACCCGGGTCCGCCCGGCCGGCAGGACTGGGAGGGTGCGGAGGCCCAAGCCCAGGTCGTCCAGCAGGCCTCCGCGCCAGCCCTGGCCCACGCCCGCGACGGCATCTCCTCAGACCTGGCCTCCCCAAGGTGGGGCTGTGGCTTTGACTTTCAGAAGCGCAGCTGGAGGCCCCCAGGTCAAGCAGGAGGCCGCTGGCACCCTCATACCCAGGTGCCCTTTGGGCACGGCTCCTCCGCCCCCCACCTCCGGGTCCCCTCCCATCCCCTAGATGCCCGCAGAAGGATACATGGAGTAGGCGCCAAAGTACCACTGGGTGAAGCGTCCCGCGGTGGCCACGATGCCCCCGGTGATGAGAACTGCGGGCGGGGCAAGAGGGTGAGGTGGCAGGCCACGCCCCGACCCTGCAGGGCTCAGTCCCAGGGCACAGCCACCTGCCCCCCTCCTCCCACGGGGGCCACTAGGTCCCCTGCAGACAATGTGGGCTGCTGGAGTGAAGAGGTCTGGGGAGAGTCCACAGGCAGATGGGAAGGGCCAGGTTGAGCTGCAGAGGGACAGCCTGGCTGGAGGCCACGCGGGACTGCCAGCCTCAGCTCTGGGACCTCGCCTGGGCATTGGCCAGGCTCCTGTCACCCGGCCACGGCCTCTCGCATGGGTTGTGGCTTTGCACACTGTGGTGGACTGCCTCTCAGGACAGGGTGCCCAGCCCTGCCCCCCACCGCCCAGCCTCCCTTCCTGTCCAGCCTCCCTTCCCGCCCAGCCCTTTCCTTTGGGGTCTGGGGCCTCCTCTGAGCAGCGTGGACCTGGGTTCTCTCCCGTCACTTACGTTGCTTTCTTGCCACCTTTTTTTTGGTGGTAAAATAGATTTAGGGTTCTGCAGCCATCTTAAGGCGACATAGCGAGGCCCCGGGTTCTATCCCCAGCACCACAAACCCTACACTAAGGAGGTACCACAGTGTCGCAGCCTCACCACCAAACCCCTCCCGGAATCCCGGGGCTCTTGGGGGTAGTGGGAGCACAGGCGCTGGGCAGGGCCACCCCATGCGTGCCCCGGTGCTCCACCAGCCCCTGATCCTGGGCTGTGTGTCTGGCTTGCACAGCTCAAGGTCGCGCTGAGGAGCATCCACGCTGTGTGGACCGCAGCCTGTTCTGGTGTTGATTGCTTTTGAACGGAGTCGTTTTCCACTGCACGGAGCAGCCAGCACTCAGCATTCTGATGGCTCCAGCTTGCACCTATGGTAGGCAGTTCTGTCCCAGCCACCGCAACGCGCTGCAGCCCCGCGGACTCGGAATGCAGACCACTGCAACTGACTTGGTCTTGTTGCCTGCAGCTTCTCCTGACCCTCCTCTGCACAGCAGTGGGGTTACCCTTCTGGTCAGACTCGAGCCTGCCCAGCTTCTCATTGTGCAGTTCTCAGCACAAGTGGGAGCTTAGCACAGTGACAGTGACACCTCACCGCAGGTGTGCGTCCCCCCTCCTGCACACCTATCAGCCTGAACGTCACCTGAAACTTTCACTAACCAGCACTGAGTCAATTTCCTGCATTTGGTGGGTACTTCTCTTTCATCTTTCCGTATCTAGAGCAGAACCTTTGGTTTATTTAGAGCCTTTTATATAATTCCAATGGCACTGACTTTTAAAAGTTCTTATAGAGTGCCCCACATTCTGGATCTGTCTGGTTCTTTATCAAGGTATTGTTTTCTTTTCCTTCCATTTTGGAATTCAGCACTAACCTTACTTGGACTCAGACGTTTTTGACAAGAATTCTCAATGGTCATAGTGGGGTACTTCTATTTCTCCTGTTGAGAGGCACATAATATCAAGGCATCCCACTATTTTTTTTAATTTGAAAATAAATTTCCAATATTCAAGGTTACTTATTTTGAAACCCTTCCTCCCAAACCGCAGATAAAACTTCAGGATGTCTAGCCTCATTCTCTTCCAGAAGTGCTTGTTATCTGTATGTATTTGGTACTTATTCGCCCGTGTCTTTGTGTGCCACTTCTCTTGGCTCCGACGTCCCCCCGAGGAGGGACACCTCCAGCAGTCTTTGCAGTCAGGCTGTCAGCAGCCACCCCGCACACCAGTTGCCAAGGCTGGCCTGGACCCTGCCCCTGCTCCCAGCCTCCGGGCCGTCTTCTTTAGACGTTAATTCACTTTCCACTGTCCCTGTCAGCTCCCACTCCTCGGTCTCCTTGCACATTTTAGACATTCTCAGGCCCCTTTCAAATGTGGTTCTGCCTCTGAGGACACAGGGCCTCTGGTTCTGTTGGGGTCCGCTTCCTCCAGCGGCGGCTGTGCCAGCTCTGGCCTGCAGGGGTTTCCCGTGGCCTGCGAGTCCTGGCTGAGGAACCGCCACAGGGGGCTCACGGCTGCTGCTGCTGGGGGCAGGACACCTCTCTATCCTGAACCTGGCTTGCCCCCATCCTGTGATCCGAAGGTCCCAGCCTCCCTGGCCAGCAGCTGGACTTCCAGGGGTCAGGCTGTCTGCAGCTCCCAGCTGGAGCAGCAGATCACAGTCCACTCCTGCTCAGGCAGCGCCGCTGGGCCCTGCTGCGCATGCGCGGCTCAGTTCAGCTCCTTCCACACACGGAGACCCCGGGACCGCAGGGGCAAGCCTGAGCATCCGGAGTGCCCTGGACTTCAGCTCCTGCTGGCCCGCTGGGAACCTGTTTTTGTTCCCTGCAGATGTCCTTCCTTGGTCCTGAGCTCAGCTATATATTAACTGCTCTCTGCTGGTCAGCATTCCTGTGTGTGGACGAGGAAGGGCAGTGTCCTCGTGCTCTCTCTCAGCACACTGTCCTCCTGTCCCTGTCCTGAGCCTCAGTTTCACTGCCTGCCCTGGCCGCACGAGGGCCTGAGGACCCATTCCGACATCCTGCTCCAGGCAGGGACTCTGCGGGTGCTGGGGCTCAGGGAGAAAAGAAGTGTGGGTGTGGTTAGAGCAGAGGAGCAGCAGAGGGAACCAGCTGCTTCAGGTGGGACGTCCGGAAGACATCTCCAGATAGGCAGTGCTGGAGGCCATTTTGTTGTTCTTTTGGTGGGGGGTACTGGAGAGTGAACCCAGGGGCAATTTAACACTGAACCCCTTCCCCGGATCTTTTTATTTTTTATTTAGAAACAGGGTCTCACCAGGTTGCTTAGGGCTTTGCTAAATTGCTGAGGCTGGCCTTAGAACTTGGGATCCTCCTGCCTCAGCCTCCTGAATCACCGGAATAACAGGTATGTGCCACCAGGCCTAACTAAGGGTTGAGATGAAGGGAGGGGTCAACTTCCACAAAGGCCCTGAGGCACCCTCACCCAGGAACAGAGCAGGATCCTGTGCAGCTAGAGTGAGAATATGGGCAGGGCCGGGGAGGTGGGCAGGGGCTTGGGTAATGGGAATCTGGCTTTCGTTAGTGGCAATAAGCAGCCATTGGAGGCTCTTTGTAGGGAGGTGATGTGGTCTGTTAAACGAGGTGTTTTGGTATAAAAAGAATCCTGATGGCTGGGGCAGTGGCTGGGGAGGTGAGAAAGAACAATGGTGAGTTCAAAGCCAGCCTCACAACATCAAGGCTGAGCAACTCAGGGAGACCCTGCCTCTAAATAAAGTCCAAAATAGGGCTGGGACGTGGCTCAGTGGTCCAGTGCCCCTGTGTTCAATCTCTGGTGTCAAAAATAAATAAATAAATAAATGAATCCTGTTGGATGCCATGCTGGTAGGACCCAGCAGGCCACGCTGGCCAGGTGGCTGCACTGAACAGACCTAGAGAAAGGGGGCGGGCGAGAGGGCCACTTGCGCAGCAGGTCTGGGAGGCCTTCCACAAGCCCTCCTGCTGGAGGGAAACTGCCTGCCGCAGCCTGGGACTTCTCAGGTCTCCCCTGTGGTGTTCCTGAGCAGGAACTGAGCAGCACCAGCCTGGGTGCTGGGAACAAGGGCCAGCCAGGGGAGACCCTGCCCAGGCACTCTGGAGCCACCCAGGTGGGTGCCCTCTGACTCACTGTACTTCCTGGAGGGGTTTGGGAGGAAGGAGGAAGTGCAGCTAGAGTGCAGGGCATAGTCCACTGCAGGGAGGTGACAGTCCTGTGGGACAGTCCTGAGGACTACCAAAAGTAGCCACTCAAAAGGAGGAGGCTCAGAGCCAATGTCCCAAGGCTGCCACTCAAAATGTGGCTGAAAAGGGGCAGGCGAGGAAGACACCCTTGATTCCTGTCCCCACTCCCGCTGCTTACTGTCCCCAGGTGACAGGTGGTGGGCCATGACACCCCACCCCACTACCCCCCTGCGCACTGGGTAGAGGTCCTTCCACAGTGGCCAGAAATCCGCTGCCCCTCATCAGAACTCCCAGCAACCAGGGCAGGGCAGGGCTGTCCTCCTCCAGAGCCAAGCAGGGCTGGTCCCTTCGGGTGTGTATGAAATCCTAGGCCTCCTTCTGGGCACACTCCAGAATGGACCCCAAAGGAACCATCAGAACCCCACACCAGACCTGAGCCCACACCTGCTGGCTCCGGGGGAGAGGAGAACCGGGTGACCCCAGGGCCCGATCCCCGACTCCAGAACAGGACGGGGGCGCAGGGGAGGGTCGTCGGCAGGGTTTTCTCAATCAGGAGGAACCGTGACGCCCCGGAAACCACCGGGGTGAGACGCCTCTTCCCCCAGCTTCCACTTCCTCCAGGGCGGGCGGAGGTCCGCGAAGGGGAAGTGCTGAGCAGGGTCGGGCAGAGCATGGGGGCAGGGAGGCGGGGAAGCGCCGCGCTGCGGGGGGCTACAGCCAGGACGCCGTGCCCGCCGGTCCGCGCAACCCTCCAGCCCTGCCTGACCGCGCGCAGTCTCCGCGCCCCACCGCCCCCGGCTCCGCCCCGGCTCCGCCCCAGCCCGGCCCGGCCCCGCCCCGGCCCCGCCGCCGGCGCGCACTCACTCAGGCCGGACGCCAGCGCCTGCTCGTTCGCCCACATGGCCCACTCGATCTGCCCCATGGCGCCTCCTCGCTGGCCGCTCACTGCCTCCCGGCTGAGCGCGGTCACCGCGCCTAACTCGACGACCCGAGGCCTGTGACCCGCCCGCCGCCCCGCCCCTCGGGTGACCAGGTGACCTGCAGGCAGGGAAGGCGGGGCCGCTGCGGACTCCCCCGCCCACGTATTACCCGGGGACTAGGGGCCCCACCCGACCTGACCGCCGCGGGGATACAGCGCAGCACCTGCTGGTGCGTATCACCCCGACAGTCTAGGGCTGCACCGTGGAGGACCCGGGACCCCAACGTCGGTGCAGGCTTGGGCTCTGCACGAAGGGCAAGAAGGCAGTGATGCCTCTCCCGGAGGACCCCTGCCTCCTAGATCTCATGGTCAAGGGACACTGGAAGCTCCTGATGACAGCTGGCTGGGACCAGGGTTTGCTCCAGACCCTGGCTGGCCCGCGGACCTCATGGGGTCACAAGAAGGGACGGCTGTGCAAGACTGGAAAACCCAAGAGGAGCCAGGAGGGAAGTTCCCTCTCCTCGGTCCTCCCCTTGGACACACCCCGCAGCAGGGCAGGGGTGGGGCGCCAGAACTGGCGCAGGCGGGGGCGGGGGCGGGGGCGACGGGGCGGGGCGGCAGGATGGGAGCTCATGCAGAGGCGGGATCTGCTTGGGGCCCAGCCTCTCAGAGTTGGGGAATCCATGTCTTGCCAGCAGTTGGCTTCTGGCCCCATGCACTGGAAACTGGAGGTCCAGGTACCAGAATGAATTTTTTTTTGGGGGGGAGGCGGGTACCAGGGATTGAGCTCAGGGGCACTAGACCACTGAGAAACAACCCAGCCCTATTTTGTATTTTATTTAGAGACAGGGTCTGAGTTGCTTAGTGCCTCACCTTGCTGTGGCTGGCTTTGAACTCTCAATCCTCCTGTCGCGCAGCCTCCCAAATTGCTGGGATGACAGGTGCAAATGGAATTTAAGGGACTCGGAAAGGAGAAGGCAATCCCTGGCTCTGCTAACCCTCTCCTATCCATTCCTAGGAGTGCTGCTCCCTGCTGGGCAAGGGACAGAACCATCAGACCAGGGTCTCCAGAACACTGGCTTAAGAGAGCAAGAAAGGGCAAGAGGCAGATGGGCAACACTCAGTTTACTCCTTGGGGACCAGTCACCAGAGGCCCAGCCCAAACACTCCATCCACACCTGTGGCCTGAGCGCATGGTCAGCCCGGGTCTCAGAAGAGGCACTGTCCACCACCAGCACCCTTGAAGCACCTGTCTCCTGAGCCAGGAGCTGCCCTGCACACACACACACACAACTGGGAGGGACAGGGCTCCCCAGTGGTCAGGGATCCTCTCAGCAATGGGCTCAGGCCCTAACTCCCATTCTGGCAAAGCCCTGGGTGCTGGCTGGGCATAGTGAGGCACCTGGTAGGATCTTCCTGACTGCCTGGGTGGCCACAGGTGCTCGTGCCCCATCTCCAACAATGACCTGGCCACAGCGTGTTGGCTAGGCCGAGTGCAGAGCAGCCCCACAAGTCCCCACAAATGCACACCAACAGGCGCATGAGCTCCTAGTCCCAGAGTGGCCCCTTGTGCAGGCAGAAGGTGGGGATCCCGTGGCAGAAGTGATCAGGCAGCTGGCTTCGGCAGGCCATCTGGGCCCAGGAGGTGTGTGTGGGGATCATCTAGGATCTGAGGCCCTGGGCCTACCTGGGGGTAGAAAAATCAGTGTTGTCATAGGTGACAGTACCAGCTCAGAGCCCTACTGCTGCATCTTCAAGGGCTAGAAGTCCTCAACAAGGTGAGTCAGACTCCTTGAGGAATAGGGTCGCCAACCCAGATGATGATGCCCACTTCCAGCTGATCCAAGCTGAGCTGCCTCTGCCTGCCAAGTATGCCCTGGCCTGGGCCAGCCAGGATCCAAGTGCAGAACACACCTTAGAACTGTGGCAACAGCTGCCCGGAGCAGGTGGCCCCAGAACGGAGAGCTGGAATGGTGGCTCTGGCATGCCTGACCACTGACTCGGGACCAGCTGCTGTGGGAAGAGTCAGGGCACTGATCCCGGTGAGTGGGCCCTGGGGGTGGAAGTGCACCACTCACGTCTGGGGCTCCCCAGGAGTTGCCCACTCACGAGTGGCTGCTCTCCTTCCTCCTGTCTTCCCAGGGCCTAGGTCTGACTCTTCCTTCGCCTGCCCAGCCCCACCCACACACTCAGCCCCAAGAGCGCAGGGCATCCCTGAAAGTCTGCTCTGCAAGCAAGGAAAGCCCACCAAGTGCCTCGAAAGCAACAGAGGTGCAGGCCATCTTCGCCATCACTGGCCTCTGCTTCCTGCCCGAGCTGGCAGGGGGCGTAGCCTGAGCCTGGTGTTCAGGAGACAGAAGAGGCCTCACCTGGGTAGCAATGATGTATTGGACACCACCAGGGCTGGGCTCCATGGCCAGTGCAGCTTTCAGCGTATCAGAGAGAAGAACAGGTGTCAGCTGCAGTCCCTTCAGAAACCTGGGCAAAGAGGGCAGGAATGCGTGCACGGCTCCAAGAGTAAAATGTCCAGGATGGAGACAGCGGGCGGGTGGGGCTGTCAGGGCAGGAGGTGGGGCAGGCACTGCAGGTGGGGAATGGGTTTCCTTCAGGGATAGGGAGGAAGTCATGAGGTAGACAGGACACAGTGGTCGGACTCCACGCTGGCCCCCAGCGGGGCTCGGGCTTTGTGGATCCTTCCCTTTTCTCTCTTCTGGTGCTGGGATGGAACCAGGGGCACTTCGCCACAAAGCTACGTTCCCCATCCTTCAGTGTCCACGTGTACACATGGCCCACGTGGCCCCAGGCAGGATGTGCCATGGTGCTTGCTACCCGGCCCAGGCTCAGTGTCATGACCTTCGGTGCCTGTGCCTGGCAGGAAGGTCCAGGGCACTGTCTCCAAGGAAGGACGGGGAAAGGACCACACTCACTTGTCTCCATTCGTCTCTGGGGGGAAGCTGTGTCTCACAGCAGCCACAAACTCAGCCACGGTGTCCTCCAGGGTGAAGATCACAGCGTTGGGGCCCGCGTCAAACGTGTACGCCACCTGGAGCCCACGGCAGTCAACCTAGTGCTCACACAGGGCCCACCCCTCCCAGACCCTCTATCTGCCAGGGGGATGTGGGTGTCCAGGAGCCGAGGGAGGCCCGTGGGGAACAAAAATGAGAAGTACTGCCGCCTGCCACTCAGGAAGAGGCAGTGAGGCTGTGACCCGAGGGGCCAGGCAACCAGCCAAGTAGCCCACAGCACCCTGGAGCCTCCCGGCTCTGCCTGCAGCAGGGGTCACGTCTGAGCCGCCCTGCCGCGCCTCACCTTCGTCTGCCCGTGGCAGGCGTTGAAACGGTGCACCAGCTGCACGATCCGTCTGGAGACATCGTTGAGGTAGGAGATTGGGGGGAAAGTGTCCAGGCAGGTGGCGTGGAACTGGTTGCTGTCCTTCATGGTCAGCTCAGCAAAACCCGGGAAGTCCCGGGCCTGGATGCAGGAGATCATCTCCCGCATGCGCGACGGCACCACCGACTCTGCCCGGAACTGCAAGGTTCAGGCCGTTCTCCAAGGAGGCGCTGGCTCTGGGACCACAGCGTGGCTCCAGCACAGGCCCCTGAGCGAGAGGCCTGGTGAGCCCCGGGGCTGCCCTCCTGCCCCACTCACCTTGAGCAGGGAGCTGGTCTCCACACTGGTCTGCATGCCCACTGTGCTGCCCATCTGCTTCTTCTCCGCGCTCACCTACGGCAGGCGAGCTGAGCTCTGCTGAGCAGGGAGCTGTGCCAAGCCTGCAGACCCCAGCCCCGACACTCGGCCCTCCCACCACGGGCAGGCAGTGGGGGCCATAGTCAGGTGACCTGCGTTCAGGACTGGCCACATCCCCCTCACAGAAGGGCAGCAGCCCGGCCACATGGGGCCACTCCTGACAGCTCGGCCTTGGGTAGGCTCCTTCAGCCCTGCTGACCCAAGAGCCCAGGGAAGCCTGGGAGGAGCCCAGTTCCTGGTCTCAGCCCAACCTGACCACAGGACAGCGAGCCAGCTGCTGGCCACGCCCTAGGCCACTCACCACAAGGACGAGGACTCGGAGCTGGGGCCAATGTGACTCAGGAGCCACCTGCCGGGCGACACTGTCCTTCCCATCAGCCTGCTCCCCCATCTGCCACTCCACAAAGCCCCCGTACAGGCTCCGGCAGGCGCTGCCAGAGCCACGGCGTGCCACTTCGGAGAGGTCGTCCTCAACCCCATAGACCCGGGCCAGGGTATAGGCTGCAGGAGGAGGAGGGCATCAGAAGGGCCGGTACACAGAGCATCCTTATCACCTGAGACTTTCTGAGACGGCAGATCCTGCACAGTGGCTCCCGGGGTCAGCACCCACTGGCTCAGGCACTCCCTGGTTACTTGGCACCTCCCAGGCCACACTAGAGGGGTAGTCTCCTGCAACTACCCAGGGGACCGGAGCCACCGGGGACTGGAGAAAGCTTCTCCAGGGTCAGTGACCAAGTTGGGATCTGGGGGATGGGAAAGAGTCTGGAAGGTCCCTGGAGAGAGATCAAGGCAGGAGGCCTGGGCAGCGTGCCCACTAGGGGTGCAGGTGGCAATGGGAGGCAGGATGTGACAGGCTCTCTAGAGGGTGGTCCTGCCTCCAGGCCTGGCTCACCCACAGCCCTAGTCAGAGGCAGCTCAGAAACTTAGCGGGGCCAGTGAGCACCATTCTGGACTCAGAGACGAGGGTGGTGGCTCGCCACTGTGTGACTGGTGGTGCCACCAGCTGGGGACAGCCTGCCAGAGGTGCCCAAAGCAGAGGGAAGCAGAGCTGAGATTCTGGTGGCAAGAGCTGGACTCCTGCTGAGCCTGCTGGAGAGCCTGACCCAGCTATGCCAAGGCCAGGGCAGCCCCTGCAGCCCTCAGTTCCAGGAGGAAGAAGGTCACTCAAGCCAGCCTGAGGTGGTTTTTGTCCCAGACTGCAGGGCCTGAACAGGGCATGTTCAGAGGTGAGTCCTGGACCACAGAGCCTGGCGCTGGCTCCCCACGTGCTGCAAGAGCACAGAGAACAGAGGGGACCTTGCTGTGGACACCTACCTAGGCAGGCATAGCCTGCTGCCGAGGAGGCCAGGCCTGCAGCCGTGGGGAAGTTGTTCTCAGAGGCTATGTGCACCTTGTAGCTGAGGCTCAGAGGCAATGAGTCTCCATCGCCTGTGCTTCTCCGCTTCCGAGCCAGGCGGCGAACTGCCGAGAAGGGAAGACAGTGAGTGGTCCTGCCACGGGGCAGACCCGCGCTGGCGTCTTGCCTGCCAGGTGGCACCACCAGTCACACAGCGGGTACAGCTGAAGAATGACCTCCACCCCTCAGATAGCCCTCCCCGCTCTGGGAAAGCCTGGGCCCCAGCCAGCTCTCTCCCAGTCATATGAATACCAGAAATAATTACAGGATTATAGACTGCTGACTGTATCGATTAGTGAATGTGTATTGACTGAATAGTGAATGACGTTAAGCAACGTGCCTGTGATGTAACGTGAACTGCAAAACTTAGACTTCAGTTAGTGACGTCAGCGTCTACCCCAAGCGTACACCCCAGACCTCACCCAGTTATAAGCTGTAAGCACAACTGAACTAGGACTTAAAAACCCAGACTTCTGGGGGGCGACGGGACTAACAGGCCTCTGTCACTGTTGTCCCCCCTGCACCAGATTCCTCCAGCCTGGATCAAGTTCCAGTGACCTGGACTTAAGACACGTCACTGGTGAGCGCTTGGGACCCTTGAGTGTAGACTCAGTTAGGACTTAGAATTAGGATGTGTGTCTGAAGTGTGATGAGCATTAATAAAACAGATTTGATTAAATCTGACTGCGCCTCAGACTGAGTCTAGTAACTGCTCATGACACCCAGCCACGGGTCTGACCAGGGCAGGAAGGCCAAGGGCCCAGAGGACATGTGGACCCTGGCTTACTCTCTCTCAGGCAGGCCTGGAGGCGTGGCTGCCCCACGTCCTCCTCCTGGCCATTCAGCCAAATGCGGTCCTCCGTGAAGTCCTTGCTGATGGTGGCCGTGGTGGTGGTTTTTAACTGGAAAGGAAAACAAGGGCCTCAGGGACAGTGCTGGGCCTCAGGCCCCCAGACATCTTTCTGTGCACAAGGCCTTCCCTACCTGTGACCCTTGTGGCTGCCCACTCATGCAGAGCTGGGCACTGGGAGCCCCACGGGGACCCGGGCTCTCGCCCCGCCCTGGTTCGCCACACACTCCCATCTCTGCACAGAACAGACTGCCCAGGACCTCCTGCACAAGGACGAAGCATCCCAGGGGACTCCGGGGCTGTCTGCCATGCAGGTGGGAGTGGGCACAGCCTGGCCAGGGATCCCACGCACAGTCATCTCACCCTGGCCTTAGGTACAAAGCCGCCAACTTTCTGACAGTTCGTGATTACGCATTTGGTATTTGTGGTCAGCACGTTCTCACCTGGTCCTGGTGCAGAGTGACACTCAGTGAGGAATTGATGGGTAGGATCAGCTCCTCATCCCGCTTCCCCCCTGAAACAGACAACCAGAGGCCCGGCCAGCGGGTTCCAGGACTGCACTGCACAGTGGCCCCTGCCCGCTCCCACCGCCCCGCTTGCCTCAGTCCTACTCTCACTGTCCACCTAAGTCCTCCCCTTCCGGCCATGCCACTGACTTCCAGAAGCCCTCCTGGACTGCCCCTCCTCATGGGCTAAGGCCTCCAGCCCACCTCCCTGGTCAGTGACCTGCAGGTCGCCTCCCATTCATACCACAGGTCACCTCGGTGTCTGTGAGGCGCTGAGGTGCTCACAGGTGTGCACAGCCTCCCCATCTGCTGTCCGCCCAAACGGAAGAAGCCCAGTTTTGGAAAGCTCCTCGACTTGCCCAAACCCACTGTCACGCCAAGTCGCAGCAGGCAAAGTCAGCCTCCAAAACCAGCAGCAAAATGCTTCCCCCAGGAAGCTCACAGCCCTCTCATCACGTCTTGTTCCACACACCCAGGCGCTCAGCTGGCTGTGAGGTCTCTGGGATACGAGACAACACCACTGGTACCTGCCAGGTAAACACCTTTCACAGTTCACAAAGCACTTCTCAGGCAGTATGAGCAGATCTCCTTGTGGTCCTAGAGGACTGATCTCAGGGCCAGGGCAGACTCTGGTCCCAGGAGATGGAGCGATGTCCGACACCCCCTCCTCACTGCATACAATTCATGCCATCCAGCAGACTCTCAAGATGAGGGTAAGGCAGACCCCAGGACCTTGGAGCTGCATGTGGCTTGTGGTGTGTTCCTCACCAGCCCCAGCCCCAGCCCCACAGCTGGGAACCAGAGCTGCCCAGGGGCGCAGACCACCGTGTCCGCTCTTACTAGCCAGGGCCAGGAATGCAGCCTACTGAGAGAGCGAATGCCACAGAGGCTGCTCGGCCTTGGCACAGTCTGGATGTCCACCTCTGGGCTGGAATGGGGTGCTCCACCCCCTCTTTCTCAACCCAAAAGGGTAAAGGAGGCTTTCATCTGAGCGGGGCACCTGGACTTCACCCCAGGCAGTGAAAGGTCCTCCCCTTGCCCAGCTGGGTGTTGCCAGAGGCCGGGTGGACACCAGGATCCCTGCCCCCAGTGACAAGACACACCCCGTCAGTGGAGCCTGGACTTGTGCTTCCACCAGGTGGTGTGCAGTCTCAGTGAGAGGCTCCCAAGTAAGACCAGAGCCTCACACAGTGAGAATGTCCAGCTTGTCAGGCCAAGAAGGAGGGTCCAAACTGAAGGAAGCGACCACCAAAAGTGCCAACTCCATGGATCAGGGTTATCTGGCCAAGTCTGGAAAGCAGCCATGATTTTAAAAAGTGCTTCAATAAGCAACTACAAACCCACTTGAAATAAATAAGAGGGGCTGGGGATAGCTCACTTGGTGGAGTGCTTGCCTTCATGCCCAAGGCCCTGGGTTCAATCCCCAGCACCACCTCAGCAAAAGAAAAGAAAAGAAAAGAGAAAAAAAAAGAAAAGAAAAGAAAGAAGCCTCTGCAAAAAACAAACAAATAAATAAAAGATCAAGCTGGCCACACTACACACACCCGTAATCTCGGTGACTTGCGAGGCTGAAGGAGAGGACTGAAGTTCCAGATCAGCCTGGGCAACTTAGCAAGACCATACCTCAAATACAAAACAAGAAGCTACATCTGGGATGTAGCTCAGTGGTAAAGTGCCCCTGGTTGAATCCCCAGGACGAACCAGATCAAGAATTAAGTGGAAATGTTAGAGCTGAAAAGGACAATAACTGACATAGAAAGCTCAGTGGACACACTTGATGGAAGGACAGAGAAAAGATTCCGTGAACCAAAGACTGAGTAATATTTCAAAATCAACCACAGTAATAACCTACCACAGTAACACTCCAATGAAGAAAAACCATGCAATATTATCAATACGCACAGAAAAGGCATTTGACAAAATTCAACAGCCATTCATGACAAAAAAACAGAAAAAGAAAAAAAAACTCTCAGAAAAATAGGAATAAAGGGGAACTTCATCAATCTATAAAGAATACCTACAAAAGAGGCTGGAGTTGGGGCACAGTAGTGGCACAGTTGTGGCACTCACCTAGCACATGCAAGGCCCTGTGTTTGATCCTCAGCGCCACAGAAAAATAAATAAATAAAAGTATTGTGTCCAACTACAGCTATAAAATAGACATTTAAAAAGGAATAAAAAGAACACCTACAGAATGCCTGCAGCCTACACACTTAGAGTAGCAGACAGAACTCCATCAGGAACAAGGCAGGAAAGTTCCCACCCCCACTCTTGCTCTCTTCTTTGACAGAGGCTGGGAGTTCTCACCACTGCCATCAAACGGGAAGGAAAGATGAGCAGGCAGACTAAAAGAAAGATACCAAATAAAATCACCCTTCCTTGTAGATGGCATATTTGTCTCATAAAAAAACCTTGTGGAATCCTAAAAAAAAAAAAAAAAAAAAAAAAAGAGCTAATAAATGAATTCACTAAGGTTGAAGGATTCAAGATTAGTACACAAAAAATGTACTGTTTTTCTATATGCTAGTAATGACCAGTGGGGATGACAATTAAAAATACAACAGCATTTGCCATCAGATAGGGACACAATGTAAGTTTAATTAAATCATACACACTTGTATGCTGTAAATTACACAATACTGATGGAAGAAATCAAAGCTCTAAATAAATTACATACCATGTTCTTAGGTAAGAACACTCAACATAGTAAAAATGCTGATTCTTCCCAAATTGTAGGTTTAACCCAGCACAGATAGAACATATCAAAATCCAAGCAAGAATTTCTATAGAAAGACCATTCTAAAACTTATATGGAAATGCAAAGGAACTAGTAATTAACCAATTTAAAACAAAGCAGATTTTGTCATTTTTTAATGCAGAGTAATACTCCATTGTGTATAAATGCCACATTTTTTTTATCCATTCGTCTATTGAAGGGCATCTAGGTTGGTTCCACAGTCTTGCTATTGTGAATTGTGCTGCTATGAACATCGATGTAGCAGTGTCCCTGTAGCATGCTCTTTTTAGGTTTTTAGGGAATAGACCGAGAAGGGGAATAGCTGGGTCAAATGGTGGTTCCATTCCCAGCTTTCCAAGAAATCTCCATACTGCTCTCCAAATTGGCTGCACCAATTTGTAGTCCCACCAGCAATGTACAAGTGTACCCTTTTCCCCACATCCTCGCCAGCACTTGTTGTTGTTTGACTTCCTAATGGCTGCCAATCTTACTGGAGTGAGATGGTATCTTAGGGTGGTTTTGATTTGCATTTCTCTGACTGCTAGAGATGGTGAGCATTTTTTCATGTACTTGTTGATTGACTGTATGTCCTCCTCTGAGAAGTGTCTGTTCAGGTCCTTGGCCCATTTGTTGATTGGGTTATTTGTTATCTTATTGTCTAATTTTTTGAGTTCTTTGTATACTCTGGATATTAGGGCTCTATCTGAAGTGTGAGGAGTAAAGATTTGTTCCCAGGATGTAGGCTCCCTATTTACCTCTCTTATTGTTTCTTTTGCTGAGAAAAAACTTTTTAGTTTGAGTAACTCCCATTTGTTGATTCTAGTTATTAACTTCTATGACAAAATCATAGAATTTGGAGGGAAATGGATGGCATTAGAGCAGATTATGCTAAGTGAAGCTAGCCAATCCCTAAAAAACAAATGCCAAATGTCTTCTTTGTTATAAGGAGAGTAACTAAGAACAGAGTAGGGAGGAAGAGCATGAGAAGAAGATTAACATTAAACTGGGATGAGAGGTGGGAGGGAAAGGGAGAGAGAAGGGAAATTGCATGGAAATGGAAGGAGACCCTCAGGGTTATACAAAATTACATACAAGAGGAAGTGAGGGGAAAGGGGAAAATAAAACAAGGGGGAGAAATGAATGACAGTAGAGGGGGTAGAGAGAGAAGAGGGGAGGGGAGGGGAGGGGATGGGGGATAGTAGAGGATAGGAAAGGCAGCAGAATACAACAGACACTAGGTATGGCAATATGTAAATCAATGGATGTGTAACTGATGTGATTCTGCAATCTATATACGGGGTAAAAATGGGAGTTCATAACCCACTTGAATCAAAGTGTGAAATATGATATATCAAGAACTATGTAATGTTTTGAACAACCAACAATAAAAAATTAAAAAAAATAAATAAAATAAAACAAAGCAGAAGCAATTTGAAGACTTACTACATGGTTACAGTAATCCAGGCAGTTGACAGTGGTGTAAACAGAAACAAAACAGAAATCCCAGAAATAGACCCGCAAATATGACCTACTGAATTTTTTTTTTTAATAAAAGTGCAAAGACAGCCAGTTGTGGCAGTGTACATCTGCAATCCCAGCAACTTGGGAGACTGAGGCAGGAGGATTGAAAATTCAAAGCCAGCCTCAGCAAATCAGTGGAACCCTAAGCAACTTAGTGAAACCCTGTTTTAAAATAAAAATGTAAAATAAAATAAAGAGGGCTGGGTATAGCTCAATAGTAAAGCACCCCTGGGTTTGATCCCCAGCACAAAAACAAACAAAAACACTAAATAGTGAAAGAGCAAACAATTCAACTGGAACTCGGATAAGAGACTCCAAAAGACACAGGCCAAAGAGGATACAGAGATGCAAATTTGCACAGGAAAAGATGGTCAGCATCAGTGGCCATCAGGGATATGTGAATTAAAACCACAATGAGCTTCTACCACCAGGCTCTCAGGACGTGGCTGGGGAAGTGGGAAGGGAAGAGGCTGCTCCTACTGCAGGTGCGTCCACAACCACATCCAATCCAAAACTTCCGCTAGAAGTGGCCGTCTGCACCATCAGCATTGCCATCAGCACGGCCACCTCCCTCCCCAGCCTGCGACCCCTAGCACTGACCCAGACCCCCGTACCCCAAGACCTCAAACCATGACCCCATCCCTTGGTCCTGATACCCCCAATTCCCAGCTCCGCGACCTCGATTTTGGCTCTGAGACTCCAAGTACTAACCTGTGTCCCCCAACCCGATCCCCTAAGACCCCATCCCAGGCCGCTCCACCTCTACTCCCTGGCTCGCGATCCCCACCCTCCACCCTCCACCCCTCGGCCCCAGCACCGGGTTCCCAGTCCCACGCCGGTCCCTGCCCCTTTGCAACCCGTCCTCGGCCGCTCCACCCCCGGTCCCTGCCCCTCGAACCCCGACCCCGGCCGCTCCAACCCCGGTCCCTGCCCCTCGAACCCCGACCCCGGCCGCTCCACCCCCGGTCCCTGCCCCTCGAACCCCGACCCCGGCCGCTCCAACCCCGGTCCCTGCCCCTAGAACCCCGTCCCCGGCCGCTCCACCCCCGGTCCCTGCCCCTCGAACCCCGACCCCGGCCGCTCCAACCCCGGTCCCTGCCCCTCGAACCCCGACCCCGGCCGCTCCAACCCCGGTCCCTGCCCCTCGAACCCCGACCCCGGCCGCTCCACCCCCGGTCCCTGCCCCTCGAACCCCGACCCCGGCCGCTCCACCCCCGGTCCCTGCCCCTCGAACCCCGACCCCGGCCGCTCCAACCCCGGTCCCTGCCCCTCGAACCCCGTCTCCGGCAGCTCCACCCCCGGTCCCTGCCCCTCGAACCCCGACCCCGGCCGCTCCAACCCCGGTCCCTGCCCCTCGAACCCCGTCCCCGGCCGCTCCAACCCCGGTCCCTGCCCCTAGAACCCCGACCCCGGCCGCTCCACCCCCGGTCCCTGCCCCTAGAACCCCGTCCCCGGCCGCTCCACCCCCGGTCCCTGCCCCTCGAACCCCGTCCCCGGCCGCTCCACCCCCGGTCCCTGCCCCTCGAACCCCGTCCCCGGCCGCTCCACCCCCGGTCCCTGCCCCGCCTCCAGCCTCATCCCAACCCCGGGTCGCGCCCCCCGACCACCGTCCCCGTGACCCCGGCCCGCGACACTCACAGTACTTGATGACCGCGATGTTGATAGGCGCGGTACAGGTGACGGTCGTCAGCAGCTTCTCGGAGGCCATGGCCATGTCACCCGCAGAAACCAGCGTACAGCCGCCAACTGTGGGGACCCCGCCGCCGGCTCAGCCGCCTCACGCGCCGCCACGCTATTGGCCCAGCGGTCCCGGCTGCTCGCGCGCCGTCCAATCAGAGAGCGGCCGAGCGCACGCTCCACCCGTCATCCAATGGGCGGGATCGGACGATAGGCCGCCGACGCCGAGCCCGCCCCCGCTCTCCCGGAGCTCGCCCCGCGCCTGCGCGGGGCGGAGCCTGCGCAGGCGCCGAGCGCGCGCAGGGCATGGTTTTGGCAGGCGCGCCGGGCGGCCTTCCGGGGTGCGGGGTTCCGCGCGCGGACTGGACCCTCCGGAGTGGGTGGGCTCGCGAGGTGGCCTTGGGCCCCGAGCCGGGGGTCTTACCTTATTCCCGAGGTCTTCCTTGAGCCCGCAGACCTCGGTCCTCCCAGCGTCCCGCCGCTGCTGCGCCAGCGTCCTGGGGTCGCTTTTGCCCCCACCCAGGGTCCCCTGCGCCCAAGTCCAGGGGCAGCCTGTGCCCCTTATCCTGCGGGCTCCAGCGTTCCGGTTCCTAGAGTGCCCACCAGCCGCGCGCCTGGCCAGCCAATGCGCCTGGCGTGTCGGGGGCTGCTGATGGGTGAATTGCATGCGTGATAACGCATTTTCAAATGCCTTCGCCCCATTTAAGCTTCACATAAAAAGGATTCCGTTTTCTGCCATTGGAAAGTATTGACCTATAGACATATATACGTGTGTGTGGGTGTTGTTGTTGTTGCTGCTGCTGCTGCTGCTGCTGCTGCTGCTGGGGATGGAACCCAGGGTCTTCCTTGTGCATGCGAGGCAAGCACTCTGCCAACTGAGCTATATCCCCAGCCCCATACGTACATACATACAATTTTTATTGTAGGAAAATGTATTTATCAAAAATTTACCATCGTAATTCTTTTTTTTTAAGCGTACAGCTGCGTGGATTAATCATATTTACATTGTGTAACCATTACCACTATCTGTTTCCAGAACTTTCTCATCATGCCAGAAACGGTTCCCAATGGACACCTAACTTCCAATTTCCCCTATTTTAAGCTTTGAAAGGGTTTAGAGGGCTGGGATTGTGGCTCAGCGGTAAAGCGCTCGCCTAGCACGGGCAGGACCCGGGTTCGATCCTCAGCACCACATAAAGAAAATAAAGGCATTGTGTTGTGTCCAACTACATCAAAAAATAAATATTTCTTTTTAAAAAAGGGCTTAGATTTCAGAAAACATGAAAGTATACAATAAGAAGTCTGCTGCTCGGCCCCAGCCATCCAATTCTGGCCCCAGAGGTATCATGTTGTCAACTCTTTGCAATCTTTCTTTGACGTTTTTATGCACAATACAAGCAAATAGTCCCCTCTACCCTCCCCATCTTTCCTTTTCCACTTAAATGTCTCTTGGAGATCATCCCAAATCAGTACCAAACATTTGTTGTCTAGACATTACATAAATTTATTTAAGCCATCCTCTGTTGATGAGCAATTGAGTTGTTACCAATTGTTTTAATACTGTAAACAATGCTTTCCCACACATTTTGTGACAGTGCATTTAAAAAAAATTATTTTTAGTTGTAGTTGGAAAAATACCTTTGTTTTATTTATTTTTATGTGGTACTGAGATTCGGATCCAGGGCCTTCCATGGGGGAGCATTCTACCGCTTAGCCACACCCCCAGCCCTTGTGACAGTGTGATAGTGCATTTCTTTTTCTTTCTTTTTTTTTTAAATATATTTTTAGTTGTTGATATATCGACATTTATTTTATTTATTAATATATGATGCTGAGAATCGGACCCAGTGCCTCACACATGCCAGGCAAGTGGGCTACTGCTGAGCCCCAGCCCCAGCCCCAGCCTTGTGACAGTGCATTTCTGTAGGAGAAATTCCTGAAGTGGAGGTGCCAGGCCAAGCAGTATATGCCTGGGGTAATTTTGATAGCTGTTGGCAAGCTGCCCTCTCCAGAAACCAATTCCGTTGTTCAGCTTTTTCTACCAAAGTAGAAGAGCTTGAACATGCCTCTGCTGACAGGTGCCCATTGTTAGTCTGAGAGCCCCAAGATTGCATCTTGTCCTTGCTTAAGTTTGCATTTCAGATGACTCTTGATTTTAATTTCTCTTGCAATCTACTTTCTGTTTCCTGAAAAGCCACTAACAACTTAGCAAGGCCCTAAGCAACTTAGTGAGGCACTGTCTCAAAATGTAAAAACAGCTGGGGTGTGGCTCAGTGGTAAAGTACCCTGGGTTCAATCCCCAGGACCAAAAAAAAAGAAAAAAGTTGTTAGTGGGCTGCTCAGACAACTCGGGAGACTAGGACGGGTGGAGCCAGAAACCCCGTGGACCTCAGTGATCTGTACTCTGGCCTGAGAGTGGAGAGAAAGATGTGTACGGAGCATCTGTTTTTTCCCAGACAGGGCTAGGTGCTTATCTGTGTTCCTGGGTACCTTACCGATGTCATTTTTAAGACCGTGGACCTCAGTGATCTGTACTCTGGCCTGAGAGTGGAGAGAAAGATGTGTACGGAGCATCTGTTTTTTCCCAGACAGGGCTAGGTGCTTATCTGTGTTCCTGGGTACCTTACCGATGTCATTTTTAAGGATCACAGTATTACATATTCATGATTTAAAGCCAATTGACAGACCCCTGCCACACCTACCCACTTCCAGGTTCTAGCTACTCAAAGGCAGCCACTTTTAAGTGTATTTTCCTCCATGTTTCTTCTGTGTAACCTATTGTGGGGGGCACATGATTGCCACAGGTTAAGCATCCTAATCTGGGAATGTGAAATTCAAAATTCTCCAAACTGAAAGCTTTTAACACTGATGTTGAGTTCACATGTGGAGTTATGATCACAGTTAAGACACAGGCACATGTGACATCCGGGCTCTGTGTGTAAGGTACACACAGAGTGAATGTGTGTGGGTGGACTTGGTCCCCATCCCAACAATATCTCATTTTGAGTATGCAAATACTCCAAAATCTGGAATCCAGAAACCTTCTTACTCCAGCACTTTGGATAAGGGAGACTTGAGCTGAGCTAAGTAAATGAGGACTTCTCTTCTGTTTCCCAGTCACACACCATCCTCCTCCAGCCTGTGATCACGTATACCATGTTCGCAGTCGGGTGGTGTGGGCATGTGCCTGGCAGTGTGTGAACAGGCACAGGCTGCCTTCCCTGGTGGAGAAATGCTCCGTGAACCTCCAGCAAGAGGCAGGACACAGCCCCTGCAAGCCTTCCGCCTAGGTGCACTCGCGGGGCTGGAGTGCATGACGAGGTCACGGGCGTATATGAATGTCCAGGATGAGTTCAAAGGGTCCCTCTTACATGACTAAGTGAGAAAAGTATTTCCCCCTATTTTTAGTTTGCTGTCCAAGTGGCTTGTGGGGTCACAGTGGAGGAGATTGAAATACCCTAACAGTCTTCCGATTTGTTTGATTATAAAGAGTTTCAAAGCAGAAGGTGGTAGGCCCAGGGGAAGGGGAAAGGCAGTTTGAAATTCTGTGCTTCCTACCAATAACAGAGAGAGGGCACTCTCCCTGCTGCAGGCATGAGCTCTCCCATTCTGCCCCCATTTCACCTGGTCGGCAGCCACGTTCCAGTCTCGGATTGCCCTGTGCCCACGAGGCCCTGGAGATGCTGTTAAGGTGCACCTCAGGCTCAGAGGTTGGAGATGGGCCTGGGACTCTGTTTCCAGCTGTACCCAGGACTGCTGGTGCAGTGGTGGCCTCACCTTGAGTGGCAGAGGCAGATGACAGGAGGCCCACGGCCCTGGAGTCAGGCCAGGCTGTTGCCCTGTGTATAAGGTGGGAGCCATGCTCCCTACAGAGCTGCTGGAAATGCTGACAGGTGCGAGCCAACTGCTGGCACAGGGCTTGGTACCGAAGGCCTGAAGAAAAGGTTGGGCCTTCTGTGTGGTGTGAGAGACGGGAATGTGCTGCCCAGGGCAGAAGCGGAGACGTGGGTGTCCTGGAATGTCATTGTCAGGCGCTGTGTGAGGTGGGCACAGAGGCTAAGGGTCACTTCCCAGGCTAGAGATCCCCGGGACCCACCTTATTTTCCCTGAGCCAGGAAAATGGGAAGGAGCTTTCTATCCCTTCAGTAAACACTCTGAAGTGTCTGTCGCGTAAAGCGTCTGTCCTGGGGGGGGGGGGGGCGTGGCTAAGCATAGGGACACACACACCAAACACAGCAGCCAGGTGCTTGGAGAAGGTAAATGAGAAGCGAGGTCATTCCAGCTCCCTGCTGTAGGCTGGGGAGTGATGGGGCCCCCAAGGAGGACTAACCAGGACTGAGTACCTGCTGGGCCTCGACAGGCCAGCAGAGGGGACCAGAGTGCAGCCTGGACACTGACCTCTCCCAGCCCCAGCATCAGGACTGCAACCCCAGAAGGTGACCTGAAAGGAAGGTGTGGATCTGTGCATGGGTTTTCCTGTGTCCACTTCACTTCAGCCCAGTGCGTCCAGGTGTCCTCAGAGGCAAATGTCTGCACAGCAGTCAGCAAAGTGGCCCTCAGCCAGGCCCCTGGAGGGCAGCCCAAGCCTTCCCTTCACAGGCACCAGCAGCAGCCCTTGCAGTAACAGTACAGCACGTTTCTGAGGTCAGAAGCAGCCACATTAATGAGGGTTGACAGGGGCAAGGGCCTCAGGCAGGAGGGGCAGCCTGCCCAGGAGAGAGCACCCAGGCCTCGAGTGCCGGGGAGCCTTCCCTCCCTGCAGGTAGTGTCCCAGGCTTGGTCCACTCCTCGTCCCCTTTCCCCCAAGGCTCTGCCAGCACCTTGGCACTGGCTACTTGTCCCTGAAAGCTCAGGACTCTGCCAGGTGACCTCTGAGGGCCCCGCACACCACTCAACTCTGACTCATGAACCACGGCTGGCCCTGGAACAGGGTGAGGCCTTTCTGTGAAGAGCCGGCAAGCAAATACCACCAGCTCGGTGGGTCACACAGTGGGTTGCGACTACTCTCCCTGCCCAGGGTAGCGCAAGCAGCCGCGCGCCTTGTGACTTTAGAGACGCTGAAAGGTGGATCCTGTGTCATCTTTAGGTCTTGCAAAATGTGCTTCTTTTAATTTTTGTAATTTTTCATTGTGGTGCAATATGTGTGCCGTGACACTTGCCCCGTTGACCACGTAGACACATGACCAGAGACAGAGCCCGGCAGCCGCCCTCACCACCACCGCCCAGCACTGCCAGCCACTCTGCTTGTCTCTCCAGATGGGCCCTCTGCAGACTTCATGTAGGGGACTCCTGGGGACTGGCATGGTGTTCTCAGGCCCAGTATGTGGTGACACGAGGTTCCCGCACTGCGTGACATCCCTGCAATGGCCCTCGTTTCCCCTGGGCCTCCGTCAAACAGTGGACAGGGGCCGTTTCCACATTTCGGCCACAGTGGACAGCACTGCCCTGTCTTTCAGTCCTGTGGCACAACATTCTTGGTTCTTAGCTTCATGAAGGCAGGTAGTGACTGGTTTGGCCCACAGGCCCTGTGGCTGGATGACCCCAGACTCCATCCCAGCTGGTCAGTTTGCTTGGCCTTTTTCTCTGTTCTGGGTCACCCCAGGGGCCACTGCAGTGGTCTGATCCTTCCCAGCTGGAGACCATGGACACAGGGTGCAGTGGGCCTCAGCTGAGGGTGGGGGGGAAGATAGTAGAGAGGACGGGTCCCTCACTGGGTCCTAGCATCTGCTGGGATCCCAGGCTGCTTGTCCTGGCTGAAGCCCATCCATTGACTGGGATAGGACAGTCCCCTGTTAGGTCTCTGTCGTCCCCACAGTGTTTCCTTTCAAGGGTTTTCTGTTGATTAAGGGTACTGGTTGCAGAGTCCTTTGAAGCACTACAGACGACCTAGGGCTGGGGCCCTAGGTTGCTTGAGGCCCTGGGTTCAGTCCCCATACGACAAAGTGACAGCAATGATAATAAAATCAAGCAAGCCCCTGCGCCTCGGCAGCGTCCCCAGGCCTCCCTGTGCACCACCTCCCCAGGGTCTGCTCGCAGGCGGGCTTCCTTCCTTCCTTCCTTCCACGGTGGCCTAGAGCAGTGCCACCCGAGTCCGCCCGACTCCTCCTGAGACGGGTGACTCTCACGCACAGCTGTTTCTGAGATTCTTTACTGTCTTCATTGGATGACGTCAACACCCTGGATTTCCCAGGCAAAAGGAAAAGGAGCAAGCCCTGAATTGGGCCCAGCGTCTTCAGCAGCAAAGTTCCTGCCGGCATCCTGAGAAAGGCAGGGGCGAGAGGGCAAGGGTTAGGAGCAGAAAAGGAAAATAAGTTTTAACAAGTGTGTGTCGCGGAGGTGGTGAATCGGAGCTGTGCGTGAGGATGGAGGTAGGGCTGCCCCTCATGCTTCTCAGCTTTTACAGAGGTCCTTCCCGTCCTCTCCTTTCCAAGGGAATGTTCGTGTTGTTTTCGCAAAGCCTCAGCGCAGGTCTGCTGAAGCCTGCTGCAGTGTCCGCATGCCTCCTGGTTGGTTCTCAGACCATTATGGAACCCCACCCACCCCATGTGAGTCCTTGTTCTGCTGCTGTAACAAAATGCCTTATGAAGAAAGAGACTTATTTAGCTGTCCATGCCAGAGGGTCAGTGCCAGAGGGCCCTGCTGAGGGCCTATGGCAGATGGCCTCACAATGGCAGGGGTGCAGGTCAGGCAGCAGTCACAGACAAGAGACAGGGTGGTTCCCAGGCCGGCTCAGACTTCTGTAACTGCTCTGGTGACACTAAAGGGGGCCCCGTGAGAACCACCCCAGTCTCTCTTGAGGGCAAGGCTCCAGGGTCCTGCAGATGCCTCGCTAGGAAGGTGGGTGTTTTGTGTTTTGTTTTTGTGGTTCTGGGGATGAACTCAAGACCTCATGCATGCTAGGCAAGCGCCCGGCCAGGAGCCCTACCCCAGCCCACTGCCCTATGTCACGGAGGCACCACAACACCACCACCGTGGGGACCAGCCTTCCAACAAGTGCACCCCAGACAAACCACATGCAAACTCCACGAGCACACAGGGTGCCACTCAAGGTGGGGGGCAGCATCGGGAGATGAGTGTGAGCACCACAGCAGGAACATGACCAAGGGACAGGCGCTGGTGGCATGTGGCTGGGCGACCTGCAAATGCTGGGGTCAGAAGCACTTCTCCCTGAAATGCTCTTGTTTCAGTTCAGAGAAGGACATGGCCCAACTGTACCTTAAGGGCAGAGAGTCAGGTGGATTGTAGCCAAGGAGCATCTACCTACAGCTGGGAGACTCCTGGCCAGCACGCGACGGTGTGTGCGGTGTTCTGCTCATAGAGCATCTGCCGTTTAGAGTGGCCTGGGGTCTAGAGAGGCCCACAGGCCACCTTGTTCTATAGTCTGGAATGTTCTGTAGTCCCCTTGGTCTGCAATCTACAGTGGATACTGTCTACATGGGTCTGTTGTCTCATGAGACACAGGGCTGTCATGGTCCACAAACCAGGGCAATGAGAGGAATCAAAGGAGTCTCCAACTCCACGTAGGAACAGAAAGCGCAAAACACATCAAGTCCCTGGGCCTTGGGCTGCTCGTAGCAACTCATTCAAAAGTGCTGGGAGAGGTGAAGGGAACTCTCTGGCGGAGAGCAAATCATGAGTTCACAGGGCCTGCTGGGGGTGGAGTGGGGTGGAGGGCAGGAGGAAAGTTTGGGGTGTGGGCAAGTCCACTTATGGGCTGAGGTGATGGTTCTGCAGGCACAGCAGGTGCCAGAGGTCCACACAGGGTCCTTTAAGTGTAAGCAGCTGACCCTTTGTCAGTGTCACCTTGACAGAGCTACCTTGGAAGGACAGGAGGGTCAGAGACGGCTGGCTTATCCTTTCTGACCAGGAGGAGTCCTCCCCTCTGCCGGGATCCCCAGGTGCCGTCTCTCTCTGCAGATAGCTTGTCTTGGCTGAATCACTTACCTTACTAGCTGCTCTTCAAGTTTGGAACCAAAATACACCCTGCCAACCAGATATACCCACGTTGGAGTGGGCTGCTGCTAGAAGGACCAGTGGCCATGCTGCCCGAGGCATGAGGAAAGGGGGGGAGCCACTGTGAGGCACTGGGCACAGAGGTCTCCTCCCAGGGGTTTGACGCCCACGTCTCTGTCAATCCACCTTTGAGGGCAGGACCACCAACACCAGGGCCTGATGCAAAATGAAAATATGGGCCCCTGTTCAAAAAGTGGGAAGAGCCAGGTGTGGAGGTGCAAGCCCGTGGGCCCCACTCCTAGGATTCAGGCTGGAAGTGTGAGCTTGGGCCACGTGGCAGACCCATTTCAGAAAAGAAAGGAAATTCTAAACACATGAACAATTTCAAGAAGGTAGCAGCAGGGTTGGGAGGGGCGTGAGCCCTCCCAAGAAATTGCCTGGGCCAAGACCTTGACCTGTGACCTTGTGTGGCCTTTCTCCTCTCCTCTGAAATGACTGGGATTCTTCCACTCTCCAGGAGTGAGTCCTTCCACCCCAGAGCATCTGTGCTGGAGTTAGGACCCGTCCCGCCTCGGTCAAGCTGTGGGGAGAGCTGGCCAGCCTGGACAGCAGAGACACAGCAGATGTCCACCCTTCCCTCCTCTGCACGGGCAGAAGGCCGTGACAAAGAGGAGGATTTTATTTCTAGGTTCTAAATTCCTGGTGTTTATTTTATCTGCTTTTGCTTAAGGGTCACAGTGTCTCGGGGACCCGAGATGGAGTGTGGGTGAGGAGGGGTCCTCACAGTGGTGCCTCCTGGTGGCCTCTGTGGGGCCACGAGAGTCAACTCCTGGGCAGGAAGCACCGAGGCCCTGCCCTTGGGCCTGCCCAGGAGGAGAGGCAGACTTGGGTCTAGCTGAGAGCAGCAGGCAGGCTGGCCGTGGGAAAGTGTGGGAGGAGGAGGAGGAAGAGCTGTTTGTTTTTTTTCTGGAGCCATTTTAGGAAGAAAACGGCCTTTCTCAATACCTGACAGGGAGTGACCTGGACAGTGGGGGAGGGTCCACAGGTGAGCTAGGACCTGCGACGCCACATGGGGCAGCCAGTAAGGGACCTGTTGCTGACCTTGGGCGAGCTTCAGGGGGACAGGCGTGAAGCCGAGGGCCCTGGGAAGCTGAGCAGGCGGAGCTCCACCCCGCCAGACGGTGCCCGGAGATTTGTGATGTTTAGAAGACAAAGATGTGAGAAGACCCAAAACAATCTTTTAAAGGCAATAAGCTGCTAAGTTAAAATTTTCATAAATAGCCAGTTTACATGTAGGAGATAAAGGTGTGGGAGGAATCCAGGGACAACTTGGAGGGGTTTGGCCCGTCTGGGAAGAGCCACACCTCTTGCGAGGAAGGGCGTGGGGATTCCTGCCTCTGGGTGGAGGACAGGGTCTCCTGTCACCAGGCCACCTGTGCCGTCCACCTGTGCAGTGGAGCACAGCAGTTCCCACCCCTGAGGAGACGTGTGCTGGCCACGCCCAACATGGGCAGCGCCACGCCAGGGTGCCGTGCTTCATGGCTGCCCAGGGAGGCAGCCTGCAAGGGAGCCGCCAAGGGCAGCTGTGAGAGGCTGAGGTGTGTCCCCACCTGGCCTCCCCAACATGACCCGCAGGGCCTCAGATCGCGGCTGCATTCGAGCCAGGCCTACAGAGGTGGCTAAGGTAAACCGAGGCCCTTAGGGCGCCATGTCACGTGAGACTCAGTGCAACGTGTCAGGTGGGAATAAGAACACGGGACATGGATGGTCACACACAGCAGGACCCTGAAGGAGCAGGTGGCATCTACATGAGGGGGTCCCGGAGGAAGGCCTGACCTCAGAGCCTCCAGAAGGGCAAGGAAACACATTCTGCCATCGAAGCCACGGCCCGACACTGACGGAGGGCTGACCCTTGGGTCCCAGACACTGAGGGTGGGGGCCTGGGCCAGGCGTGGGTAACAGGAGTCCCCTCTGCAGCTCCGCTGCTCCCTGGTGGCCCAAGCCCCCCTTGCCGTGTTCTGCTGAGTCCCAAGTCACCTTTCAGCTGCCACCTCCTACCCAAATCCAAATCTGGGCTGGGCAAGGGTCCTGCTGTTGGCCGTCCTTGACAGCCTGATGATGGCTCTGGTAGAAAGTGCTCGAGGGGCTGGGCCAGGGCTCAGTGGTGGAGCACTTGCCTGGCACTGGGCTGGATCCCTGGCACCACATACAATAAACACATAGAATAAAGATATTGTGGCCACAGATGCTACTACCCAGATGGTTTTTTAAAAAGCAAGCGCTTAAGATTCTTCTTTTTTTTTTAAAGATGGACTCATTATCTTTATTTTATTTATTTATTTATGTGGTGCTGAGGATCAAACCCAGTGCCTCACATGCTGAGCGTTAACCCCAGCTCCAAGGTTCTTCTTTGTATATTGCTAAATTGCTGAAGCTGGTCTCAAACTTGCAATCCCCTGCCTCAGCCTCCTGGGTAGCTGGGGTTACAGGTGTACGCCGATGCGCATGTGTAGATCCTTCTAATTTAAACCAGAAAGACCAAGACCGTGAGGCAGAGGTGTGTGTAGGGGTGCATGCACTGAGCATTCATTGAGCACCCACTGTGTACCAGGTGCTGACCTAGACTAGTTTCTCTAGTGCTAAGGGTCCACACTGGGCCCGCACTGCCAGGGTGAGCACAAGACCTGCCTTGGGCCTCCTTTCCCAGTCGGCTTCGGGGTTCATCAGCTTTCAGCCTCTGCCCTGGGCCTTCCTCCTCTCCCCGCCTTCCTGGGCCTTTTTCTCATTCTAAGCCGTGTCCGTCACCGAGATCCTGGAGGTCTGCTCCTGCTCCTGCTCCCTCGGGCTCCTCTCACTCCTTCCCACTCTGCGTTCTATTTTTCCCTTCCTTTTGGCACCAGGGATTGAACCCAGGGCTGCTTGATCACTGAGCCACACCCCCAGCCCTTACTAGTTTTCATTTTGAGACAGGACCTTGCTAAATCGCCCAGGCTGGCCTTGAACTTGTGATCCTCCTGCCTCAGCCTCCAGAGCTGCTGGGATCACAGGCGAGCTCCATCTTGCCCAGCCTCTCCCCACTGCTCGCTGACAATCCTATCTCCTCCCCTTTAACCAGGGAGGTAGAAGAGACCCGGATTGCCACATGGGAATTCCAGAGCTCCAAAATACTTACCTGGATCTGTCACCTCCCTTCCTGCAGGTCCTCCTGGCCACCTCACCCCCGGCTGGCCCCAATTTAAAGAGCAGTATTTACCCTCCTGGTCCAATCCCCGAATTCCTACTTCAGAGTAAAAGGAAATCTCAGAATTTCTTATTGAGCAGCTGTACAGCTTAGGGAGGGAAATGAAAGGCTGATGCCACATTTCCCGGGTTCGAATCCCAGCCAGCAATGTGCTCGCTGTGTGACTTTGGACAAAGTATTCTTAACCTCTCTGTGCAGTAGCTGCAACTACTGAGACCAGAAGGGAGAGGCCAGAGGAGCTGGGTGTCAGGGAGGCCCAGGGGGGCCTGCTGCCTGACAACGGGGGACACTCCTGTCCCTCATGCCCACTGACCCCCAGAACTCCCTGGCGGGAAGGAGGGACTTCCTGCAGCCAGGACTCAGTGGTCAAGAAACAGGTGCAGAGAGGCCCAGGCTCTGGTGGAAGGGCCTTTCCCTGGCACGCCTACTTGGCCTTCTGTTGAATTCCAACACAGAGTTACCTCTGCTCTTCCTCTATGCACAGAGAGACTTGGGTAGTGGAGGACTGGCCACAGTGGGGTGCGGTGGCCACGCCTGTAATCCCAGGGGCTCAGGAGGCTGAGGCAGGGGGATGGCAAGATCAAAGCCGGCCTCAGCAGCTTAGCAAGGCTCTAAGCATCTCAGCGAGACCCTGTCTCTAAATAAAATATAAAAAGGACTGGGGAGGTGGCTCAATTGTAAGTACTCCCCCCTCCAAAAATAAAGGGAACTCAGCCACCAAGACAGGCTCGGGCTGGGAGACCAGAGTGCCGGTCAGTGTGGCCTCTCAGCTGCCCCGGCCGGGTGGCGAGCTGCTCTCCGACTGTCGTGTGATCCAAAGCCAGTGCGTCCTGGAAACTTGTGTTCCCCGCAGCTCTGCCAGAGAGCTATACTTAGCCCCCAGTGGAGGCCCGGGCTGGGCTCTCCCAATATAGACAGTCACCAGGGGGCTACTTCCCAGCATGGAGAGCACCCTGGAATATTTCTGGGCCAAAATGATATTTATAGAACCCCCTGGGCTTGTGGAAAGGAAGGAATGATTTTAGTGCCTCTTGGGCTTTGGGGAGAGGCTTCTTTCAACAGGGAGGGCAGGGTCAGGGGCCCCAGAGACCGCTGTCCCCACACACTGTCCCCTTGCTCTTGGTGTGCCCTGACCAGGAGCCCGCTCTCCTCCTGCTCCTGCCTGCGGGCGCACCTGGCACAGAGGCCTGGGGCCCTCCTGCTGGCAGAACGGCTCAGCCCCATTTCCTCTAGAGTCCCAGGGAGCTCTGGCCTCTGTGTCAGCCCAGGCAGTGGCCCAATCCCACTCCCGCCTTGGACAGAGGTCCACGAAGCCTGGGCAGTGGGCGCTAAGGCCCTGGGAAGGAGGGGAGCCGTGGGCAGGAACCACGGGGTGGGGAAAGGAGCAGGCGTGGCGCCCAGAGCCCCCAGGGAGAGCCCACAGCCTCACCCAGCGCCAGTGCGAGGTGGGGAGGTGCCCCTCTGGTTGGCACTTAGCAGGTGCTGGAGAGGGCTCCGGAAACCGGAACCTAAACAGTGCCCCAGGTGGGTGTGCTGGTTTTGCTAGGCAAGATGAGGAAGGGCCAAGGACCTAGCTGGACAGGCACAGGTGTCCTCAGGGGCCTGGCCGCTGCTGTGGCCTGATCTGTTGTGTGGAAAGTCATTCACTCCCATCAGTTCCCTGGCAGGTGCCCACGCTCTTCTACCCCTCTGCCAACCCGCCCTGCACTACCTCTGCCCTCTGCCAACCCAGATATAACCGTGAGAGCATTTTCCATGGGTGGGTACTGAAGGGAAAACATTCTGCTTTATTTTAGGCCTGTGAAATTCCCTTCCTTCATACCCAACAGGTGCAACTGCCTCATTTAGACGTGGGGCCCCAAAAATAGAACACAATCTACGCTATAGCTCCCTTTAGGCATCTGGACACTATTTTAAAAGCACCTTCCTGCAAGCCGTCCAGGCTGGTTGGTGGGAGCTCCTGCCCGGGGCAGGCTGGGGCCTCTGCCCAAGGTTGGCTTAGCAGAGGGGGGCCAGGGGCAGGTTCCCGTTCTCATTGCGTCCAGGGCCCAGGTGCCCGTCCTCCCTCCCTCTGCCCTGACTGGGGAGTAAAGGGGAGTAGGGGAGGAAGGTGACTCTTTCCCAACCTTGGAAATGTTTCCAGTAAGTCCCACCAGTTGGAATTGACCACCCCCTTAGGCCCTTTGTAGACTGAGAGGAAATAAGGGCGTCAGATTCGCCCCACTCCTCAGATCTCATCAGGACCTGGTGGTCTTTGCAGACCCCCATCAGTCTTTGGGCTGAATGGTGACCCCCAAAATCCACACACTGAAGTCCCACCTTCAGTACCAGAACCGGCCTCTATGGGTCTGTGCAGATGTGACTGGCTGAGACCAGGTGGGGCTGGAGCAGGGTGGGGCCCAAGTCCTGGGACTGGGGATCTTACCAAGACAGAGGCCAGGTGAAGGCTGGGGCAGGGACCAGTGCTGTTGCTACCAGCCAGGGGCAGTAGGACAGCCAGCCACCTCCTGAAGCTACGAGAGAGACCTGGAGCAGTTCTCCCCCAGACAGAGGGCACCTTGACCGGGGACTTCTGGCCTCCAGAGCTGGGAGGGAACCCATTTTCCACTTGGCAGCCGCAGCCGAGTGGTGCACCCCCCGTTCAGCACCTCTGCACTGGGGCTGGGAGCCCTGGCCCAGGGCCGGGGACGAGCCGGCTGTCCAAGAGGCCTGCTCCCTGACCCTGGCATGGGCTGGTGCAGGCTGTGACTCTTGCTCTCCTGGGTGGGCTACTCTCTCAAGATCACCCTTGAGCCCAACATCAAGTTGAGTTTCCCTGGGATGTCTCTGAAGCCCCTCAAAGGCCATAATTAAACCAGCTGCCCAAGACCCTGCAGGGCCTGGCCAGCAGAGCAAGCTGAATCTGCAGGTGGGAACACCCAGGCTGGACACTCACTGCCAATTTTGGCCTGGAGCAGCTGAGGGGCTGGAGGACCAGGCCCTGTGCACGTGGTCCCAGCAAACCTTCCTGAGTGTTGTCTTATGTGGACACAGGCTCCTTGTGGGTGAGAGGGGAGCCTCTGCTGTGGCCAGGCAGCTCTTTCCAGGGCCAGGACAAAGGCCCCTAGCCATCCGAGGGCTGAGGTGGAGCTGCTGTGGCAGGCCACCTTTACCCAGAGCACAGCTCCCTGATGGGAGGCCTGCCCCCCCCTCCTGGGTCTGCCTGCCCCCCACCTCCTGGGTCTGCCTGCCCCCCCCTCCTGGGTCTGCCTGCCCCCCCCCTCCTGGGTCTGCCTGCCCCCCCCTCCTGGGTCTGCCTGCCCCCCACCTCCTGGGTCTGCCTGCCCCCCCCTCCTGGGTCTGCCTGCCCCCCACCTCCTGGGTCTGCCTGCCCCCCCCTCCTGGGTCTGCCTGCCCCCCCCCCGGGTCTGCCTGCCCCCGCCCCCCCCCCGTCTGTGGGTGCCTCGGCCTCCTGTCATTCTGGATGTCACCTCCAGGGTTGAGCTGGAGCCAGTTAGACCATGGAGAGGAGCCAGAGCCTGGACTCTCCTCTGCTCCGGAGGCCGTCCAGCCAGACCCCCACCATTCCCTGCCCTGGTCCCATCCCAGCCCTGCTCCCTGGAGCCCCTCCTTCACCTTCCACGCTATTCTGAGGGGGTCTCCTGGTGAGTCTTGTTTTCCAGAGAAGGCCCTGTGCTGCTGGCCCGTGGGGCCCCCATAACACTCTCAGTGCAAAGGCCCCAACTATCCAGAAGCCTGCTGCCCGGAGATGACCAGAGTCCACTTCCTCTGCAGAGCCAGGGTGGGGGGACACAAGACCTCACAGAGCACAGGAGGCAGGAGTAGGGGCTCTTTATTACCTTCCCTGCTCCCCCAGAAGGCAGTGCCGCCTCAGGCCAGCCCCCACTCTGAGCGGGCCCAGGTCCCGCAGCAGGGTCAGTGGGCCCAGCGCCCTCTGCTCCTGGTCCTGCTCCTGCATCCTAGGGAGTCTGGCAAAGTGACACAGGTGCAGGTTTCCCCAGCCCCCAAGCCAAGGAAGGTGAGAAGCAACCGAGTCCACCACAAGTCAACGTGCTGCCCAACAGCTGCAGAGGGGCTGGGTGGACCTAGCCTCGTGGCCGGGATCGAGCAGCGTCAGGGACAACGGTCACACTCTGGAAGCAGAGACCAGGCCAAGTCAGACCGGCACCGTGCTGTTCATGCTGAAGTGCCCTCCTGAGTGCAGCATCTCTGAAAGGGGCTCCGTGGGTGGGAGGCCGACTAGTGGCCCCATTGGGCTTCTTGGTCCTGGCTGGTCACCTCTGGTGTCACGGGGCTGCCTCGAGGGTTGCCAGCCTCCCGTTCTCTGATGAGGCCCTTGCACCCACCACACCTCTCAGGGGCCAGGACTGCAGCTGGCTTCCTCGTGCCGGGCCAGAAGGGACATGCGGGAGAAGGTCTTGGCACAACCCTTGCACTGGTATTTCTTGGTGCCAGAGTGTGTTTGCAGATGGGCCCGGAGGTTGGAGCGGTCAGCAAAGGCCCTGCTACAGTGAGGGCAGGAGTAGGGCTTCTCACCTGTGGGAGGAGGACAAGGACAGATGAGTGACCACAGACCAGGACAATGCCACCGGAGGTGAGAGGGGCTCTCTGTGAGCAGTCCGCTCCTCCCCTCCACGCACCCTCACACTGAGGCCCCAGATGGAAGCTGCTGGGGCCATAGCCTGTCTGTCACCCAGGGACCAGGCCGCAGCATCTGAGGCCCTTCCCAGGGACACAGTCCGCCTAGGGCTGGCTAACTTTCACTGGCTCTGCCTGGCAGGGCTCCCTGGCTACCCGGTCTGTCCATCACTGGGAGCCTCTGGCATCTCTTCTGGGACCATGGCCAGCAGAAGGTGGGAACCACTGGCTTTCAGCCGAGGCCAGGGTGGGGGCAAAGAGGGACGGAGAAGCATGGTCCTTGAGAGGCACCACTTCCAGTCATGGTGACCAGGGACTGGACAAGGTCTTTCCCTAGAAACGTGGACCCCAGGATGACCCTACCAAGAACAAGGCCAGGGTCGCTGACAATCCCTCCCAGTGCCCCAGTCTGTGGAGTGTTGACAGCACCTGCCTCCTGCTGGTTGGAAGCCCACAGGTTGGCTCCAACTCCCCAGAGCCAGAGTCTCTGCCCTGGTGCTGGCCATGTGTGACTCTGCTGACCTGGTTCTGATGCCCACTGGGCCTTCTCACCCCTCTCCCTGCTGCAGGTCCTGGAGGCCCTGAAACATGGGTAGACGCCCCACTGAGCCCTGCCCTCCAGTGCTCGGTCCAGTCTCGTGTCCAATTGCGTCCCCCAAAGGGATGTGTCCACTGACTCCTGCAGCCTCACTTGGAAACAGGGTCTTTGCAGATATGATAGTTAAGAGGAGGCTTGACGGTGTCCCCTATCCACGGGACCGATACTGGTGTCGTACGGCAGGGGGAGACTTGGACACAGACACACTGGGGGCTCAGATGAAGACCCAGGCAGAGGCAGGAACTGAGAGAGGCAGGAAGCAGCCTCCCCTAGAGCCTTCGGGGCAGTGTGGCCCCCGACGCCATGAATTCAGGTGTCTGACCTGCAGGGCTGAGAGAGGGTACGGGCTGCATCCTGGCAGCTGCAGGAGGGGGGCGGGCCAGGCCGGCAGAGGCTGTACACGACACGGACGCGTCTCGCCCTCCTCCAGCCCACACCCTGCCCCCAGGCAGACCCTTCTTGGGGCCGCAGCCCTGACTTCCTACCCGTGTGGGTCCGGACGTGGCCCTGGAGCAGCCACGGCCTAGAGAAGGCCTTGCCGCAGAGCTGGCAGACGCAGGGCAGCGTGTGGGTGCGGATGTGCATCTTGAGGGCGCCCAGGCTGGCGTACTCCTTGCTGCAGTACTTGCAGGTGAAGGCGCGCCCGGCCTGCAGGTGGCAGTGCAGCTGCTGGTGCCTGGCCAGGCCCGCCAGTGTGTGGTAGGGTTTGTGACAGTGACCGCACTCGAAGCCCCCTGTAGTTCGAGGAGTCCCCTCAGCCCTGCACAGTTTGTCTGGAGCCCTGTGCCCATCCGGGTGCAGGATCGGGGGCCACCGGGTGGGCAGCACCAGCAGTGGGGGCAGGTTCAAGTGGTTCAGGCTGTCTTTGAGGGGGACGCTGGGGGCCTGGCCAGCCCGAGGGCCCATCCAGCTGATTTCCTGTGGGTGTGACCCTGAGGCCCCTGGTGATTCCTCATGATGTGGCAGGAGAGGCAGGGAGAGGCAGGCGATGGCAGGCGTGCTGTCCCGGGGGCTGGAAGGTGACCTGGGTGTGGGAGCGGCCTCCTTGTTGGGGGGGTGGAGCAGTGCCCCCGGCCCCCGACAGGCAGAACAGGTGTCATCACCTGCTGGAAGGGCAGAGGGGAGAGAAGGTTTGGTGAAGACAGAGTCCCAACGCCATCTGCTCTCACAGTCCCGTTCATGCCTGTGACCACAGCCATCTCTGAGGCCATCAGCAGCCCACAGGAGGGGGGGACACTGCCCAGGACCGAGATGCAGGGGCCACACAGGTGGTGGTGACTGCAGCCAGGGCCCAGAATCACAGGAACCTGGGTCTAAGATCAAGTCTCTGCTGTGCCCAACAGCGAGAAGGGACCGTCTCTCACAGCCACCAGCTCTCCCTGCACGCCCTGCCTGCAGACCCCTCTGGGGAGCTCCCATCATGCCCCGAGGTGGTGGGCAACAGCTGGGCCAGCACCCTCCAGGCTCCCACGCGGCAGCCCCAGGTCAGAACACTTGGTAGCAGGATGCTGTGAGATCACCCCTCCCACCCCCATGATAATTGGCCTCCAGTCACCCCACCATCACCCCATGACGTCTCCGTGAGTGCATCAGGATGTGCTGTGCTCTGCACACTCATCGGCTCCAGGCAGCACATGCTCCCTTCTCTGGGAACATGCACGAACGGGCTCGGTGGCCACCCGGGTTCAGTCACTGTCGTCTTAGCGGGCAGCAGACCTGCTCCTGGCTCGGCTGGTGCTCTGGCCCTGGCTCCTGTGTTAAGGACCAGCTCGCCGTGTGTTTCATCCAGTTGTAATGCCAACTGGATGCCCGAATAAAGAGGCTCCTCTGCAGGTAAGAGGAAGTCTGGGCTCCTGGAGGTCTGAATCACCAAACAGCCTTCTGCCCATTCCTTTTTCCTATGTGTTGAGATAAACCTCTGGCCCCATTTCCATCTCCTTTGAGTAGAGAAAGACAACCCACAGGCTGTGAGAAAGTATTTGTAAATCAGATATTTGATCTGAATATACAAAGCATGACTACATACAGAACGTCTGCAACTCAACAGGAAAGAACTTAAAATGGGCAGAAGACAAGAACAGCTGTTCGTCCAAAGAAGACATAGACAGGTAGCCAACGAACCCACGAAGAGGTGCTCAACACGGGAGTCACCAGAAGCCCAGGCAGCATGGTGGGATGCCATTTTGCACAGGAAAAGGAAGAGAAGGCAGAGAGGACACGGAGGCCCAGTGGAGAACGCCATCCCCTGCTGGCCCTCCTGCCCTCTCCTGCTTCCCCAATCATAAGGAGCACATCAGGCTTCTGTCCTCCCAGAGGAGGGGAGGGCAGTGACAGTGAGGTCCCACAGCAGGGGACTGCCACGCCCCTGCACCCAGGTTTATCAGAGCCTCTCTCCAGGGGAGGTCACTTTCCCTGAGGCTCCGACTCAGGTTCAGCCCCTCTCTGTCCCAACTGTGGACCCTGCGGCCACCTCAGAGCACAGGCCAGAAGGGCCCCCAGGCTGGGGCCAGTGACTGTCTTCAGCCAGAGTCTCCCACAGCCTCTGCTCTCTGCTCACTCTACAGCCAGGTTCCTGGGGAGGGGGTCTGAGTGCCCCTCTGGCTTCTGGGGTTCCCTGGGTGCCCTAAAGAGGCACTTATTTAAAAGGAGAGAGTGGGGGGCCCAAACCTCCACATCTCAGGTCTCTTCTGAGGTGACATCCTGGCAGGAGGAGGAGGAAGACAGTCCCACTGGGCCCTGTGGGAGCTCAGAGGTGCACATTCAGATGGTAAGGCTGGTGCACGGAATGACCCCAGTGACCCTAAACAATGTTTTTTTAAAAATATTTTTATCAGTTATTGGTGGACCTTTATTTATTTATTTGCTTATACATGGTGCTGAGAATGGAACCCAGTGCCTCACATATGCTAGGCAAGCGCTCTGCCCTGAGCCACAACCCAGCCCCTCAACAATGGTTTTAAGCTTTTCTAACTATGACCTCAGGGAGCGAGGAGGAAGCGCTGAGCAGTGAGATTGGTGGAATTCTATCGTTATGTTGTTTGCGTGTATGAATATATAACAGCAAATCCAATCCAATGTACAACCGTCATGCACCAATAAAAACGTGGAAAAAGAAAAATCTAACCAGGCAAAGATCAGGAGAGTAGAGGGAAGGAAACGGGGGAGGGAGGGACAGGGGAAGAAGAGGGGCTGAAATTGAACAAATTATGTTCCATCCTTTTATAATTATGTCAAATGAATCCTGTTGTCATGTATAACCAAAAAGAATCAATCAAAAAAAAAAAATCTATGATTCTAAAAATACAAAACAAAAGCTAGCTAGGCTCAGCAGCGCACACCTGTAATCCCAGCTCAGGAGGCTGAGGCAGGAGGATCACGAGTTCAAAGCCAGCCTCAGCAAAAGCAAGAAGGCCCTAAGCAACTCAGTGAGGCCCGGTCTCTAAATAAAATACAAAATAGGGCTGGGATGTGGCTCAGCGGTCCAGTGCCCCTGAGTTCAATCCCCGTACCACCACCACCCCCCAGAAAACTATGACCTGGGGCTAGGGGTGAGTTAAGTGGTTATTACTTGCTAGCATGCAGGCAGCCAACAAACGACCTGGGTTCCATTCCTGTCACCCAAAAAAGAAAAAACGAGGCTGTGACCCATGGAAACCAGATTCCTGTCGTAGCTATAGTTACATCCACATACATAATTTGAAACAAAAGTTTCACTCACTGTGAGCTCTGCACTCTAATACTTCTATTTTGTTTTTAAAAAGTTCTGGTGACTCTTTAAATTGATTTCAAAATGCAAACTGGAAGAGCATAGTGCTAGGTGGCACCCCCTGGTGGCAGCCTGGGTAGCAATTGATCCAGGGGACACTCCCCTGCCCCAGGCACAGGGCAGGGCTCCCACGGGTGACCGGGTGACCGGTGTGGCTGGGGGGTCCTGAGCTCTAGAATGCAACCCGCAGGGGGGTCCCCTTCTGGAGAAGTTGCCCAGCTGGGTGGGGGCCACTCTGCACTGGGGCAGGCTCTCCTCTGAGGAGCGAATTTCCAGCCCATGTGCCCTGAGGACAGGAACAAGTGGATACCTGAGCCTGCCTGGAGAACTGCAGTCCCTCCACCCAGCCTGCACCCGGTAAGCAAAAGGGTGAGGGGAGTTTTGGGGCGGGAGGCCCCATCAGAGGGGCAAGAAGGCTGTTGGAAACCCAGCTGAACAATGAGAGCTGGGCCTCTGAACCCCAGGGAACACAGGGGTCCTTCTTCTGGTCCCCTGAGGATGCTCTGGGGAATCCTCCCTGGGCAGCTCCAGATGGCCCTTCCTCTCTCTTCCCCTACCCCAGGGCAAGTTTCACGACTTTGGGGATTACTTGGGCTTCCCCTGGGTGGGTGGACACAGTGCCTGGCTGGCCTTCTGACCTTCCCAAACTTCCTCCACAGGGAAAATTACTCCAGGGTCCCCTTAGCCGGAACTGTAGTGGTGGGAATGGATGCCGGTCCACAAGGAGACCTGGTGGCCTGAAAAACTTCTCCAAGCAGGGAGAAGAGCCCAGAGGCAGGTCTGAAGTGGAGAAGGGCCCGTGGGCCATCTCCTTGTCTGCAGCCCCGGTCTTGGCCAGGAAGGACTCCTGGGCCCCAACTGTGCTGAAGAGTTAGTTCCTTCTCCTCTCACCTGGGACAGGTGTGGCTCCGCTCTCGGAGACCTCCAGCCTCCCTCCCGTCCCGCAGGGGCGAGTTCTGGGAAGGGGCGCGGGGAGGCAGCCCCTACCTCTCTGCGTCTCCAGCTGTCCGTAGTTGGGGACTCTGTGGCTGAGGTGCGTTTTCACCAGGAAGGAGCGCGGCATGGTGCCCGCTGGGGTGGTGGTCTGGGCGCTGGAGGCGAACGGGGTCCCACTGCAGCGTCTGCGGCGCCGGGCCGCGGGCAGCGAGGCCGGCAGGTGCGGGAAGGGTCAGGCTCATTAGCATAACGCGCCGCCTCGGCCAATCAGCGCCCGGCGCGGCGGGGCGGGACCGCGGCGCCACGCCCAGGACAGGTGCGCGGGCGGGGCCGGGCGCGTGGCCGCCGGTGTCCTCCCCACGGGACTTGGCTGGCGCGCGCCGCGGTCACGCACAGACCCTGGGGGCTGGCCACCCACTCGCGCGGCTGAGAGTGCAGAGTTTAGGGTGGGTGGAAACCGGCCGAGCTGCAGTCCACGCTGTGCGAGCGCTGGTCCTCGGAAAACCGTCGCACGCAGGTTACACCTGGCTACCACCTTTCCTAGCTCGGTCCTCTGCAAACCGAGCACAAGCCCTCAAGTCCATTGCTGGCCCACCTGAGCAGCCACAGCGGGGACCAGAGTCAGTACCTGGACAGCCCAGCACAGGCAGCCTGGGTAGAGTGGCCTTTCCTCCCGGGACAACGCTGTGGGAGTGTGCCCCATACCTCCCGAGAGCTGCTTTAGTTGGGGTAAAGGCAGCCTGGAACTCTGGGTTCCCCCGAGTGTGGGCAGTGCAGTTAGAAAGGGCGAATCCCGTGTTCTGCAATGCCTGCAGCGAGGCGAGGCCCGGCTAGCGCTCCCCCTCCCCTCCTCTGTCGTGTGGAAGGAAGAGTAGGGGGCAGTCTGTCTACTGTGAATCCCTCTCATCCCAATGTTTCAGGACTTTGGAGGCCTAGTGGGCAGTCTCTGGGTGGGTGGTCACTGCACCTGGCAGGTCCTTGAGAGCCACAGGGCATGCCCTAACTGGGTGCCTCCCTGGCATTGTTTTTGACACCGCCTCCCGGGACTAGAGATTGAACCCAGGACCTCTTGCATGTTGGGCAAGTGCTCTATCACAGAGTGACACCCACAGCCCTTTTTAAACTTTTTATTTTGAGACAGGGTCTCTAAGTTGCCCAGCTGGACTTGAACTTGCCATCCTCCTGCTTCAGACTGGGCGAAGCAGTAGCTGGGAAAGGAGGCGTGAACCTGTAGAAGGCTGGGGACAGTGGGGGAGGCGCTGGTCTCGGAGCACCTAAGTTCCTGTGGTTGTGGGGCAGGAACAGCTGGGGTAGTGTCACCCCTGCTTTGCCAGTGAGGAAGCCAAAGCTCTTCGGGGTCAGGGAGCAGCGGAACTGGGACCGACTAGCACCCCAGCCACGGACAGCTGGAGACCATGCCCCTGTGGCTTGATTAGGGAGCATGTCAACACAGGTGGCACTCCTGAGAAGGAGCACTTGTCCTGCAGCAGAGCCTGGCACTCTGTGCTGATGTGGTCTCAGAGGACACGCGTCTGCCTGCCACTCACTCACCTGCCCCTTGGCCTGGTAAGGTTTCTATTTGTAGCCTCTCTTACTTTTCCCCTCCTGGACACAGATGATGCCTGCAGAGGGCTGTGCCAGCCCTCCACCCACATGGTCCTTCCTCACCCACCCACCCGCTGGCTGTGTGGCCACCAGCCCTGGCTTGGCAAGTTTCTCTCCTGACCCCAGCCTGAGGCTCACATTGTAAGGCGCCTCTGGCATGCCTGTGGGGGCTGCCAGCCTTGCCTGGGAATTCCCCAGAGTGCCTGCGGGCCCTGAGTCCACCTTGGGGTGGGGCCAGTGGTGCCCCAGGGCAGCCACAGCACATCACCCCAGAGGAAGTCTGAGGTCCCATGACCGTCAGTGGTGCCTCCTCACGGCTATGCAGGCTCATTCCTCAGCTGTGACTCACGGCTGTGTCCAGGCTGGCCCTGCAGAGCTCGTGGAGGAAGACCTCAGTGCTGGCCCTGTCCCCACATGTGTGGCCCCAGGCAGGAACCTGGCTGTCTTCATCTGCTCAGTCTTTCTGTCCTCAGGGGTTAAACCTGCATGCCCGCACGGGAAGCCCCTTCCCCAACCTGAGAAGGCCCGAGGTCCTGGCTCTCTTCCCTGGAAGTCTGGGACCTGAGGATGACGGCCTGCTGTGGGCTGACCACCCCCCTCCAAGGCCCTCCATCAGACACTCAGTGCAGTTTTCAAGTGGAGTGTGTAGCCTTGGAGTGGAGCTGTGGGTCAGGCTGCAGGTCAGGAAGAACGTGCCACGTTCTGTTCTTGTTGACAGTTGTCCCCTTGCCTCAGTGTGTAACAGTGCCGGATGCCCAGTGCCCACACCATCTGTGCACACATGTGTGTCTGTAGCCCATGGAGTGCTCGCCTTCTTGCTAGCAGGCCTCATGGCCCGCATATTGCCAGTGGCAGCCCTGGTGATGGACAGGTGGAAACAGCCCTTGTTAGGTGCAGTTTGCCTGTGGCCGGGTCCACAGTGGGGACCACCAATGCTTGTTGAGCTGGATGGAAAAGAATCAGGGCCCCCAAACAGCCTGGCCTTGCTGGAACACCTGCCCTGTGCCCTAGGGTCCTCTGAGGGCATGAGACCCCTCTGTGCCCATGGCGGGGGGACGTGGGGAGGTACAAGGCCCCAGCCTGAGCCAGGCAGCTGGGGGCTTAGATGTCCTGAGAGGTGGGGCAGAGGCTGGCACTGTGAGGGGCAGCACAGTCCTCCAGGGCAGGTGGGTGTGATTAGACCCAATCATGCTCTGACCTGGGGCATCCCCACCATTGTCCAAGGTCTGTGGAAATTGGAGCCCGATGCCTGAACTCCTAATGGCCTGCATGTGCTTGGTCATCCTCCGTGAAGGGAACTCACTACCACTCACAGGTGCCCACACCATTTGGGGCCTGTTAGAGGTGAGTGGTTCCTATGATGTGGGGGTCCTGGGAGATAGACATGGTCCCTTAAGACAGCCAGGCTGGGGGCTGAGGAGGGGTGCTGGGGAGGGCAGAGGGGCTGGCAGGAGGCACTCTGTGTGCTTGTATACTCACACACGTGTGCAAGTGTGTGTCTGTGTGCTCCTGTGAAATTCCAAGGAGCAGGATCAGATGTGGCCTGGAGGGAGTGAGTCCAGGGCCATGAAGGGAGGGCTCCGTGAGGTGAGGTTCGCAGCATGGTCCCAGCAGGGAGCTGGGTGCCCACTGGGCTGCTTGTCAATCAGGCAGTGGGCTTAACGCCTGGTTTCCTGCAGGTGTTGGAGCCATGGAGATGTTTTGCAGGCCACCTTTGTCATGGAGGGTTGGGGGGGGCGAGTCTCCAGGGCACTGGATGTCCTTCGCTCAGTCAGCCAGTGTCTTGTGCTTCTCTAGACCAGCCACAAGGAGGACAAAGGCCAACAAGGCCAGCCTGTCCTGCCAATAGCGCAGGGAGGCCTGTCTCTGGGGTTCACAGCTCACTGTAGCCTTGCTCCAAGGTGCTGAGACCTGGGGGCCAAACACCGCAGGACCCAGCGCAGGCAATCCCTTCTCCACCGACCTGCATACTGAGTCACCTGCCACATTCAGCAGGGCTCCTGGTCAGGAGACTGGCCAGATCTGCAGGTCTCAGCCACATTCTGCCAGGCGGCACCCCCAGTGGCCCTCCAGGCAGGGCAGGCTTCAAGGCAGCCAGGACACTGCCCTCACAAGAATGGGAGCCAGCATGGCTCTCTCTAACAGAGCTTCCTGCCCAATGTGCCCGAGAGAGGTGGCTCCCAGCTTGTGCATATCTTGGCCTGTCTGCCTGAAGACAGATGGTCGTGAGTTGAATTACCAAAAGATGCTGGAGTCCTCCCCGTCCCCAGGCCCAAGACCTTATTCAGAGACAGGGTCTTTGCAGAAGTGACCAGATCAGGATGAGCCTGTCAGGGCCAGCTCTAATCCAATGACTGGCGTCTCATAAAAAGGGGAAACATGAACTCAGACAGACCCCAGGGGAGGCCACGCGAGGCACAGGGCCCAGGCTTCACAAGCCAAAGGCTTGAACTTCCAGGAGCTTTTGAGGCCTGGGCTATCCTCTCAAGGGCCCTGTCCTCCTCTGTGCTAGACTCCTGACCTCCAGAACTTACAGAGGCGAGATTTCTGGGGTTCCCACCGCCATCCCTGGCACCTTGCCCCAGCAGCCTGGGACGCTCATGGAGACAGCATCCTGGATGGACAGAGCTGCAGGCTGGGGCTTGGGCCTGACTCTGAGGCCCAATAGGATCATCAGAGCTTTGTCTGTGGTGAGCCACAGCACATCTGTCCAGAGCTTGTAGGAAGCACCTCACCCAATTCCCAGTGGCCCACTCCTCACACACGTGTGCACCCGCTTCCCATCTCCAGGTGCTCCTAGGGTCAGGGAGGCACAGGTCGGCAAAGAGCCTCACCGGCCTCAGCTCCTCTTCCTGTTCCACAGATGGAGAGAAAGTCCGAGCCCAGGGCTCAGGGTCCTATCCGCTTCCTTTGCCTGAGGTTCTGCCCGGGAGGCCACCCTAGGTCTTCCTGTTACCCTGCACAAACTACCCCAACTGCTTCCCAGAGTCTGCACTTAGAGACATCCCTTGGGCCACTTTTGTTTTTGTTTTGCTGTACTCAGGTTGAGCCCAGGAGGGCTCTGCCACTGAGCTACGAGCCTAGCCCATTTTATTTATTTTTTGAGGCTGATCTTGAATTCGTGTTCCTCCTGCCTCAGCCTCCTGAATAACTGGGGTCACAGGCACATGCCACCATGCCCGACTCATTTTGCTTTTTATTTTGAGATATGGTCTCACTAAATTGTTCAGGCTGGACTTGTGTTGAACTTGTGGTCCTTCTGCCTTGGCCTCTCAAGTCCCTGGGATTACAGGAATGTTCCATTGTGTCCAGCTTTGGGCTGTTTTTGAAACGTCCTTGGACTTTATCAGTCCTTGACACCTTGCTGTGAGTGAATTTAAGCCTCTTTCCCCAAAAATGTGTTCAGTGAGGGGACAGAGGGAGAGTCTGTTGTCTGAGGGAGGGTCATGGGAGGGAGGGCAGCAGTGGCAGCTCGGCCTACCAGGTATTTTGTGTCCAGGGGAGGGGGCCCGAGCCTGAACTGTGGCATGAGGACAGCTCCCTTCTCCTCCCAGGTGCTGGGGAGAACAGTCCTGGGGGCTGCCCTCTCAGCAGGGGTTCGGCAGGTGCTCTAAACCTCCTCACTCATGAAACAGAAGCAGCTACTTCTGTTTCTCTGGGACCTCACAAGCCCCAGATGAGGTCTTCCTGCTCCACAGAGCGCAGGCACTGCCCAGACGTGCCTGAGGGGCCACGGCCAGGGCTGCTAGCACAGGCAGGCAGCATGAGCTGCGGCGGGGGGACCTGTGCACACTGGCAGATCTGCAACACTGGCTGGGTCTTGTAGACCTATTGTGTCCACCTGCTGCTGCTGAGTGCACAGAGCTCAGGTGACATGGAAGTAGGACTCCCAGACAGTTTCTCAGGAATCCTGAGTCTGGCGCAAGGTGCCGGGTCTGAGGTCAAGGACCTCTGTTCTCTGAGCATCTGCCTTGGGCTGGCTGCCTGACCCCTTCCTCGTGGAGAGGCTCCAGGTACCTGGTGGCCTGGGGGCACTTTCTAGGAAGTGGGGTGCAAGCTCCCACACCATTGCATAATCTGAAACTACGGGCATGTTGCTGCTGGCCTGGGCCTGATTCCTTGGACCCTGTAGGGAACAGAGCCCAGGCTCCTGGGGGTGAGGCCCACCTGGCTTCCTGCTGAGCCATGCATGCTTACATGGCTCAGGGTAGAGGGAGACCCCCGCCTAGAGAGGGTGGCTTGATGTGGGCCGAGGGGCCACCTGACAAGCCACTGGCTGATTTGCCTGAGGCCTGCGAAGGCTGTGCTGTCTCCCAGCCCTGCTCTGACAACTGAGCGGGGGACTGAGGCTATGTGGCAATGCCCATGGAGGGAGCACCTCCACTGGATGCCATCCTGTGGCCTTGCTAGGGGTGACTGGCCCCAAATGCTCCAGACGCCAGACCAGGGGAAGGGCAGAGCAGACCCTCTCGGCTTTCCCACCTGCTCCCAGAGCCTTAAAGCTGCCATCTGGAGGTTGGACAGGGCGGGGCGGGTTGGACTCCAGTGTTTGGAAAGGAAGGACAGGTTGGGAGCCAGGAGCGGCATGACCCCCTGGCTCCTCCTCCTCCTCCTCTTGGTGCTGGTTCCCTCTGGTTTAACTGGGGTCTCTGTTGTGCATGTGGCAAGCTTGGGTTACTGTTCATCCAGGGGAGCATGGGCCACCTGGTCCTGGAGGACACTGGCCCATCTAGCTGGGCCCATGAAAAGGGCTCCCCTCCAGCCCTGCCCCTCTGTGACATCCTGAGCCCACCTGGGACAGTTTACCTTATTCCCTCCCCAGGCTCCTGCCTTCCAGGTGCTCAGGTCCCCTCTGGGCCCCATTTGGTCTCGTCCCAAGCACCCTGCACACAGGCACTCACAGGAAGCCAGCAGAGCTCCTCCCTTCCTTCCCTTGGTGGTGCAGACCTCAATGACTTGGCAGACACTGTGGCCTCTGCAGATGAGACAGAGAAACTTGGTGGCGTCTCCCTGCGGGTGGGCGGTCAGCAGAGACATGTTGTTGAGGTCAGGCCCTGCTGAGACAGGGCTTACCTCTGGGCTGCCTGGGCACTAGGGGTCATGCCCCACGACGACTCCTCTGTCAGTGGCATGCAGGCCCGGGCCTGCAAGAACAGCAACCTCAGTTCCCACGGGCCAGCAACCAGGGGGTGAGCACAACCAGCCCTGCTCTGAGGGCTTTCGGCCTCACTTGGTTCCAGGGTGCTGTGTCTCTGGCCTCTTCCTGGAAGGCAATGGGGAGCACAGGCTGGCTGAAGTTCTGCTGATGCCCAGAACCCAGAGAGGGCCTCCCAGGCACAGAAACTGCTTAGCAGATGGCAGAGGAGGTGGAACTCTGGTGTCTTCCACAAAAGCACCTGGAGGCCACTCTGCTCTCAAAGGTGTACACGCTGACCCAGCAACCAGGTGCCTCGAGTTACAACCCGTGGGTCTTGGGCCTATCTGGTCCACGTCATGCTCTAAAGCTCCGCAGAACACCCTCCCCTGAGAACGACTGTCCAGAACAGAGATCTGCCTCTGGTCACCACCTGGGAACCGAGGGAGCAGTGAGGCACCTGTGAGCATGGCCACAGGGAGGTGATTCTGGTTGACCTGAGGGCATAGGCACCCTGTGGCCGTGAAGGTGGCCCCTCAGAGGGTTCTGAGCAGCTGGCCCAAGGCCTGTGACCCAGGAACCCAGCCCCAGGCCAGCCAGAAACAGGAGCCTGGGGGGACATTTCAGAGGGAGGCGGCCTGGCCAGAGTCTTCTCAGTGGTTCTGGGCCCCTACAAGAGGCTAGGAAAGCAGGGAAAGGGCACCTGGGGCGGCACAGCCATAAGCAGCAGCTGCTGACTCAGAGGAGGGCGGGTGCTCCCAGTGTCCTCACTGGGCACTGAGGACAGAACCAACACAGGCCTCTGCAGATGCTCAGAAACATTTAATTTTTTTTGAAAAGACAGCAATAATTTATGCCATGGACACAACAGGAGAGCCAACAGGTGTTTTCTGGCGTGACCCACCACCCAGCAGGCCACTGGTGGCCCCCCACGCTCTGCCACTGTCGGATGCAGTCTCTGCCTGGGAAGGATGTGGCCTGCTCTGGAAGGTGACTCTGGGCCGAGGCCAGGACCTGGCAGAGGAAGCCCCACACTGCACGGGCCACCCTGCGTCTGTAGGCATAGCCTCGCAGGCAGTCAGGGAGGGAGCGGTGCCTTCTCCTGGTTATCGCCAAAGAAACCACAAGCAGAGCCCCCTCTAGCAGCAGCCTGGGGATGCCACCTCTGTTCCCTCGCAGAGGACACCAGCTGCCTCTGGTTCCAGAGCACCCACTGCTCCTGCACTCCACACACCGATCCCTTACACGTTTTTTTTTAATCTTTTTTTTTTAAAAATATAATTTTGTAAATGTTCCATAAAAATACTATTCTTCCTAGTCAAACACAGATATTGCAATATGAAGGTAACTGCTTCGTCTTTGCTCTATAAAACGTGAAAAGATTATCACATGGGATAAGATAGAAAAACGCTGGGGTTTCTAAGTATCACAAAAGCCAGTACCAGGTGCGCATGTGGAAGCGAGCTGGATGCCCGACGGGCGGCGGGGCTCCTCCTCCCCATTCCTGCTGGATGCCAGGCAGGCGACGGGGCTCCTCCTCCCTGTTCCTGCAGCCGCACACCTCAGGGCACCCCATGCTTCCCAGCAAGGAGGACATCGTGGCTTGGAAGAGAGCGACTGCTCTAAGTCCCAGATGGCAGCACCTGCCCCTCAAAGCACCGAATGCCCAGCGTGGCTGGCCAGGACCCAGGCAGCCCTGCTGATGGCAAGGGGTAGCCAGCCAGGTCCAGCCCTAGAGGCTCTTGGATGAGCCCTCCTCATGCAGGAGATCCCACTTGGCCCGGTGAGGTGTGCTCCTGGGCAGGTGTTGGGGCAGGAGAGCAACAGCCCTGTTCCTTGAGGCGGGAGGGCGTCCTGGACCCCAGGCTAGGGGCAGGTGGCTGGCTGCACCTTCAGTTCTCAGAGAGGGACAGAGCCAGGGCGGCCTGGAAGGCAGCTTCTTCATCGATGCTGTAGTCCTGGAAACAGCAAATGGAGATGGGCAAGGTCACAAGAGCCCAGCTGACCCCTGCAGAGCTGGGCTACCTCCTTGTCCCAGCTGCCCCACACAGACTCGCTCCATTGCTTCAGGTCTCCCTGTCTCCCTGAACACGGCTCACACCACAGGACACCTGTCTGCCTTCCCTAGTTCTGCACTTAAGCTGATCCTGAGGGCGGCCTGGTCTCTGCAGAGTCCGGCAGTCTGCAGACACTGCATGCCCTGACCGTGCTCCAGGGTGGATGCATGCATGGGAGTGCTGTTCTTGCCTCCGATTGTAAGAACTGGGGTTTTGAGATGACAGGCAAGCCAGAAGGCTCCGAGACCTCCAGCAGTGGGCCGGAGTAGGCAGGAGTCTTGGGTGGCTGGAGGCCAGCAGGGTGGGAGGTGGAGTAAACAGAGAGGAGGGGCTGCCCGAGGAGAGAAGAGGCTGTGAGGGGTCCACAGGCCTGGAGGGGCTCCCTTCCAGACCCACTGCAGAGGAAGACAGAGCAGAGCACTGGGGAGGAGTCCTCTAGCTCCCCTCCAGAAACACCTGGGAAGCCTGGCCCACCTAGGGTGCTCTGTCCCCCAGGTGCCGCCTCAGGGACACTAGAGCACCTGTGGCTGCTCTGGTGCCTGGTGTCCTCTAGTGGCCCCTGTGCCTGTCCTGCTCCAATGGGGCCCCTCAGGTTTTGTTCTGGCCTTCTTGGGACACTTGGGCCCTAAAGCTGGCTGGGTCGAGCAGGAGGAGGGAGGGGTGTGGGCAGGGCACCCACCACGAAGGTGTCATAGGAAAACTTGTGCCGGTGCAGCAGGTGCTGGAGGAAGTTGGCGCTCTTGTAGCTGGGGTCGCCCCAGGGCATGGCGGAGCAGATGGGGCACACCTGGAACAAAGGGGCCAGTGTGTGGCCAGGGCTTCCCACAGGGAACTCGACCTCCACTGCCCAGGGACACATGGGGGCTCATGAGGGTTCACTGTGGCACTCACTGCACCCCAAGACTGACATGCCACCACCCCTGGGATCCTGGGAGGCCCTGGGCAGCTGGGCACCACAGGCTTGGAGGGAGCAGGCCACCCAGGCAGTCCCTGCCCACGGCCTCCCAGCGGGCGCTCACCACGCGGTGGGGGTCACTGCGGTGGCTCTCGACACAGTGCTTCACCAACTCCTGCTGGTCCAGGTTGCGGGCGCCGCAGTAGGGGCAGGCGAAGGTAGACCTGTTCGGGATGTTGCTGGTGGAGCAGGAGGACAGTGAGCAACTGTGGGGTCAGGGAGCAAAGGGCACTGCCACCCTGCTTCTCTCACACACAGAGTGGCCAGCCTGCCCTCTGCTCTGTGGGCTCCCGACAGGAGTCAACTGCTGCATGGCTGCAGGAGCATCGTGGTTGGCAGGCAGGAGGCAGAGCTGGAGTCCTGAAGACCACCAGCCCACACCTGCCCACACATCTGCAGTCTCGGGTCTGACTGCTGAGAACCGCACAGGGAACCACCTCCCTCTCCCCCACCCCGGCCCAGTGGGGGTAGGGGGCTGTGGCCAATGGGGAGACCCTGTGCTGCCCACCCTGGGAGGTGCCATCTCTTAGTCCATCCCCCCGCCTGGTGTGGGTCCCCATCTTGGCTCCCACACCTGAGCTATCCCCATCTATGAGTGGCATGGCTTCCCTAAAGTCACTTGCCCCCTGAGCACCCCCAATCTGCTCAGAGATGGAAAGGAGGGGAGGCTTCCCACCTGGGGATGGGCTGGGACGTGGGTACCACAGGGACGAACTTGGGGCAGTTGGCCATCTGCTCCTGGACCTTCAGGCAGGAGGAAATGTGCACTCTCATCTTCGCCAGGGTGACCTAGGAGACAGGCAGGGAGGTGAGGCTGGCTCAGTCTGCAGCCGTGGCCACGCCTTCTGCTCCTAGAGACCTGGAGGCCCTAGCAGCTGCATTCCAGCAAGGGGAAGGGGCATACCTGCTGAGGGAACCAACTGGAGACACCCCAACAAGTCACCTCTGCTGGAGGGAGCACCCCAGCAGGACACCTCTGCTGGAGGGAGAGCCCCAGCAGGACACCTCTGCTGGAGGGAGCGCCCCAACAGGACACCCCTTCCAGCTGGCCAATCCCAGTCGCCTTGCGCTAGCACCTCAGTCTCCCCTGGCAATTGGACAAGGTGGCAGGCTCTGCAGCCTGAAGCCTCCCCTCCCGCCCTGCCCCAGGAGGTCAAGCGCTCTGCCCCCAGAGGTCAAGCGTGTACCTTTTTGTGGCAGCCCCGGCAGGGTGCCTTGTAGGAGGACAGCTGCTTCTCCACATGTGCAGCCTTGTCCACTTTCTTTGGGTCAAAGGGCAGGCGGCAGAGCGGGCACAGGGGGGATGGCACCTGCAGGCACGGCTGGAGACACTCCCCACAGAACCTGCAGGGGACATGGGCCTGAGGGCTGGTGGCCAGCACGGGTCTCATGCACTAGCACACAGGACTAGCTGTTCAAACATTCCTGGAGATGACTATGCCCGTGCCCAAGGCCCACCAGAAGGATGGGCACCATCTGGCTAAAAGATGAGCAGGGTCCCCTCCCAGCAATGGGGCTGCTGTGTTCTAAGGCTGGGCAGAGTCACGGCTTCAGCCTCCAGCACACGTGACCCTACAGGAGGGGGAGGTTCTGTCCCATGGGCTCCTAGTCACGGTGACAACAGAACCTCAGAGGGCAGGGGACAGCCTAGGGGCACAGAGAGTAAAATCACTAACAATTGTGGGAAGGGCCCTGGACTCACTGGACAGCACAGAGCTGAAGCTGGCCAGTTTGTCAACTGGGGACAGCTTCCTCGGCAGGAGGGGCTCAGTGACAGGAAGGGCTGTACTTGGGCTGGCTCAGGTACTGGACACACACTCAAGGCAGAGGTCCCCTGTGGCCCCTGAGCTCTAGCCAACATCACCTGGAGAGACTGTCCAGAGCCCTGCTTGCTGGCAGCAGGGGCCTGGCCTGGCATGCCCACACTCCAGCCTGCGTTCACAACACTTCCACCTGCCGCCTGCCAGGAGGGGGCGCCAGCTGCACAGGATGACCTCAGCACAGCTTCACCAGCAGCACTGTGGGGACAGCCCGCTCAACAAAGCACCTGAACACAAGGACACAGAGTGCGACTCCAGCCCTGAGGACGGAGCTCAGTTGGAGGAGGCAGAGCTGGCCCAGCCCCAACAGAAAGATGGAGACTTTGCAGACTGCAGGAAGTTCCCTGCACGCTGAGCAGGCTGGCCATGGGGTAAGGACGGGGAAGCCAGGCTGGACAGAGGGGATGTGGGAACGGTCCTGAATTTAGAGATGACTCAGTTAAGGTTAAGGTCAGAGTTCCTCACATGATCTCATCCCCTCTCAAGAGAAGGTCCTTCTTGTGGTGCCCAGAGCTTGAGGCACCTTCGTCCCTCTTCCTGCCTTCTGCCACCTGGCTAGTCAGATTATCCTACACCTGAAAGGGGCAAGACTCACCCTAAGACCTAAGGACTTCCAGGACACAAAAGTTCCTATGAGCCTTTCCTGCAGAGTAGAGGGCCTCAGTCACTTCCTCCGAGTGGGGTGGGGGTCTCGCCAGCACCACGTACCACCCCCAGTGCTGTCCCTGGCCCCAGGGTTTGGTGAGCCTGAGGAAGGGGCTGGCAAGGCCAGTCACAGGTGTTCATGGTGGCAGACAGTGGCAGCATCCAGCTGTCCAACAGCGTGTAGATGTGACACTCGTGGAGGAAACGTGAGAGGAGCAAAGCACCGATATACATGGGCCTGCTCGGGCCTCGCCTGCTCAAGGCAGAGGTCCCCTGTGGCCCCTGAGCTCTAGCCAAGGGCGACACCAAGGCCATGTGCTGTGGACGGGGCTGCCATACGAAGTTCCAGCAGACACACCCAACGATGGAGGCAGACCTGCAGCGGCCAGGGCTGGGGAGGACAGTGTACACTGGGCTCCTTTCCAGGGCGGAGTGTTCTACACCATGGGGAGTTTGTGTGACTGTGTGAACGCACTGGCTTCCATCTCAGTGGAATCCTTACTACCCATAGCAGGCAGGGCCACACGAAAAGGTCAGGCTGAGTGGCAGCCACTTCTTCCAGAAGGCAGCATGCCCTGTACTCCTGTGCAGGATGCAAGAAAGCTCAGGAGGAACCTGATCCACCTGTGGGGTGACTCCTGAGTCACAGCCCTTTAGGAGCAGAAAGCAGACTAGAACACTCACAGATAAGGCACAGCTCTTGACCAGGTGTGAGTGACTACCACCCTGGCACACGTGGGCCAGCAGCCGCAAGCAGCAGCTTCCCCCACAGAAAGTCCCCCTGCGTCTGCTTAGGGTCCTCTGCAGCCCAGTAAGGTGGCTGAGAACGGTGGGAGTGGGGCCAACTTGCCTAGCATTTGGGACTGCCCAGGATGGGCTGCAGGTCAAATGGCACCAACCAATGTCACTTTGCCCTGGGCTCCTGTACACACCAGGGAGCTAGGAAGGGCCAATTTCAGAGAGCCACAAGGCTATCAGGCCTGTCTTCTCAGGCAAGCCTGACAGCTGTCCCAGCGCAGGCTGCCTTACAAAGGCTTCCTGGGCAGCCTCATGGTTGTGTGTGTCCTGGCCCACTTGCTTCTGGACTGGATATGGCTCACACCCTAGGCTGTTCCTTAGGCAGCAGGCAATAGCTCCTTTGGGGCCCTAAGGCAATGTCTGCGAGCTGCTCCATTGAGGTTCCTCTTGCCCAAAGCTCAGGCTTGAAGACTCCCCTACCATCACCTCCTCTGCCTCCAGGCAGGGCCCCTCTCACCACAGGGAAGCCAGTCTTCAGAAGGGAAATGGCTCTGGAGCTCAAGGCAAGGAAAGAATCAGACCATCAGTGAACTTTTAACAAGGTGACAGGATGTGCCCTTAAACCTTCTGTGTTCATCTGCACACCTCTCTCAGTTGCACCTGACAGACAAAGGAAGTCAGAGGCAGGCAACAGCCAAGAAATGAAGCCAGCAAAGTGGGAGGAAATCTTTTCAAGGCAGAGGCCACACAAAGGGTTCTTAAGGATCAGCAATGAGAAGAGCTGACAAGAAAGATGCTTCTCAGTCCCATGGAGTCTCCATCCTGTCATGCAGCTCTCATTTTAAGAAAAGACCAATTTTGGAAAAGAGAAAGGGAAAACACTGATTTGTACAGATTGAGAAACCAAAAGGCTGTGGCCCACATCACGGTGAAGGTGCTGGTTCCGGGGAGACACTGCTCCAAACCTATAAAGGGTTTCCAAAATGCAGACAAGCCTCACAGTCCTCTCAACCACAGTCTGGAAAATGCAGAAGGCAACACACCTACTAGCGTGTGCTCACAAGAAACAAGTCTCTATCAGAGCCTGTCCTGCCAAAATGTCACAGCCAAGCAACTGAGTAGGAGCAGGGCACCACTCTCTGGTATAAGCAAGTGTCTGTGCTGCCTGACACCAGGGGGCAGGAACGTGAGGCAGCTCTGGATCCTGACACCATCCTCATCCTTGGATGACAAGCAGGCACACACGCCCACCCAGCAGTTCCAGTTCCTTCTCTGCAGCAGGAGCCTCCAGACAGCTGCCTTTGTTTGCAAAATGTTCTAGGGCTTCCTACCATGCTGGGTGCACCTTGCCCACCCCCACTCCCTGGAACCAGCACCCAGCTTCCTCAGCAGCATGGCCACTGCTGGGAAGCCCTCCAGCCCTCTCCCCGCATCCCCGGAATCGCTCCAGAGCTGTATCATGCAGCACTTAGGGGAGGTGGGAGCGCACACTCATGTTGACTCCTTCCCAACCGGGCTGGAGCTCCAGAGGTCTTGGACTTGAGCACAGCTCTGGGCCAGAGGGGAGCTACATGCTCCAGGTTCAGTTCCTGAAGCGCCCGGCTCAGCTGGAAACCCCTGCAGGATGCCTGGGGTCCGGTCCCCTCCGTGCCGGCCTGCATTCTGGCGTGACCCCAGTCCTTCAAAACAAAACAGCACCAGGCTCCAAACGAGCCCCCCCAACTGAAGGGCACTCCTTTCCTCTGTCGTCAGAGCGAGCGGACAGCGGGTGGACAAACAGTTGACAGCACACGCCACAAGTCATTTATTTGCGTTGCCCGCCCGTCTGCACACCTCGGGGCCCCGCGCGGCGGCGGCGGCGGCGGCGGCCTCTGAGCACCCGGGGCTCGGGCGGCGGTGGCGCGGCCCTGACGCCCGCAGGCCGCCGCCGCGCCCGGCCGTCCCCCTCCCGCGGCTCCCGGCGCGCGCTCACGTGTGGCCGCAGCCGCCGATGGCCACGGGCCGGTGGTACACCTCCAGGCAGATGGGGCAGCTGAACTGCGCCTCCAGGCCGCTGTCGCCGCCCGCGGGCCCGGCCGGCGGCTGCCGCTGCTGCGCCGAGGCCACCAGGCTGCGGAACATCGCCATCCCGGGCCAGGCCGCCGCCACCGCCGCCCCCCCGCCCCCCGGTCCTGGCCGGCCGGGCCCGCGTCACCGCCGCGCCGGCGCCGCGTGACGTCACGGGGAGCGCCCGCCACGGTCCCCGGAGACGTCATCGGGGCGCGCCCGCCTGGCCGCCTGCGCTCGGGAGGCGGCGGGCGCAGCCATGTACCAGGCGGGCGAGCACTACGCGGAGCCGGCGCCCCGGGAGCCCCCGCCGGCGCCCAGGCCGGGGTGAGAGCCGCGGGCGGCTCGGACGAGCCCTCGCGTCCCCTGCGGGCGGAGCGGGAGGCCCCCGGCCCGGGCCGGCCTCGGGGGCAGCCGGGAGGGAACGCGGGGCGGGAGCGGGCGACCGTGCGACCTGCTCTCTCTGGTTCTCCCAAGCCGGGCGCAGAAGTGCGTGAAGTGCCGGGAAGGCCTGCCGGTGGTGGTGATCCGCGCGGGCGACGCCTTCTGCCGGTGAGCCGCGCGAGCCCGCCGTCGGCCCCCTGCCGCCCCGGACCGCGCTCTCCGCCGTCGCTGCTCCGAGTGGCCCTGGGGCCTGTCGGGGAAGTGGAGCGCCACTGCCAGGGGGCTGGGCGGTCCCGGAGGGAGCCTGTGGGGAGCGTGGAGAGCGGGCGGCGGCGACCAGGGGCAGGTGCTCCGGGTGGGACGGCGGTCAGAGTTGGAGGGAGAGCTCCGGCCTCCCCGGGCCGCTGGACCGAAGCCTGGGCTTCTCCCGAGGGGCCGGGGCTCGGGTACCTCCCGTCGTGTCTGTGACTCTGGCCGCCCTCGTTTCTTTTGGCCAGTGACCACTTGGTGTTCCCGTTTTCCCTAGGTTGTAGCTCCCCAGGGTTAGGGTTAGATCTCTCCTGTGTTAGCCCTCTCATTCTTAGGGCGGTGTGCCTTATTTTGTATAGCATGTTTATTGGGGGAGTTACCTCATGTCCTTAAGTTGGTCCCCAGAAATCTTGGGCTTTGTTTTTTAAAAAATGTGACAATTAATGTGAATGATTATACTAGATATACTACTTAAAAATATAAAGATATATGCAACATAGTAGATGTAATTTTCTTCTTTTATAATTTATTTTTATTGCTAGTTTTTCTTATGGGGCTTTTTTTTTTAAAGCCAGGATTGAATTCAGGGACTTCTAACCACTGAGACAAACCCCCAGCCTTATCTATCTATCTATTTATTTATTTATTTTGAGACAGGGTCTTGCTAAATTGCTTAGGGCCTCCTCAAATTGCTGGGCCTGGCTTTGAACTCGAAATCCTCCTGCCTCAGCTTCCTGAATCACTAGGATTACAGGTGTGTGCTACCACGCCTGGCTACTGGGAGCCTGCTTTTAAAAATGTTCCTGGGAGAGGAAGAGAGTAAGGAGATTATTTTCCAAACACTTCCTCATTCCTAACCATCCTATATGTGTGGTCTTGAGAAGGGGTGGGAGGCCAGCTCTCCTGGTGCAAGTTTTGAGAATCTAGGTTTTGAGTGAGGTGCTCTGGTGACCCAGACCAGGCATGTGTAGAAACTCTGGCCTTTCCTGGCCCCTGGGAGAGTGGTTTTGTGAGTGCAAAGCCCTTGTTCACAGGAACCCACCACACTGGAACCCCAGCTGGCAAAGCAGGGAATGAATGGCAGGGTTCTCCTCACCCACAGCCAACACCCTTGCCTCCTCATGATCAGACTGTCCTCACTGAGCTGCACCCTGGGAAGTCACTTTCTGTGTCCAGGCACTGGACTGGACCTTGGGCTCATCATTTTACGTTGAAACACTGAGCTGCTGTGGGGTAGAAATATTGGCCCCTGTACCCAGTGCTCATTCGGTGTTGGGAGGCATTGCCATGGACACGGGGTGTGTCTGACAGGAAGGAAGCAGACCTGGGGCACAGGCAGCCTCTCACAGAAGCCTTGCTCCCCTTGTATCCAGCATTGCTCTACCCTGGCTGCATGTTTCTTTGTGGTGCTGAGGGTCAGACCCAGAGCCTTGTGCATGCTAGGCAAACTGAGCTACAACCCCAGAAAAACTTTTAAAATGGAAACTGCTGGGCTTGGGCCTGGGAATCTGACTCAAGTCAGGGAGGGGTCCAGGAGCCAGCTGGAATGTTTTGAGGGCACAACCTCTTGTGTCCTGCTGGAAGTTCTGCTCTGGATTCTGGAGACCCCAGGCTTCTATTTGCTTGTGCTTCAGGGCCATTCATGCTTCATGCTGGCATGAAGGAGTCTCTGGTAGGTGGGCCTAGAGACCCCGAATGTTAGGCACTCTCTGCAGTTTATACAGTGCTCCCCTCTCCCCCTGACATTATTCCAGGGATTGCGCTGCTGCCTGAAGGGCTCGAAACCAGGTTGTCAGCATGTTTCTTCTGAGTTGCTTCTGGCGGGCCTGTTGTTGAAGTGGAGGCACCACTGCCCCGGGGCTGGAAGGTCTCTGAGGGAGCTTATTGGGAGAGTTGAGAACAGGACTCAGGCCCTGCCCCATCTCTTCTGCCAAAAGCCTTCCTGAGCACCCATGGGGTGTTAGATGCAGCCCCATGCCCTGTGTCGCTCACACCTGCTGGGGTCTGGATGGGACTCCAAGAACCTTAGTGCCCCCTGGGGAAGCCCTTTGCCAGCTGCTGGTAGAGCCTCTTTGTGCAGATGCTGCCTGTAAAAGGCTGAGTAACCCAGTGGGGCCCCAGGTTGCTGCCCGTGCTGAGCGTCTGTCTTGCAGGGACTGCTTCAAGGCCCTCTACGTGCACAAGTTCAGAGCCATGCTGGGGAAGAATCGGCTCATCTTTCCTGGTGAAAAGGTAGACCTGAGGCCCTGCTCTCAACACCTGGTGCCTCTTCTGCAGGCAGCCTCTCCCCACTGTAGCCTATCTGGGCTTTGAGGGTGGACTTGGTATCTGGGGCTACCCACGGGTGTGGGGGCACATAGTGTTGAAAGCATGCATCCTGACTAATATTTCTTCTCCCCAGGTGCTCTTGGCATGGTCTGGGGGTCCTTCGTCCAGCTCCATGGTCTGGCAGGTACTTGAGGTGTGTCTATACTACCCTCTAGGCCAGGCTACTGGGCCCAGCTGGGGTGGGGAGCCTTCCTTCTCAGCCAGCACTGAAGGGCAGTTGGTTGGCACTAGGAAGCATCACAGCCCCCAGCTGGGATGTGTATACAGCAGGTACACAAACCAGAGGACGTGTGTAGGCAGAGAGGCAGCACACGCAAGAGGGACAGAGGGAGTGGGTGGGATTGAGTTGCCAACCTGAACTACAGGAGTACCTGAGGGCTCCCCTAGGGCTCGGGGCCTCCGCAGAGGGGAGGGCATGCACACTTCCTCCACGCTTCCTGGGGGGCAAAGCTTCATGGGGCTGGTGAGGAGGCAGTAGCCACTGGGATGGGGTGGGGGTGTCAGCCTGGGTAAGGGCACTGGCCCAGATAGGCACCTGCCTGCAGGGTGATGAGATAAGCCCCTCCTGAGGCTGTTTTGTAGCATCTGGCACTGCTCCTTCCATGCCCACAATGCCCCACCTCCAGTGCCTTGTTGCCTCTGTGTTTTCTGAGTGGTCCAAGGTGCCCAGGCAGGTGGCACAGTGGCCCCTGTGGACCTAGCTGCTTGTCTCAGAGGTTCCTGGGACATCAGGGAGACTGGTGAAAGCAGGTTCTGAGGCTTCTACAGACAGATGTATTTTTCACTGGGGAAGAAAGACCTGTGGCCCACTCCTCAGCAAGGGCAGAGCCTCACCCACAGGGTCTGTCTGGCCAAGTCTGGGTGCCTTTGTTTACTAAAAGGGGGGCTCTTGCCTCCTTTTGGGTTGGCTTTAAAGCCAGAGAAATATTCTTTGCCAGAAAACACCCCATGGGTTCTGGCCAGGGTCTGAGTTCCCAATCCTGACTTCTTTCTCCAGGGCCTGAGTCAGGATTCTGCCAAAAGACTACGTTTTGTGCCAGGGGTTGTCTATGTTGACGGTACGTGGGATTAGGCCCCAACTGGGACCTTTTCCTGAAGGAGACTATGCATTGGACAGCACCCTCGTCCTGGGGTCTCAGACTGTGTTGGAAAGTTGGTGGGGTGTGTGGACAGGAGCACCTGCCTGGCCCTATCATGGGTCCAGTGGCTAAAAAGGGCGAGTTTGGTACTGGTGCCAAGGGGTGGGTGTGGAGGGCTGGGACATCTCTAGCCACTATATGGGAATCCACTGCCTGCTCTGAAGATGGCCCCAGAGGAAAGTGGTGGACACCTGCCATCACCCCAGAAGTTGCTGCCCTTCAAAGCGCAGCCTTGCAGGAAGTTCTTCATGGAGTCAGCGCCTTAGCCTGCGCTGCTCAGGCTTTTCCTCTGTAAGCCCTAACCCCTCTTGCCTGGGATCTGCAGAGGGAGCAGCCTGTGGTCAGAGCCCAGAGGACAGAGCAAAGACTCTGGCTGAGGTGAAGTCAGTCCTACAGAACATCGGCTTTCCGTGGCACACAGTTGCTCTGGAAGAGGTGAAAGGCCCGGGAGGCGACTGTTGGGGTGCCCCAGGGCCACGTGCCTGCTTGCTGGGGCAGCCCTGGAACTTAGCTCCCCACTGGTGTTGGAGGGCAGGTGCCTCACCACGCTCTCCTGTGTTCTGGAAGGTATTTGGCCTGCCACCAGCAGTGCTGCAGGGCTCTGCCCAGGAGCCAGTGGGGACGGAGGAGGCCTACAAGTCTGCTGTGGACAGCTTCCTCCAGCAGCAGCATGTGCTGGGTGGGGAACAGACACACCAGCCCCACACCCAGGACTCCCCGGGGCCCTGCAGCCTGGGCAGGTCCCCCACCGCCACCCAGACTGCGGCCCTCTGCAGACTGTTCGACTCTGTGAGGACACTCACAGCCAAGGAGGAGCTTCTTCAGACCCTGCGGTGAGCCACCCCCAGGGGCCCTGCCCTTTGAGACCCCTCCTCCATTGTCTGCAACCTTCTGCCTCTGCCATAGGACCCACCTCATCCTGCACGTGGCCCGAGTCCATGGCTACTCCAAGGTGATGACCGGGGATAGCTGCACTCGCTTGGCCATTAAGCTCATGACCAATCTGGCCCTGGGGAGAGGGGCCTTCCTGGCTTGGGACACGGTATGTAGGATCTGGACACGGGGTGCCCCTCCCCACACTTATCCCTTGGCTTCCTGCGCAGGATTATTTGTTGATCCTGGGGACTCCCACATGGAAGAGGGTCCTGGGACCTACCTGCAGGCGGGGTCAGCCTGACTGCACCCACCCTTAGGGCTTCTCGGACGAGCGGCATGGGGATGTGGTGGTGGTGCGCCCCATGCGGGACCACACGCTGAAGGAGGTTGCCTTCTACAACCGCCTGTTTGCTGTCCCCTCTGTCTTCACACCAGCCATTGACACTAAGGTGGGCCCACCAGGTTAGCTGCAGGGGTGGGAGTGGCCTCCTCTGGGCTGACACTGAGGTCCTAGTGGCCCCTTGGGGCCTCAGTACTTGCCACCTGCCTCTGGTAGTGCCAATAGTAGGGTCCTCTGGGCACACCTGCTCCTTGGAGGGGTAACTGGTACCCTGTCCTGTCTCTGAGGGGAATGATGGGGTGGCCCTTTGGAAGTGGGTTCTGTGCTGCTTTCCCCAGAAAGGGTAGACCCAAGGGCTGGCTGTGTGGAGCCACTCCAGGGGACCTTGATCTGTACTAGGGCCCTCCCTTAGCCCTATCCAATTTTCCTAGGCCCCCGAAAAGGCCAGCATCCACCGGCTGATGGAGGCCTTCATCCTGAGGCTGCAGACCCAGTTCCCCTCCACCATCAGCACTGTGTACAGGTAGGTGTGAAGGGGCACTCTGCCTGGGAGGGCGCAGAGCCCCTGGCCAGGGCCCCCGTGGGACTACTCGCTGCCCTCTCGCAGGACAAGTGAGAAGCTGGTGAAGGCCCCCCGGGAGGGCTGTGCTGCCGGCCCCGTAGGGCCCCGCTGTCTCCTGTGCTTGTGCGCGCTGGACGTCGACACTGATGGTCTGCACCTGGGGTGCTGGGTTGGGGAGGGAGTGGGTGTGGGTTCAGGAGCTCCAGGTTCCCTCTGCTTACAGACAGTGCCACAGCTTTTGGAGCTCAGACCTCGCGTCTCTCCCAGACACTGCTGTCCACCCCGCCAGCTGAGGCTGGGACAGCCACAGGGCCTGGCTGCGTTGCAGGGGAGGGCCAGGCCTGCTGCAGGGTAGCCTGCAAGTGAGTCCTTGCCCCATCTGTGGCCAGCTGGGGTCTGGGGGACCATGGCCTAGGGCAGCACCAGGACCAGGCACACAGCTCAGCTATGTCCACAGGAAGGGTGTCCAGGCCCAGGTCATGGAGCAGCTGTGCTATGGCTGCCGGGTGAACATGAAGGACCTGGTGAGTAGGGCTGCCCTGCGCCACTAGAGCCCTTGCTCCGAGGTGTCAGGTGGCCTGGGGCACAGCTCCTCACCTACACGGCTTCCATCGCAGCCTTCTCTGGACCCTCTGCCCCCCTACATCCTGGCCGAGGCCCAGCTCCGCAGCCAGAGGTACTGGTGCCCCCTCTGCTGGAAGACTCCTGGTGGGTGGGAGCCCTTCAGGGTGGGTTCCCACTGCACACTTCCCCAGGGATTGGGTCATGCCGGAGGTCCAGGAGTACCTGATCGAGGACAGTGACTCTGAGGCAGAAGATGCGCTCGCCCAGCCCCCAGGAGCAAGGCTGACCACACAGGAGCAGGGAGGCGAGAATGCAGGGACTGGCCTGTGACTGTCCACGTGTATAAATAAAAATGTTTTTAATTAGAAAACTCTACAGTACGCATTGGGAAGGGAGGGCCAGGCCCCCAGGCTCGGTGTGGCCAGTCCTGGGCCCACAGGGGCAACAGGTGGGGACATAGCATCCTTCTGACAGCAGCATCAGGGCTCAGGTGGGCCAGGGAGGACATGTCACAGCTCATGGCCCTGACTGGGGACAGCTGTGCCCCTGGCCCAAGGAGCACCACCAGCCCTGGTGGCCCTGCTGCCCGTGGGGCGGTGCCTTCATTCCCGGTGCCAGGAGCCAGGCTCCTACTCCTTCTCGCGCGTCCACTTGATCATGGTCTCTGGGGAGCGGTACAGGAAGATGAGCTTGGCGTACAGCTCCTCCTCCAGCTCCAGTTCACGGGTCTCGCGCACCAGGAAGATGTCTTGGCACAGCTTGAGGATGCGGTCCACAAAGGGCAGCTCCTCGAACATGATGGAGTGGGAGGCCTCGCTGAAGAAGCCCCTCACGAACTTGCCGATGACGAGCACGATGGACACGTACAGCCCCACGATCCTGCAGGGTGACCAGTGAGGCTGGGCTGCTGCCAGAGCCCCCCACCAGCCTTGTGGGGTGTCCCCAGGCCCCTCACTCACCCGTAGCCGGCCAGGAAGCCGAGGCTGGGGGGGCTGACCTTGTCGCTGAAGATCACCATGGGCAGCAGGTTGCAGTCCATGTGGCAGTCCTGCAGCTCCACCACCCACCACTCCAGGAAGCCGGCAGCCCCCGTCCCCACCTGCTCCCTCCGCAGCTGGATGCGCACACCGAGGTAGTCGGCTTCCTCGTCTGGGTCAGAGCCGGGGGGGATGGTTGGAACTAGGAGGCGCCCCCCCCCCCCCCCCCGCGCCCAGAGCCCAGGTGGTCCCGGCCCCTAGTTGCCCACACTCACTGGGCTGCAGCTGCTTCACGGGGTTGGCTTCAGGCCCGTTGGGGGCGCGGATGTACTTGGGGAAGAGGTGGGGGATGACCCTATGGGGAGAGCACATGGGCTGGGTCAGGCCCAGGGCTCCCCCAACCCCTGCCCACCCCACCAGGACCCCCCACTCACACGGACTGGTCCGAAGTGCCCTCCAGCAGGCGGGCCAGCTGCCGCCGTGCCGAGCTGTCAGGGGCCAGCTCCAGGGTGTGCTTCTCATTGGTGTACTCCACCTTGCCGCCCTTGGCCAGGTCCCTGGAGGCGGACAAGCATGAACCCCTGCAGGGAGCACCCACCCAGTCCCCGGGGCACAGCACCCACCTCTGGAAGTTCCAAGTAAAGCGCAGGGTGATGTCGGCAGTGCCGTTGTACAGTTCTCGCTTCATTTGAGCCCGACTTGGGGGGCTGATGCGCCACAGGGCCCCAGAGCTGCCCTCGATGTGAGCTGTGACGATGTCCTCGGGACTATACTGGCTAATGAACTGCATGGCCAGCTGTGGCATGGCATGCTTCAGTGGGGGTGGCCACCCCCACACCCACCAGGCCATCCCCTCTCACCACATGGACACAGCCTGGGGGCCACTCACCGGGTGGGTGTCAAACTGCCGGGACAGTTCCTCATAAGCTTCAGGTGTAAAGGGCACGATGGACGGCTGCTGGGCACTCATGGTGAACAGGGGCTGGCGGGGGACAGGGCAGCTGGTGGGCACCAGGGTGGGTGATGGGGAACCTGGTGGTCACGGACAGGCTGGGGGTGGCGCTCCGTGAGACATCGGGGAGCGGAGGGGCCTCTGCCCTGCTTTCCAGGGCAGCTCACCTCATAGCCGCCCAGCTTGAGAGTGACGGTGACATCGATGGGCTGGTTGACAACGCCGACCACGGAGCGCACCAGTGACATGAAGAGCAGTGGGAACCAGATGATGGCGATGAGGAAGACGATGATGAGGCCGCCCATGCCGTACTTGACGATCTTCTTCTTCCTCTGCCCCTTGGGCTGGGGGTATTTCTGGGGCAAGACACAGGTCACCCAGCCCCTCAGGGCCACGGTCTCTAGCCTCCAGCTGGGGTCAGCACAAAGCTACGGTGGCCAGCCTGGGGCAGAGTGGGCACAGACACGCAGCTGGACCTAGACAGGCCAGGGGTCCAGTGGGAGCATCCCCAAGGAATGCGCTGGCTTGGCCCAGCCTGCAGGCAGCCCCCCTGCAGCCAGGCCCCGGCGCATGAGCCTCAAGGCATCATCTTCATGACCTCTCAGGTTAACAAGACGGGAGCCATGAAGGGAAGAAAGTAAACTTGTGCTTCAAAAGACACCAGCCTGGGAGCATGTCCCCAAACTAGCTGTCTGGAGAGGACCAGAATATACACAGAGCAACAGCAGCTCACTTCCCTGAGCACATCCCCAGCCTGTTTTACTTTGAGACAGTTCTTGCTGCAGTCTCAAACTTGGGATCCTCCTGCCTCAGCCTCCCGAGTTGCTGGGATTATAGGCACTTGCTACCATGCCTGGGCTCCAGAGGGTTTCGGAGAACCCTTCCTTTGACCTGTGGTTGGCTTCTGGCTCCTGTCCACACAGGCAGAGCCTCTGGGGAAGCAGTACCCTGCTGTCCCTCCCCCAGGCCTGGTCCTACCTTCTCTGTCTCTCGACTACACTTGATGATGAAGATGTTGGCGTAAATGTCCTCCACACACATCCAATTTGACAGGGACAGGGTGGTGTCTGTCCACACCCAGTCCATGACTGCCCGTAGCTCCACCAGGAATGGCACCAGCCGGAACCTGCCAGGTCAGGATCCCATCAGGAGGGTCTCCCATGCTAGGTCTGACAGGCTACCTAGCCCAGCTGCCCCTTGCTCTCAGTGACCCCTGGGCAGACTACTCACCCCTGAAAAAGGAAGAGGTTCAGGTGGTTGTACTTCTTGGTGAGGAAGTTGCCCAGGATGCGGGTGGGGTAGCCGCAGCGGATCTGGTAGGCGGACAGGGCAAAGTAGATGCACTTCACGAAGTACCACAGCTGGGCCACAGCATTCTGGCTGAACATCCTGGGACAGGGTGGCAGGGACCGTCAGAGACGGAGGCTGACCAGGCCCTGCCCTGCGTCGTGCCCACCCCAGGATGGAGACCCCACCTCTCGGTGACGGCTGGCAGGATGAAGAACATCCAGAGGTGTATGGCGAGCACCAGCACCACCTGGAAAGCCAGCTTGCCCAGCACGGTCTTGCGCAGGTAGAGGGCACGGTCCACCACCATGGTGCTGAAGTGGATCAGCAGCATGACCAGGAAGGCCTCGGGCACCTGGTCATCTGACAGGGAGGACGTGATGTCTGTGGCGGCCGAGTGCTTCTGTAGCCAAAGGGCAGAGGAGGGGAGCTGGAGCTGGGCCGCTGGCAGCGGCGGGGCTGCACCCACCCGGGCAGCCAGCCCTGCTCACCCCAAAGGCCCAGAAGCCAAAGATGATGATGATGAAGTCCACAACGTCCGCCAGGAACATGAGGACATAGACGTCTGTGGCCGCCCGGTACTTGGTGTGCAGGATGTCATGGAAGAAGCGCTGCAGGGGCTGGTATATGCTCTGTGCCCTGTGGGAGGGGGCTCAGCTGGGTGCCTGGCCATAGGGACCCCCTCCCTGCCACGTGGAAAGAAGGGCCGGCCACTCACAGGGACAGGCAGAAGCTCTGCAGCCAGCGTGCGGCTGCCTTCATCCGTTCTTGAGAACGGCTCGGCCCCTTCTTTCCCGCCGCCTCTTCCTCCTCTTCCCCATCCACAGCTTCTGTGGGCGAGAAGTGTGGAGGCTGAGCCCACGGGGGACTGGGCCTGGCTTCTGGCCACTTCACAGAGAAGCAGACAGCACAGGGGCCTCTTCCTGGCCCTGTCAAGGGGCAGCTGAGGCCAGCCAGGGCACATGCTCTGCTGCTGGCCCTGTAGACAGCAGTGTACCTCTCTGTTCCCCTGGAAGAGCCAGAACCCACAGCCAAGTGCTGTCCTGTCCTGGAATCCAGCTGGTCCCCTGCTGGGCCTGGCACCTCCAAGGGATGGGATGGGCCGTCTGGCCTCCTCTACCTCCCCTGAAACAGCCGAGAGCCAGCACTGCCTGTGAGAACCAGTGGGACTGAGCTGTGGTCAGGGCTCTCTCACCCATGGCTGCTGCTCCTGCGGGTCCAGGCCTCTCCTTCCTCCTCCTGAAACGCAGGCTGATTCGTCTTGTGTCCTGAGGCCTGAAGTCCACCTGGGGCTCTGGAGCCCCATCCTCAGGAACCGCCCTCGCTTCTACCTGGATGTCGTCCTTGGTCGTGGCTCCTGCCACCCCCAGCTCTGCCTGGGCTCCCAGTGGGACCTCTGGCCCCGCCTCAGCCCCCTGATCCTTCCCACTGCTCCTGCTGTGCTCCTTGGGGCACTGGTCCTCTTCATGGTCCCAGAGGCCGTAGCACTGTGTGGAGGGCCAGGAGGGACAGTGAGGACACCAGCTGAAACATGCCGGGACCAGGCAAGATGGCCAGGCCCACCCTGGGCTGCCCACTGTCTAGCCCGCGAGCCCCGGGGTGCTGGGTGCGTGCTCACCAGCAGCTGGGAGCGGTGGAAGAAGAGCACCATGAGCTGCAGCAGGTCGCACTTGGTGTAGCTGTCCGTCTTCTCCAGGCCCAGGATGCGCGGGGGGAAGTAGGGCTTGTTCTCGTAGCGCCTCAGCACCAGGTGGCTGTTCCAGGGGAAGAAGCCAAACTGGAACAGGTACTTGGTGACCACCGTGACCTGCAGAAGAGGGGGTCAGCACGGGGCCAGGCTGCCCCCTCCCTGGCCCCACTGGCTGCAGCCCACCTCCGTGAAGATGATGGCTGTCATCCAGAAGCGCTTGCTGGGCCTGGGGATGGACAGCATGGCCCACAGGAAGATGAGCACGGGCAGCACCAGGGAGGCAGCCGAGGCGGTGACCATGTGGTTGAGGATGATGATGAAGTAGCAGAGCAGCTCCGAATGTGCGGCCACGCACTGGCACACGGCCTGCAGCAGCCGCAGCGTCCGGCCCTGCTCTGCCGCAAAGCTCTCGGCCTGCTCCAGCTCGGGGATGTGCAGGCACCTGCAGAGGGACCACCTGGCTGCAGCCATGCAGGCAGGTGGCTCCGACCCTCCTTGCCCAGCCCCACCCCACCCCACCTGTCCAGGAGCAGCTCGCTGGCTGTGCGCGTCCGCACGCGGGCGTTGGCCAAAAGCTCCTGGGAGCCCTGCAGGGAAGCCTGGTCCCGGGAGTCGGTGGCAATCTCCTCACTGCCACTGCGGGTGCTGTAGCCGGTGCTCAGGGGGCTGCTGGTGTCATCTGTGAGGCTGCTCAGGGGCTCCTCAGCGCCCAGCCCACTGTGGGAGGGGAGCCAGGTCACAGGGCTGGGATCAGCCCCGGCTTTGGGGCTGAGAGCAAGGAGGGAGGAGCTGCCCAGGTTCAGCTCCAGCCCCCTCAGTCCTCCACCCACCTGGACACTGTGCTGGGTCCATCACGGGCCTCTGGGGGGCCTGGCAGAGTGGTCTCAGCTGCACTCACATACAGCTGGTCCAGTACGCTCCGGTGCACCTCTCCACCCTGCAGGGCGTGGGGGGTCTCAGGGCTCTGCTCCTGACGGGCAGGGCAGCACCCAGCAGGATGGGGAGGGGTCTGCAGTGGGTGTGACCGCGCAGCTCACCCGCAGGAGCTCCTGTGTTAGCAGGTAGCGCTCTGCCCGCAGCACGTCGCTCATGGTGCGGTGGTGCCTGGTGAAAGCACACAGCCAGCGGGTCAGCCCGTCCACCGTAGCCTGGCCAAGCACCCACAAGAACCGCACGGTGCCCAGCACGCGCTGCATGACGTGGCCTCGGCCTGGAGGGAGGGAGGAGATGCTGAAACAGGGGTTGGCCAGGAGAGTCCTGATCCCTGCCCTTGGGCCCACTCACCTGCCACCTCATCCTCGAGGGCTTCCACGGGCTCCCCCAGGCTCGGGTCACCTCCTGATACAGGGGACTGGTCAGGGTCTCTCAGCTCTGCAGGTCCCCACCACAGCCCTGCCGCAACTCACCAGCAGGCAGCTGCCCTTCCTGGTGCACCCGCTCCTGCTGCGCCTGCTCCCGCCGCTGCCTCAGCACTGTCTGGGCGTTGGTCACCCAGGCCTGGTACGCCATCTGCCAGCCCAGGAGTGGGTCAGGGCCCTGGCCCCAGCCCTGGCTGCTGTACCAGCTGGGGACCTGGCTGCCTTGCACTTCCTCTGGAAATGGGACCCCAGGGCTGCAGTGGGAGGGCACAGTGAATGCAGCCCACCCACAGGTCCTTGCTACTCAGCACCAGGGCCCCACACTGAGAACCAGAACCAAGGACGAGAGGGCCCTTCTGGCCCCAGGACACAAATGTGCCCAGCAGCCACGCCAGGCTCCACAGACCAGGCACTGGCAGCAACAGTCCAGCACGGCCAGAGCCAGGACCTAGGGAAGACAGGCGCAGAGGGGCAGGTGGCTGCTGGTGATCAGCCCCAGCCTAGGGCCTGGTTTCCCGCCGCTGGGGAGGTCTGAAGGGGGTATGCAGAGCTGGCTGCCTAGACCCTGCAAGCCTCTGTCCCACCTCAGGCTGCCTGGCCCAAGGCCAGGACCTCCACGGACAGAGGGGAAGGGGGCCACCATCTCACCTGGAAGGCGCTCTGCGCTGATGGCCTGGGGTCCTCCGGCAGGGCTTCCTCTTCCTCCTCACTGTCAGACTCAAACAGGAAGTAGTCCCCAGAGTGGATGACTGCAGGCAGAGAGGGCTTGAGACCCAGCCCCCAGGCAGGGCTTCCCCTCCCAGCAAGACCCTTGAGAGGTCCTCCGGTTCCTCAACCGGGCATCAGCCAAAAGCAGACCCAGCTGCACTGCCCAGAATGTTCCCCTTGTCCCACCACCTGCACAGGCGCTGCCCAAACTGCCACCCTAGTGGGGGGCCAGCAGGCTGGGGGATGGCAGAGCATGCATGGACGCAGGCCAGAGAGCAGGACGAGACCAGACCGGACAAGGAGGCACCAGGGAGAAGCAGGGTATCTGGAGTAGATGGTCAAGGCAGGGTACCTGTGGCATGGTCCAGCCAGGGCCGCCACCACTGTCTCGGTGGCGAGGAGGAGCCCCCTGGACTGCTGGGCCCTGTGGAGGGGCGGGGCGAAGAGTGAGGTGACAGGGAGGGGCCGGGGAGGCTGTGGGAGCAGCCTGTCCTGGGATGGGCCACCACAGACACGGAGCCCCTGCAGTGCTGGTGCCACAGGATGCCATGTGGCTCGGCCTGGAAGGATGGGAAAGAGGGCCCACGAGTGCAGACAGACAGTCACAGGGTGGCCACACAGCTTGCTGGGACAAGTGACCACACCACATGGCACAGGACACTGATAGGCAGGGAACTCTGGGGACATCACATGACACAGAGGCAGGCAGGCTCCGGTGGGCATGGACATGGGGAGCCCTCCAAGGTCCTGGGCTCCATCCATGCTCACCTGGCTGCTGGACAGGGTCCTCAGGGCCCACGGCCTGCGGGCGGCCACGGCCTGCCTGGCCTTGCCTGTACTTTTCCTGCTTGGCACGGATCCGCCTCATCCTATGGGAGGGAGTGGGCTCTGAGTGCCAGGCTGGCCAGAAAAACTCAAGGGTCCTTGCCCCAGAGGGCACCTACTGTCTCTTCAGCTGGGCCAAGGACTTCTCCTCCGCCTTGCGGTGGGCCTCGATGCTCTTGAGGCTGGCTGCATTGTAGAGGGCGAAGCCCCTGTGGGGAGAGAGGTGAGGGCAGGACTCAGCTCCGCCTGTCCCCACCCCTGGGCACTGGGGTCCCTGGGAGAGGCAGATGAGGCTGGCTCTAAGTCAGAGCTCTCTGCCCAGGAGGTAAGACACTGTCACAGTCAGGGCTGACTCCAGGTCCACGCAGCACCCAGCCTCTGAGCTCCAGTCTGGGGATGGCAAGGGCACATGCGATCCATAGGGGGCCAGTGTTCCTCGGGCTTCCCTCCAGGTGACACATGAGCCTCAGAGTGCAGGTGCCCATGGTGCTCTCTTCCAGCCCAGGGACCCAGTGCTAGTTGGGCTGGGGCTGACCTGGAGGCCTGCAGGGCGGTGGCCTGCAGGTCCACCCTGACGTGCAGGAAGTAGTAGCTGAGGAAGACGCGGCGCTGCAGCAACAGGAAGAAGAAGCAGACGCCATCCCAGATGACACCGGCCTCCTCCACGGGCAGCAGGCAGTCCTGGTCCCTGCCCATCATCTCCTGGGCTGTGGGACAGGAACCGGCATGGCCAGGGGTCAAGGCCTGAGCACCGGGGGTCCCTGTGCACCCCCTGCCCCAGGCCGCGCCCACTCACGGTCATAGTAGCCTTTGACGGTGCACACGAGGCTGAAGAGCTGGATGACCCAGCAGAAGCTGCTCTGCATCTGCTCCACGAAGACGCAGGACAGGAGCTGGGGGAGGGGGAGGGTCAGCCAGGCCTGGGGGAGGACAAGGGCCAGCCGAGCCTCGGAAGTGGGGACGGCGGGCGGGCAGCTCACCGACAGCATGTTCTTGGAGATGATGACTGTGACGTTGTAGAGGATGAGGCAGTCCCACAGTACGAGGCGGGACCGCGTGCCCTTCTGCAGCAGGGTGGTGCCAAAGAGCAGCAAGTAGAAGCAGGCCAGCAGGTAGCCCAGCCCGAAGATGCTGATGCGCGTGGCCCCCGTGATGAACACCACCACCAGCACCAGCCAGAACAGGTAGCGGAAGATGGCCACCTTCAGCATGTCCAGGTAGGACCTGCAGGCAAGTGTCACCAGCTGCTGGTCGTCCTGGCTGCCCCCTCCCAGCAGGGCCCTCCATGGTGGGCATGTGCACCCACCTGCAGTGGATGAAGTTGGGCACAGGGTTGGGTTCCCCCCGCAGTGGCTCCAGGTGGTCAGTGTTGGTGCCGGCCACGCGCTGCCACTCCTCAGTGCGCTCAGCTGCAAACACCTGCCACTGCTGGGAGGCGCAGAGCAGCAGGAGGAAGTCACCTGCGGACATAGGAGAGCTGCCGGGGCCACGTCATGCTGTGGGCACCACTGTACACAGGGCAGCATGAGGACATCAGCAGGTGGTGCTGGTGCATACATGCGCTGCGTGTGTGTGTGTGTGGCAGGAAACGTGGGCCGCACACCATGGCCGTGGCCTGTGAGCCTGGGGGACAGTGAGTGCTTGGACCTGTCCTCAGGTACACGGGAGTGGCCCTCCACCCTATCAAGACGTGCCTGCAGGCAGGGGCAGGCCCACTGGGCTCAGAAGTACAGGCCCTGGGCCCGCCTGGCAGTACCCGGCGGGCCCCTCCCTCCCATGCCCTGCAGTTCCACATGCCCTGCAGGTCCACATGCCCTGCAGGTCCACATGCCCTGCAGGTGCAGCCTCTGTGGCCTCCGGAGGCTGGCAGGTGTGCCCCCCAGGGTGGCACGAGCAGGATGCGGGCCTGCTTGTGAGGCACTCACTGATGAGGTTGGTGGAGTTGGGGGCCCTGAAGAAGTCGGGCAGGTACAGCCACTTGATGAGAGCGGAGTTCATGGGGATGGCCTGGCTCCAGCGCCACGGGTAGTCTGTGGGCATGAGGGCACGTCAGGAAGGGCGAGGCCTGTCCAGGGCCCGCAGCACCCGTCTGCTGGCCAGCAGCCTCAGAGGTTTACGATCTGGGCTGGGCATTCCAGTGTTCACAGGGGATGTTCCCATATGCTGACACTCCCATGGTCTCACCGTCACATGCACTCACACTGGGAGCCCTGAGGACTTACAGACCCGGGGCACCGTGCATATTCTGTGATGTCTGTGCACCAGGGTGGGGTGGGGGTGGGGGAGGGCAGAGGGACCCAGCCACAGGCCAGAAAGTAAGGCGGCAGCTGGGCTTCTTGTAAGGCAGGAGGGACACCTCCCGGGGGCAGGTGACACTGGGTGAGCATGGCTCACATGATGCCATGACATGGTGACCACACACAGGCCACACCTGTGACCCCAGAGGCAGGATGGCAGGCCCACAGCCAGCCTGGGCAACTCGGCGAGGCCTTGTCTCCAGAGAGAAGGGGTGGGGAGCCGTCTCAGCGGCAAAGTGTCACTGAGCTCAGTCCCACTGCTGGGGGGACAAGAATCAGATGGCACGTAGCCGTTATGGTCTGGGTGCTGCTTTTTTGTTCCTGGGGAGCTGAATCAAGGTGCTTAACCACTGAGCCACATCCTGAGCCCTTTTTTGTTTTGAGACAGGTTCTCACTAAGCTGCTTAGGGCCTCGCTAAGTTGCCAAGGCTGGCCTTGAACTTCAAATCCTCCTCCTCAGGAGGACACAGACCTCCATGCCTTCTGTGGCGTGGTGGTCAGATGACGCCACACTGAACTATATCCCAGAAAGGGAGCTGGCCCGTGTGCAAACCAGGACTCACTGGGCCCAGCTCAGTGCCATGGAGTCTGGAGTGCAGCACAGCACAGCTGGAGGGAACCTCGTGGCAGCTGTGAGATGACCACCCAAGTCACCCCAGTGTCAGGTCTGTAGCATGGAGGCACAGTCATGGGTCCCCTGAGCTGGCCAAAGGGGTGCCCTTGAAGGCCAGCGGTGGCCACACCTGCTCTGAGAGCCCGAGGGCACCGCAGCACAGCCAGGCCTCAGGGCCTTCAGCAAGACCTTGGAGGGGCTGGGCGTGGCGGAGAGCCTGCCTGGTAGAGCACAGCCCTGGTTCAATCCCCAGCACAAGGAAGAACACCAGCTGGCTCTCCCAGGACAAAAGGCCAGGACACTGAGACAGGAGATGGAGGACCCCCTGCACACGGCAGGCTGACCCTGCCACAAGGACCGCGCTGTGGGGAACGGGGCCGTTGGCAGCTGCGCTGTGCACTAGACCATCATCCCCAGAGTCCCGTGAGAGGCGGTCCTTGGGCACAAACACACATGCTCCGGTGATACCCTTGACCTCTCTGAGGGTTTGAGACCTCTCAGGATGGGAAGAGAGCCATGGATGCAGGGAGAGCCCGGGGGCAGGAGCACCCCAGAGAGACGCTTCAGCTGGGACAGGGAGGCTGAAGGGCAGTGGGACTCACAGTGCTGGCTCGGGGCTGGGCTGTGGAGGGCCCAGGCTCGGCCCGGGGAGTCGGGGGAACAATGCCACGGCTCCCTCCTCTGCGCCCACGGCTCCCTCCTCTGCGCCCACAGCTCGGCTCCCGGCCCCTTGGCCCTCTGCCCCACTGGCACCCACAAGGCTCACCGATGCACAGGGCAGGGGGCATGCCCAGGCACAGCAGGTACTGGTACAGCAGGAAGAGCGCCAGGAAGAGGCAGTAGCTGGGCCAGAGGCGGGCGATGGCCTCACGACGCCGGCGAGTGAGAATTGTCACCAGCCAGCAGCCATGCAAGATGACCATGAAGTTCATGCGCTGCCCAATCACGTTCACGGCCATCATGAAGCAAATCTGGGGAGGGACAGTGGGGACAGGGGTGGACTGGGCTTAGGTACAGGCCTCCTTGGCCTGCACCAGGCCCACCCTGATGGCACAAGGGACAGACAGGTCAGCACCTCCTGGCTTGAGGCCATGGGGCAGCAAGTACACATTGGGGGCCAGCAGTCCAGGCTCCCAGGGTGACTGCCTCACCCCCGGGAGGGCTGCAGAGGTAAGCCCTATCTCCATCAGGCTCTGGAAACCTGAGGCTTGGGAGGCAGTTCTATCCTCAGACCCCGGCCAGCCCTGGCCTCCCCCTGCCTTCCTGGGCACTGTGGTGGACCTCACTGGTACCCGAAGGGCCCTAGCTCAGCCTCAGAGCTGTGCCCCAGCTGCACACCCCAGGCAGCTCCAGGTGCCTGAGAGGTACAGAGCCTGCTGGGAAGGGACAGGGGCACTGTCTGACCTCACCTCCAGCCCAAACTTGTAGAAGAAGAAGTTGACGAAGTACTTGAGACAGCTGAGCAGGCCCTGGTCGAGCCGCTGGCGCGTGCCGTCAGCACACACAGCCTGGGCGGGCAGCGGGGCAAGCTGGTGCTGCCGGCGGTAGTGCTCCTGACGGCGGTACACCATGGCCTCGAACACCAGCAGCAGCAGGATCTGCAGGTGGTTCTGCAGAGTGGAGCGGTGTCAGGGCAGTGAGGACAGCTGGGCTGTCTGCGCACTGCTGGGCCCATGCTCACCTGGATGTAGCCCAGGTTGGGGAAGCCCTTCCGCACCCCAAACCAGTTGGCAGGGTCGACGGGACCGCGGTACAGCAGGGACTGGTTGATCTCTGTCCGCTGCAGGTTGGTGCTGTTCGGGAGGGGCTGGCAGGCAGGTCAGGTCAGGTCAGCACCTGTGTCTCCAGCCCAGGTCCAGCCATAACAGGTACCCAGCAAGGGCACCCTGGGTGGCCTCGGAGCCACCCTGAGGGGGAGGGTCCAAGTGTCTGGGAAACGAGAGGCCACAGGCCAGACCGGGGAGGCAGAGATGTGCAGTGGCGAGATCCTGGCAGAGCCGCCCTGAGGCCCTCCCTTCCGCATGGCAGGGTCTCTGCCGGTGTCCCTCACACCGTGACTTGCATCCCCTGAGGGACTGTCCAGGTGGAAGTGCCCGTACCTCGGAGCAGTTGCTGGAGTACTCCTGGGGGTTGACAACCTTGAGCTGGTACAGCATTTTGCACACGATGATGATGCAGCTCCACACGGTGGACAGGCAGGAGGCCATGGGCCGGAAGCGTGGGTAGGGCAGGGCGAAGGCCCACAGCACCACCAGGAGCAGGTTCATCACCGACACCTGCCGGGGACCCGGGCGTCAGTCAGGGAGGCTGGGCTGGGGGCGGCCTCACCCTGCCTGTGGAGATGGAGGCTGAAGGGAGGGGCCGGTGCGGCCAGCTCACCTCCTTCAGGGCCACCCAGACGGTGTACAGGGCCACCAGCTTGAAGATGTGCAGTTCCAGCAGTCGTCGCACGAACACCTGCACGCGGGAGAGGACCTCCGAGAAGCCAGCGGCCAGGTCCAGCAGCCGCTCGGCCACCAGGCCCCACTTGCTGGCTGTGCCTGTGATGGGGGCAGGGTGGGGGTCAGTGAGGCTCGGGGCTCAGAGGGGACCGTCAGTGCCCCCCCAGCTGGGGCATGGCAGAGTCAACTCTGATCGGCCACTGTTGCGCTCACCTTCAGGGACCTGTGTGGCCTGGCAGGGGCTGTCCACATTCAGCCCCCTGTCCCTGAAGACCTCTTCCTCCTCCTGCAGCAGAGGGGCCTCGCTGGCCATGTCCTGCCTAGAGAATCCGAGTCACTCCCCGCCTGTCCTCTTCTCCCTGGGGCTGAGATGCCCCCCACCAACACCCCTTGTCCCCTTGTGTTTTTTGCCGCAGCTGCTAGGCCTGGTGCCCCGGCCCTCAGAGGTGTGCCTCCTGCCCAGGCCGAGGGTGGTCAGCTGACATTCCCCCACGACCTGGTGGTGCCCTCAGCCCCATGAGGTGTGAGAGGACGCCCAGCGCCCAGGGCCTTGGATCTGAAGGCCCAGCAAGGTCCTGGCTCCTCCCGCCCCCCGCCCGGGTGAGGCCTTTCTCCAGCTGCAGCAGGAGCAGGGGAGCCCGGGAGGTGGGAGGCACCTGTGGGCCCTGCGTGGGCGGTGAGGGCCGACGGGGGGCACGTGCTCCAGGTCGGTGAGCTGCATGAAGGGCCGGTGGAAGTAGTGCAGCTGCAGGATGCAGGCCAGCAGGAAGAAGCCCGGGATGAAGATGCTGGAGAAGAGCTCGGACACGCTGAACTGCTCCAGGCCCAGGTCCCCCAGCCTGCGGGGAGAGGCGCAGTGGCGGGCCCAGCCCCAGGCCCACCCAGCGGGACGGGTGGGCCTGGGGAGGGCCTCTGACTCACTGCTCGTCCGTGAAGCCGGTGAGGTTGCGCCAGTAGGCGGGGAAGTCCTGGAACTGGAAGGTATACACGGCGATGAGCACCAGCATGGTGTAGGCCACCACGAGCCACCAGAACACCTTGAGCAGCCTGCGCCACAGGCTGTAGTACACCTGCGGGCGGCACCGGGCGGTGAGCGGCGCCCAGGGAGGGGGAGTGGTGCCGGGCTGCCCGCCCCCGGGGCTACGCTCACCCCCAGGCACCTGGAAGAGTGTGAGGCAGAGCAGGAAGAGGAACATGTACACGATCTTGTAGACCACCAGCCGGCCGGCGAAGCTGACCACCACGAACATGCCCGCACACACGTAGATCCAGTACTTGGCGTACACGCCCGTGACCAGCTCCCCCAGGCTCCGCAGCAGCGTCTGGGTCTGCGTGGGCTCTGCGGGCCAAGCCAGTAGGCAGGGAATGGCCCTGGACCCGGCAGGGGGATGGCCCTGGGCCCGGCAGGGCGGGACGGCACGACTCCGACCGCCCCACTCACCTGTGTCCGCCACGGCGACCTGCAGCAGCACGGCAGGCCGCTGGGCCTTCTTCAGCAGCTTCTCCTTCACGAACTGCCGCAGCAGCAGCCAGAAGGTCAGGGTGTAGAGCAGCTGCGAGGCAGGGGTGTCACAGCCGGGCAGGGGAGCACGGCACCCCACCCGGGCCCAGGCCCACCCGACATGGGCAGTCAACGGCCAGACACGGGTGTGCCGCCCAGGGTCACACACGTGGGTCCACACGCTCACGGTCCCACACTCAGGCCCACGGTGACCGCCGGACTCGCGCATGCGTGTGTCTCACACATGTGTAGACGCTCACGTGCCCACTCTGGCTCACGGGCTCCTGTGCCTCACGGGACACACACTGAAACCCACCACCCACAGACAGTGGCAGACACAGACACTGGCCCACGGCCACAGCAGCACGCTGTCACTCGAACACACTGGGAAAGACTCAACAGCTCCCGGGTGGGTTGGCAGGGACTCCATGGTGACCTCCAGCCGGCTCCCTCTCTCCCTCTCCCGGGTTCTCCCAGCCGGGCAGGGAGACGAGGCGCAGTGCCATCCTCATGGGCACCAGGGGCCTCAGCCAGCACGGGGCTCCCAGGCCGGCGGGCATACTCACCATGGCGCCCAGGTCCAGGCAGGGGTAGCGGGTGTGCTGCAGCCCCAGCTGGCGCAGGCTGACGGGGCCCAGGGTGGTGGGCAGCTCGGGGCGCAGGTCCAGGGCCCACACGTAGCGCAGGCAGCACAGCGCCAGCCCGTACAGCAGGATGCAGGGCGAGCACAGCATGGCCAGCTGATGGCGGCTGCGCACCGTCCAGATGAGGCAGGCCCAGAGCAGCAGCACGAAGGTCAGCCAGCTGTGGTAGGTGATGCTCCACACCTGGGCAGCCAGAGCCAGCAATCACAGCCTCAGCATGAGATGCAGGCTGCAGTCCCCCTCCCCCACACAGCGGGACTACCGCCAAGGGCCCTGGGGCTTACCATCATAGCAATGAGGGCACAAACGTAGCTCTGGGCCATGATGAGGTGGCCCAGGCCGTGCAGTGGAGAGGCCTCTCTCAGCTCTGCCAGCCTGGGATGCACTGGGGGCAGAGCAGAGGTCAGCTCTCAGGTGGGGTCACCCAAGAGTCCTCTCCCCACACCGCTGTGGCCTAAAGCATGCACAAGCGCAGGGCCCAGCAGGCAGGAGGGGGCCAGCCAGAGAAGACGGCCACTGTGGGCACTGTGCAGTCCTGGCAGCCACATCTGACCCGGTACCCGATGGGGCACATGACCCTGGAGGGCCCCTATGGGGCCCAAGTTCAAGACACTGAGGGGACGGGGTGCACAAGAACACCCCAGCCCGCGCCAGCACCCCATCACTTCACTCAGGGCAGGTCAGAGAGCGAAACCGAGCTCAGTCGAGAAGCAGCTCCTGGGAAAGACCCCACGGTGCTGCCGCCCGCCCCAGAGTCCCTGCCACAACAGCAGCAGCTCCCTGGGCCCTGTGACAACCGCAGCCAAGGCCAAGTGCTGGGAGAGGCCTCCCGAGGGGTCTTGGCCTGGACAGCTGGGGCAGCAGCAGGGTGGACATAGGACCTAGTGGCCACTAGGGGGGGCCCTGGCCTCACCCCTGGGGCGGAGAGGGAGCCCGCGTGTGCCCCAGGAAGGTGAACTGGATGGGGAGCAGGAAGGTCCGACTCACAAGGACGGTGCTGGACAGGGCTGTGGCTTGTCAGGTCATGCACGATCCAGTTGTCAGTCTCAGTGTCAGGCCCCGGGGGGGAAGGCATCATACGCTGTGGGGGGCACGTGGGTAAGCCAGCTGTACAGGAGGCTGCCAGCCCTGCTTGGCCACCCACTCACCTGCGTGGCTTCCCTGTCCTGCGCAGCAGCCCCGGCCTGGCCCTGTGGCCCCTGCTCCAACTGATCCAGTTCCAGCTCCTGCTCCTCGTCCTGCCCGGCCACTTCCTTCCTCTGCAGACAACAGAGCCTCAAGGTCGGTCGCACACCCACCCAAGGGCTGGGAGGCAGCAGGACACCTGGCCGGCCCAGGTGGGGAGAGCAGGTACCTGGTCCGAGGGGCGATACTTGTGGAGCTTTGGGAGAGAAGTGACCGTGTAGTGCAGCAGCAGCAGGATGCCCGGGCTCACGTAGATGGGCCAGTCGTGGCTGGTGTTGAGCACCAGTGCGTTGGGGCAGGAGCAGTTGATGGGGCCCACAAAATCCTTAAGACCAAACACCCTGTCCGGAAAGGACATGTCACTGACCACCCGCCCTGGGGCAACAGGGCCAAGGACCCAGCCAGGAGAGGACCAGAGCCTGTGTGGAGCCCTCACCTGGCCCAGATGCTGGCTGGGGGGAGCACGGCCTGGACCAAGGGTGTCTGATAGCAGTAGAGGCAGATGAGATGGCCGGCACCAAAGCAGCTCACCATGACGCAGAGTGTGCTGAAGCCCAGGGGGCTCAGGGGAAGGTGGCAGGCCCACCAGGTGCAGATGGCCAGGAAGACCAGCAAATAGACGCTAGAGAAGGCCGAGGGGTGGGCGATGCCTGCAGGGCAGGGCAGAGGTGGGCTGGGTCCTGCTGGCCAGCTGGATGGTCATGGCGGAGCTCGGAGAACCCTCCCGGACTGACTCCTGATGCCGCAGCCCCACCCCCACCCCCACCCGCGGTACCTGCCAGCGCGAGCAGCACGATGGCCAGTGTCCGTCCCGCGGCCACCAGCAGCCAGTGGGCAGTGACCCGGAGCCGGGCAGCCAGCCGCAACCTGTGCCCGGGGGCCAGCGCCGGGGCTCCCTGTGGCCAGGCTGGGGGTCCAGTGTCCACATCCATGTCCCCTTCATCATCCTGCAATGGCCCAGAGAGGGGAAGGTGGGGTCAGGCACGTGAGACCGAGGCTTCTGCTGCTCCTGCCTGCCTGCGCCCAGCGTCCCCGGGCCCAGAGGCTGCCGCGCCCTCCCTCCACCTGCACGTTGGCCTGGCTGGCCCGGGGGCAGCGTCCCCAGAGGGTGTGGGCTGACCACGTTGTCCCAGAACAGCCTGGTGTCTGCTCTTTATCTCCCGACCATCCTGACCGCTCGCCGCCTGACCTGGAGCCCTGCGGCAGGGTGCCCCGGCTCGCGAGCGGAGAGCCGTGCCCACAGGCTCAGCACCATGCTGCCGTCGGCAGGCCCCAGACCCACTGCCCTGGCCCCTCGGGCATAGAACAGGCCCAGAGGTGACGGTGACTCCCCAGATCACAGCCGGGAGCGCTGGGACCTGCCTGCCCCCTTGAGGTCCATGGAGAACAAGAGGCCTGTGGGGCAGGCAGGTGCCAGGCCTTCCTGACACAGCAGCTGACCAGTGCTCTCCCACGGCCTCACTGCCTGCCCACAGGCCCATCTCCCTGGCTCTGACGGAGGCTTCCCATCGCAGAGCTGTTTGCAGGGCTCAGGGAGAGGCGGGTGTGGTGGAAAGAACACGGACTGTCGTCAGACACCCCGCCTGGCCAGCCACTGGCACCCTGCTCCAGCTGCCCTTGTAAACACTGAGCCTGGCTCTCCCCAGTTCCACGACCCCCTCTGCGCAGCCTGCGGGTGGCCTCTCAGACTGTTCCCAGTCTGCAGATTGGAGCTCGAGCTGGACGGCAGACACGACCAGACGGCTCTACCCTAACCCTCACAGCCTCGGCCTGGACATGCCGTGGGCCTGAGCTGGCACGGGCGGCCGGCTGACAGGAAGGCCAGGCGGCGGGGCCGAGGCACTCATGCCCTGGAGCCGTCCCTTGATGCTCCCGCCTCCTCCCAGCCCACCCTGCTGGCCGGGAAGGGAACAGGCCTGTATCACCCTCCCACGGCCTGGCACCAGCCGTGGGAATGGGGAGGGAACCCGGCAGCTGCTGACAGGGGACAGGTGCCCTGAGGCTACCCGTGGCAGCAGGCTGGCCAGACCCTCCCAGCCCTGACCTGCTGTGTAGCCTAGGAGTCCCTCACCCTCTCTGGGCTTCTCTGGAAGTCAAGACCCATATGCCCAGTGAGTGTCAGCTGCTGGCAAGTGGACGCTAGAGCTTGGCTCCAGGGACCTGGGACCATCATAAAACCTGGCTGAACCCCAGGACCTGGCCCCAGCCACATGCCGTGGCTGGTGTGGGGTGGGGGGTGCCTGGACCGCAGCCTGAGCAGGGCAGGAGGGCCCAGAGGCTCCACACCCACGCTGCCCATGGGCTAGAGCCAGGGCTGGAACGCCCAGGCCCCATAGCAACTGAGGGTGACCCTGCCTCACCCTGGAGGGCACAGACTGGCCCAGGCTTGGCTCCCAGCGCCGAGGCCCCGCTGGGCTCTGTGCTCTGCACTGTGCTCCCTACAGAGTGCCCGGCCCCCACCCGGCAGGGCTTCTCAGGACCCATAGCTGGTGCTCTGCCACACCGACTGTCCTCCAGCTCTGCCGACTCCTCCTGTGTGGCCCGGAGGGAACTCCGACAGACCCTGTGAGCACAGACCCCCCTCGGGCCAACTTAGCGAGACCCTGTCTCTAAATGAAAGGGCTGGGGGTGGCTCAGTGGTGAGCACCCTGGTTCATCCCCAGTTACCTCCCCCACATGTCTGTGCTCAAGATGGCCGGGACTGCCGCTCCAGAATGCCCCCACCAGCTGCCCACACCCTCACCGACTCCTGGGCACACTGGCTCTGCTGGGCTCTTCTCGTGAGGCGCCTGCCAAGGCCGAGGCAGATGGAAGAGACCACCAGGACACCCAGGTCGGGGGCCACCATCCGGGTGGTGTTGGGAATGTCCTTCAGGTCCAGCCTAGGAAGGGCCCGGCAAGGGCATGGTCAGCACAGGAAGCAGGGCTGGAGGCTGCCCCTTGGGCTGGGGCCCCCAGGGAGGTTCACTGGGGGGTGTTACCTCGTGACCCCGATGTGTTGAGAGACGGTCTCCCAGAAGCTGCCTGCAGAGGGAGCACAGGGACCCCAGGTCAGGCAGGCGGCCAGCGGCCAGCTGGCGTGGCTGGGAGGCCCTGGTGGGCACAGTCCTCCAGATCCCAGGTAGGCAGGGTGCCCACTGTTCCCACAGCCTTCTCAGACAGGGAAACTGACAGCTGGCCAGGGACACTGGGGCCACCTGGCTGCACCATCAGCCCTGAGTGGCAGAGGGGACTCGGCCCGGCTGGGATCAATCTCAGGTGCTGGCCCCGCCTGCTCTTGTGGGGAAGAGCGGGCCGCTGACAGCCGCGGCCCTGGCCCTCCCAGCCTTGGGTTCCGAACACCAGGACGGCAGCAGGGCCTCGGGACGAGGGCTGCGTGGAGGAGCAAGGGGCCTGGGGTAGCGGGGACTCAGAGCACCTGCTGGTGCTCGTCCCCGAGCTGGCGACACCACCCAAGCGCTGACAGGGGAGAGCTGAGGCCCCCGGTGCCACCCGGCTGCGTGGCCGAGCCCCAACGGGCACCGGAGAGAGATGCTGACAGGGCATCCTGCGGGAAAGAGGGTGCGCCCAGGCCTGGACGCAGCTCAGCCCTGCTCTGCCTGCCCAGCCCCACTGGCCCAGCCACTACTGCCAGCACCTGACCTGGGCAGGACATAAACTGTGGCCAGGCACTCAGGGGCTGGCCCACGTTGGGTAAAGCCTGGGCGAGGCAGGGCGGTCTGATGAGCTGGTCCGCCTCTCCAAGGAGACCCCCAGGTCCCCGCAGGGGCCTGGTGGCCCTTCTCCCCTCCACGCCCACACTGCCATCCCCAGATCCCCTGCCCTGCTCATGGAGACTCACAGTTTGACCCCAGAAGCTGGTCCAGGTGTGGCATGGTGTGCAGGCATATCTGGAAGACCAGGTGGGCCACCAGGAAGAGGAGGCTGAGTGACAGCAGGGCGCGGAGGAGACGACCCGGGTGACCTGGGGGAGTGCACGACAGCTGTGGCCCTCTGCCTGGGCTCGCACCCCCAGCCGGGCCACTGCCCCGTCACGAAGCCAGAGGTGCACCCCAGCGTGACATGGGGTCTGGGCAGGCTGTCCCTATGGCTCCTGGAAGCGCCCCCAGCAGGCACTGAGACACGAGCAACAGGAGTGGCCCTCACAGCATGGCTCTGTCCAGGGCTGTCCGGGACCCTCTGCCCTGTCCCTGCTGCTCCCACGCAACTTACAGAGGAGGACGTGGCACAAAGTGCAGGAGCAGCCAGCCCACGGCCGCGTGGTGAGGGGCTCTCAATGCCTGTCCACTGGGGCTGATGCTGGCCTACGCCTGCAGGGCATGTCCCCTGAGTACTGTAGAGGGGACGGTCCCCAGGCTTGGGGGAATGCGACTGAGCTTTTCCATTTACCCATTAAGTATCTACTGGGCACTACAAAGAGTGAAGAGGACACAGAAGGAGGAACCGTCAGCTCTCCACCCAGGACAGCTGTCTGCCCTGCCTGCAGGTGAAACAGGCAGGGACACACCTGGGCAGTGGGCACCACTGCAGGGCGGAGATGCTTTCAGCACCTGTAGGAGCAGGGAGCCACGGGAAAGACGGCAGCCCTGGGCCCGGGCTGCTGTGTGCCCGCACAGCCAGAGCCCCACACCTCCCCTCATTACCTCCTGGGGGACAGGCTGAGGCTGCGGGAGGCACAGTCACAACCCAGCCACCCGGGCCTTGCTCTGCGGGTCCCAGCCACCAGCCCTCTGTATCAGCCTACTCAGCAGGGAGGTCCTCAGCCGCAGGGACAGGGCTGCACCTATGAGCGGGGGACTCAGGGTTCCTGGCCTTGCCTCTGCCCTATGAGTAGGTGGGCAGCTGGATGGGACCTGGGAACGGCCTCCAGGTCCTTGCTCCTGCTGGGGCTGACCTACTGCAACAGCCCAGACCAACCCAGGGACACAGCCAGCAGGTGGCACTGAGGCAAGGCAGCAGGGTCCCTCCCACAGAGACAGACAGGTCACCGTGGAACCTGGCCTCTCCCTGGCGGCAAGCAGGCCCAGGGCCAGTGTCCTCCGGTTCACCAGTTTTGGGCACAGGTGGGACAGATACAGAACTGGCCCCAGGGCCTCCCTGCCAGGCTGGCCCAGCAGGCCTCGTGCACCGACTGCTCACGCACACTCAGTGCAAGCTCGGGCCCTCTGGCTGCCCACCTGAGCTGAGCCAGCCAAGCTGAGCCGGAGGCGGCACCCCACTGTTGCCCGAGTGTTCCCCCATGCCCCGAGGCTGGGGCAGGCTTTCCCAGGATGGATGGAGGTCAGCCTGGGTGCAGGGCAGGATCAGCAGGGAGGGCAGCTCTGGGGCAAGGCCTAGAGAGTCAGGCAGATGCAAGGCTTCAGCAACCTCCCAGGGGGACAGACATGGGGCTGGTGTCCTCTAGAGGTGCTGAGACGAGCTCTCTGTAGACCCCACAGTTAGGCCCTGAGTGGGCCACGGCGGCACAGATGTGGGAGCAGGGAGGGCTGGGGCTAGGTGGCCGCTGGCTGATGACCAGTGGGCGCAGGCCCTGCAGCACAGACCCAGCCTGGAGGATGCCGGGAAGAGTCCATTTCTCAGCAAGAGCCCCCCCCCCCTGACAGCTAGCTGGGGTGGGGTCCTGCTCGGCCTTTTGACTGCCCCCACACATTAGGACCACCCCCCCATCCTGCGGCAAACCCACAATGGCTGCTGCTGTTCCCCCGTCTTCAGTGAGGAAACCGAGGCTAGGAGAAGGTGGACAAGCATGTCCACTGCCCAGGAGCCCTCCCAGAGCCAGCGGCCAGCTTGCTCCTGTCAGCCCCGAGGTCCAGGCTGAGCTCCAGAGGACTGCAGAGCCGGGCCTGGCTCCTCTGGCCCAAGGAATGGAGCACAAGCCCTGGCTCCAGGCCACCCAGTAGCCTGTGTTCCCAACTGCTGCCTGGGCCTCGGCCCATCTGCTTCCTGCATGGAGGGAGTCCACGGGAAAGGAACTGTCCTTGACCCACCAGAGCAGGTGACCCACCCCCTTGACCCCCTCCTCACAGGGGAGGGCTCAGCATGCCCCGCCAGTGCCCGCCAGCACAAGGGGCGGGCTTCCCGGGGTGGTCCTGGCAGGGCTCCCTGCAGGAAACAGGAAGCAGCTGGGGTGGTGCTCCCTGGAAGGCCTGGCCCAGGTCCCCAGGCCCACTGCCCATCCCACAGTGACTCCGGGGGTCTCCCACCCTCCACCCTCCACCCCTGCCCCTTCCTCCTGGAGGAGCCTCCTGACACCCACCCACCGGCGCCCTCTGAGCCGGCCGCCCTGCCCATCAGGCCTGCCCTGCGGGCTCCACCTATGTGCGGCCACCTCCCGACGGAAGCTGGGCAAGGGCCGAGCCTGGGTCCTGAGCGAGCTTGTGACCAGAGGGGCCCTGGTGCCACCTGCAGAGGAAAGGGTGGGGGCCAGCCACAGGGGAGGGGCTGAGTGGGACGGTCCCCTCGGCCCACTCAGGACCAAGTCCCAGATAAAGCCAGAGGCCTAAGAGCCACCTATGGCTGGTGTCCCCAGGCTACAGATGAGGGAGCAGGCCTCTGTCCTGTGACGTGGTCAGGTGGGCAGGGGGTTGGCCTGGGTCACACACACCCACCAAGCTGTTGGGCAGTCTCACCCTGCTCTTGACCTCCCAGACCCTGGGGTTCACAGGGGCCCCCGAGGCACAGCCAGAGCCCTTCTGGCGTACAGGGGCTCAGGCTGGCCACAGGATCACAAGGCTTCCCAGGGCCCAGCTGGGCTGGGGGCAGGGAAAGGGTCTGGGGAGGCTGCAGGGAGCAGAGGACCTGTGGGGTAAAGGTGGGGTCTCTCTCCAGGGAGCAGAGGACCTGTGGGGTAAAGGTGGGGTCTCTCTCCAGGGAGCAGAGGCAGCCTGGGGAGGCGCTTCCCTGAGCCCTAAATGGCAAGCAGGCTTGGGAGCTGACCCCCAGGGCTCCTCCCTGCACAGCCCGAGGGCCAGGCTAACGCCTACGTGGGGACCAGGACGGGCAGCGTCAGACCTTCCACAGGGCCAGGGCCAGAGCCAGGGGCTGCACAAGCCATCAGCCTGAGCGGCCCTTTACAGGCCTCACATTTTCCTCTCTCCCGCCCAGAAAAACTGGCAGCGTCTCTGTCCCTGAAGGGCCTCTGAGGCTGGACAGATGGAGGGTCAGGCGGGGAAGTCCTCCAGCTCTGCCTTCCAAGCCCTCTGCTGGGAGCCCTCCCCGCCTGGCAGGAGACCGCTTCCCACCCGGCTCCAGCACACCGCTGCCCAGCTGCCCGAGCCGAGCGTGCTGGTGGGGTCAGGCCCGGTCCCAGCCGTTCCTAGACCTCCACCTGTGCTGAGGACCCAAATTCTGCCCGTGTTCCACGACCAGGGCCCACTCCAAAACACCAGAGCTGGGCCGGACCCTGAGAGGCAGGGAGGCGGCCAGAGAGAAGGTGGCCCTCCCCCACAGCTGGTAGAACAGCGGACCCCGAAGCTGTCCCTCTCCTGATCTCTGGCCCCTGTGGCCCAGGGCCTCACACAGCACCTGGGGTGAAGGTAGCTGACCTTCGCCACCCCTGGACACAGGGGACTTCGAGGTCACCAGAGGGGAAGAGGAGGCACGCGGCAGGACGCGAGAGCTGCTGGCCAGCTCTGGCTTTGAAGGAAGAAGGGGCCACGAGCCAGGAAGTGGGGCGCCCCAGCAGTCAGGGAGGCCAGTTGCCCCGGGAGCCCCTGAGCAGCACAGCCCGGCCCAGACTGTAGCCTGCAGCCCGCTGGGTCGGCCTCCAGAACCGAGCCGGGGTTTCAGCCCGTCGGTCATGGAGACTCGCCGCGGCAGTCAGAGGTCCATTCACACCTGGAGGCCCCTCACAGCCAGTCTGCTGTGTCCAGCATCTCCAGAAGGATGGTGCCCAGGGACAGGAGCACCCCTCCATGGGTCCTGAGCACCAACAGGCCCTGGGCGCTGACCCCCAGGCCTGTTCTGCTGCTTTCCATGCCCATCTCTGCCAGGTGGCTGCTCTCGCTCTGGTGGTCGCCTTCCCAGCGGCCCTCCACGCCCTGGGTGCCTCTTCAACCTCCAAGCCTACAGGCCGACGGAGGACCTGTCCCCGCCTGGGGCAGCCTTGGGGATGTGTCTGGGGATTTTCTGCTGTTCAAAGGCACACACTGACACCAGGCGGCCATAGTGCAGGCAGAGGGCCCAGGGGAGGCCCCCTCAGGAGGCCCATCCTCCTGCTGCATGGAACCTCTGCTCCCAGGCCTGCTGGGACCAGCCTGCCACCTGGCCTCCACGCCACCCCTGGAGCTGTGGACACAGTGCCGTGGCTGGCCTGCCCACCACCCAGTGAGATGTGTCCCTACCCAGCTAGATCCTGGCTAAG